>NC_083528.1:2490000-3112500 GCF_032362555.1 Amyelois transitella | reverse complement strand
TCAGACACGCGAGATCACCAGTCGATACCATATCAGTGTTAATTCGAGTAAATTGAATAATTGAATAGGCTTGCATATTAATATCGCCTTGGGCTATTCTCAACACTAGGGCTGACAGAACAAAAAGTTGCTAGAGTTATGTAGTGCTACATCATTGAATGAAATTTACTGAATTTCAGCTCGGTTCTTGCGAAGAAATATATCAGACTGGACGTCGATGGACTGACTTTATTCACGAGTGACAATCAAGCCAGCAAAACTAATTAAGCTTTTCAACTTTTTGAAGGCGTAGGAAAACCTATTTCAAAATAAAAAGAACATATGACTTATGTTTTCGGCAAAAAAAAAGATACTTTAACTCCATTTTCATTGCGTATCTTAGAAAAGACTTTCAAAATACTACCAACATCAAATATTCCCAAAACCAAGCAATTTTAGTAAATCTATTCCAAGAACAATTTGATGAATTTCCTATTTGGCACACCCCTATCACACTTAAGATCAGATGATATATGAGAACCACTAGAGTTGGCAACTGGGCTAACACAAGCAAGTATGCTTGGTTGAAGTTCAGAGGTGGCAAAGTTTGGTCAAATTAGTGGAACGTCAACTAGGAATCTATTGTTTACGCTAGATGATATTCCAGCCCATAAAATTAATAATAGTTCTATCCTAAGTATGTACAGTGTGGCAAACAGAAAAGAACCTTAGTACATTAGATCTATGGAAAGTTGTATAATTTTATAACCACTGTAGTTTGCAGATCTGGGTAGATTGGGACAAAGCAACATCACGCCTTATAAACATATGTATATGCCATTCAAACAACACTGACATGCATGCAATTGCATTTTGTGTCCGAATAGTAGGTGTTTCCTATTAGGCATAGGCAGAAGAAAAATTTAAATGAGCAAAGACGTGATCAAGACAAATTTAGAACCAAAAAAACTTTCAACTTCTTAGAAAACAAATGAAGTCAACTAGATAAGTGAAGAAAAGGGTGAAATATAATGAAATATTTTCAGCTGAGTCTCAATATGATTGAAACTGTGTTAATCTTCAAAGGCAGCTATTTACCTTAAGATTAGAGACTTCTTCTGTGAACTGTAATTAAAGTAATTTCGATATTCGTTAAGGTAATTAGCTACAAACTTGATTCACTGAAGCTTAATTGAAGACTGATAAGTTTTTCACAAACATAACAAGAGTTAATAATTACAGAACACTCTTCCTTCAGTATCTTAATGTTACTTATGTTTCCAGCTCACTTACCGTGTAGAAGTTACGACCATTGCCTGAAACAGAAACGTAATAAAAAATAAATAAACATATTTATAATTTGTAAAATTGGATAAAAAATAAACGGAGGATTCAACAAAACGGAGGATATATTGATATCATTTCAAATTTCATTAGCATATCAATAACACACCCAGAAAATATCGGAAACACATATCCGTACGTACGCAATGAAATTTAAGCAAACAAAGGCGACCCTATCTGATCTCCTGCAGACAAAGCGATATTTGTCCAGTCCAAATGAACAAGTGCACATAATGTGGACCCGATTGTACGGCGTATTATTATTGCGGACAATTAGACAAGAGGGGATGAGCTCAATGTCACAGTGGATGAATTTGAAATGGGGAACAAAAGATGAGCCTGTACGCGCAGATATTGATTTACATTTTATGTGAGAAACGATACAAAAATTTAAACAATATGTCAGATTTTAAAGGTGATGAACGTAAAGTACTACGCAAAGAAATGATTCATTATTTCATGAACAACGTGTTTTCGAATGATTATAAGCAACTGAGTCACTATAACACATGTTTACGTATTCACATGCGTGAAAATTGTAGACGTGTTTTTCTGTTCTATAAACTGTGCAAAGTTTTATCCCAATCCGTTAACGATGGGTAGTTTTGACTTAAAAATTTTCCCAATTATAAAACATTTCATAATTATAAGCGGGGTGATAAAATTTAATTCTATCATTAAGTCAAACAGCTGAATGTGGCCTATCAGACTTTTCAATACTGTTGGCTCTGTTTACCATGTAAGAGATATAGACGTAATAATATGTATGTATGTTAAATGATAATTTGTTTAATAGGTTTAAATAAGCAGGGCAAATCACACATATTGGGCTTGCCACAAAAGGTTTAATACTTGTAAGATACTTTCAACGGCACTAAGTACTTCGAAATCAGCATCACAATACAACTATATAATTAATTATCAGCACTTTGCTAAATTACAACGTTTAAACACTTTGAGCAACAAGGGACGATTTCCTACATAGTTGGTAGTGTAACTAGTTTTAAACGTTCTCAGAAATCCAAGTTGGGAATTCGAGATGTTTATTATTCACGAGAATTCTGTCTCTATAAATTATTTGCTCGAGTTCAGACAACCTCTGAAGTAGTAGTTTATAGCATAACCAGCGAAGATGAAAGTAATAACTATGGAAAAGAAACTGAAAGTGTTGCCAGGTAGCGAAGAAAAACAAAGTGTATGCCAGCGGTTTGTCTGTATCAAGGTAAACGCTTATAAGCTAAATATAACTTATAACAATGTCTCTGAACCTCATCATAGTAAGTCATTTAACAAATGACTGGCCTCCCGATGCTTGTTTCTGTTTTACCACGTGATAAAGACTTTTGTGTGTGCAGGTGGTCTGTCTGGCCATAGCTTATGTCAAAAAATTCGGCAGACGAGACCCCTAAGCATAACAGTCTACAAGATGAATGCAATGTCGAACTACTTGAAACTAAAAAAAAACTCGTTCCAGACAAATACTGATCACGCAATACGCATGTTACACGTGGGGCAAAACCCTTGTTGTAAATCCCCTTTAATTTCCGATCAACGCAAAATAGTCTTTATGTGGATGATTATAAAGACTTTGTATGACAACTGCAGTACGCCCCTGATATGGATTACTGCAAGCAGTGCATTCGCGGGGTGCACCACGATCGATACAGCGAAATATTTGGGCTTGCATTTAGTTTCTGGGCATGGCTACTGTATGGTTTGGGTTTCTTTGTTCTTTATTACTTTTAAATTAACTGTTGTGAATATTTCTCATTTTAATAAAATGGATTTTACGTTTAGGAGATGGGATAACAAGTTGTAACTACCTATGAATTTTACCTTCATTAATTAGAAATTCAGTTAATTGTATCATTTGAGTCTTGTGACTTTTGGCATGCTTTTGAGTAAAACTAGTTCGATATATCTTTACTAGATACCTACGACCTCATAATCGCTTTAATTTTTATGATTGTCGAGTCGATAATAGACATAATATCATCCTTTCCTGAGTAGATCAGTAGTGTAGATAAGTCTATAGAATAGACCCGTTATTAAGTATCTGCTTGACTATGGAATTGAGAATGTCATAGTGACAGGTTGCTAGCCCCATTGCGTAAAAAAGCATCTTAATTTCATAGACTTTCCCTTACCGAAAGTTTCGCCTGCCTAAATGAGCGCATTCTGCCTTTAATTACTTCGTTTACAAGTCTATGCAAAATCGCTCAAAAAAAGAGGAAGCGAAAGTGGAGACGAGCCATGCCTAATTTAGATGAATAACTTGAGGTTAAACGATTTTCTTTGTATGGAGATAAGTACTCGTGAAAGATTTTTAATTATGACAACCATACAAACATATTTTCACATCTGTATCCCTTCCGGATTTGCATGTCAAAATCCGGGACGTTCTGGTGAAAGGTCAGGTCACTTGTAACCTAAACCGACAAAACTGCATAAAAGATCAAAAAAGATAAAGCAATAATGAGAAGCAGGTGGATAGATTCAGTCCCTGCCTACCCTTCCGAAAAGGAACTTGAACCTAATTAATATATTATGTAAGGACCTTCACTTTCAATACACCACAACTATCTATTAAGGATGCATTACAAATGGCGTTTGTCCGAACTGATCCCCATATTAATTGCGTAATTATACCAATTTAACTAACTATCAATAACACACGCGGTGTCTATATATTACAAAAATAATGAAAGAATGGAACCATTACTATTTTCTTGGCACTGTTTGATAAATAAATATTTTAAATAGAAAGAAAGGGTTTGTTTGCACGTTTTTCATTTAAAACCACGGAACCACGGTCTGAAAGAAATTGTGCATACACATATAGTGAATAGTATGGAGAATTGAGATAGGGCACTTTTTGCGCGGGCGATAACAAGTAACATATAAATCATTCTGAACATGACTTTGGGTAAGTTCCATTAAATATTTTTATCTCGTAAATGCACGTGTGTCTTCGATTTGAAATTGTATCAGTTTTTTTCTATATTTTCTGTATTATTTTTACATACATAATATATATTCTTACATAAAAATGAAAGTTATGACAATAAAGAAGTTATTTATCAAGGTTATTCAGGAAAAGGCTTACGAAGACCTTACGGACTCTTATTTCTTTGCTTTTATCCTTTGATTGCCCAAAATGTTATTGTTTTTTTATATATTAAATTAGACCATATTCCAACTTTTGCTTTATTTTCTTGTCGCATGTTTATAAATGCCATGTTAATTTCGGGAGAACAAAAGAATTTCTAGGTAAGCCAATTTAGATATTTTCACAAAATCGCGAAGGAAGATGAATTCTATTGACGCTCATGTAAATTCCAATGCGTTAAATTCAAAGCAAACTAAGTCAGGTTATTAGTTCCAATAAGTTAAAATAAACTACCTGCACAAAAGCTAAATATCAGTTTATTAACTACATTTTAACATCCATGCGCTAGAGTAAAAATTTTTAGCGCATGTTAAAATCACGAATCTAATTTAGCCAGATGCGACACTAAAGGCAATAAATGAACACTAATTAAGTCTTGACACTCGGTCTAAAACTCTGACGAAGCCGTAGTCAAGAGCATTGGATTTGCATACATTTTAATATGCACTTTGAACTTGTAACTAAAAGAGAGCTGCTACGTAAATAGACGACATTATAATAAAGTTGTCAGAGGGGTTCATGAAGTCAACTTATATCATTTTAAATTAAAAATTTTAAGATAAAGTTGTCGTAAGGATGAAGGGAAACAATAGAAGAAAAAATATAAGCATGTAGTTACTTATATTGTTTTGTAACTTTTACTCTTATGGTGCAATAAAGAGTTTTATCTATCTATCATGTATCCTACCTATGCAAAATTTTATAGGTAATAAATTGTGGATGTGTGTGTTTTGTTCACGTAAAAACTATGGCACGAATTTTGTTGTATAGTAGACGTAAATAATATATAGCCTCGAAAAACATATGTACTTTTTATTCCACAAATTCGCTCTGTTTAGTTAATATACATATATAAATAATCAAAGGTATTTGATAACCCTAATCTGTTATAACTAATCTTAAATTGTAAAACATTTACTCCCATCAAAACGTTATATTTATGGTTATTTCACAATAACTCATTAAGGTTTTATAGCAAACGTTGCATTCTCTATGTTTTGTTATGGTCTGTGAACTAAAATAATTTGTGGTCGGGGACCCTGCAGCGACGGCGGCTGGGTGCTAGAATATTTAGCGAAAGCTACGACAGACGTTTAACAGACAAGACAAAGCACGCTTTTGGTAACAAGCTCTGGGTTACATCGCTTGGAATTCAGGTTCAATTTGATGTAAGTAGTTCTACAATGTCATTCGTTCTGTCATCTGTTATTTTGTTTATTTATTTTTGCAAATGTTTATTATCTATAAAGTGAAACAAATTTAGTAATGTAGTGCTATTTATTTTTATATTAGGTACTGTGCTATAATTTTTTATTAAATTACTTATTTTTTTTGACAGGGCAATGCTGATAATGTTCGAATTAAAACTTGTGAAAATCTTCTAAGCGTTCGAGTAGGAAATTAAGAACATTTTTTTTCTGTTTGAGCTATCTAGCCTCATTTCCATTATTAGCCCATACCGCGAAACATGGTCTTCCAGTCTTTTTGGGACAGATGGCTCTGTCTACCCCGTAAGGGATAAAGCTATTTTTACCAAGGTAATTCCAAACAAGAATGATCGATATTTGGTTATTCCTTTTCTATAAGCCGCCTTGTCATTCGAGCTTATATGTCATGTCCGCCCTTCCCTTACTCTGCCATGTTGGAAGACATATTGAGCCCAATAATACGACGCACGTGGTATCTTCTGCCTCAATGATTAACATTTCAACGCCCTTAGTCTATTTCGGGTAGTAAAGTCATATTCAGAGATTTATGTTCTTTATTATAAGAATCATTCATACATTTATCACGGCTTTATCGCGCGGAGTAGATCTCCATTGTAACTGGCATGTGTCCGTTCATGATTCATTTTACGAGGTAGGACAGAAAGCTAGAGACGCGAGAAATTATTATATAAAGTTTTGACGTAATAAAGAATTAACAAATTACACGTTACCAAACCACACAAGATTTTATCGCGCTTGCTAATGAAATTGCAAAATAAAAGAATACAACGTAATGACTCAAGATTTTTAGATTAGAAGGCCTAACAAATTGATGAAAGTGTGAAGTGGACACGTAGGTGTCGAAACACGAAAACAACTGGGTTGATAACCACACGCAACAACCTCTATTAATTTACGAATTTCTTCGATCAAACATAAAAACGAAATCAAGCCTCTTTCTCAGAGCGTTAGACAGCTCTTTCCCGATCATTCGCCAGGACACTCCTAGACGGATATATGATAATAATAATATTTTTTATTTATTCGATTGAAAACTCATTGTATGAAAATCAAAGATATGGCAATTGCGATAGAAGCTCTTTAACATTGGAAATAAATACATCCGTTTGTAACAAGCGTAAATTTATTGTACCTTTTACATTTCATCAACCGAGACGAATGACTATCAGTCCTCATTGTTGTATATTGGGCGTTAAATTGAATTCTTTTAGATTTATAGAGGTCAATACTTTAGCTTTGTAAATGCAGTGGACAGATTAAAGATACGTAATGTTGAAGCAACCAATACTGGAGGACATATGGTTAAGTATCTAAATGTTTTTATAAGAAAATAGTTTTATAGTTATTAAGGCATTTAGTTATTTCTCTAGCAGTCCATCATCAATTAAACATGTTTTTCGTAATTGTAATTCTTGAAACTCTAAGTTACTAGTTATAAAGTAAATTGGATTTTACAAAAGTTCTACGAAGTCATAGATTTGTTTTTTAAATATTCTAATAAGTATTTTCTACTTAACTTTCAATCGAATAAAAACAAGAAGAGTGTATCAAAGCTTTACTTTGATATCAAAAGCTTTGAAAAGGAATCGTAAGCTCTAAAAGATTTAATCACGAATCACGATTCGGAGCGAGTGCAGTGGCCGCGGCCATGATTCATCTGTCAAGTGCATACGGGTGCAACGATGCACCAGATTTAGACGGAGATAACATCATTTTGGTAAGAAAATAACGAGATTTAAGAATAGTCACATCACAAAAAGTATAAAATAATGGGGCAGTCTTACTTATATTGTAAATGCGAAAATTTAGATGTGTGTGTGTGTCTGTCACTTCACGCAAACATGTAACTAACGGATTATGATAAAATTAAGTACACAGATAAATTATAACCTGGAATAATACATAAAATACTATATGACTTATACATTCGATCGTCAAATAAGTAAAAGTAGCATAGGAACTATTGATGCAAAACGAAGGAATACAAATGCGTAATTCAAAATCTGAAGAAACAGTTTCCTATATTTTTCTTTTTTAACATAGGTATCAATATCTTACGCATACGCCAAACTGCTCCATTATTCATACATATCTCCTCTCACGGATTTACTGGAAGAGAATTGAAATAAGGAGCATCTTTGTACTGAATTTTATTCATTAATGCTCCTGTATTTTCGTTTTGTGTGCATATATAAATAAAAATAAATAGATACTTATTAGCTTCTCAGGAAAAATCGTGAAGCGTGATGATAGCAATTTTTAAAAACATATACTAAATCTTTTTATATCCGTACCTTTGTTCAATAGGGCCCTTATAAAGTATGAATGACACTTCTGCACCGCTATTATTTTATGTTTCAATGGTTTATTTATATTTAGATGCAGACGGTGGTAAATCTTAGGCGCATAATGTTTACAAACTAGTAACGTAAACATTGAGGTTTTAGGAAAAATAGGGAATTTGAAACAATAACATTAATATAAGATTGAGTATGATACTTACTAGGTATTTCAGACACATAACGGTCTTTTACATGACTTTTCCAAGGAGACATTATGCAAAGACGCGTGAATAAGACTATTCTAATACCATTCTAATAATTTATCCATTTTCTATCCGTCCTGGGTGAGTAGTACCTACACAGATACCTGGACTATGAACTGACTGCGAGTTGATCGGAATTAACAAGGGTAATATTATAAATTATGAAAAAAAATTGTACCCTCAATGTCAAAGGTAAATTGTCCGTTACGGCTTTTAGACTTCGGAAAGTTTAGAGTTTCCTGGCGTCCGTCAGTTTCAAGGCGAAGTTCTTTGGATAGCAATTCACGCATAAAATATTGAACTTCTTATCGGAGTTTCAAAGAAAATATTATTTCAGCGCTTGGGTTGATTTCAAATGTTTCGCTTTTCAAACTGTTTCAATTTTTGTTGGAAGTTTTATTGAGCAAGAAATTTACAGGCTGACGCTTGAATTTAAGCCCTTAATGCAATGTAATCAAGATTTAGGTACAGATTTTTTTGAACAATAATTATTAATTTTTATGTATCGAAGCTCCTCTCGCGTATCACGTTAAAGCATAACTTCCAATTTTGGAAAATCCTATCTTAATGCACCCTTAGACCACATAAGGAACCCACGTGCCAAATTCAAATCTCAAGACTCAGCGATTTGGGCTGCGCAAGAGAGTCATTGTCAACATAAGATATGTGTCAAGAACAAGGTTATGTTTAGACGTCGCAAAAGTTTTATTAAAAATAGTCGAATAACCAAAAGCTTCTCAGAACAATAAAACTGCGCCAGCGCATAACGGCATAACCGCGTAAAATTAAAAATCGAGTCATCGCCGTCTGTGGGAGCCGCTCACTAAATATGGATACCAACGCGATGTTCAAATTGGACCTTTTCGCGGGATTGAAACGAAACGCGAATGTGTGAATGAGTTGCTATTTTAAGAAACATCATTTTGATTGAGCAGATGAAAATTATTAGACTTGAATAAATGTTTTATGAAATAACATATTCTTTTCATAGGAAACAATGTTTACAGATATATAAACAAACTTTTAGAATTTGTTGATTATCAAAAAAAAACAAGTATAATAAATAAAATCTGCGGTGCTTTTGGTTCTTACGGCTTCAAATACTCTACTATAAAAATAAAACTGTTTATTAAGTAGGTAGTAAGGAATAGTGAAATGCATGTCAATAGCAACAACTGAAAATTAATTTTTCGTTGTAATTTCTTACACGGTAAAAAAAAACATTATTATTGATATTTCACTACCGTTAACCTACATAGATAACTGACAAAGGTAAGTGTAACTCACTTACCATTATTTAGTATCATAAGATAAGATAAGAATTCCTCGAGGTTCACTTGTCGGCATCGTACTGAAACCAAGGCAATCTTCTTACGAGACCATGTGGTAATAGGTGCATAAATCCTATTAATTTATCACTAAACGTCATGTTTAATCACCGGATTCAGCCACAAGGTTATTAGCCTTGACCATACTAAACAATGTTTAAAAAAATCTTTATTTGTAACATTGTGTGCCGTGTGGTTCCCGGCACCAATAAAAAAAAGTATAGGACCACTCCATCTCGTCCCATGGATGTAGTAAAAGGCGACTAAGGGACAGGCTAATAAACTTGGGATTCTTCTTTAGGGCGATGGGCTAGCAACCTGTCACTATTTGAATCTCAATTCTTTCATTAAGCAAAACAGCTGAACTTGGCCTATCAGTCTTTTCAAGGCTGTTGACTCTGTCTACCTTGCAAGGGATATAGACGTGATTATATGTATGTATGTATGTTTGTAACATTCAGTTATGTGAGTCTTGCATTATTACTTGAATGAAAATCTGATATTTCCGGAAAATCTTCCAATTTGTTTTTCTTCTAAGACTAATTTTTGTTTAGTTCTGATTTTATTTATGCAACGACTTATGTGTTTTTAGTTTAAATTTTCGCGCGCGTTTCACGTCAATCTGCCTGATGATAAGCGAGATGTACGCAAGCCCACATGACTAGTCACTCTTGACTTGAAAGTGTCTAAGTAAGATTGTTCGGTATAATTGTGTCTTTGTAGCTACCGAGATTTTAATGGCCCGTTGAGAATGCACTACAGAACTTTCTGCAACATTATTCTGTTACAGCACCTTAAAGTTTTTGTTAAAAGCGAAACTAGGTTTAAGAAGCCGAAGACTAACTCTAGAAAGCTAAAACTAAGTCAGTACCCAAGTAATCCAGTATATTTCACTCAGTTGTAATGGAACCATTTTGCGAGATGCCCTGCCCTGCTTTCAACTTGCGCAATTTATTTGCGGAAAGGGTAAGTTGGACACTAATGAGGCTTGGATTTGTTTTTTTTCTTCAGCATTAATCCTCTTTTATTCGACAATGCACTTAAAAGTTACCAGGAATAAAGGCTTAATTCTTTGAGAAAGACTACATTATCTCTCGTCTCTGCACGTTTTTCATTGACATCATAGAAAAATACTAATTTCATAATATCATCAGTCTTGTTCCTATAGGTTACCTCCCGATGTTTTCCCTCACCGTAAGAGCATCAGTTAGTATTCAAACTAACTATAGTTTTAATATAGTTTGAAACTATAGTTAGTTTGAATACTAACTGATGCTCTTACGTACATTAGTATGTACATAAATTTCGAAAATAGTCATTGGTACGGTCGCGTTCATAATTGCAGTCATAGTTCGCAAAACTTTATAGCTTGCACTCACCGCTATCACTCACACATTCACACAAATAACACAATAAACAACAAGCGGTAAAGCGTTGGGTAACGCGCCATCAAGAAGAGGGTAGTGTAAGTAAAAGTCGCCGCGCAGCGACCGTCGTCCGCTAATCAACACAGCGACACGCCACACAGCGGAGATCCATGGTGGAACAGTACGAAAATAATGGCTTCATACCGACCAGAACATTTGCGGAACAGTTCGACACATCAGTGGTTACTGTTCGTCGAGTTTGCACCGTGAGGGACTACACCACAGACAGCCAGCAAGAAAGCCGTATTTATCCAAAATAAATAAGCAAAAACATTTTGAATTTGCTCGGCAGTATTTGGATTTTGACTGGAAAAAGCAATATTTACGGACGAAAAGTTCGTTTACGTCATCGCAACACGGTAGGCTTCATTTATGGCGAAGAAATGCAACTCGGTACGAAGAAAAAAAAATTTTGGCCCAAAGATGGAGTCTGGACGCATATCTATAAATATGTGGGGCTGGATGAGTGCTGCTGGACCTGGGGAACAGGTGTGGATAGGACGCGCTACAGCTGCTCATTATGTGCAAGTGCTGGAAGAAACCATGTTACCAACTGTGCGGTGTATTTATCCGATTGATGATATGCCAACAATATCATTTGTGCAAGACAACTGCCCTGTGCATCGAGTCCATATAGTGCGTGAAAGGTTCTGCCAGTTTATATTAAAACTACTAATTACTTAGATAGTGTTTTAAGGACAGCTTCAATATCTTTTCTTTATGAAAACGAATAATTAAGCTGTAACCTTAATAACAGGAGATAAGTAGATGATACAATTAGTGTAATATGCTGTATGTATAGCTTTATATAATCATCAATATGTAAACAAAACTATAGGTAAACTGTTTCAATAAAATTTACTAATTTTAATTATTGAATGTTTTATTTTGCTCCCTCTTGTTTAATATTTTTTGCTGATTTCCGTGTTTGAAGACACGGGTATTGTAATTCTTAGATATCAGTTAGCTAGTTAGTCAGTTAGTTACTTAGTTCAAATGGCACCTTGAAACATTAAAAATTGTCAGTAACACGAATTTTTTTTTTAAAGTCAAAAAACATCCTTGAATAATTTCGGAATCCAAGTAACGCTAGTAACTAGAACAAGCGAGTGTGAGCAAGCGAGATTATCTAATATATCTTAGATCTCACTTGCTCACACGAAGTAATAAAATTGCTACCCAATCACTTTCAAAGGAACCACTACCTATGTTAGGGTCGTGTGCAGACAAACTTTCAACCTTATTGAAATGACATAAGTCTGGCAGTCGCAGGCTTCCCTCTATAGGCAAATCTTATGCAAATAATCTCAAATAATGAGAGACGACGATATCTCGATCGACAATTATCGGGCCCAGTTCGGCCATCGTTGATTACCGTCTCTTTCTGTTTTGTTATGTTATATGTCATAGAATAATAAACTGTTTTACTTAGTAGTCATTGGTATTAAAGACCGTATTCATTTGATGGAATATTTATTCTTTAAAATATGCATGTGTGTGTGTATCTAGTGGAACCACAGTGCACGCTATTTTAACCCGTAAGAATTTTAAAACTATGACTGCAGATATGAACGCGATCGTACATGGCCGAGGTGGGAATCATTTTACCGATTCGACCACCGACGGTCTTAAATAGTCCTCTAGGCTAATTTCGTAAACCTCTTCAAAATATATCGCCACACTACTGAAAACTAATCGTAAATAATTCATTTTTGCTAAGTAAGTACCATGTATGATACAAAAGTGACACTTGTTAATATTATCCTTAATAAATAAATATATACGGGACAAATTACACAGATTGAGTTAGCCTCGAAGTAAGTTCGAAACTTGGGTTACGAGATACTTACTCATATTTTATTATAAATACTTATTAGATAAACATCCAAGACCCAGGCCAATCAGAAAAAGTTCTTTTCTCATCATGCCCTGGCCGGGATTCGAACCCAGCACCTCCCCAGTGTCACAGACAAGCGTATTACCGCTGCGCCACAGAGGCCGTCATAGTTAGTATATAATATATAGTTAATAGTAATAACCATTCTTGCATTGGGGTAAATAATCTCTTCAGTAATTTCAATGTGACGACGTTGCAATGTAAAACGTGACGGCAATACCTTCAGAGACTCTTTTATTATGAGCACTCCATTTCTTCGACGACGTCAGACTTTGATTCATAGAAGGGCAATGCTGCAATTACTTTAAAGTGCGTTTTATTTATTGAATTTTATACATGATGCATTATAAATTTGTTTTTTTTATACTTTTTAGTAAAAGATTCTTATAGGGTGTAGATTCGACATCAGGAAGTAGAGATAGTGACGAGGTTGACCTACAAAATCTCTTGCTTTTTTTATCACTACCACTAACCATCGTAGACGCAAGGTCAATAAGCTTTTTTAAAACAGAATTTTCAAAATTTTCATCATCCAAATAAGAGACGAACTTTATCAATAGGTAGCTATTTTTGATAAATAAAATATAATCAAATTGAGTTAAAACCAAATTTACCCGAAGAAAGTTATCACACCTCATAACACAGATGTCAGCAACATCGCTTAATACTATTTGCAGGCCAATTATAATCACGTGCTTCAACACCTAATTGGCGTGGTCTTTTTTGCGGGCGTGAAAACGATAATCGGCTTGTTAATCATTGTGATCATTATGAATTTGCTTGAAGTGATTTAATAGGACGCCAAGAGTACGAGTTATGCGTATACGAAGATAATTAAACTCTGTTTAATTGTGTTTAACTTCTAGAAAGACGACGACGTGGCTAAAAATATTAGATCTTGTGATTTGCCAAGTAATGTAAATGTTTTTAAAACTTAATACTATACGAATGCAAATGTAATACCAATAAAAGCGACACCACACTCACGAGTTATAGATGTTTAATATGGACAGTACACTCCATATTTGTACCTTCTGGTTGTATTAAATATCTATTGGTCCTCACGATGTATTAATATAAGATGCACTGAGGAGGTCAAGAAACATACACCAGCATTTGTAATTTAATCTTAGCAAGCAAGATCACCATAAGCTCTATCTTGGCTACACAGAACAACAATCAATCCCAGAACACCAGACAAATACTTATCTGTGAAAACCCACAATGTACAATCATGAACGCACGTCTAAGTAATAGGTCAGTCGGCCTGTTCCGCCTGATTGTAGTAGATTTATCACCAATGCTCTTTATTGCTCTGACCAAACCAAACACAGGTCGCCCGATACATTTCGGAGTGTTTGGAGTTAGAACTCGATATATCCAGGTTGATACAAAGCGGCCTGTGGAAGCGGCTAAAGCTTCCAATGAAATAATCAGGCTTCTAGCATGTGGGCTGGTTACTAATTTATCCCAGAATTATGCATGATCAATGCCAGAGGCTGAGATACGATAACAAAGAGCAAACATGTACAGTGCAATATAATACAAGTCAACTCTTCATTGCATCACAATAAATTAATTTATAAGTATTATAAACATAGCAGCAAAAGGCTATGCTATAGAGTTCTCGATACGTTAAAGTAATCAATTCTGAATGTCTGGCCAAGTCAGTCTGAGTTAATTTAACGACACTTCTCACTCTACAAATCAGTAAACACTACTTTACTGAATGATGAAAACGCAGACTTCTTGGAGTAGTAGTTGAAATACGCTATTGCTTTCCTACAGCATGTCTCTTTTTTGGGCAGAATACATTTCAAGCTTTTTCAAAATTATAACAGAAACGGTTGTAACGGGATTTTTATTTTACGCGAACATAGCCGCGGACATATGCTAGCAATTAATAAAGATGTAGTATTAGATCACCCTTGCAAAAATTTTGATCTGAAACTATCCCATGAAAAAGCCTAAAAGAATAGGAGGATTATTTCGATTGTGCCCGTGCCGGCAAATTTGTCAATGTTCTGTAGTCCACCGACTTACTTCATAGCACACTAGCACATTTTATTATTCTAGGTCCTCATTTATTGTTATACCTTGACATAGCCTTTTTCTATTTCAGTGGTGTAATTATATTGATTGTCTGGAATTTCCGTGATTATTTATCTGGTTGCGCAGCAATTTTACAAGACTTTCAGCTCGTATATGAAGTTCACCCGCATGATAAAGTAATGAGTTTTTAAAATGAGTTCCGAAAAATTGGTATAAAATTTATTGCTCAACTTTAACCACCTTGCCACGCTAGAAACTAGTATTTCAACTACTTACATATTACGTTGTCATGTCTGCAACGGACTTAGTGTCAAGCTCTCAGCATGTTTTCAGCTTCAGCTAGAATATCAAACTTTACCTGAACGGTCCTTCTTAACGACAGCATTTTTTTTTGAATTTTTGAAACGTCGTCTTACCGTTTCTGAGTGTTCGTATAAAATAACTGGGCTGGAGACATTTTTCAGTTTAAATGTTGAAAGTACAAGATTAATGCCATGCCAAGAATTTACGGTGGCAGTGTTACTTCAACTTAATATACCACGGTATTTATTTTAAGCTTATTTCTTGGCAAGTAGTGACATTTTGTGCATGCCTTGATATATATTTTTGGTATATCATTATTCCTTGTGTGATATATTTTTAAGCCTTCTTTTAAGGCAATATTAAACCATTTGCTATTGACGTAAGAACCTGACAAAGCTATGTGCCTTTAAACGGCAAATTATCAGAAAAAAACTATTATTTGTGGGACATTAAGCTTCCGATTATAATTCATACTTAAAATTATGACTTTCCTTGCACAACAGAATCAGTTTATTGCTAATGTGTATGAGATAGCAAAAAAAAAACATATTTCACTTAAGATTTTTTTTAAAGCTTTTTAAATCAGTTTTATAAATCAGTTTTACATTTGTTAAGAAATTTGGTTGGTGTTTATAAAGCCACCTAGCTCCTACAGATAAACTCGTACTGACGTATGTGGTAACTTTCATCATGGCTGTAGAACCGCCTATGTTAGGTAGAATTATCCTAATAATAAACACGAGTTAACAATATTAGCGTGCAATAATTGTGCCCTCTAGTGTAAATATGGCAGACCACAACCTATAAATTGCGTAAATCTACCACGATAAATGTTATAACTAGGCAAATATCTAGTGTTTCTGACATGAATACTACCTAATTCTTCTATCCTTACTTAATTACAAAGAGATACATTATAACAACTGGATATACAAGTGCTAATTATTGATTCAACTTGTGTTATTTGTGTATATATTTATTTATTTAACGTTTATCAAGAAACGTTAGCTTTTAAGGGAATTGTTCTTTTGACTCTTTGTGGTGAGATGATAATTTATTTGACAATGACGTTTGTTTTATTAAGTAAAACACAAATAACTTCCGTATTTCAATCCTCTGGAGCAGATCGAGTTACAACATTAACAACAGAAAATAAATTGAAAGAAAAACAATACTCTTCTGCTAGCAATTCGTCAATGCAAACATGAATGAAACAAGTACGTACTACTTCGCAAACAATTGAATGACGATGATGCAACAGCTATTACCTCGGCTACAGTATTGTTTATCCGGCCAAGTCTAATTGATCCCTCTTCTGACACAATTTATTCGTTAACAAAATTCTATATTCTCTGGTCGGGTAAACACCTGTTCCAATTTAATTAGAGCCGCGATACCTCCCAAGAGCTGTGTGTAAATAAGTTAGTTACGATGTGTCTAAGAGGTCAACATGACTTGGTCGTTTT
The DNA here is from genome assembly GCF_032362555.1 of Amyelois transitella. Lineage (NCBI taxonomy): Eukaryota > Metazoa > Arthropoda > Insecta > Lepidoptera > Pyralidae > Amyelois > Amyelois transitella. The sequence goes on along the minus strand of NC_083528.1, from coordinate 3,095,761 downwards.
ATAAATCATACGGTCCTAAGATCGAGATCGTAATTCTATTCTATTGTAAACAGTTGAACTCTCACACGATTATCTATAATTGCACTTGACTTTTTTGGTCAAGAACGTTGTATTATTATCACAAACTTGTTTATTTTATAAAGCAATTTATTTTTGACCTTTATTGCAATCATAATGTTTTCAAACGTTGCGAGTATAAGAAATCTTGCGTTAAATTATGGTGTTCGAAACACTAACTCATATTAAGTTAACCAATTATTTTAATAAGGTGACGAAGTCTTCAAGTCTTTTAAATAAGTAAACGTCGTTCTTCTTTCTTCAAAGTAAAATTCTTCGCTTTCTTCCTTCAACAGCTCGACGTTTAGGTCCCACGTAAAGTTTATCAAGAACTCAACTCGGTGCAGGAAAATCGACGGAATTGAGTTCTTGACAGAATTCACATGTTTCCCTTAATTTCGGTAACTTGTTCATATTTTTCGATAGCTTGAGTTTGTGGTCGTGTCCTGCGAAAGAATTTTTAACGTTGCTTACAACTAAAGCTATCCTCCCTCATCTTATTCTGAAATGCCAAATATCGGTATCATCAACAGTTTTTTGTAAATAGCGAACCTTTTTTAAATATATTTATGTTCCAAAACCAAACAGTACCTTTGACCTGAGAATAAGAAAATGGCAATCCTGCTGTTATTTTAGCAGATTATTCAGGAATACAAGCGAAACATAATTTCGGAATATGCTTTCGGCTATGAAATTCACGGGATGTTTTAAATTAATTCGTGCTCAATGACTTGCTCTGCGAATTTCCAACTGAATACTTTAACAGTTCAGACAAATTGTGTGCCGTGCATAAATTTTATTCGCTAGCTTTGTATTGGGGTTTATGCTTTATGAGGATTTATAAAACTAGCTTCGTTTCCATATTTTTTTTATAATTTTAATAAAATTCATAAAGTTTAAGGTATGGCATGATATGTAAATGTACTTAACCGATCTTTTAATACTTTAGTGATCAATTTGAGCGAAATTAGTTTTTTAAAAATAAAAATAAAACAATTTGAGTGTTAGGTACACTAGGTACTGATAATTTATTTATTCTCAATAGCCACCCTTTTTTCAATACAGAGCTGTTTATAAAAACCTCTCTTCATAGGCACCGGGCATTTATTCACGCCGCATTTTTTAAAATGAGCTTCAAATGCATCGCCAAGACTTTCGTTAACTTACTTAAGTAGTTTTATTTTTCAGTATTTTAGACATTTATTTTAACTGAACCTTTTCTACATCAACCTGTATTATTGTATTGTGTGAAGTAGGTAAACAAAAATATCCGCAACAAGGTATGTTCAAATTTAGAGATACTTATAGGCATAGCCATGTACTCGTACCAAACTATATTATTTAGATTACTGAAAGCTATTTCAGAATAACTACAATGATCTACATTTATGTCACCGGAATTTAAAATTAAATAATTTCGACCCTACATAGAACTACTACTGTGCATCGATAACAATCTACAAAGGTCTTAATCTACATTCAGCTATCAAAGTCTTCACAATGCCAGATGCATCTTCACAACGTCATTACCCTCGTTTTGCGTCTCGGTTTAAAGCCAGAAGGTAATAAGACTGGTGATTTCACACCCAATGGTTACATAAAATAAGGAGATTATAGAAGAGACTGATGAATCTGGATGAAGCTAAAGTAATACGCAGGAATCATGGCAAGTGGAAAGATGTAGTCTCAGCGTACTACTCCGGAAAAGAGAAGTGTGTTGTGTTTTAAACAAAAGAATTAAAAAAGATTCGTGTGATTAAATGCGAGTTTGATTTGTGTTCAATATAGGACACTAAATGAAACAATACCAAACCAAAATTTCAGTAATTTGTACGTATGTAAGAAAAGATTTATGAAAAAGATTTCCTTTTTTAAATTTCGTTTCAAAAGGATGTTTGGGTCGTGCTTGTGTTAAAAGTTGTTCTTTATTTTAGAAGTCCAAACTTGCGGACGGTAGCTACTTTAAGAGTTATTTTATCCTGTACTCTGGTCATTTTGTGATTTACATGTAAACGGGTGCCGTTTTTGGGACACAGAGTGAAAACATCGTAAAACTTGTGCCATTTCTCTCACATGACACGGTAATTAGGATAATTATGTAACATTAACTTTATGGAAGTTAGTTCTGTATCTGTTTTTGTAGTGTTAATTTACGTAGGGCAATGCAATTAGTTGCAAAGGAGTGACGCGTTGTATAATAACCGAATATTTATCCCAGTGAATAAAATGATATAGGTCAGATGTTACATCTGCAGATGCCAGATGATCAACTGAATTCTTAAAATGATTTATACTTAATAGGAGTTAAGTAAGACATGTAAATGCCACTGAGGTTGATTGTGTCGTAAACGTTTCATCCTGGTAATATATTGTTCCTGTGGGATTGTGATTTACGGTTGAGTACTTTTAAGGAATAAGAAATATTTTTTGCTATTTATGGAAACCGCAGGTAAAATCTAAAAATTTGAATTTGGAATAATTTCGTATCGTAAGTATTCGAATAATCGAATTAAGCTACGTACACACAGAACCGTGGACTGCCAAAGAAGATTGGCTAATGTAGGTATCATATCTTCTTCTTATTTCTTCTTCTCTTAGGTCTTTTACCAAACCTTCAGGACTGGACCAACCCAATAGTTAGCCCAATGTGTACGCAGTTTTACATTACAAAGTCAGACCACGAATCAGTGCAGTGTGTCGTCGAACCCAAATTGCAATTTACGTCACGGCGCAGTACCGACAGTAAAAGCGGTATCCGCATGAGACAGTGACCGACATTCTCTCGAGCGAGTAAAACACAGAGCAATGAAGTTCGTGTAAAAATCGCACGATGAAATGTCGCAGTGTGGACAGGGCCTTATCTCATGATTGTCATCATCCTCCTAGCTCCGCTGAGACGATTGCTTCGTGCTTGGAGAGGAACCCAGGGTTCGCTTATGACTACGGTCTAGGAGTATGGACAGATATCATCATGGCTGGACATGAATATGAAGCAATCCGGTTTGACCTGGATTCAGTGGGTTTTAGTCCCAAAAAACTATCAGGCTTCCCGTGACTAGGCGAGGAGATGAGGGTTATTTCACACGATAAAAATAAAGAATTGACAACATTTTGAATGAATATTTTTTCCTTAGATTGAACCATGCTCCATGTTCGCTCTTTTCATGAGTTTTCTTCATCATGAAAAATTATTATTAAACACTCCTGCTGCTGATTCAGATACTACAATCCATGAAAATCTCATGTATACAAAACATAAATCAAAAATTGCACTTCAATTTATAAAACCTTATTTGTTGTATCAGTAATTAGACTAATTAGAAGGTAGTTTCCTTTTGTCATTCCAACTTTACAAGATAAATAAAACTCAAATTCTTTAAAATAGCCTTTGACAAAAAGGGTTGACAGTCCTTTGGGTTTTCCAACGTTACCAGGGTATCCCGTGACAGCCTCTTCAAAGGGCAAATATGTGAGTGGGTGGATAAAAGCGGCTAAAGTTTCAAAGTATTTAAAAGATAAATGATTAAGTCTTTAAGAGTTTGTTTCAATGCAAAATGTCCTGTCTTGTGTCAAAACTTTGATATTTGATGAGCTTCAGTGGTCAAGCGGTTAAGGTACATATGTGACTTAAAAAGCCCGTTACAAGGCCAAAGTTCCAATGACTCTTTTCTGAATAATATTATTTTGATTGCCAACCGATACCATTACCATTAATACAACGGGATCTCCTTCTTTATTCTCCATCTGAGGACTTCTTTTCTCCGCAATTATGCCGAGGCTGGATTCTTATTAGTCGAACCATCCTCTCTCAGGAAGCGAAGCACTTTCGACGGAGATGACCAGGCTTTCTTTTAGGGTCGCTAAAATATGATCCAAGCTGGGTGTGGTGCGGATGTTACAAGACAGAACCTTCTTGTAAAATCCCTAACTTAGTTACCCAATCCAGGCTCATGGTTAGTTGGTTAGAGGAAGCAGCCGAACGCCAAGAGAATATTACGAGTTTGATTATATTTTTCATTTGTTTAGTTTTGTTTTTATATTACTTACAGCTATCATATATTTGGCCAGTATAAAGCCTGCTCTGAATAAAAATGAAATGGGTAATAAAATTGATTTTCGATCATCATAATTTTTGGCCTTAATAACCGTCTGGGTGGGAATGTTACATCGATAAACAAAAGATAGATGGTGAAAAGGACCACCAGGGATAAAACCATAATTATAGGCAAACCATAAAAGGCAGAATGTTCCTATAAAATGTTGCATAATATAAACTTTGATTCATAAACTTCAATCTCAGATTTTTTAAGGTTACATAGAGCTAGAGAATTTATTTGAAGTCCAAATGAGTCATATTGCTTTTGAGCCTTTTTCTTGATTGACTTTTAAAATCTGCGTGGAGTTTTGTTAAGTTTGTAAATATTATGATTCATAAGTTCCCTTTTTAAAAACACGATGACATAGTCCAAGAAAATCGTCCAAGCAACTTTCGTCGATGCCCATAGCTCGACTTGACCATAAAGTGGAGGGTTAATGACGTCACTGGCCCAGATGTGTAGATAGCATTGTCTGAAGGCCTTTAACGACGCATGTGCGGTGCGGCTTATAGCACAGACCGAGAAAAAATAAAGCTACGAAAGGGCGTTGAACTGGTAGGTTCCCGTTCCCAGTATAAATTCTGATACGAAACGAATTCTGTGGAAAAACTATTTAAATTCGGTACTTGGATTAATTCTGTTTAAATTCCAAATTCATAGTTCCAAAAATTAGTTAGTGTTACTACTAATTATCATGTCATTGTTCTTTGTTCCGAAAGAAATCTTTTTTGAATTTGGAATTAAATAATGACGAGTACAAGATATGTACAGGGATATGTGAAACCTGTTACTTTTTGGCATACCTGGCCTTTCAGTCTTTTCAAGACTGTTGGCTCTGTCTACCTCGCAAAACATATATATATAGACGTGATCATATGTATGTAATATGCACAAAAAGAGTAATGTACATGACGATTGCTTTAAAACATTAATACACAATTCCAAGTTATTTGCAATTTGTACCAACTATATTGAAATAATTCCGAAGTTTATGAGTTTTACATGCCTAGTTTATTTTATTAGGGGCGAAGAACGTCGACCTTAAATATTTAAGAAATATAAAGAGATAATGCTTTTTGTATGTAAATTGAGCAATAGTTGAGATAGTTAAACGATGCGTTTACTTTTTAATGAAATGCCAGTAGGTTTTACTTGTTCATGGCAGATCTTTGTTGTAAATGATCTCATAGCACAGTCTAGGTACTGTTGTCATTGAAGACATGAACTTTCAACGTAAAAATTATTGGTAAATTTAATCTTATTAGAATATTGGTGTAATTTTTTTTTACTTATTTATTATTTCGTATATATTAACTTAATAATTGTCATATCTTTTGGTTTCACGACATCGGTTGACGTCAAAGAAATTACTTACTTAAGCTATACGTTTAGTGCCGCTTCCAAAGCATCAGTGCCGAAAAAGCGGTAACAAACTGCACTGCAATAATATCTTCAATAGCATCAACTTCACAATTTTCTGGCTATAGGGTTTCTAAATTCGGAAGTAATGTGCCAACCTCACTTCTATTTTCTATGGACTTCTTGAATGAGCATTTTTTAATCGATATCGTCGTGGTGACAAAATTGGGGAGATTGGTTCTTCGTCCATAATTTTGGTCTTTCCTGGGAGCCAAAAGTCCAGAAAAGACTGAAAGGCTCGGCTGTATGGCTCCATTCCGGAACCAAAATTCAAATAGTGACAGGTTGCCAACCCCTCGTCTACAAGAGGAAACCCACGTTTATAAGTCTATCCCTTAGTCGCCATTTACGACAACCATGAAAAAGATTTGGAGTGAGAAAAAAAATTAATTTGAATTTGTGTGTTTTTATTCTAAAGTTCCAGAAACCACACATGCATACTGTTTTTGCTTCATACATACATACATACATAAAATCATGCCTCATTCCCGGTGGGGTAGGCAGAGACTACCTCTTTCCACTTGCTACAATCTCTGCATACTTCCTTCGCTTCATCCACATTCATAACTCTCTTCATACAAGTTCGGTGGTTTCGGGTACTTTTGCTTCATCCATGTTCTTAAACCTTTAATGCAAGCTCACCAGTTTGTACTCTTGACCTTCCATGAAGTCTTGGCCTTCAACGTTTTCATTAACACTAGCCTAATATTTTTTTGCTTAGATAACCTTTCCTTTTTCTATTTGTGTGACATCTTTCACATCACAATATTCCCTGCAATTTCTTACTGTATCACTGAATTTTATACTGAAACTAGCTGTCCCGGCAAATGTTGTTTTGCCATTATAAATAAGTTTTAAATAATTTCTAGTTAAAATAATGTTAAGGGTGGACAACCCTTATCACTAAGGGGTATGAAAAATAGATGTTGGCCGATTCTCAGACCTACTCAATATGCTCACAAAATTTCATGAGAATCGGTCAAGCTGTTTCAGAGGAGTATGGGAACAAACATTGTGACACGAGAATTTTATATATAAGATAATGACAATTTTAGAAGGAATTCTTTTACATACCGTAAAATATAACATAAACATAATTACATACTGTAAAAGAATACCTTCTAAAATTGTCATACTTAAGTACCTATGAAGTTAAGACCAACATATTTAAATGCACAGCTTTTTCTGTAATAGCTCCATTGTAATTGTTAATGCTTTTATGAATTTAATTTGTATCTTACATGAAAAATTGTTTATTATTAATATGGTTTGAGGGATAATTTTAATATCTTTCTACTTATTTTTTTAGAAAATTAATTTATTATTATTTTAGATATGTAATTAATTCCTTGTCTATTATTTAGCATTTTGTTTATAATTTAAGTACTTAGTAGGAAAAAAAAATAAATTGAGGATGCTCTACTAATTATACTGATAAGAGTTAGGTCTTAAATACCAATACGAAGAAAATACATTCTATAAAATATAAAACCTTACATAAAATATCTATTATATCTATCTTGACAGTACAGTAGAACTAATTCAATTCAGTTAATACATTTGAAAAATATATCCTGAATGTGTGTCTCTCTGTATGAATTGATCTGCGGAACCTTACATCGGTTTTTCTTTTATTTGTGTAACTCTAGACAGATTCAAATTGATTTATAATATTTTATATAACTATGTGAAATACCTCAAGAATCATGAAACACCAGCTTATTTAAAAGAAATATGGTAAAAATTAAAAGCAACGAAGAATTAAATCTGAGGAAATAAACTTAACAAAAAGCAGCTCACGAGGCGTAGAATAGAAACATGTAAACAATGATTTACACGTTCATTCCAATTGATTATTACATGCCAGTAAGTATCTAATTAGGCGGAAATAATAAAAATGCACTGGGAAGACAACATAAACCGTTTGTTACAATCGCAAATGCAATCATAGCAACATTTGTCTTTATATTGAGCTGTAGACTTTGAACACTTAAAACAATCAAAATTCTGTTAAAATTCAAACGATTTATGCTGTACACACTTTAAGAAGATCGTTATATAGTTGTTTAACTCGGAAAGGAGATCAATTTAAGTTAAAAAGGGTGTAATATCGATCATACACAACACTCACCACAACATGATAAGCCGGCGAACTTGAAATTTATCGCAGCGATGTTACTGCCTTGAATCACAATTTTACACAGAAACTGTCCACCAAAAATCACAAACTAACACTGCACTTGAATTTCCAGCTGTTATATTTTAGATTTATTACATATTTCAGTCACGATTTAAGACAAAACACACTTCATAGTATTCCAAGACAAATCCACTTCGCGAACCAACTGACATGTTTACCAAACTGCCTCAAAATCGGCAACAGACTGCCACTTTGACTGGAGCCTTCGACAGCGACACTGCTTTGTACAATATCGAGTTCAATATAATTTTCACTATTATCCATCAAAATTAAGAAGGGATTCCATGTTTGTAGTATTACCTGAATGGTTCATTCTTCTTATTTTAGACGGGTTATATTAGCGCCATCTGTGGATACCGAAAGAAACGAACTATACGCTTTTTGAATTTGAAGTGGTATCTGTTGTTCGTTTTATGTACTAAAATAATAGAAATAGTCAACTTTGCAGTGCTTTTATCTGCCATCTACTTGCCACTAATATATACCTTTTTTAAAGTCGAATATAGTCGTAAGATGACGCTGATGAGACTTTTAATAAAGGTACCGTGTGGTTCCCGGTACAAATATAAAAAAGAATATGATCATTCCATCCATTTCCCTTGGATGTCGTAAAAAGCGACTAAGGGATCTATTCAGTTTTTCAAGATTGTTGGCTCTGTCTACTCCGCAAGGGATATAGCTGTGACTATATGTATGTGTTTGTATGATAAAAAACAAAATAATCAAAATAGATAAATAGACAGCCAATTATTATATTGCTATTTAAATATTTCAACTCACCCAGTTACCAAACGAAACATTCCCAATGGAAGTTGCCGAGTATTTCTTGTTTTTTTTTCTTTGAGTCGTAAAGTTTCTGTGAAGAGGTGAGTGAGAAGGGAGTCGTTTTCGGGCCAAATGAACGGTTTTGGTGGACTTCCGCCCTTGACGACCGGCTAGCGTCTAGCGCACACAAAAATATGTGGATGCGCTGTTTGTCTACTTTTTATTTTTATGAACAGTGTTGGTTGTTGCGTGTTTTAAATTAAACATAATGTCAGTTTTATTCATAATCATAAGTAATGACGGAGTGAAATTGGACATTACCGGTAATAATAACGGTGATTGGGAGCAATTCGTGCAATATAAATATTGCTATGCCGGAAAAAGGTGTTAAGTATTGGTACAAAGCAGAAACAGAGTCAATACCTAGTCGCAGGACTTAAAAGCCACGCTAAGCTAGACGGTGCACTGATATAATTGAGATCCGTAGTGTCAGTTTCTTCGCCTATCCCCAAGAAAATGTTTATAAACATTTCTCCATTCTTTCTCTTTGCTAGAATTCCCACGTAAATAAAACTCCGCGCCAATGTTTTAAAATCGGATTAAAAAGCGCGACTCCACGTATTTTCTATGCAGCGTTAAGAATGTTATTAAGTGGGTGAGCAGAAAAAAAACAAAAATATCTCTATCGGCCGAGACGTGATAATTAGTAGATAGCCGCCACCGCGTCACGGGCAAACACGTTTTTCTAATCGTGTTTGTGGAAAACCTGCGGGATTTATTGCTGGACGAGTAAATCAGGGTCTTCTTAATGCATTGGGGCGGAAGTCATCTCAGTTTTTGTTTTAAACATAAAATCAAACCTCTTTCCCACAGGATTAGCTAGTATCTAATATGTGTCCAGAGACAACTTTTTTTTTAACTTGTAGCATGGCACGCGCGATGCTGTTTAGTCGAGCGAAGAACTATCGCTTTCCCGTTTCATAATATATCATAATAAGAAGCGAAAAGGCGATTAGGTTTTCGCGCGATAAAAACAGCGTCGCGCGTGCCTTGCGAGAGCTGGCTCGACTCTCTTAGCTATCAGCTGTTAGCACACTTAATATCACGTACCTATATATCCCATATGACAAAACTAGACGAAAAGTTTAGGTTACTAAGAATTTGAAAATCCATTTCTTGCATTGACTTCTACGTCATGAGAAGCACAAGGTTGACACAATCTTTTACATGCGAAAGAGATTTTTCCACGTTTGTCCCAGATAAATTTATACTACTTAGGTAGTACGATTCGATTTTTAGACGATTGACCTTTGACGAGGATCTTTTTACCATCTGAATCTTGATTTCATTATTACTTACGTCATTTAGATGAAGTTTTTGAGATTTTTCGAGACAATTGGCTCTACTTTTTACCCTACGGAGAGTCTCGGATGGGGTAGTCGGAGGCTAAATCGATCTGATTCGAAGTGAGAAAAAAAATTTAATGATAATCGTCTCATACATTATTCTGCCTTTGTAATATTATTATTGAATATTAGAATTTGTATCTTCCAAATAAGTCAGTTTAAACTGTGGTAGCAATGTAATATAAATGAAGAGTGAACACAAGAAATTGTTGTAGGTTCCGTTTTAAAATTATCGACGACGAATTCGTTTATTGTAAATCACATGGAACAATGTGGAAAATCCGAACATCCATAACGTGAAAGTGTGTTTGCTTGTCACACAAAACCACTAAACCGATACATTTTAAATTTTGCACACATAGGTACATAAAGATATCTACTTAGTGTAAGTGGAGTATGGAGAAGGACATAGGACAAAATATAATATCTACCAGAGGGGTTAGTGCGAGTTTTACTCGATCAAACGTGTAGAGCAAGTAAACGCGAATTGTTTGTGATCTGATCAGCGCCATCTAGTGGTAACACGATGGCACTAATGCAATTCCATACAAATTCGTGATTACTTGCTCGACGCATTTCGATCGAGTAAAACTCGCACTAACCCCTCAGGTTTGTTCCGTATGCTGATCCCTAAAAATGATAAATATCGTCTTAACCCGATAATGCTATGACTAATCGATGAGAGGTACCCAGAATTAATAAAACGTTGATACGGCGGTGTCGGGTGCTCCGCTGGACGTCCAATGCTATTTGAATTTATTAGCTTGTTCTAGAAGTAATGGCATACAGAAAATGGTTTTAAATAAATTTTTTATCGTAATACATGTAAAAAATAAGTAGTACCTACTATAAGTAACGTAAGTACAGTCCTACAGAGAAACTTTATTCTGATAAAAGTAGTCTATGTGTGTATGATGAGATGATCATATTTGCCAGGGACTGTTCGAAATAAATTTAATTTTTTAATGTTGTAGCATTAATTCTTAAAAAAAAAAGAAAACTAATAATACTCCCGACTGGCGGTCTATTTTATCTCTCAACCTAATTACATGCTTCCAGTAGTTTTCAAATGTATTCGATACTATAAAAAATGTAATCATTTTCATTAATATAAATACGAGGTTAATTATCAGACACTTTTAATTTATATGGGATGTGGAGATCATAATCAATTTTCTGGAAAGATTCGGTTGTTCGTCTTACACTTAAATAGTGCTCATTACTGTTTTTGTTTTCTAATCAATGCAGTTCAATGATCAGAATTTACAGTGCACAATGTCAAGATAAAACTTACAATAGACTTTTGAAACACAAATGTCCCTTAAATACACTTTCTTTACTTTTAATACCACTAAGCCCTCCTACCGTACGCCTTTGTCAAAAAGTATTAAGAATAAAAGACAAACCTTGGACGCTTTTATATGATTTCTCAGAAATACACTTGTGTCGCCGAATGTACTTGAGTTCTTCGTTTTTGAAGAAAAAAGTATCGGGTAAGGAGATTCCAACTGTGCAATATTTATGACTTTATATTGCCTTCCTCTTTCACACTTATAATTTTTATATTTTCATGTCTCTTTCGTGTAGTGTGCCTGCTGTTATCTACGATTGCGTTTCGATCCGACATGTTTTCGATTTAAGATGATTCAATTATAAATATCATGTTCATTGAACTCCATTTGGGTATCAATTTCATGTGTTTATTGGGATTAATGTATTACAATATAAATCTGGATAGTAATATTTCGATTTCTAGAATATATCCTCGAATTATTTAATTATTTAGTGGGTTTCACTTAGGAAATGTAAAGCAGTAATTTTCTTTACCCATCCAAAGGTCCTGCAACAAAACGCTTCTCAATTCATTCAAAATTTTGCCTATATCACGTACAGCCTAGCCCGCTTAATCTAGTGATTTGAAATTTGGCTTTTAGATTCATTACGTACTCTAAGGGTGTTCTTGTTTTGATGATACATATCTAAATTTTCTGCTTTTAATTCTGCTGTTTAATAGTGGCTTTCATCAGGTACAGGGCGCAGAGGGCAACTACCTAGTGCTGTATTGTTAGGAGAGAAGTCCATACTCGCATAAATTAGTACAAAACCTCCACCTAGTGACCCTTAGCTTCACAGTCTATCTGGCGACTAGCAGCGCAATAAGTAATGATTTCACTAAATGTCCACTAGAACGGAAATTAACGATTCTTTCATTTAATTTTAAGTGGACTTACTGGCGTATTATAGTAGTAACTGAAGTAAGTATAAACCTATTAGACACTTCATTACCCGTCCTAATCACGGACAAACCCAGTGGCCCATGTTCCCATTTGCCAGCGCTTGTCCGATGCGCGTCCCTTGGTAAACGGTAGGCGGAATCCTATACAGATATAGACTATATAATAATATAGAAGTTGCAGCAAGATTAAATATTCATACATACAGCAACTCCCATTTTATAAAGGGTGTACCGAAGTAATAGTCTGGATTAAACTCAAAGGCCACTTTCAACTGTTTGAGTGTCACGGTTCATTCAGCCTGGAGATAGGAGGACTCGTAATCTTACCCGTGGTTGATTTTAGTTTTTACAAATTTGCACTAGAAAGTACATACAATATGTTGTATTTTCAACATAGAAGCTCATAGTTAATACTATAATATAAATAAAAAGTTTGAGAGTATTTGTGTTTTGCAGAACAAAGGCTCCTTCTATCATCATTCTCTTGTCGTTTATGTCTAAGTTGTCCTCTTTGGAGAAAGAGCGAGGTCAAACCAAAAGTGAAAAGTTAAGATGAAAGAGAAACTCGTCACCGCTTTATTATATATGTTATTTTAAATATTAAAAATACATTAATAAATAATGTATTTTTAATATTTTGAACGAACTCTATACTAATCTGAATATTGAAGGAACTTCGATTTGTTAATCGACACAGAGATCGCTAGCTTACTTTTGCAAATATTATTTTTATTTTCTGGTTGCCATCTCTACAACATTTTAACTCTTCGTCGCTACTGAGTATTTAGTAAATTGATACGACGCAGGTGCATGGTCTAAGCTAAATAAACATACAATAACCACTTGCGAAATTCATTGCCGTTCATAAATACGGAAGCTTGTTTGTGGAAGTATCATCATAATCGTATCATTGACAGAATTTTCTACAGATTTCAACGGTTGGTTTAGAGCCGTCTTTGAGCTGCAGGTCGCGGGTATCCCTGATTACGTCTTAATGAGAATTTTTTTTTCCGACACAGCTGAAAGTGTCCTGTCAGTCTTTTCGAGACTGTTGGCTGTTGTAGAGACTATACTCTGTAAGGGATGAAGATGTATTTATATGTAAATAGATATGTATTTTTTTCTGATGATCTGGGTTTTATTGAGGGTGCAGTTCATTTTTTAGTTAGTAACAACGATTCTTGAATTTATTTTTGGGGGTTTTTGATTTTATCAGAATAAAATTGTGCCATGTGTCTTCCTTACAACATTCAGTCATCGACGTTCTATAGTCATGATCATGACTATGTAATTCAAACAAATGATTTTTTTTTAATTCATCTTAATTTTTCGATGCATTCACCTTAGAGTGGACCACTTCATCTTTGTCCTGCTGATGTCGTAAGAGGCGACTAATAGAATAAGCACTTCCTTAGTCAAACAAGATTGGATTGGTTCGTCTAGTGGACGAGAGTCAGGAGTCGCTGTAATATACTTAGTGAATCAATAGGACCGTGGTCAAAAACCTATAATTGAAACGGTTATTTTCATTAGCAGAAAAAGATTAGTTTTTTGTCAAGATTGTCATTATGATTTACAATTTTTCATTAAATTATTAAAACTTACTTACTTTTAAAAACACAAAATATCTTGAAGGATACTGTTACTTAATTTTTTAATGAAATCAGACCAGGTGTCACAGAGCAGGCCAATAAAATAGTGAGTCGATAGCGGTGTATATTGAGAGGTCCCACGATACTCGTGTTGGTATGTTCCCTTTGTCCTTTTTTATTTCGCTATGAGCATCGAAAGTATAATAGATATTCTTAAAACATCATTTGTGGAGAGAAAGAGGATATAGTGACCAGAATTGAAAAGCGTATGTCGAGATGGATTGGCCATGTCGATAAAATAGAGAGTAAACTCATATTATAATTATATTAATGAATATTGAATACTGATCACTTTTAATCCGTTAATTCTTTAGTGAATAGATACTTTATTATTAAAGGACTTTTACGATAAATTTCGAGCAACACGGACTTCCTAGTCGGACTTTAAGATATTAAAGGACCCATATCGAACTCCCTCTAACAAAGATGTGAGACAAGTTTGGATTTCATAGTCTACGCACAACCTAAAAAAAATTACGTCAATAAAATATTTGTATTGGCGTAATTTTATTTATAACATGGTAAGACTTTAATATTTTTTCTGAAACCGAAATAAAGAAGCTTTTATTGCCAATTAACAGCAAAATACACAATCAAGTCGTTTCAGAGTGTGTAAATGGCGTTTGTTCAAAAATTACGACACAATTATTTGTAATTACAATTCCTTGGCGGCGAAACGAACTGTGATAGTGAACATTCCATGAAAGTAATAAAGGTATGTCAGCTGGGAATTGCTACAAAAAGGGTGTTAGTGAATGTTGCCATCAAGAACTTAAATCAGCTAGGGTACTCATTATAAAGTGTACAAATAAATAAATAAGGTGGAATGTTTGTATTATAGTTGCAGATATAGGTAATACTAATGTTTATTTTTTTACAATCGATTTGGAAATAGGAATATGAATAATTCTAGTTTGTATTATTTTGGGCATATGCGAATAGCACTTAGATTTTGATGAAGTTTGGAGTGAAGATTGGACTTCATGAGAATTAATTCTGAAATAGTAAGAACTATTTGGAATTCCCGGGCAAAAGTCTATATAATTAAATAAAATTCTTCACAACAAAGTCCAAAGCGGAACAAATCTATCTTGACTTTTTTTTATTAAACCATCGATTGAAATAAATTCCTCGGCGGGCCTGCGACACATACTCTTATCAAAATGTTTATTTTTTCGAGTTTTATGTTAACCCCATAACGCTGATCGCTTATTCTGGGCACTGACCGGTTTGGGTGAGAATTGGACGTTACGTGGTCAAATATTACTTTTTTGTTAGTCACGGTTAAGCTGTGGATTCTAAATTTGGTTAGAGGTTAGTGGGTGTAATAAATTAAAAATGCTTTAGGGTATGTTTGAAATTCTTCTGTATCAAAAACATTCTACCATTATCATAGCGAGTTGACTCTCTATTATTTACTTTTGTGTGGGCGGACGATATTTTATAGGGCCAATATGATGCCACTGATAAGTTTTATTAAGTTTAAGTACCATATCATGCTTGCTAGATCTTGTGTGTGTTCACACAAAGGCAATTTAGAAATGTCAAGTTCCGTCTCTGTTACCTCCATATTACATACATACATACATACATATAATCACATCTATATCACTTGCGGGGTAGACAGAGCCAACAGTCTTGAAAATACTGATAGGCCTCGTTCAGCTGTTTGGCTTACTGAAAGAATTGAGATTCATATAAAGTGACAGGTTGCTAGACCGTCGCCTATAAGTAGAATCTCAAGTTTATAAGCCTATCCCTTAGTCGCCTTTTACGGCATCCATGGGAAAGAGTTGAAGTGGTCCTATTCTTTTTTCTATTGGTGCCGGGAACCTCACGGCACCAACAAAAATGCAAATGTTTCCTCTTTATAATATTGATGATAATGAGTACAGATGTAGGTATATAATATAGTACTGTAAATATTGCTTATCACCTCAGGTATCCAATGTTTATGCGACTGGCAACGTCCCACGGTTCTCCCTGTCAGCTCCACAATATCTTAGCTGGTCAGCTAATTTGCAGGTGTCGGCTACATTCGAGGAATACAGAAAATCATAATTCATAATAATAATTCTGTAATGATATTTCATAAAAATTTTGTTCTATGCGAAGTTTATTATAAAATGTCTATGGTTGATGCACTACACTAGGACGAAAGTCCTTCAGTTAAGACTTCATTAAAAAAGAGATGGAATGGTCCTTAAAGTGTTGAACCGAACAACTTAGTCTTGCTTCGGCCGTGAAGAACTTTTATCAGCACTGTTTATTGTTTGGGATTTTTACACAATAAGAAATATCCGAAGGTCTTTAGGAGAGAAGATTCGGCCGACCATTCGGCGATGGAATATACTAATGGCTATATACTCTGCCTACCTCTCAGAAAAAGGGCCAAAATTTATTTATAGAGCTATTATGTAGGTACCTATTTATACGTTAAGTTCTCTATTATACATTAAGGACTAGTAAATGATTTGATTGATTGTCATGGCTATTGTACTAGGACACATATTACACTTAGTCGCCTGTCACGACGTCCACAAGAAAGTGATGGAGAAAGGCAGGCACATACATACGTGACCAAGTGTGGCCCTAAACTTACACCCTAGTTTTTTTTAAATAAGTTAAATTATTTTTGCACCTTTTGCCTGTAAAATAATTCCGTTTTAACACGTTTTGTGGTCAAAAAAGCATTGTCGTTGCAAATTTACTGTCTTTACGCTGTTTTTTATGACACTGAACCCGCGTACCCTGGTTGTTCCATTTATATTTTTAAAATGGCATTTTTAAAAATAGTCTTTGCGTATGGCTGGTAATACGCACATATAATAATTTTCATACCTATACACAAGAGAATCAGCGTCATCACTTATATCCTCGCCTCACAGAGAAGTAGATATTAAAATCCGATAAGTAGTATAAACTACTTGAAAGAGTTACAATCACACACAATCTTGAAGCAGGAAGAACATGTGATCTTCGCAAGTATAAATGTGAAAAAATCGTCTAAGGCTAATGCTGGATTATGATATGTGACAATCGTGAAGGTGCCAATGAGACGGGTGCCCTATATGGTATAAATTCGGTAATAGTAAGGGAACGTCTTATGGTGAGGGAAAACATCGTGAGGAAACCTGCACATTCAGGCATGTGATCGATCCAATACGCGTTAGGTTTACCTGCAAAGGTTGCGGAGGTCATGAGGAAGTTGTTTTCTAACTCACCCAATCCAGGATCCATAGTCAAAAGCATATCTCGGGATTCTCAGAGTTGTGCAACTGGATCTTAAGCCAGAAGGAAGAAGAGTTAGGGAAAGACTTCCAAAAGAGGAGAATCTTCACAAGATTTGTTCGATCTTGCTTGAGTGTACTGTCTTCAGCAGACGCAGAGCTTTGAAGCAAACAATTAAGGATACAGTTGCTTTGATGAGAGAAGATGTCGGACACTAAGATCGATGGACGGGGTGCTCATTCACAATTAGGTATGTTATTTATATAGAATGCCAAGTATTAAGTATTAAATACTGTTTTATTAAGTACCCTATGCATTTATTTCTTAAATGAGTAAAACACTGTTTTATACATTTTCTGTAAAAGCAAATGCACGAATATGGAAACAGTCCAAAATAAATTTACTTCAAGTATAGATAATTCATTCAACAGGTCAAATACTTCACAGCGTTTCCGAGGTGTTTTTAAAGTTGACTCATGTTGTTATTTCATTATAAATGCACAAAATGTCTTAATTAAAGATCGAAACCGGCATAATAACTCAGAAAAAATACACAGCCTCCAACTTTGGTCCACGCGTACGCTGTCTCCCTCACTCATACCTCGGAACATCCCCTGTCTCTTTTTGCGCCAGACGAACTTGTAAATTGTTCTTTTTGCGTCTTGCCCAGACCGGAACGTCATAAATTCTTTATTCAAAACTAATTTTAAGTCTTATGTCTTGGTGAATAAGTTTTATATTATTCTTATAACTCGATTTTTACTACCTTTAGTACATTGTGAGGCTGATCAAGTTATCTCTCTCAGACAAAACAAAATACAGCACAAGTCCTTTGAGCTTTCGAGTTTAGTTGCTTTACCGCGATTGCTTTTTGTAGCCCCGTCCCTTTTCTTGGTGCATTTCATTCGTACCAAAAACGGGTTCGATTCTGAAATCCTTCACAGCAACATCATGATTGGAAATGAACCCTATTTATTTCACTGATAAAGATTAAAACCAATTGAATAATGATCTAAGTTAGGTTGTTTAACATGTTTTCGTGAAGATGTTACTGTCACGTTCTATCGATACGAGCGGGTTTTCTCTTTTTGTTGGAAGTGCATTAAGACATGCGCTGCACTCTACGTTAGTTTCGAAGACTTCAAGCAACTAATGCATGATTCATACTGTACCTTTTGCGGGTGAAGCAATTTCACGCAAGCAGTTGACAGAGCATTCCTTTGTATACGATAGTGCGGATTGTGACTTTTATTTTGTTTAATTGTAGCGATGGTCCATTAACATCTTTATCTAGTGAGTCTGGTTTCTGAGATCGTATCCATTACTCATGAAATACATACATATGGTCACGTCTATATCCCTTACGGGGTAGACAGAGCCAATAGTCTTGAAAAGACTGAATGGCCACGTTCAGCTATTTGGCTTAATGATAGAATTGAGATTCAAATAGTGACAGGTTGCTAGCCCATCGCCTAAAAAGGAATCCCAAGTTTTCCCAACAACTATAAGTATATATTCATTTAGTACTGTCATTAGAAATAATGAACATGGGGTTTTTTTCAGATTTTTTGTTATTACCTAAGCTTTTTACTCCTGAATGAAGACAGGCGGTCCCGGGGAGTGAAAGAAAGTCAGGGTGCAACTTTAATTATAAATTGCATGCAAAAATAAATGAATATGTCTCTTTGTGAGAAAGAGCCATTTAAAAAAAAAGGTCCAGTGCGTACACTTCCTTTTTGCGCATGACTATATTTTCCAAAACAAAAACTGTAGACTTTTGCATTTCTCGAAGGCAATATCATTACTCGAAGCTATCACGTGAATCAGACCAGCTTCTGTGTGTCTAAGGAATTTTTGTCCATCTTCCCAGAAAATTTGTCGCACTCCAGCCACCGCTGTCATCTTTGGACAAACATTTGCTCAGTAGTCAGCACCACAAACAAGTCGCGTTGAGTATTTACACACCACTTCACAAATAGATAATTATCAGTCCGCCCCCTATGTTTAAACATGGGACGTGACATTTAAATCCAGTGGATGGAACAAATTAGTAACTTGGATGGATACTAAGTTTCAACAGGTGAATTTTATCAACGTTAAAAAGTCTTGCGTCTAAATTGCATTAATAGCTACTAATTTTGTGTTTTTGCTGTAATGCAGAAATGAGACAGCTGCTGTGTAATGCAATTATGTACTACTCAGAGTGATAACTACAGGATCAATAAAATAAAATTAATTGGTTTTCGATATTTTGTCATGAAATTAGTATGTATTTATTGCAACCGCTTGCTAATTGTCTATAATTTTCTACATACATACAATCATCATACATACATACTATCATCGTACATCACGCCTGTTTTCCATCGGGGTAGTCAGAGACTAAGGATTTCCACTTGTTACGATCCTTACAGACCTCTCCCACTTCCTCCACACTCATTTCTCTTTTCATGCTTATTCGACGATTACGGGTACTCCTAATTCGAAATTTGGTTCTTGAATTATTTTGTGTGGTTATTAATAATAATGATAATTTATAGCATCTTTTATCTTTAAATATTTAAGGAAAAAGATACTTCAAATATTTTGTTTTTGGTCATAGATAAAATAGTACACATGTTCAGTGACCAAATGAAATCATGCGCATAGCTCTATCAGGAAACTAAGACATAAAAAAATAAGTCTTTGTTAGATTCTTGTTGGCCACCTTATCTGTTTTAGGCTAAATGAGTGTTTAATATAAATAAAGTCCTAATAAATATAATTACGACTTGCCTTTCATTTTACAAACAAAAATAATAAGTAAGGTTTAAGGTACTCCCTTTATTGTCTCTAACTATATCAATGGGTTTGCTTTTTTTGTGGAATGGCCTTCTTAACAACTTTATGGTCAATAAAGGTATATCTTATTACTATTTACTCTTTGATTCAATATTATTTTACCTTTTTTATTGAGCCTTTTTTATTTTAAAAATAAATAAATATAATAGGCCTGTGTCAACTAACAATGAAACCAATGGATGAATGTATCTAGGCGTAAATTAAAACAAGTAAATAATAAAAGTAAATTAAAACAGCAATATTTAAACAAGGAAAACCGAAATAATTCCACATAAAAATTTAAGATTATTGTTATTTTTACAAATTAAAATCAAATAAATTTCCCCCCGGTCCCCTCCGCTGTGAACGCCAATCAGAACGTATTACGTCACATGGTGATATGCGTCATTGTTGTTGTTGACGCTTGGTCAAATTTTTAATACAACAGCAAAAGTAACTTTGTTTATTTTCTATTAATATCATTTTTCGATAAGTTGAGAGTTATTTCTACCTACATCGAATAATACTAGCATAAACTGCCATGGAACCTGGATTTAGCAAAGCGAACAACAATAATTTAGCTAAAATTGACGCTGTTATGCTTATAATGTTTTCGCGTCGAACACAGACTTTTGTTCATCGGAATTTCGTAATGTTAAAATCTCTATGCATATACTATACCTAAACAATACTTAAATACTGCTTATTTTAATTTTCACTTGTATTTCACTTTAGCACGCGGTCAATTATTATTTGAAGAAATGTATACCAATTAATAGATTTTGAGGTTAGTAGTAGCGGCCGTTCAGCCTCCATGGACAATCCACTTTTTGACTTAACATTTTAGATGACTAAAACCGACTGACAGACTGTGAAAAAAAGGACAATCGACTTGGACACTAAGGAGACGACCATAAGAGGACGAGACGACAAGACGTATCTTGAACGGGAAAATTCTTTTTTTATTTTATTCAGACCAGACAAATAGACCCTCGGCCCGTTCAAGTGGGGGGAGCGTTTAGTAAGGTCTGTAAAGACCAGCCTTAAGGTGACCCTTAAGACTAGGAATCCGACTGACCAGACTTTATTAACGTTGCTTGCTGAGACTGAATTTATGATTAACTCAAGACCTTTGACATACGTACCTTTAGACCATGATGACGACTTACCTCTGACACCAAATGATTTTCTGTTTATGAAAACCGACTCTCATGACTATCCCTTTGGAGTATTCACTGATTATGACCTACTAAGACGGACCTGGAGGGAATCCCAGCGACTTGCAGACTTGACTTGGAAGCGCTGGGTAAAGGAGTACCTGCCGACTTTGACTCGACGTGACAAATGGTACCGCGACAACGACAGACCACTGATTGTAGGTGACTTAGTTGTGATTGCTGACGATCAACTACCCCGCAATCAGTGGCCTCTTGGCAGAGTCGATCAGGTTTTTCCTGGCAAGGACGGCCTGATCCGTGTGGCCCAAGTCAAGACAAGACATGGACTTTACGTTAGACCTGTGACAAAGTTGTGTCGGCTGGACGTCCGCTCCTCAACTTGAGTACCAGCTTTCTGGTACTGGAGGTGGGAATGTAGCGGCCGTTCAGCCTCCATGGACAATCCACTTTTTGACTTAACATTTTAGATGACTAAAACCGACTGACAGCCTGTGAAAAAAAGGACAATCGACTAGGACACTGGGGAGACGACCATAAGACGACGAGACGACAAGACGTATCTTGAACGGGAAAATTCTTTTTTATTTAGACAAAGACTCAGACAGACCCTCGGCCCGTTCAGTTAGTATTAAATATAAAGGCTGTGTTTTAAGGTTAGAATGTCTCAAATTTGTATTATGTTATAATACAAATTTGAGACATTCTAACCTCAAAACAAATGTTGCATTGTTGTTTTAAAACAAGTAAAGCTTTGGTTGTTCTTTAGATGTACAAGTTGAATATGTTGTCACTACTTTATATTTTATCAATATTATATCTAAATGATCTTCACAAAATACATTCTCGATGTTGTTGATAAACAAACAATGAGCACCATCCCAGCTTTAACCACTTTCTTCGCATTTTTTGGTTGACCGGAACGTATGAATAATTTAGTCGAAGTTTTTATATTTGTATTTGTACACTGAGGCACTATACAGTTTTTAAAATACGAAGTTTCCATTTTTATTTAAACAAAACAACTTTTGCCGTAGTGAACACAATCGCTTGCCACTATGTGACGTCATTCACGACGCCATGACACTTTCTTGTGTTTTTACGTCAGATTAAAAATATTTGTTTTAAACTTAAAATATGTGTTTTAAATATAATTTTTATCATGAAATATTATATTTTTGGGGTTATACAAGCAATAAAGTATCAAAATAAGCCATTCTTGAAATTTACGACACAGGCTAATTATATATACGGGACAAATACACACACAGATTGAGTTAATTGTAAACCACGAAGTATGTTACTACACGTTACTACATGATGCAGAAAAAAAATTAAGTAAGTCTCGATAAGTTGATGTGATCTGGCATTAAAATGCTAAAACATAATTTGTCTCTTAAGATAATTTGCGTATTAATTGCAATACATGCAGGACCTCCCAGAATTGCATGCATGCATAAGCTGCGCGTGGAAGTTGACTCAATAAAAAACATTTATCGTTCATGCAAATCCATGAATTATCATTGTTTATGTTAGTACATCAGTCAGCATAGCGCTAAGAAAATGCGATTAAGACATTATCTGGTTAGCACTATCCGCGTAAGAATGGGACAGAGAACAAATACGGCCGCATATAATTTGTACGGAAATAACTTTCTGTGTGGAAGGGACAGCATGCTAAAATGTCAGGTTCGACGAGCGCATAATGAGAAAACTGTTGTCTCTTTCGCTCCAGACGTCTTACAATCGTTTATTGTCATGTTACTGTCTCGTTTCGACGTTCGAGATTGAGATGAAATTGCCGGCGGCGCGGTAGTGTCCTCCCGCTATCCCTATATTCGTCCGCGCCTCGTCCGCGACGCACGTCGGTACAAACTTTTTTTTTATTCGTTATTGTAATAAACAATCGTTTACTTTTTTTTTTGAAAACGAAAACTTACGTTTAAAGTTCAATTGCAGTGACTGAATGTTGGATTTGAATTTTGTATGTGCTTAAAAAGTTTGTTAAGCAACAAATTGACAAGTGAACATGTGTTCTGTGCTTTATTTATTATTATGCGAATGGATTGCTACCGCTGCGATACACTTAGTTTGACATAAGATGACCTAGCAAATCGAGGTGGACATTACAGTAAGTATCTCCCATTATTTCATTAAAGTGTTCATTGATCATTAGAAAATAAAACATACACATTCAAGTAGCTTTACTAAAAATCAATTGTCAAATGCAACATTTTCTAGATATATAAAAATATAATGATATTTCAATCAAGATAGAAAATAAATTAACCGTTCTGCTGCCGACGGAATATTTGGTCCTTCGAGCAGTGACATTTTCTTTTTAGCAACAGTCCAAAATCATTGAACATGTGGTCCATGGGCATTTGTACCTGCACCTCTTAGAATGAAAAGGGACTGAGTTTTTGTATGTTTAAAAACAAAGCGTCCCGTCACTAGGGAGCCATCGTTGTTGCAGTTCAGTCACGTTTTTAGTATTTCCCTGGAATAGCTGGAAATTGTATATATCCATGCCATGTCGTATTTAAATAATTTGTATTCTAATCGGTCTTTAATGCTATTGCAGCTTAAACCGTGTGACAGCGGATATGATAGAAAACTTGGTAAGAATGATAAAATATTCTTGTGGAACAATTTGTTAGTCAAAATTTCACCATAACTTTGGTTATAGTTTAAAAGTTGACTTAACATTTGAATTCGTTATTTAGACATTTACATACACACAACATACCTATACACATATTTTTCTTAATCGGAGATTTGGCAGCTTGTTGAGGTTTGGTTATCGTTGTATGGTGCAACCCACACAAGTAATACGTACTCCACAATAACACAAGAAAAGTGTAATACCTATCATAAGACCGTAAAGACTATGACAATATCTATGAATAATAAAAAATATGTGTAATAAAGAGTTTACAAACAAACAAACAAAATTAAGCAGAACACAGATTCATAAGGTTTAACAACTACAGAACGTATTAAGTAGTTTTGGCTAGGTAGGTTAGTAGGTATACCAATCGATTGGACATCTAATGGACTCTTATATATATTTAGGTTTATAAGAAAAAAAAATATCCAAGCAATTACTGCAAAATTAACATAATAACCATTCAATTAGCGATTCGGCGAGGGGCGTCCAGCTTCAACATTGTCAAGCGAAAACTATTTTAATTTGCCTCAATGCAGTGAATTATTTTTAGATGTTAATTTTTTTCATATACTTTATCCTTGAGTGATTATTTAACTGAGCTCTGCTGTCCATTTTATTCTGAATTTATTAAAAAAAATCCTTATTTTAATAAATATTAATTATAATAAAGACTCTTATCTCGACAAAAGAAAATTGTGCAAGATCCAGCAGTGAATTTAGAGAGAAACATTATACTTATCTAATATTATTCTGTTATGATAGGTTAAGTTATATTATTCTTCTTTTACCTTCTAAATACCACCTAGATGGCATCGTTAATTTATTTGACAACTCTTGGAACATGTGTCATGTGGGATCCACGCACCAATGAGAGAAGAATTGGACTACTCGATCTTTTTCCCATGGATCTCGTAAAAGGTGATTCTTCTTCTGCGGCTGAAAGTGGCCTATCAGTCTTTTTGAGACGGTTGGCTCTGCCTACCCAGCAAGGGATATGGACGTGATTATATGTTTGTACGGATCGTGGTCCAAGGGGGTCCACTTTATTACGGTTTTATACTTGTCGAAATAGTTTCTTTAACATTTCACTATGCAGTATAGTTATATTGATTAGTTTCTAACCTACTACTTGTAGACAGCATATTTATACTAACAACGAAACTTATTTTCTTTTTCATTCCTACAAGCAAATCGGTTAAGACAACATTTGACCTAAACTTTGGATTTTAAAAGTGTTCAATATTCATTCATGACTGTTATAAACAATATTAACAACTACACATAAAAATACGAAAAAGATTTATCTCATTGTGCTTAACTAAATTATAATCTTGCAATATAAAAAAAAATATATTTTATAGCCCCATAAAAACACTACCAAAATAATATTAATCAATTGAATTATTTTCATAAAAAATTTCAACATCAAGTTATTTGGCATCAAAATGGTTTTATTAGGTAGGCTTGTTAATTAATATTCATAAAATTTATAATGCGAGTATTGAGTTCAATGAATCTGAGAATATAATTTTGTTATTAGCAATTATATGTATTCGTATAAATGAACCGGTCCACAGAGTTAATTAAAAAATGATTTAAAGCTTTATAGGTGTAAGATTAAAACGATATTCGTACGAGTATGTATCTTTTAAGGTCTATGACTTTGCTGCGCTTTACCTTTTTCTACAAATTTCGCTAAAGGTATAGGTTCAAGACTGATCTTTTTTTGTTCAATTACGTATTTTTTTATCTATTGCTATTTAATTTTGTGAATTTTTTTGTTCTGAATATTTATGCTGCATGCTGCAAATATTCATACATAACATACTGAAATCCATAAATGTTATAAGGGTAGAATTAAATTATACTTACATGCTACAATACAAGGTAATTATCCGTTAAACGAAAAGCCAAATTCTGTATAATAATTTCACATTTCACGATCTCAATCGACAAAGCACGACAATAACCGAAGATAGGGTTGTCAAAATACAAGTCTGTAGATTTATATTATAAATAGGCTGTCCCGGCAAACATTGTTTTGCCGTATATATATTTATTGAGTAATTTCTAATTTAAAAAAAATTTAAGGGTGGACAACCCTTATGTATATGAGGTATGAAAAATAGATGTTGAATGATTCTCAGACCTATTCAATATGCTCAAAAAATTTTCATTGGAGACGGTCAAGCCATTTCGGAGGAGTACGGGAACGAACATTGTGACACGAGAATTTTATATATAAAATGAATTCAATCAATGAGTAGGCTTTTTGAGATTGCCTTGAAGGCGAAGCAACCTGTCAAAAAGCCATATAGCTTAACGTATTTTTTAGTTAAAGATAGCTGGGTAGTTATATAGTAGTAGATGTCGGTTATTTCTCACCTCTTGGAAAACATGAGACGAATACAAATCGGCAATTTCATCAACAAAAATTAAACTAAAAATATTCATCATACATTAGCAATTTTGTAACAATTTGTTACGTTTAATTGTAATATTATAAAGCTGGTTTATTCCTTATTAGCGAGCAGCTCGTCAAGGCTTCGCATTTATGAGATTAGCTTTTAAAAAGTGACAAACGCCTTATAATATTAGTATTTCTATTTTAATTATTACGAAATGATTTCGATTAGTTGTCAACCCTATAGCCACCATGAAGTAACGATTTGACCCCGCGATCACGAGCCGATGGGTAATGATTTGTTCGAAATGATCATCAGATATAACCAACGATTTCTAAGTGATATAAATGTTTGCCTTTCATTTGCCGACTGCTTTATAACTGATTATCAGTGATGATTTGAATTGGATTGAAAGGTTTCATCTTTTCTTTTTAATTACTACAATTATCATTGGAGTTTACCTTGTTTTAATTACTTTTTTCTCTAGTACCGTGAATTTCAGTCATTATCAATAAAATATGCTGATTATTTTTTTCATATGACTTCTTCTAGTGTATTCCTGCGGCAAAATTTGTCACTACACGAAGTCCGCGAGCTCGTCCACTTAAAAAATATTGACATCTGTAGTGAAGAATTTTTTGTATACCAGATTTTAAGTTGGATTAAGCTCTAATCCGAGAAATACGCTCAAAACTATAAACTATTCTGAGTTTAGTGGAGCAGGACTGAAAATAAAAATATTATTTATTTATATATTTATGCAAGGAAAATAAGAATAAAACTTAAAATAAGGAGAAATTCAATAAAAGGGCACTATTTATTTTTGGAGAAATTTCTTCCAGCAGGCCCAAATACCACATTTTTGCCTTCTATTCGTCATATAAGATCCCTAATATTGGTTTTTTGGTATATCTTTCACTACATATATCGGCCAGTAATAATTTTATTATATGTATGGATGTTAACCTTACATAGGTCATCGACTTGAACCATAGACTCAATAGCTGATTAAGCAATTACCAAAACACACGTCCATCTAGTCGCGCCCGGCGGCGTTGCTCGGTTTTTGCCGCTTGAATTATCGAAAGGGATACAATGTATTGATTTTGATAAATTGTTATTTGTTATAGTGTAATGTGCTGTTAATTTTTGTCTTTGTTATTTTTCAGCTTTAAACTATACTTATCTCAAAATTCCATAAAATTAAGAATGATGCTGTGTGATTTAACATATGTTGTACCGATATTATTAATATCTTCTTACTGTTCATTTTCTTAAATATAAATAAATTTAGATTTTGTGTATCTTATTTCATAGGGTTGGAGTGAAAACTGGCATTATATATACGTTTAAATTTTAAGATTATTTTAGTCGTATTGAGTATTATATCTTTATAAATAAGGAGAAAGGTATGAATGTGGATGAAGCGAAAGAAATATGCCAGAGTGGTGGCAAGTGTCTAAATTAAAAAATAAATCCATCTAAATTGATTATTTGTTATAGTTAATAGGCGTCTCCATTGCATTCTTCCTCTCATATCATAAGAGTGTTCTCTATTATTTTTATTTACTCACTCTTTAATTAAATCAGAATATTTCACTGTTGGTCTTCCTCTCTGCCAAGATATTAACAGCCCGTAATTTCGATTTTCCCATTGAAGTACAGGACCCTAAAAATAAGGAAAAAAAGGCTCGGCGGTAATTTCGCTTATATCGTTAACTCGTTTAGTTATTCGGCTGGAGAACTGGTCGGGGTGGGGTCAACAGCGGTCACGGCCTTTGATGAAGACATTCGAAGGCACAGGAATGCCGTGGAGCGGTTTAGGGTTAAGAGTTTAGAGCATAAGGCGCTTGTCCGGTAGTTCAGTCTTTCTCGCTCTTTATAGCGTACTTCCGATACGGCCGTTTGTTTCACAGCTTCATCTTTAAATGTATTATTTTCTTGTCAATATCTAATAATTTTCATGCAATAAATGAATAGGCTAACTACCTCACTGCTGCCGTTTAAAAGGATTTTTAAATGTTTTCGCCTCATATAATATCCACAAGAGTACCTTAATATTCAGCCACAGAGTGTCCAAATGTGGACCCGGGCTCTTTTTATAGAGGACGGGACACCATCGGGACTTACGTCAGGAGAAGGATCAACAATGAAAAAGGGTTTTGCCTAACATTATTACAGCCTAAGTTAAATAAAAATTAAAAAAAAAACAAGTAAAACTAAAATAATTATAACTAATTTGTCTAAAATATTATAATCGTGTCCATAGTTTCTCTAGTCGCATTACAAGACGCGACTACAACTATTATCTGCGGTCTATGATACATGGTGTACCATACCGTAAAAACTATGTTGTTCTCACAACTCCATCAATTATACCTTCAACAAATACCATTGTGCCATCAATTATAATCTGTGGGGATTCCAAAAAGGACTTTTTTTTTATTAAATTAACAGACACGTGAGAAAGGCGTTTGGGGGTTTTTGAATAAATTAAAGTGACAATTATTTTTTACTATGAATTTCCGGTAGGTTTAATTAATGTTAAATTTTTATATAGATGCTGATAAGGTTTGAAAGCAACAGAAATAAAAAAAAGCGAGTCTTTTGGTTCACTTACAAACAGCCCATAGAATTTCTTCAACTTCAAGAAGAAAAAAATCAGATCAACTGAATGGAATAATATTTATCTTATGTAAGGAAAACTGAAGGGAAACCCGGTAATCCACAAAACTATAAAATAATTGTACCCATAAATAAGCGGTCTTTCAATTACCATTACCACTATACATAAAAATAGCATACAGTGTCGCACACTTACTAATAACTATTTAATTGAAAATTAAGACTGTTAAGTTTCTGTTCATCAGAAAAGATAATGGAACCGAACGAAGCAGATACCAAACTTTGAAGGCTGCATATAATCGCGAAATAACCCAGAAAGGTACAAAACTAATACAAATATTAATTATCTTTAACATCCGTAACATAGTATTTCTTCTAGGCAATCGAAATACGACGCGACCGTGACACGACCAGAAAATACGAGTACAAAATATTTGTACAGTCAGCCTAGTAATAAACAGGAGCGGGTCTAATCCGGGGCCACAGATAAAAACCAACAAAAAAAGTCGACGAAAGAGCCATCTTGCCGGGTAGAACTAATTGGCGTCCGTTGGTTATACTCAAAAAAGTTATTTGTTGTACTCGTAACACTATTTTGATTGATACACCGTGCGTCGGACGTGAGACAAAAAAAAGTAATAAAAATGTCGAAGACGATACAATTTTCTACGATAGCAACTGTGAAATTTTAAATATGATTTTGAGAGTAAAAGATCACAATTTTATTTGCTATATCGCTTTATTTGAATGCAGAATATAGCATTTTTTAACATTATGTATTATTGTCAGAAACACGTGCATTTTAAAAAAAATTACATACCAGGTCATGATGCGCATAAAGAGGACCCCGGGGTTCGGCCATGGCCATGAACAAGGAAATGGAATGTAAGTCAGCTAATTACCTTAAACCTTAAGAAAGGAACGAACTGCAGTGTTCCTACCAACCAGACAGCTTGGAGAAAACGATTAAAGTAACAATTATGAGTTTAATACAATAATATAAAGTTATCAAGTCGGTTAAGATGTTTAGACGAAAGATACGAAGTTCGATGCTTAGACAAAACACCTGTATCTCCGCCTACCTACCCACTTATAAATATGTAACCCCCCATTGTCCTCAGGGCTATACGAGGACTTGCTAACAAGGGGTTTGAAAAAAAACTTGGAGATTTGTTAGTGAACAATGGGCAGACAAGACGGCCAGGTAGAATGAATTCCTATTGTGAGATTCCAATAGGATGTAATACTTTGAGATTTTCGACGTAATAAATACCATGAATACTATTTTTTCCAAGTGAAACTTACGCGGAGTGTACCAAGGTACGCGTTCCTTTGATCTCAAAAAAATTGGTAAACATTTGCTAAATATCTCCCATCACTACTAATATGTACTTACCTCTTATTAAGCTCGTTAGTGTTTTGTCTTTCTGTTATGCATTCACGCTTAAAGGATTAAATGCATTTTGTTGAAATTTGGTACAAAAAGATGTCACGACTCTGGGAAGCGTATGGAAAATTAAATAAATCTGCTTGTGGTATTAAAAAGAAGTAGCTGCAAAACAGATTTAAAAAAGAACATAGTTGGAATTAAAGTTAACGGATATGTTTTTTTTTTATGTTTAACTAGCTGACCCGCGCAACTTCGTTTGCGTGTATCCCGCTACTTCGACAAATACAGTCAACGCACCAACACATATTGGATACTAATTTTCAATTCACAATAACTTCTCTTTCCCTTAACCGCGTTTAAAATATTAAAATGTTTTTTGGTTTCTGTGACTCTTCTTTGATCGCCCCCCCTATCAGTTTTTGGAAAAAATATTTAAGTAATGTACAGATTTTTTTTTGTCTTATATGTATAGATCAAAGTCGTAGTACCTACTTTTTAATATTATTTATTTTTTATGTACCGTTTTTATAGGGACGCTGCCCCCGCCGCCGCGGCCGGCCCGTACCGTGCCGCAATACTAATATCGTGATATCTCCTAAACTATATGTCTAAATAACACACTGTAAACTGCAAAAATAATCTAAATTAAATGCTCGTGATGATGAACTTACTTATTTTGATAAGGATATATGTATTATTGGTTATATCACCAGTTAAACATCACCCAACGAATTAAATGTTTTTTTAATACAGAAAAGTAGTTTTTGTGACTTAAATAAAAAAGCTGGATATATGTCATCGCAGACTTTTTTGTAGAACTAATAAAGACCAATGTTTTTGCTATACATTGTTCTTACTTGTATCCAACGGTATAAGCGGCGCACGCACAAATGCAATCTTCAATTAGATTTTTTTTCTGACTTCTTGGACATAAATCGCTATAACTCAGCTAATATAGTTTCAATGTATTTCAATTATATATAAAAACCTGTCGGAGAAAATACTCTTTCTATTAGTGAAAACCGCATCAAAATCCGTTGCGTAGTTTTAAAGTTTTATGCATACGAAGGGACTACAGACAAAATGGGCGACTTTGTTTTATACTATGTAGTGATGATGCTTACACGAATGTTGCTTCTTTTTTGATTTATGATTCAAACGCCTAATAACTAACATTTAAGACAAACAAAGATTGATCTTCTAAAGAAATAAAATTAACTAGAATTACAACAAAAAACTCAATATTCGATAGAATTCTCAATAATCGGTAAAAAAATCTTTATCGTACAAATCATTGGACGCCCAGCGGCTCGTTTTAATGACAAGTCTGCGAGAATCGAACCTTAGGCCCTCTACCTGCGTTGACGTGTCTATTTAGACATCAAAATACACCTTTTATCTCTTTCTAACACCAATATCTGTGAAACTAGTTTCGGTAACACACAACAATCCTATTGTGAACACTTTTAATGATTTTCGACACATTTTCTGCGAATCGATGCTTGGGTCTTTAAATATAAAAAAAAATATAAAAGACTTTAGCGCAAGGTGCTCCTGTCAAACGGTAATTTACGGTTTTTGGGGACGTGACAAAACCGTAAGCGATACTCTTAAATTTTCTGATCTACTTTAGATAAATTCGAGGAATAATTTTTTATTATCGTTTTCTTAATGCCGTGGACGACACGTTCTTGTGCTGTTGTATAACCTTCATTAAGCTATATACAATATATGCTGCTTTAGGGGTAGACAAGCACGTCTTACAATATTAGTGATACATTTAGCTGTATGGCTAAATGATTGAGATTCTGAAGAAGGCATTTTAATTATTAATGTGTAAAATAAATAAAACCGAACTTTGTTATTCGACTTAGGTCTTGCATGTTTGTTTATCTTTGTATGTATAATATGGTGTTCTTAGTTTGGAACCTGCTGAAAATAAAAAAATAAAAAAAATCGGACAGAAGAGCTTGCTATTGCAAGCCTATCCATCGAAGTAAAAAACCAAGTTTAAGCCTTTTCTTTAATTAAATTTGTCAATGTAACTTAACTATTTTAATTGAAACACAATATAATACTAGTTAAAGATTTAATATCTGGTATACGTTTAAAGAAATAGATCCCATTTAGTTATCTCAAGTTAAGCATTTGAGTACCGGAAATCAAACAAAGGATTAAACAATCAAGTGTAGTGTTATCTGCAGGATGCTGACTGACAGACAGATCTCCAGACAAACATTTAAACATTAGTGTATTGCTTAACATGAAATTAAAGATGGGTCATTTCAGAGGCTTCAAAGATACAATTCGTCTTTTCGAGTATCTTCTTTTCTGATTGGCCTGGGTCTTGGTCAAAAATTAAATCGTTGGACATCACACAATATCGTGTCTATGCGATAGTATCGAGTTGGTATCCCGAAATATAAGTCTTGAACTTACTTTATAACTGGCTCAATATGGGATTCTTGTCATTGTGTTGTTTGTTTCATATCTGTCTTCTTCGTAGACTTCTTATTGCCAATTAAGTGGAGAATGTTCTGCGTTCGTTTTCTTTCCAATCTTTTCATGTGTTCCTAACTGTGAATTAATGGCATTCTGTTCGAGTTTTATCCTAAATTGTATCTCCTAAATAAATTTAAAAAATATTGTAATTTCCATAGGTTTGTAAGTACAATTTTCATGGTGAAAAATACCATGTTTCCTCGTTTGCGTTCTCGTTACAAAATATAATGGAACGATAAACTCATCCTCCAAAATGCTCCTAGAAGTCCCAATGAACCAGAACGCCAAAAAAACGACCATTTCTTCAACATTCCTAACACTGCCAGACCAAACATGGCCCTCTAAGCCAAGTGATAATGACAGTTTACCCTGCCAGTTAGCGTCCTTCTGCTAGCTACTGCATCCTCACGACCAGCTTCACCATCACCAATAGCTTCTATTACAACATCATTAGGACCTATTTTCGGTTAAATAACAGCCTCTCAGTCTGTTTGTCCGTTATTATTATCTTGACGTTGATTTAGGTAACGTGAACGTTGGATTATATGCGTTTTGGTATTGTTAGCTTTTTTAAGATAAAAAAGATCAGGGTGGACGTGTCCTTATCCAGACTTTGGTTTCGTAACTTTCATATAAATAAGTTACTAGCACGCACTTCGGCCTGAAGTATTTTATCGCAGTTCCTTTTTCGATGGAAAGGATGAGAACTCTTCAGTGATTTTGACTTTATATATGCGAAATATCCAGAAGATTAATCAAGTAAATACACGAATATTCAAACAAAAACACAAGAAACTTTTGCATTTACTTGCAAGGAGAAAATATGAAATAGTATAAAATATAAACTTGCCAGCCAAAATGAAGTCATTACACCCACATGAATGCGCTTGTTATAGACCTTATAAGGTACAGAACGTTAATCGTTTATACAAATCCTAATGAATCGGTTGGTATCTATCTTATGTTAGATTCTGTTCCGAATTCAACAGTCAGAATCATGGTGCAAAACTTGTATTAGATTGATCTGAGTTTTGGATAGACATATTTATTGTGAAATATAGTATCTTCAAGTTACCAGTTCCGAATTCGGTCCGCAGTAAGGTCATGACAGAAATTGAACTAATTCTGACTGGTGTGGGTCTTGAAAGTTTATCTTTTAAATTAAGTTTGTTTGTTATTTATATCTTTATTCTACACACGAAACAACACAAAAATACAGTAAAACAAAATAGACAAATGCCTATCCCAAAAGTTGTGTTAAAATAGTCCCATAACACACACTATGTATATTCCAGCTTTATATACGTATAAAGAGCCCAATGAAGAGGAAATAATTAATTCCTTATCTTTCAAGTTCCACAGATATTTGTATTACAGATATAAATACCAAAATACCGACCGTGGTCGACAATTTTCTGGAGAATGTCAAAACAAAGACGTTAAATATAAAATATACTACTAATTTACATTGTTGGCAACTTGTTAAATGTTCAAGATGAACGTGTTTCTTTCCATTTAATACGGATTATATCTTATAAATATTATACGGCATTTTATGTGACTACAAAAATTATGGTGATATATTTTCGTTTTTCCAAGAGAAGTCCGACGATTTGTAATTACTAGGAGACAATTTTTGAACCTAACTTCTTTTGTGTTTGTTGAAGTTAAACTAATTTTATCAATTATATCTTTCACTGTAATGTATGTCTTAATTATATTTGTCATAAACAATAAATTAAATATATACTAATCAAATGTTATAATTTAGATGAATGAATAATTATGAATGACGTATATGGAGATGGTGTCTTTTAATATAATCATAATGTTTTATTTAGCATAATTAGAACATTAACATTGAATGCCTCCCACGCGCAAGCGCTAACATCTTCATTTAAAAAATAAATAACTGAAAATAGAGATTGAAGTAGAATTTATAAAATAATATTCACAATCACATCGAAACCCTTGACGTAACTCTAAATTGCATGGTTGGTTAGTACCTGATGTGTTCTTAGCGCCTAAGTTAGCGACCAAGCAAACTAGATGATTGTCAAGGTTCTAATTAAGTTGAGTAAGTAGTACTTAATCCCGCAAACCAGTTTGGTTAGGAATGCGAGTGGGCGATGGTATTTCGGTTCGATTCCCAACTGTTTGGATATGAGAAGTTGGTTCAATGTGAAGTGAACAATGTTTGTTTTATATCTAGGTCGCTCTTTGGACAGTCTCTGTAAATATAAAAAAAGTAATATCACAATTTAATTGTTTGCCCGGAGCTTCGCTTTCGTGGTTATTTTCAGAAAAAGTGAGTGAGACTACTTTTTCTCCGTTTGACCTCGGTTAATTAACGATAAATATACCTCTACTTTACCAAACTCGGTTCGGTGGTTTAGTCGTGAAAGCTATCAGCCGGACAGACGAAAAAATACTTTCAAAATTATATATACTAAGAATTTTGAGCCTAGCCTAAATAGTAGCCTAGTATTAAATAAAATGCATGTTTTGACACGCGTACATTTGATATTATGTTTAAGTACCTATATAAATTACACTTAAAACCATGACATGCTTTTTGCCATTTTATGTATAGCCTCTCAGAAGCCCATGTTAAAGGCCGTCAAAAAAAAATAAAAAAAAAATCGTTGCATATTAACTAAAAACACTGATATTACCAAACATAACACAACTATCATTAAAGACATTTTCACAGTTAACAGTCCGGATAAACGCTTACACCAAATACCAAAATATACCATTAAAATAATAGGAAGATGGTACACAAGGGTTTATTTAGCCGATTGTAGACTATATAACACGATAATAACATTGGTTGGTTCGTTATGACTCGGTGCCCAAGGCAAATTATTAATTGCTCTTTCATATTTACGACTTGCTCTATAAGATATATATAATCGTAAAATATCTCCGCGATACAGTATTTATGTTCAAATTCAAATCTGGACGTAAAAGTCTGCGTGTTTTATTGTCAGGTTATAAGTACTTAGGATTAGTTAGGTAGCTGGATTGCCGTCGTATTTCTTGTCAATAATAACTAATAGTATACAGGGGTTATATAGACGACTTGATTTCAAAATGGACGGATACACAATTGATAAAAAATATCGTTTTACATAACGGTTACACAAAATTAATAATACAAAAGTTTTACATAGCATTGTGATGACTTTTTCTTGAAGTTCCTCTCGATTTTGTGGAGGTATTTATAATTTAACACAAAACATTGAAAGTAAAAAAAAATACGTAAGCATCCTGGTTTTCCAAGAGTTGCGTCCTATATTCTCTGGGGAAGGCCCTGGGTCCGCCTCTAATAATGTTCTGGAGAAATACTCGTCTGTTGCGATCCTAAAACGGCCGGTATCCTCATAATGTTTTCCCTCATTTCAGTCGCTACTTAGTACTTAGCTGTTTACGAATCAGTGCAAGTGTATTTTAGTAGAATACGTTAACCACGCGACCACTTATGTTCAGCATGCATGCACATTGTATCCTTGTTCAGCAAAAAAAAATTATTCAAAATCCGATCCTAGGAAAGTGCTGTCAAAATTGTCATCGACATTTTGCCGAACAATATCCCTAATCCCAAATATGCTATTGTTTGACCAAGTGGTCCTCAAAATTTGAGTGTCGTGAATCCAAAGCCTTTGTTGGGGCCTTCGAGACCCTATACGCTGACAGGTTAAATATGTCTGATGACAATAGAAGGCGGGGATTTACGAAAATTATGAGTATTATGTGCGGTTTGCAAAGGGTTAACAAAAGGTTGCATACATAATCTTTTGCGTGAGTGGAAAATGTGGTCTTAAGAAGGTTGCGACAATTATGCTACAACAGACATAGTAATGAGACATTTTATTTTTTCTTTTTCTTATTTTAGTTTTTTTATCGTTTGAAATTAGAAGATACTATTCCAATTAACATCTACTGAAACCAATATCTCAATTCTGGAATTTCTTTGATCGTCTTCGACTATAGGTAAAGGATATTAAACGTGAAGAAGACATTAAGTTTTGCCTTATCCCTGTAGTTTCAAATAAATAAATGAGAAAAAAAACCATCACCATAGTTGTAGTTGTAGCTAAAACTACTTAAGTCTTCAAAGCCACAAACCAAAGCAGGTACAAACTTAGTCCAGAAATACATCCCATTCAGTCCTGCCGACACCTACTCGTCAATTAGAGACCACAAATGCTTAACTTGCAAACTCTCCTTAAAAACAACCTTATCACTAAATAATAGAGTTCAAATTTCAACAGCTTCTCAGTCATAGACCGGTAGTTAAATAAAGTTTGCCCACAATATATCGGAGGAGTACTAAAACAGATTCTGGGAATATGTTTAATGTTTGAGAAACGCAATGCCCAACAGTAGCGTATTGATATTTCTCATCCGTTTGTTTACTATGATTTTTGGAATTGGTGTTATTTTTGATCGATTTTGAAAAGCGAAGTTAGAACACGTTAGAAAGGAAATGCAAAATGGAATTATGCTTATCGAACCTTTTGTTGCAAATTTGATATGATATGATTTGTATTTGAACTCAGTCTGTATGGCCGTAAGCAATATGAGGTCAAAATATTGAAAGTACCGATGATTAAAATATTAAATAAAGGTCTTAATAGACAAGACAGTGATTGTTGATTGAATTGTATGTACAAAGAATTTTTGTTATTGGATTCAGATGTTACATGTGTATGTTAATCGGGTAAAAATTTATCCCAACAAAATCATTAAAATAAAACTCCTTAGTGTCTATATTGAAACTTCTTATCTCAATCTAAAGTTCACGCTCATTTACCATAAAATTCATCAAACACCACTAGTCTATTGTGTATAATAAAATTCGTAGCCCAAATACAAATAAGGCTCTGCTATAATATATCTGCACCTATGTAAACACGCCTTAGCGTGGAATTAAAACAAACACGCTTGACAATTTGTTGAAATGACAACTCGTTATATTGTAGCTTCTGACTTACGACCAAATATGTCATCGACGCTTGCAGCTGTTTTAAGTAATGGCTGAACATTAGTATGATATTATTTTTTATTTATAATTCTACTAGCTATTACTCGCAGCTTTGCCCGCGCCAATTTAGCGCCATCTACAAAATAATACAGATTTTTTTGCAAATATCACGGGACCTTTAGTTTTTACCGGTATGAAAAGTACTACTAAGTATGTTTGTCCTTATGCAGACTTACTTATGTTAACCCAAAATTTCTAGAACGCTTTCATTAAAAAACACGTGAAGAGAAAACAAACAAAAAAACTTACTTTCGCATTTATAATATTAGTTGCGATTCTGGAACTTATCCCGGTTATGTCTGGAGAGCTAAGAGGTGTAATCCAGAAGGGAGAAAGTAAAGAAATTGCATTAAAAGATATATTTCTATCTGTCGAAAATTATGTCATAAGCATTTCGCCCGTTAGCCTATTAACTAGGGAATATATTATTTTAGGTGATGGGCTAGCAACCTGTCACTAACCTTGAATTTCCATCATAAAAGAGATGTGACTTAAAAGAGATCTGCACAACCAAATTTATTTATCATGTTTTCGTTAACCTGGTTTAACACTTCAACGAAATAAAGGAAAGTAAATAAAATGTTCTTGTTGGCAACCCTGAACTTGCGCGCGCGCACAGCAAATATTGTCGTAGGCAGTAAGCTGCGCCGAGCCGTCACGGCAAACTTCAACAGTCAATATTTGCTTGTGTGCTCACTGAATCGACGTAATAATGCATTTGGAATACTTTTGGTAATGTTGCCACTATTTTTATGCAACTTATTGATAGCACGTGTTTTTTAGTTTGCTTTGAGCACATGTTTTGATATTTTTGTATGGTAGGTGCATATATTCTATGTGATTTTTATAAACGAGTGAATTTTATTATTGTTACGTTAAGTAATAAAATACTTGCAATATAAAGTAAGATAAAACTATCCCTCGTCTGTCTTTGGCTTTATTTGGCATCTCAGTGGCATGAAAGAAAAACCTTAAACCTAAAATTTTAATTAAAATTGTTTGTATAGGAGTGTGTTAATGTTCATGTTTAAATTTATTTTATTAGTGTCACTCGCCTCATAGATATGAATTTATCGATATCGATGTTAATCTATTTAAATTACAGCAGACGAGGCAGATTGTCGACTAATTGGCTGATTAGCTTCCACAAAAGTCATGATATTAATTTAATGATTTTATTGATTGTTATCGGCTGGGAAAATTTATATTTAAGTAGATTTTTTTATAAACAGTACGAACTCTATTTTATTGTATGGCATAAGTAGTAAAACATATACAATTTATTAATCAGATGATTGTTGATAGCTCAAAACACGCAGATAAGTTATAAGTATCATAAAATTCAAAAGTATCTAATACAAACAACTTTTTACACTAAAAGAAGATATAAATTATGAAATCCATTATAAATCACCACGGACCTAATTATTATTATAATCAAGCGCACAATAAAACGCCCGAAGAAACAGCTTCAATAGCCTTAAATTAAAACGTAAGAGTTGAAAACAAAGCTACACTACATAGTGCTGGGCATAGCATTATCGACAATGCGAGCTCGCTTTCTTCCCGACAATAATCGTTAGGGCGTGGCACAAAACGAGAACCGAGAACGAAACAGGTATATATTACGTGACGAATATATGTAATGAACGTACGCACGATTTGTGTGCGCAAATTAATAGGTACACAGCGAGTACGAAGGAGAGCTAAGTGGCTACTGTATTGATTGAAGTAAGTGAGGCGATGTGTGGGCTTGATAAAGCGGTCGCCGATGCAATGATCGATGTGTTTGTTGTTTTTCCCTTGTCACTTTATCAATTGTTTCAGAGTCAGTTCTATGTATCAATTACGATTTCGATTGTTCAGTATTTGAGGTCACCGTC
The DNA here is from genome assembly GCF_032362555.1 of Amyelois transitella. NCBI lineage: Eukaryota > Metazoa > Arthropoda > Insecta > Lepidoptera > Pyralidae > Amyelois > Amyelois transitella. The sequence continues at coordinate 3,056,177 of NC_083528.1, read as the reverse complement.
TTTTTAGAGTTTATTGCAGACATTTTAAGATTTATTAACCGCTTGCGCTTTGAATCTTTTCTAATATATTTTAAAACATCTGAAGCCTATTGCGGATACACTCATTTTGTGATTTCGAATAATATTATGTAGAATAATTTGCAACGCTTTCTATTTAGTTTTTCAAAAAATTATGACAGTTTAGAAGCCTCTTAAATGTCTCCTCATTCACTATCTTTCGTATTTTATAAAAAATATAATCAAACATAATTTTTTACACTGGTACACACCGATACACAACAAATGTCGCACCGCACATAGTCGCGCGGACTGTAATGATAGTGATGTGGCCCTCCAGTTCTATATAATTTAGTAAGGATTGAGTTATTAGTAGTTCTCAAGATAGCTGGTTTAAAGTACGTGTAATGTGGTTTTGGACATCTTAATGTGATTTTGATATGGAGCGCTGAGTGACTACGAAACGGAATCACGCGTTAAATGGGTTTACTGGCTATGGGAGAGTGGGAACATAATTTAGTTTAGATTAGTTCTTGTTTTTGTGGAATTGAACTGCCGCTGTGTGAAGGTAAAGTGTCGTATTATATTATGTTCAATTCACGGCGCAGACCATGAAAATCTCGTTTGAATCCCATTGAGGTGGAAGTTTCAGGACGTCATATCTTATATCAAAGGCAAGTCCATTCCTTATACTTCTCAAGGGATGCACTTGCCTTTGAGCTTTATACCTATATTAGTTGCGCCTGTACGCTGTCTGTTAGTCTGTCAGTCACTCAGTAAAGCAAGACGATATTAAGCTAAAAATCGGTCAATGGCTTCCGTAACGTCATATTTTCATTGAAATTGTCGAAATAAAATAAACTAGTGCCGTGTGGTTCCCGGCAATTTAAAATACGTGACTAAGGAAATTGGTAATAAACTTGGTATTCTTCTTGTAGGCAATGGGCGAGCAACCTGTCACTATTTGAATCTCAATTCCATCATTAAGCAGCTGAATGTGACTTTCCAGTCTTTTCAAGATGTTTGGCTCTCTCTACCCCACAAGGGATATAGACGTTATTATATGATACATTTACATACTACTTGATAGATTTTGTTGAAAATTCATTTTTAGAAAATAATTTGATGAGTCAAGTACTTGATAAGTAGAGTCAGTCATTCGGCAAGTCCTTTTCTATACAACGATGAAAAAATCTGTTAATAGCCACAGAATATAAAGCGGAGACAATCGACTTAATTAAGTGCCATGCCAGTGTTTTTTTCGTTTACAAATTACCTTATTATGCCATGGTCCTTCGAGCCGGATTGTGGCATCGTGGGCGTAGTTTCGTCGCTTTCTTATGGTACCCACGAATTGATTATTTTATTTTAGGGTTCTGTAGTTGAACGTAAAAATAGTTCATGATTAATCATTTGTTTATTTTTACTTTTTAAGGGAATAATATTTTTTATATTTCTGTGTATTAAATTATCAGTATATAAACATTAATCTTAAATTTTACATATTATCTTTTTTAGAAGGACCAGAACGTTTAAATAAAGTTCATGTTTTAAAGTTACTTTTAGGCATTACAAAAATTTTTATGTATGTAATTTTCTTTGTTAACAGTACTTAGTTGCTGAACCTTACGCCTGGCACGACACGCGCTTGGCCGTTTTTCTCCAGCATTGTAGGGTAATCATCGCATGTCTTTATCGAACGTAATGATCTTGGATTAACATGTTCTGATGACTTGTGTGATGGGGTCGTGATGACGAAGGTAATTTCGTGGTCTGTTCTTGAAGAATGCTGGAATTAAAATAGTGAAGTTGACACTGCTTGATCGGGATCATCAATCATTTTTAGAATATTATTATTACACACACATATTGCGAGACAACATTTTGCAATTAATATTAAGAGTTGGATAAGTATGTAAAATTTTTACAATCTTAAAAATATACTCACTGTCGGTAAAATTGGATATTTAATGTGGTATTTTTAATGAATTGTTCCGTGATGTTAAGGTTGAGCTGACCAATTGTGTTATGCTATGAACAGAAAGTCAAACTGAATATTATTTTTTGATCGATCAACAAGGTTATTTTCAGACCAGTATGGAAGGTCTCTTAGGACGGGGTAGACAGAAGCCAACTTGGATTGAATATCAGATTTTATATGCTAGGTTAAAAGAAGATTCCCAAGTAATTAGCCTCTCATATACCTACGCTCATGATATTTTTCCTTTATAAGGGATCCATAATACAAACTTATACAAAGACAAACATCTCCGCAATGCCTTCTTATATTTTGAAATGAAATAATCATCTTTACCTTTTCAAACACGTCCAAATAACGGATGTATGATGATTAAGAAATATTTTTCTCTACGCTCTTACTTTATGCTTTGTCATTATATTTGTTAATTTGTGCTCAGAAGGGTTCCTGGAGTAATGACGACGTGAGTTGCCGTTTCTTTATAAGGAAGCAATTAATTAATATTTTGAGAGCTATCGAAAATAAACTGAATGTGTACGTTATTATATCATCAAAATTCTTAAAGGGGATTGACCTACGATCTTGTACACCTTAGCCGAGACCGTATATACCTTTTTATTTGACCGTATTTATATATATATATTTATTATTATTATTATAGGGAGAGAGTATTATTATAGAGAGAGAGTTATTACTCAAAATACATTACACTGTTATATCTTCGTTTTCTAAAAGAATTATGAAATAAACTACTCTTACTACAAGTTCGTAGAAATTATTTATGATGCAAAATGCGTTTTAAAAAACATAATTCTTTTTCTACGCTGGCAAGACAGCATGTCTGTCGACGTGATCCCTCCGGCGATTTGGCCATTTTTTCCACCGAAAGCTTGCTCGGAGCTTCCAAAAGCTTGTTCTTGTCCGTAATGGCTTCATTATAATCGTGCCACTCTGAATCTTGGAAAGCTTGACTCGCAAAAACTCAGCTTGCATCTCGTTTGCAGTTTTGGTTATTGTTGAAACTTGAGCTTGGAGTAAGGAAATGTAAAGGTTTATTTTATAAAATACAGAATACATTGTTAGTTGAGAAAAAATTTTACAAGAAACGTAAGAATTTGAATTTTTTACCACTGGACTTTTCTTTAAAATCATTACTGATAAGCGATATAAAATAAATTTATATATCAAAATTAAAATGTAATTATACAGTTTGACTTAAGATATTCCAATAAATAACAAAGAATTATAAAGTTGGAATTCTTCAACAAGGCGATGGGATAGCAACTTGATTCTTATTCCAATTCTTTAATTAAGTCCTTGAATTATGCCAAGCACTAGTGCAAACCTGTGCTCTGTCTACTCCGTAAAGGATAAAGATGTAAAATGTGTGTGTATGAACTCTTTTGATTGCGTAATAATCGAACCCCGGATCCGAACACCCTTACCCAAAACATGTGTTTAGAACCTGTTTAATAATAATGCTCAATCGAAATTGTTCCCTTAATCGGTCCTGAGTGATTACGTAATTATGTGCTCAGTTTCAGACAAGCTGTATGCAGTTTCCGTGCAATTTCATGTTTTGAGGCGGCCCGGGTATAAACAACGAGAATACAGAAATACGTACATATATTACTGAAGTGACGTATTTTTTGGGGATTGGTTCCAAAAATTTGACGCAATGAATCAAAACTTAGATATATTTTTCTAGTTTTTTTGGACAATGTTTGATATATTGCATTATGCATTTCGTTTACTTTTGCGAATCATACAAATCCCTTGATTGTATAGGGTTGACTATAATAGAGCGGACTCATTATTCTTTTTGTTCCAATGAGAACCCAATAAAAAACTTGTGAAATTATCTTTTCTCTTATACATAATACATACATATAGTCCCGTCTATATCCCTTGCGGGGTAGACAGAGCCGACAGTCTTTTTTGTTCTCTTACTATTTTTATTCCTCCTTTTTCACTATAATTTTGGATTGCGGAGGCTTTTAACTGTCATGTTGTATTTCGATCGAAATATTTTAGTAAGTTAATTACCGTTTTACCATTTATTCTTACAAGGAGTACTTTATAATATTTTACCCTCTTTTTCACAAGTATACCTTAAGGCTTTAAAGTGTTAATCTGTCAACATGGAGGTCTGTAAATTACGATTTAATCAGAGGTTTCTCTCATAAATTCAGTGAAATATGTCTTCAATATGTTATCGAAATCGACGTTTTTGCGCCTTGTAATTACGTTTACCGTTTTGTAAGAGTATTAAAATATGTTTTTGGTGTCACGGAAAACTTCATTTAATTGTTACTTTATTTATATCTGAGACAGGTGATATCTTAAAACCTACATATTGCTCAGATCGATTGAACATTCAGTGCTTTCATGGTGTTCGGATCAACCTAAATTCATAAATTCACAAGAAGTATATCTCTCTCAGGATAGACAGCACCAGCGGCCAACCTGAAGACTGAAAGGTCATGTTCATTTTTATAGAATAGAGTTTAAGATATACGTTTGAGATTCACTATAAGTCACATAAAATAAATGACAAAACAAAACGAAAAATTGTGACAAAGTTCGCCCATCGCATTCAAACAAAAACATTTTATAGCAACAATGTAACCGCGACTATCGACAAAAACAACATTAATCTGGGCAGAACATGTGTTTATCTCTATTCAGCCATTGAAAAGGTGCAATAAATATACCGAGCACACGTCGAGCAATTGAAACGTACACTACTTAATAAACGCGCGCAGGCGCAGCTCGGGCACGATCGCGCTACGTGTGGCCCGCGATCAGCTACACGATTTATCGATAATTCTGCTATTTCCCATCACTAAAATTTGTAGAAATATTGCATCTTCAATAGATTTTATATTTGTTTCTAATATCTTTGTAGAATAGATTTATTTATTTTGTTAGTAGAATAGTGTTAATTTATTGAAAAAGTTTGACTCCTGTATTTTTTCTGGAGTATTCTGGATTTATTTGACGTCAACCAATGTTGTGAAACCAAAAGATAGGACAATTATTATGTGATATGGAGAATACCATAAAATTAATAAAATTATTGAATTTGAATTGAATTTAAATATAATTTCTTTATAAAATTTAAATAAATGGATAACGTCATGTTATTATAACATGATTTAGAAAAAAATATTGATAATAAAATAATTTATATGTAACTACTGATACTCGGATAATCGGTCGAAAAACTGTGCAATTTTTTGCTTTTTAGTTGAAGTTTGAACCTTACATTATAAATTAATGGTATTATATAATATAATAATTGGTAGTTGATATAAAAATAAAAATACATCAAATTAAAATTCACAACAATGCATTGATGAAATTTATAGCTTTTTCTGTCGTCGTCACAATTGATATCACTGTTAAATCACAAAGTTAATTTATCGATTATTTCTGAGACGTTGGCATCACTATTCCGTCAAATATGAGTGGTTATTCATAGGTTATTCAAAGCCAATAGGTTAATTATGTGTGATTGTCCGATCAGACTCATAATTATAGTTCTATTAAGTAGTATGCATAAGTTATTTGCTCCTTAGAGTAAACCTTTTTTTGATTCGCCAAATTAGAACTTTAAATTACAGGTAGGTTATTTAAATTCTACTACTATGAATAATTATACTTCAGAAAACTTACTTGTAATTTAAAGTTACTTATTTCAATGCATACAACTAAGTAGCGGTCCTGTTTGTTGAACTAACTTTATGTTGTAAGTAATGTTAAAAATAAATTATATTATATCAAAACAACTAATTAAGTACAAACTGCAATAGTAGCTTATAAATAGTTCAAACGGTTTTCTAAAACTATTTAACCGCTGACATGTCTTTTGAATGTATTTAACTTCACATCTTAATTTATCCCTTTAAATAAATCAACAAGCAAGCTTCATTGTATCTCGCAGGATCGGTTCGGAATTCCTACACTGCAGGTACTATAACACCCTATTTCACGAGCAGTCTCAATCGATTACCGTATTCGATCCATCGTTATCACTCGCGAATCGTTTTGCTCGTCGTGTGGTCCCGGTATCGGCAGATTGCATCGATATCGGATGCCATTAACGTATGACTTCACTTGAGGCCGAAGGCAAATAATGAATACTTACATAAAATCACGCCTCTTTCGTGGAGGAGTAGGCAGGAACAACATTTTTACAGACTTTCCACTTGCAACGATCCCGGCATCCTTTTTCGCTGATCGTAATTTTCCATCTGCAAGATTATTTATTGTTTGTCTATGATAAATAAATATATACCGGATTGAGTTAGCCCCAAATAAGATCAGTATTGTGTTTAGGATTTTTTAGGATCATAATCTACGTGTCAATGTGACCCAGCCCTTGGCTACTACTACTAAGTTAATTAAAAAAAAGCCTTACTTTAATGAATCACCTTCCATAACAAGAACCGAGGTAGTCAATCATGTACACCTGAAGTTTCAAAAAAACGAAAACTGTCACATCGATTGGTCAGGTAGTTAGGCGCAAAACACTGTGAGTGTAGAAATAAGACTCTGTATGTCTGTCTCGCAGAAAAATTAAGACAAGAAACCTTGATCCATAAAGTATTTTTATTATTTATTTATTTTATTTTTATTTATATATTTGGATGACCAACAGCAAGTTTTACAATCAATAGCATATTTATTATTAAGATGAAGTGTTTATATGCAAAGCAGTCGCTCTCTCTCTCTATCCTTTTATAAAATGATTTCGATCTCAAAGGTAACTGGAGAAAGATTTTGACGCTACACGTACTCGGTTTATTATAGAAGACCCAAGAGTTTAATTATAAAAAGCATTTACTTCATGTTAGAAGGTCAATATTAACCGCCTCCATAATCTTCGTCAATACGACCGTCACAGGATCCATGGCAACATAATCATTTCTTGCACAGTCGATGAATAGATTAAAAATGTGTATTTAAAAATTTAATTTCATTCATATACTTTATTTATATTTTACAAAAGAATATACACAAAAATATGATGAAAATTATTTAGACTCAATGCTTTCAAAGCGATAATACCTCTGTACCTAAATGAGTTTACGATAAGAAAAATTGTTCAAAATTACTGCTTTCAAGACAGGTGCGAATAAATAAGTGCCAATACCAATAACTATACAAATTAGATGAAGTGGCCGTTATTTCTCGTCCGTAACTATTTAATAATAATGTTAAAATGTCACAGATGTTTTGGGCTCTGAATTTTAACTGTTATAGTTTTAGGGTTATAGAGTATATGAAAGGTAATAATAGCATTTAAAAAAAAAAAATATTTATACAATAACTTTTACCTTACTGAGTGACTGCTTGACTGACTGACTGTCAGACAACGAACAGGCTGAACCGCTGGGTCTGGAGCGATAAAATTTGGTAGGTAGGTAGTCTAATCTAATGTACTCTTTCTCGAAATGCCCGCGGGAACGGGAATAACAAGAATTTGGCAGCATTAGGAAATTACTTGGACAAAATTAAAAGATTACAATAATAAGTTAAAGCCTATTCGATTGTCACTTCAATTTCTGATGAAATGATCCATCATTTTAAAAAACCAGGAAACAAGTCGTTATTATTACACGTTGAGTTAACGATTAACGATGTATTTTTACATCAATAGATGTAGCTTGGGGCGATACCGCGATCAAAAAGCCTATGAGTTTTATAGAAGTAATATAAATAACTGCCAATCACATAAGTAATTATTAACCTAAGTGTTTTGCATATAAAACGATTTTGTAATCAATTTCAATGAGTTCAGTGGAGTTGAATCGATATTTTGTATTAGATAAATGCTTTATGTATGCTCGTATGGTAGCAAGGTAAAAGCAAAGTTCTCTACCTTGGCATATTGTAAAAGTCAATCAAGGCTAACACAAACTTGGGAATTTTTATTAAGGTGATGTGCTTGCAACCAGTCACTATCTCTGGTTAGATTAGTTTTTGTTTATTTGTAAACGCTTTATTGCACTTAAAAAATAAAACATAAAAGTGTCGAATTATAAAAATGTGTAAAGATTATTATTTAACTTGCTTTAAAAATGTCTTGATGAAAATTATTAGGAGGAAAGCGAAAGTTTTCAAAATTATTCTATACGAAACAATTTTTCGCTCATTCTTTCGTTACCTTAAATCAAGTAAAGAAACTATATATTAATACATACATAAAAATCACGCCTCTTTCCCGGAGGGGTAGGCAGAGATTACCTCTTTCCACTATTACTATACTACCTCTATATATTAATACTAAAAGAAAAATAAAGTAATTACGAGACCGATATTTTTACGTCAACATAACCACGGAAACAGCTGAAAATCCGACCATTAACAATAATAACAACTATTGCATATCATTAAAATCGTATCAAGCAATAAAAAATACATTACCATTCGTTAATCCATCCATACATCATAATGTAATATTTCAATTAACCCCAATATTTAATCGATTCCGGGGCAGGTTTGGGCCACTTCGGGCCACTCCGCTCGGGCCACTATATCACCAATGACACTTGGTGCTCTGAGTGCTATAAATCTTGTAGGGTTAATTAAATGCCAGCACAATGCTTTATAAGTGTTTAAGGAACTCGTATGGAGCGTCGGTGTTAGTGGTCAAAGTTAGAGGCGATAGCGAGTTTTGAAGGAGGCATTTTTTTTAAGAGATAGGTATTTATTTTTTCCTACATAAAACTTATGAACAAAGTTACAAAGTTTTTAATTGACGTCTAAGGTCTTGGCATTTCTTTAACTATATAAGATAGTTTAAATGAAAGGCTGTTAGCAAAATCAACTTGTTTCTATATCTGAATTTATTTCCATATGTATGTAATGAGTAATACATACGAGTATACATATACAACACCTATAACCAGATACGTAAGTGAAAAAAGTTCAATTTTTTATTGAAATTTGACCTCATGAAATATTGGATAACGCATTATGATTTTACGACTTATCACTTGAAACAGGACAATTTAAAAAGTATACACATGCATACATCAAATAAATCTAATTTATCTTTTGACATTTACAATTTCTTCTTGGAAAAAGAAAACAATCATTTCCGCTATAGCATGGAACAAATAAAAAATAAGGATAATTTCAAAGTAATACAAACGCCACTGTCTTTCAACTTAACCTACAAGAAAAGGACAGCGCTAATACATCTCCAGATTAAGATCTTACAGGGCCCGATACTGCTATCTAGAAATATCTAGAGGTAACATTGCACCTTCAAGAACCGGTCGTACTGTTTAGAACTAAAGGGCTTGTAATTAATGTTTTTTGTTGAATTATTTGTGTTTTAACACTAAAAGAAAGAACGAGTCTTGAGAAAATAAGTCGGTATAAACTATTTCAAAATTGGATAATATTGGATTTGCGTTGATTTCAGTTCAATCTTTATTTAAAATCTTATTTAATTTCATCATTAAACCATCTATTTCAACGAGGTCTTCAAGTCTCGTGATATTGGCTCTGTCTATTCCGTGAATGTGTGTGTGTGTTAGGTATTTCTTGTCTCAGTCAAACAAGAGAAAGATTAAAAAACTTGCTACACTTCTTTAAGGCGATAAGCTAGCAACTTCTCAATATCCTTGAATTTGAATTATATGATTAAACCAGCTAGCTTTGTTACAATAAGCTCTGTCTACCCGGTAAGGGATAGAGACCTGATATAATATATGTGTATATATTTTTTCAGTTAAAATGTTAATATTACTTACATCCTACTTAGTCTTTGTCTAGACCAGACTTTAGCAATACGATCGTTTAGAATGCAGTCTTCCTAAATAGGCGCCGCGGGATTTATGGTCAAGCATGATGGGTGCTAAATTTCTTTAAGATTAAGTCATCTTGATTGGACAATCAAGATTCGGCGTCCATTTTGATTAAGAGGTTAAGTTATCTCAAAAAAGTGCGCCCGTTCCAAAGTCACAGATTCAAATCCCACCGAGGTATCGGCGACATTTTTTTATTTAAGTAAGAACATTCATTTGATAGCTAGCGCGCCTACGATAAAAGAAAATAGCGTGAGGACACTAACCACTTAGATAATTGGATGTGTAACCGTGACTCGAACTGAGGTAGGTTCTTATGTAGGTAATAAGGGTATTCGCTACGTATAACTAACTCACTTCTCACTATGTATAAATTTAAAGTAGAACGGCCTTCCGCGAGATGGACCCACGACCTGGTGAAGTCTGCGGGGAATGTTAAATTCATGAGGTTTATGTTCAGCCGTGAACTTCCTACGGCTGATATGATGACTTACCTCACTTCAGGATCATAGTTACAGGAGAATCCAGGCTCCTCTAAAAAGAGGTGATGGATTAATGCCAGGATGATGATTATCATCTATTTGGATAATGTGATGACATTACAAAAACACTAGTACTCTTCCACTAATCAAGTCTCACACGATTATTCATACGCTACGCTGCTGTGCTGTCATACATACAAGTGACGTAATACTTAGAGTTGCTATTCTCAAAAAGAATATTAAATATCTAGTGTCTATGCCTAGCCAAGCATGAGATACGAAGTCACAATTTTTTATTGCTATATCGTTGAAGTCTTTTTAACCGAGAATTGGTATGAAGGCCAAAAAGTTTCTAATTTTGTTGTTAATTTTGTAGGAGACGATAGAATGAACAGTTTGAGTTTAATAGTCAGAAAAAAAAGAAATCTCTTCTCTTCATTATATAAGTGTAGATATGTTTTGCAAATAAAATTCTTTGTCTCATACCACAGAGGTAACAGCATCTCTTTACGATCCTTAATCGAGTGCCTTTCCCAGATAGACGCGGCTGGATAATGACATCTTGTGTAAAAAGCGGACCCGAGGTTATTTATCATCTTATCCTCGGAAATAAACTCGTCCGAGTCACAGAACATTGACAGTGCAGAAGAAAAGCTGGTTCTGTTAAGAATACATTGGGATTTTGAATCTATTCAAGAACGATGGCTCTGATGGTGAGCAATATTGATGTATGTATGGGGAAAATGTAAGAAGCTATTTTGCTTGCGAAGATTGTGGTAAAATATACTCAAATTTACAATAAAATAAATCTTTCTCCACGCTCTCCTCTCCTCCTCCACTTCATCTTCTGATGCATTGTGTACAATAAAGCACCAGTGAGGCCAACAAATTGTGATAATTGTTAGCCTCACTGGTGTAATTCAATTAAATAAACGAATCGGGAACTTATCACGCTGATCCAGAAACATATTGCGTTGCAAATTCTTTATTGCGACGCGATGAAAGTATATTTCGCTTTGGCAGATGTATGTATTTCTATATACTAATTGTTTTATTTCTCAACTCGTCCTCTTTAATTACAAGGGTTAGTGGGCCTTTGGCTCGCACTAATAGGGTTGACATTGTACGGAATTTCTAAGCTAGCTACATATCTCGGCTTTACACTAGTTCATATGCCCAATGGTAAACAATTCTGAAAAAAGTTATATATGTAGATGCGGCCTAAGAAAATCAATAGAAGAGGTATATTTTTTCTTATTTCTTATATTGCTTCTTCTTATGTGTCATAAATTTAAAGGTTTGTTTGTTAGGAAGCTGTTAATTGCACATAAAAAGAATTCTAACAAATTAGAAAACAGTCATTGGATTAAGAAGAATATGTACAATGGCGGACTTCCCAATCGGGATTTCTTCCAGACAATCAAAAGGTTTTATATTAAATGGAAAAAGTGTCACTATTCCGTATCTTGGCACAATGTTTCTTTACCTATGTATCAGGGTTATACAGGGTTTCTTACTCACCAATTGGACAGACGCGGTAAGCGACTACGCTTTATACTATGTAGTAAAATAGCATACATAAAAAATTTTGGATCCATTATTAAACTGAACCCAGTTGTGAGATCTCTTAGAAATTTTACAACTACACCAATACCTTTGTTAAACCCACTCTTTGTAATCAGTACCTTGGCTTGTCGCGTCTTGTTTCTCAATGTGTTTATGACCCCAGGACCTGTCTGTCTGGAAGATATTTGCGAATATATAAATATATCCTGTTAGTGCTATCGTCGATATAAATCTATCCACTCGGACGTATTGTGGTCATATATTTCGCATGTCGATGAAAGACTCGACTAATTTGGTTAGTGGTTAGATAAAATATAAATTTTACAGTGAAAACTTGTAAAAAGCTTTAAAGATATTAAGCTTAGAGACTGTTAAAATTGTTAAATACAGCTATAAGTTTTCTAAGAAAGTAAAGTTGCATTACACATTTTTTGTTGATAAATGTCTATGACTGTTCGCGTAATACATACATATGTACATATGATCACGTCTATATCCCTTGCGGACTTGTTAGAGCCAACAGTCTTGAAAAGACTGAAAGGTCTGAGAAATTGAGATCGATGTAGTGGCAGGTTGCTAGCTCATAGCCTACAAGAAAAATTCCATATTAGTTAACGACATCAATGTAAAAGAAATGAGGTCCTATTCAAAAAGCACCAATCTGATATTTATTTATTCATTACTTCAAATATGAAACATTAATAAAATTTATTATTTACGAAACATTTTCTTTTTTACAGATACAGGTGGTTGTGATGCTGTAATTTTTTAGTGGTAAGTTTTTCAAGTAGTTTAAATAATTATACAAATTTACAGTTCCGGAAAAACTGGCTAAAAATATATTCAGAAACTTTCACATTGAGATTATTTGGGCTGTTATTTCAGTTTTCAGCGGGGATAATCATTACAATGTGAAATTAATTATGAACTAACCACAAATCAAAAACATTATAACAAACTCAGAACATAAGTTGACCAAAAATAGCATCTTTCGTCTGTAAACACTGCAACAAGTAATCTTACCTACTTAGCAAGTACTTGTACTATATTTTCTTTTAAACATCATTATTTAGTGGTTCAACATGCTGTACTTACCTTGCTTGTTAAACTTGTAACAAGTACTAATTACTTATAACTGACAATTAGCCACTTCTTATCTCTCAGGTACACGACAGCTACTAAGCAGCTTTAGTACTCAATGTTAAGAAATATAATGATTATAGATGCCTACCTATATTGCATTTATTCATAATTGAACCAATTAATTTTTCTTGATAAAATTTTACAGATACTTAGGAAAATCGAATGCTATTTTAATGTTCGATGGGTGTCAAACGGTCAGTTAACAGTTTTTAGATTTGGTGTAAAGAATTCAAAAAGAGACTGTCTTTTTTCCTAGAAATTTAAAGACTTTTTCGTTTGTTGCCTCCAAGTCTAAAATTCTTGGTAGGTACCCTTAACACAGAGCAGAAAACCTCCTCCACTTTCAAGCTCTGTGGTTTGCAGTATTTATTCAGAAAACGGTTCGATTTCCCAAACACTCTCTATATGAGAAACGCGCGCGTGACTTATTGTATGCTATACAATGTAAGGGACTGATTCGGTATAAATAAACAGAAATTCAGGAAAGGATACAAAAGGAAACAATGCGTAATAAATACTTGTAAATATTTACCTCATTATTGTTACTTTGCGCTGACGGAGACGTGGTTTCACGTAAAAGAACTTAACTTTATTTATAAAAAGTGAATTTGCTTAAATTCTCGCGAGGACAAAATTAACATGTTTTTTTCCTTTTTACGCTTGCGAAGCCGCGGGCATACTCGAGCAGTCATCATATAGTTTCATCACTTCTAATTCAAAATGATTTGTTATTCATACCAATTGTCAAGTGAGAATGTCAGATTGATCAAATCATCCCTGTTTGTTTACGTGTCCCGGGTTCATTTAGCGCGGCCATTGCCATGTCTTCAAATAACGAGGGTACAGATGTGGTCAATCATAGTAAAGGCAGGGATTATTTTATCTATGTTAAACAAACTACTTTATTTTATGAAAATTTTAAGTAAAACATTATTTTCTCAATTGTTTGAAATATTATGAAAGTCAGAACAGTTTGATTAAAATTGTCTACTTTGAATTTATTATCACGAGAAATTCACAGCAAATTAGTGGTAGTTGCATTGCAATCATTATATAAAAGAGCTGTAGAATATTGACATTATAACGTACAATAATTCTAATATTTTAAAAAGTGCTATATCTGTTAACGTTATAATTTTTCAAAAAGTACTCGCCGGATGTGCGTTGTTTTTTTTTGCACGCCAATGCATTTTGTTGTGAGTTATATTAGGTGTTGGATCGTGTTTGAGAGTGTAATGGGATTATATTGTTCACTTAGCAACGTTGCAATTTCTACAGTGTAATTTCATACATATAAATACGCCTCTTACGCGTGGGGCTAGACAGAGCCTACATATTGCTACTTGCTTGCCTTTCCTTTCTTTCTGTGATACCTGGAGCAGAAAGGAAGAAAGGCATCCATCAACTCAATACGATCCCTGCATACTTCTTTTGCTACATAAATGCATCTTTTTATGCGCAAGCTTTATTTCATGAAATTACATGAAATATTATACATACAAAAATACAACTTTTCTTAATTGAAGTACCTTTAAATGAATTTTACGAAATTAAATTCAAATATGTATTTTTAAGTTTTGAAAATCACGACCCGTTGCATTCCATTATGGGGTCTATAGGGTTTACCATACCTGAGTCTATGCCTTTGAGATATTTCTCGGAAACCAGATAAAGGCTGCGACACACGATTTATTGTCCTCTTTCATACCTTCGCCTTTTTCCAACGCATGCTATTCTGTCTTAACTATTAAGTTAATACATTAGATTCAGCGTTTAATACTAGCTTTTAATTTTTTAAGGCGCTTAGATATTTATGTTAAAGTGTAGTCCACACCAGGATTAATTGATAAATGAAATAAATAATTAAAAATGGGATACACAATATCACTAAATATCCTAACAATCAAAGATTTCAAGACAAAGAATTACCGTGAATATTTTAAAGGATATCACGTCTCTATTTCTTACAGGGTAGACAGATCCAACAGTCTTGAAAATAAGGAGAAGTTAAGATGTCATAAATAGATTTTTTTTAAACCAGTTAACGAATAACAAAATATTTCCGATCGCATATCAGTTAAGTAGTTAAGTCTTAAAATGATCTTGTAACCACTTAGTTAATTTACAAAGTTAACTTGCTTAGTTGTGGTTAGACGATAGAATAGTTTTTTTTTAGTTAAACTAACCGTGAACTCGCTAAACCGCAGACAGATTCAACTGAAACAGATGAAATTGCCAAGTTGTGGTTAACATATTGCTAGAAGACAATTTGACCAAACCACTCATAAATGGGTACAAATAAAAAATAAAATAAAGTGTTTTTACGGGATGCATTTTTTTTTAGTTTTTTAACTGTCACCTGTTCCATACTATAATCGCATTTCACAAATCTACGTCATTTTATAATAATAAATACCTAGTAAATTTAAAATTTTAACTTCAACGAAGTTTGGAATGACATACATACATTTAATATGCTTTGATGATTTAATTTTTTGTGATTGTTTTTTTTTGCGCACACATACAGACAGAAAAAAATTGAGGGACTTGATAAATGTATGTAGATGTTTGTTTACCAATAGCTAGCAACCTGTTATTTGAATCTCAATTCTATCATTAAGCCAAACAGCTGCGAACGTGGCCTTAATGTCTTTTCAAGATTTCTGGCTCTGTCTACCCCGGAAGGGATAAAGACGTGATTCATAATAAATAAGTATGTAATTTTGTAGAGGTAGTAACTTTACTTTCGTTTTTTAATTTGCTTCGTCTTTGGGTCTCTCTAAAACAGTTATTGTAAGATTTTTTCTTCAACTTTAGGAAGACTTTCAAATCAACCATTGTTACTTGTACAACAGAATATGGAAAGTACAGAAACAATAGCTCATTTCTTATGATACAACTCCAAAGAGATTATTCGGAGGGATGTTCAAACATATTTTCAAATGTCAAGTAACATAGCTCCAGCAGCCAAATCATACGTACTGTTTATTAATTCATTGAAAGTAACGATAGAGTTATAAAACATAAAACAAGTAGCTTATTTTAATGGCGTCTGAGAAAATCAAAGTAAACTTGATTTAATAAATAGTTCCATACGTTCCATTTCTAAAATATCTTTAATTCTACTTTGAAATTTTCGCTTTGCATGTTCACTGCCTTTATACATTCTTTATTTTTGCTACGCCTGTACCGAAGGCTGGTCCATTGTTGAAATATTTTGAAATGTCCGATCAGTTCCGGCGATCAGTCCACGGTGACAGATAGACAAACATTAGGAATTTTCTACGGATCATCTAGTTACGTGAATATTTTGTGTAATGAATACATGTACGTATGTTAACAAGGCTTCTGAATGATTTTGTAATTCATTCATATTTTAACGGTTGCTCCGAAGAATAGTGTTAAGTCTTCATGTCAAATAGTAGATATTGGTGGATCATGTCGGCCTTTCAGGCGCAGTGGTGAAGTGCTTGCCTTTGTCTCACTAGTATACGGGATCGATTCCCAGTCAGAAATATTTTTTTTCCGATTGACCTGGGCGCTAGATGTTTACTTAAATGTGTACAATGCATACATAAAATCACACCTTTTTCCTGGTGGGGTATACAGACACTACATCGTTCCACTTGCCACGATCACTGCACACTTCTTTCGCTTCATCCATATTCATTTTACTCTGCTGTAAAACACATGGCCCAATGGATTGTAAACACATATTGAAACAAAATAAAAACAAAAATAATCGTAAGTTCTTCAGTCTAGAAACAGACCACTCAATTTGTTTTATCGATTCGATTCTCGACGGAATAGAGCGAGTTAAAAGTGAAACGTTTTATTTCTAGCTGCAAATAAATATAAAATAATATAAATACGTCATCGATCCTGTATCGGTAAAAATCGAGTTGGCTCCGCGCCATCCGATGATTCTTTTCGATTAATAGTGATGGAGCTAAGTTGGGAAAAATATGTGTTGGCAGCGTTATACCGAATTAATGGTTTTGAAACAAAATCAAATGGTAATGAAAATACTTTGAAAAGGGTTCATATTTTGACGACCTGTTCGACGCAGTTGTCGGATTCTCGAGTCTGAACCAAGAGATCCTGAGTTCAATACCCGATCAGGTCATGATGGAAAATTAACTTTTCTGATTGGTTGTTTTGTTGACTTGGGTGTTTTTTTTCCTGTATAAGTGTTGGGAAGTCTAGTATCGGTGAGTTAGTATCCCATATATTTCTCGAACTTACTTTGTTTTGGGCTAACTCAATCTGTGTTATTTGTTCCATGTACATATATTTATTTATTTGATTGAAAGCCAATTAATATTCAGCGTTAGCTGTTATCAACAAATTTTATTGTTAATCTATACTTAGAACTAGGTAGACGTGTTAAAGTTTATTTAAAATATAGTTTTATTGTCCTATTTTATGTTCGAGTTGAAATTTATACATAATACTTCCTTTGCCCGTGTCGAGAATACGGTAACCAAAAAGGCTAAATATGTTTCTATTTATGTATAAATTAAATTGGTTTTTATGTCTGAACAGATAGGGTAGAATTTGGTGTGATCATTAAGTCATTGACTGTTAATTTTGTAGACACCGAATCGCAGGCGTTAAGCCATTAAGGAGTCGACGGGCAAAGGCCATAAAAGTAGTGAAACATAAATAAAGCGTTACTATGAATGAGCTGGGGCGACGCGTCTGCAATATCCAATCATTTGGTGATATATGTAGTTGCTTTAATTAATATTATGTCATTGGTAAATCTTTGAAAAATTGGCATGTCTAATTAGATAATTATTACTATGTCATAACAACCATAGTTTAATACTTTGTGTGGTGACGAAAGAAAAGAGATTGCTTTAAATATGGTAGCGTCATAAAATGTTATGTAGCCATCATGTTTCTAGTATGGTGAAGGTATGGCGAAGGTACGGAAGAAATGTCGAAGGTGGAAACTCTAAGATATATAATAATCAAGAGTGAGGTTGTACATTTTTAAAGGCTTTTATTTTTATGATTATGTTTACAACAAATCTGTGAAAATTTGGCGATCAAGAACAAGTCAAAATTAAAAGTTATGGGTATCTATCAAAAAAAAAACACACTTTAAAAGCTTTTCAACTATTTTGGCCGAAAGAGCGGAAATAACACACATATAAATATACCTTACTATGTCTCTTTGACGACAGCAATTATCATATATTTCACGATATTGCTCTGTAAATACATAATTCGCATTGTAAATAACTTTATTACATAGATATGTTCGCCGGGCGAAATATGAATGGTGTTATTAGCTTGGCAAATCTATTTGACACGCTTGTTATATACTAGAAGATATAATATTACAAGCGAACAACGTATTACAATCTTTATGATGAGTTGTAGTGAAAAACAGTTTGGAGGAATGCGAACTCAGTGTATGCAGTAATTACTCAGTGGTATGCGTCAAATAAGTTGACACCACGAAAAACTTAAAAAATAAATAAATTATAATACTAGTGATAGCTGAGTAAACATAAGGTGGAAAGCTCAAATATGGGCACCTTTAAGATGAATACATACCAACAGTCACATCTACATCCCTGGCGGGATAGGCAGAGCTAACAAAAAGTTTCAAAAAGACTGCAAGGCCTCGTTCAGCTGTATGGCTTGGTGATAGAATTGAAATTTAAATAGTGACAGGTTGCACATCGTCTACAAGAACAATCCCAAGCTCATTAGCCATTATATTAGCGTGTTTCCGGGCACTTAAATGTAATAGGACCATCTCTTTAAATACATACATACATATGGTCACGTTTATATCCCTTGCGGGGTAGACAGAACTAACAGTCTTGACAAGACTGAATGGCCACGTTCAGCTATTTGGCTTAACGATAGAATTGAGATTCAACTAGTGACAGGTTGCTAGCCCATCGCCTAAAGAAGAATCCCAAGTTTGTAAGCCTATCCCTTAGTCGCCTTTTACGACATCCATCGGAAAAAGATGGAGTGGTCCTATTCTTTTTTGTATTGGTGCCGGGAGCCACATTTTAAATTTACACTCTTTAAATAAGTTAAAATATTAATCCTAACGCTAGGTTCCTAGACTAATCTAGCCGGACGCACGCACCTCCTTTGGTGCGCGTCCGATAGGGCCATATGGCTGGGCCTCATTGTAATTTATGAGGGCCTAGCGCGGCGCCCCGCGAATGCTAAGTCCACGATGAAAGGCCTAGCCGGTGAGGTCGTTACAATTGTTTATTATGTTGTCGTGATGATATGCGGCACAGGTCGACATGAAAAATGTAGAATCGTAACCAGCTATTGAAATAATATAAGTCGATTCATTAGTATTTCATTATATTATCAGATCAAGAGAAAAGCATGGGGAGTACCTAGCCTTTGACCTAGCTTTTGGCCCTGGATATTGTCTATATACTTTTTGTTAAGTGGTTGCCATTTTCACAAGTACAACAGATATCATGTTCTTAGGTGGAATGAAATAAAATTTGAACACTTATTACTAAAACACCACTTTGTTTTGGCAATAAAATCTATACGACACACCTTACATACATATAAAAACACGCATTCATGAACATCTCTGATTGTTGCAAGAAGTCCATACAATTCTGAGTCAATGTGGTTTGCAAATATGTCGCCTCAGCTCTCTAATTAGCCGATTCGCGTTCAAGCACACGTCTGATCGAGTAGAGGCCATATTAATGTGTCACTATTGTTCTGACTTATCGGTAATACGGCAGGAATGACTCCGTGGTTGTGCACTCTAATGCCGTATTATGACAGTTTCGGCATCGTTTCGTGGCCTGAATTAATTGTCATTTGATTTTAAATTAAGAATCGCATTAGGCAATCAAGGATTTATATCTCACCATGGTTGACAATGAAATAAATTAAGTAGGCACTTATCTATTCGCAATTTGAAATTAAACAATTCGAATGTTTTTTTTTTCACGGGAACAAAGACACAGATTAAATTTTTCTCGAATTTTGAAATTTCTTTGATTTTGAAATTTAGAATATCATAAATGTGTTATTGAAATAATGATTGGATATCTTTAAATATCAATAAAATTATTTTGAAATAGATTTTCGAATATAATAAAATTATAGTATTATAGCTTTATGTGTCGCATTTGCTTTAAAATGAGGTGTGTCAGAATGTCCGTAACTCAAGACCTGATTATAGCTTATTAATGAGATAAACGCTGTATTTACATTCGCTTATACTATATACTGGATTGTAATATAATAATTTCAAATAGTTTTGTCAACATAAATTTTAGATTATATTTGTGTTATGGATATTTACTACGGAGATTTAAAAAGTTTTTTTTTTAAATTTCAATATTGGAATATTTATTTACACAACATTTTTCATTTCGTAGCGCCGTGTGGTTCCCGGCATCAATAAAAGAAGAATAAGACCATTCATTTTCGTTCGGGCTTAGGCTTAGGCTTATAAACTTGGTATTCTTGTTTTAGGCGATGGGCTAGCAACCTGTCACTATTTGAATCTCATTTCTATTATTAAGCCAAACAGCTGAACGTGGCTTATCAGTGTTTTTAAGACTGTTGGCTCTGTCTACCCCGCAAGGGATATAACCGTGAATATACATATGTATGTATATATGTATATAATCCGTTGATGGATATGAAGAAAACTTTTAATAATATGTAATATTAAAAAAATATAATCTGGTTTCGAAGAAGCATCAGTAGGTATTAAAATAGCTTAAAACTATGTCTCTTGTCCCCCATACTGGATCACTAAGAAATTATTTTTCAAGATTTAATTGTTATTGACTTACACATATATCATGTCTTTATCATTATCGGAGTACCCAGGTAGACAAAGTTATATGGATATAACACCTGAATTCTATTGAGTCTAATTATCCTTAAACAAAGTATCGTACAAACAAATATCAACAATGTTATAAAATCTGACGTCTGGCAGAAGACCAGAACCAGAACCAGTACTTGTATTTTGGGTGTGGGTTCCGGGAAGACATTGGAGATTCGGCGGCTAAAAACAATTAAATCGCTATTAAGAACCGTATTAAGAGCGTCGGCATGCGCGTCTTTCGATTTGGAAATAGGGATGGACCATCTTGAATTTGTTTATCGATGATTTTGTTACACCTCGATTCAAACATATTCATTGAATAAAAAGGAAATCATATTCCTTTATTTGTTAAAAATACCTGAATATTTTTCATAATATTTGTGAATTTCAAATCAAATAAATATGATGAAAGCAATAGTAACCTATTACTACTTCGTGTAAGAATGATTCGTTTTTGTCATAACACCAAGAGTCTTTACCTATATTTCATTAAAAAAATGTGACCTGTCTCAGTTTAGATGTGCAGTTTGCGTCTTTATGTTTCAAAAATTACAATAACTGAGACATTTTCCCGTGTAAATAGATTGAAACAAACCCAAGTAAGTATTAAATATCACAACAGCGAAACAAAATACATGCAAATTGTACCCGCTGCCAATACCAACCGCTATAAAACCTTAAAATGACTTGACGCTTGCAAAGCCGAGTCAATAAAAAAGAAAACACCTTATTAATCGAACGCATTCAAAATTCACAATTCGATTTTTGAATGGCCGATGAAACACGATACTCTGATTTTGCATACACAAACATCGTAAATCTCATTCAATGAAAATGAGTATCGATATATCGATATCGAGCTTTACGATCGATTCATTACGACGGCGTGCCCTTTCCGAGGACAATGCTCCAGTCACGTCCGAAACAATCACATCTTCATTAATTACTTAGGAATTTTTTCATGCGCTACTTATGGTGTCTCGTGGTTAAGCTTGGGGTTTTCAATTTTGTTTGTGGGAATGCTTAATGAACCATACCTTATGGAGACATCAAGTATTTTAATTGCTTTTGTGTTCTTTACATTTAGAATTTGGGAAGTTAAATGTTAAGAATCTGGAGACTAATTTTGATACTTGTTTAACTTGGCAGTTTTGTTACAAGACAAAATCATCTTGTTTATCATAATGATGCAGTTATCTATATTCTTTTAGTTTAAAGTAGTCTTTAACGTACATAATTTTAATAACGTTTTTAGCAATCTTGAATAAAAATTATAATATGATAAAGGGGAACGAAAATAGCATCAATTAAATAATCAAAAACATACGTCCGTCCAAGAACAGACTTCAAAAATTGTGAATGTATAAGAGAATTTCTTACCGCAATGATAAACCTCGACCCATGTTCTCTTTTAGTAAACACCAAGCGACGATTTCCAGTATGTGCTAATGACAACTTGCGACAATTTGTCGACTTTTTGCCGAATGCCGGTACGCTGTCGAAGTCGATTCGGGTAATTAACTTGCTTTCCCATCACTATAATTATGGCAAATGAATGTTATTGTATCTGAGTTACTATAAAAGACATAATTAAGCTTTTGTACAGTTTTAATTAAATTTATGTTTTGATTCGATGAGAAGTGTTGGGATTTTTGTTATGCTTTTTTATTTGAGAGCAAGACTAGTTTTGAGTTCTTTAAATATGAATAAATTACTTACAATATGATGAAGATAATGTTTTAGTTTTTGAAATTATTTTTAAAACTTATAATTTTTTACTGATATATTTATCCCCCTAGATCTAAATAACTTTATACAGTAAAAAAGCAATAAAAATTTCATAAAAAAAGACGAAGTCGCAGATAAGAGCCAGTAATTATGAATAAAAACTACAATTGATACCATTCGAAATCATACCACTGGATAATCACCATTCGAGGTATTTTTGCTACGTAAATTAACAGTAAGTGTATAGTTTGGTTTTATTGCATGAAGAAGATTGGGTCATAAAACGAGAAAATACTACTTAAGCTACGTTCAAACACTTAAGTATGAGAAATATGTGCAGTTAAAGGCGATCGTCCATCACTGCGCATAGATATGCTACGTACGCGCACAGCTACGTATTTGATTATTATGTTCAAGAAGTTTAAAATTAATGAAGAGATCAGAAAAATTATGAAAAAAAAAAGGAAGTACTGCTCATAATATTAATTGTTCAGTTGGAAAACAAGTACATATTGGATGGGATTTAATTTTGCTGCTCTCGATATTTATTTTGTGGGATATTTTGCACCTTTTATAGGTGTGTGCACAACATTTGTGTATATTTCAGTATCTCGATTGAGATTCACGCCTTGTAGATAATGCTATTATAGCATTTGGTTTACTTTTGACCTTTAAGGCTCAACAATGTTATAAATAAATTGTCGTCACACATTCGCTGTACATAGCGTAGCTTAGAAAACAAATT
Source organism: Amyelois transitella (assembly GCF_032362555.1). NCBI lineage: Eukaryota > Metazoa > Arthropoda > Insecta > Lepidoptera > Pyralidae > Amyelois > Amyelois transitella. Next base: position 3,032,857 of record NC_083528.1, on the reverse strand, counting down.
AGTGGAGTTGTGGCTTTACCTGCAGTGGGCATAAGTCGCATAAAATAATATGACTTGAATTGTTATGATGACTATTTGTTGCAACCATCGGATGCAACCGGTGCATTAAGTATCAACAATTAAGTATAGCTTTTTCTAAGATACATTAATCTATGTATTTATCTCAAGAATAAAAGTCAAAGTTGGTATATATATTTATTTATATACCACCTTTGACTTTTAATTGTTATAATTCTTAATCTTCTTCTTCTTATGCGTTACACTCTTGTCAGAGTGGTCGTGGTCGTAATTGTTAATGCAAAGTCGAAAATTTTTAATTAATTGCGCTGAAATTTGACGAAAGTATTTAGTAGTAGATAAGTTGTGACGAAAGTATCTAGTAAGGAATGATTTTTGAATACTCCCTTGAAATCAAAACCCTACAATAACTAGTGGATAAAATAAAATAGAGATAAATTAATATATTATCAACTATTATTTATGTAGAGATCTTAACAATGTTAAGTAAGCTATATAAACTTAAGGATAAGGAAGCAGTAATTACGGCAGGACACAATTGTATTTTAAAAATGTATGTTTAAAATTTACCAAGTGCACGGGTGCAAGATTCTTGTACTTGTCCAGTTATTGAAATAGTATTTTGTTTTTCCTTTATAATTAGGTACAGACCGTTAAAAAAATTAATGAAATACTTCTTTACATTGCAAACATCTCCTGAAATGGGTATTTTCATAAGATATACTCAGGCAAAAACAGTTTACATGTTTCCCTCACTTCAAAAATGGAGACATAATGGGGGCAAAATAACGTAAACTCGGATGGAAACTTTAAAAAAAAATCCTTCTTTCGTCCATAACTATGGCTTTCTGTAACTACTACAAACCATCTCTTAGTGATTTTTAAAAGTCTTGCGCACATATAGTATATTCTTATTTTACCTTCCCATGGTTAGTAGTTACGGTGTTCCGTTGTTTGACAGTCAGTCACTTACAACGGAAGAATTCGATTAGATCTTATGATTAATTTGTAATCATAATTGAAATTGCACTTTATTTGTGACATTTTTGTAAGTTTCACTTCCAAGATCCTCTTAGTTTGTATAATAGGGGCTGAGAAATAACAAGCGCACACGCAAGTCAGACGCATTAAGTATTTACACGGTACAAAAACTCTTTAATTTAGTAATTCCAACGCGACTACCGAATTTAAACAAGGTAATATAATTAACAGTAATTACGTCTTTGTTTCAGGTGCAAAACAAAAGAATGGTGCAAGAAAGCAGAACGTCGATAAAGAATGAAGGTTACAACGATAAAGATCAATAAGAGAATGATAATGAAGAAGAAAATGCATAACATACGATTAGAGTTGACTTGATTGGTGCTAAAGAAAGAGACTTAGGTGTTATAAGTGGAATCGGTGATTTTAAATTTGTGTGTGGAGAACTAGATGATGTTAAAGTGTTAGGATTTTGAATGATGCCTGATCGGGAATCGGTGGGCGGTCCTGGGACTGCGGGAAGTGGTAGTTTCTTGCCTCTTCAGTTCCCGTCGGCGTTTGCAGCCTTCCATGCCTCGACCCCGCCTGGGGCACCGGCTACGGCGATGCACCACGCCACGCATTATCATCATCATGCGCAGTGAGTACCATACCATATACATAAGTAAGAGCTTTGAAAAATGTAATTTGTTATATATAACATAATTTATCAATTCTAAGAAAGTATAGTATCAGATTAAAATTACATTTAAAAAAAAATTAAATAAAAAATTTGTTGTAGATATAAATTTTACAAGCAAGACTTGCTTTACAGTCAAGTATAAACAATGGCTGCTATATTTTACCACTAGGTAATAACTGAGTGTTCTTCTTATTTAAAAAAAGTATGTATTTGAAAATAATTATAATCAAAAAGCAGTTTCAAACTATTTCATGTAATATTTATTGTTGTGATAAAATTAATGTAAATTTAAAAGTTTAATCAATTGTTTTGAGGAGTGAAATTATTTTTGTGAGAAGTATGACATAGCAATAAAACTTAATGCTTAAGGAAGCACTATATGTATCATCCAGAATCATTTTACATGTCTCTCTTGATTATAGTAACTTACCAGCTTTCGTTAATATTGGGGTGTGTATGTTTAACGCTTGGCATTCAGCAACTGAATGAATATAATTCCAGTCGCTCCTCAACTCGTCCTCATTGGAATATACGATTTACCATTAAATATTAAAACTTCATTTGTAATGGCTTACTTGAAAATTCATGTTTGTTGCGCATTGCTTATGCCAATTTCTTATACCGGCAACACTTCAACGTTTATTCCCTTTTTAGTGCCTCACTTATCATAATCCGAATGGCCAACCGCTTTCATATCGACGAATTCATCTACATATGTAATTTTATTATGATTCGCTCAAAATGCAAGTGTCCTTTAGTGAGTTGGTCGTTTCGTGTTATCCGGCCGTCTAGTATCTGTGTTCTGTTTATTGGCTTGGCCTATAAGCTACACTGGTTCATTAAGCATTACGAGGACATGCAAGACCTTTTATTGCATAATTGCATGGACTACTTTTTTGCAAGTCAACAATTTTTCAATACATCCAACATTGTTGGGCGCACATTCAATTAAAAAAGTAACAGTTTTTTATGCATCGTCAATAAAATTCACATTCGCTCAGTGCACCTTTACCGATCTGCCATTCCATTACGTTTATTACAAATTCAGTATCTTTTTTACGTTCATCCACTTTAGAATTTATATCGGGAGCAGGTAGAAATTTTTAGATTAGATTAGACTCGGCGTATTAACCGTGGTTTACGGCCGAGAGCCCATAAAACCGAGTCCAGGTGAGACAAGGTGTTACTTAATGATAATTTATTGCACAACAACGGACACGTAAGCCGACCAATTTGACGACAACATTAATCTTCTGTAACAGGTCACAATAAAACTATATCGTAAAGTTGAGGAACCGATCGCGGTGCACCTGAATCAAGCCCCTGACTGGTGACGAGCAGGAAGTCGTCAAATGGATTGAGACATTTACAATGTTAGTACGTTAATAAAAGCCGGACGATGCATTTCAACAAATGAGTAGTCGTATCTCAAAGGGTTCATGATGTATAGCGCGGTCTAGGCTCGAGCCCACGAGATGATTAATGTCTCAGACGCAAGAAACGCCCAGCCTCTACACTCGTGCACTCGAAATTAAAATTGTGAAATGTTAATTTACTAAACAGTTGATTTTAACGCGCTGATTGATGCGACTCGTATATCGTGCGCTGCCACGGTTGCAATATTTCATACATTGTTATTGAAGAAGTATCAATAAAGGTTTTGTATATGAAGAAGGGAGCTGTAGATGTACCCTAAATCTTTCACACAGAGATGGATGAGCTGCAGCGGCTTCAATTTATTTAAGGGCCCTCACGTGCAATAAACTTTTTATATCTACGTCTTATTTATTGTGATTGCGTAACTCGTTACGTTGAATATAAAATCGGATATAAAATTGGTAGCATAAATACATGCTTTCTCGGAAGTCAGGCGATTCTTACTTTATGTGCCTCAAGGATCATAATGTGAGTATAGATGGATAACGCAATTTCTAGCGCAACCATGTCTTTTTTTAATCTTTTTCTCCTCACAGCACTTAAGTATCTGTAAAATAAGACGTTTATTCTAACTCAACCGAAATTTTATATTTGTTTTTTCATCTTTTTGTTGCGCCATAGTCGACAGCAGTGCTTGTAAAGTCATTTCTGAATTCTCACTATTCGGATCTGAAGCCGGATGCCTCCGGCTCGGCGTGCCCATTAACGACGTTCCTTGGTGCCTCATTTAACCCGCTGCTGCGATAATTGCCACCACGTGTTTATTTCCAACTGATCTATTTATAGCACGCACAATGGGTTGGACACGATTGGTTATTTTGGCTCCGTTCGCCCCGTCAAAGTCAATTTTGTCCGGCCACAAAAGAGGTGTTGCGAGTCGCCTGTCGTTTGATTCATTAAGCCGGAGCCTTTGAACTGATAGATTGGTATCGCGTGCCAGCTCACCTATTAATTCTACTTCAACGTTTTCAGATTGTTTGTTAAGTTTCTTTGGAAACTGACTGACTGGAAAGCATATTGGTTAAAACAGTGGTTCGATTACGTTGTGTACTGAAAACTTACAATATTTCTATAAGATTTCCTGCTGGGTGCTGGATCTTTCAAGGAAATATCCTCATCCTACTGCCTAGTAAATTTAAAGCTCAGTAATATATAATTTGTTACTCAACCCTTCTGAAAACATCAACTTGATGAAAATCTAGTTATAATTTAAGGTTTTGGTCTTCAAAAAATGTTACCATACAATACTAACACATATGAACACATTATATCCATAATGGGTTCCTATTCATGCTTTGTGTTAAGATGGCATTGTTTCAGCCGCTAACTTCCTAGTGCCGTTCAAGGCGGGTTTCCCAAGAAATCTCTCGTTTCACACATGTGTGTCGACACAAAGCATTTCAGCCATAATAAGAGCTATTCTCCCGCCCGCATCCCACTACGGAGTCATTGTGACTGCGTCCTGCCTCACAAATCATCGAGATGAAAAAATCGGTCAAGTGCGAGTGTGATTAAAGTCGTGAGAGATCCGTAGTGTGTAATAATGTTCGTCTTTTGAAATGTGCGAGTCCAAACATTAGGTTTAATATAGGTTGAAAGAAAAAAATATGCAGATCAGTAAGTGAAAATCATACTTCGTTTGTTATTAGGAATCCCAGTCGGCGGGTTGATACTGGGATATGGCGACAGAATAATGAATTTGTTTGTAATATTAATAATTTTAGATACCTATATCACGCTTAATACAAATCCTAGCTAACCGTTGACAAAGATTCTCAAGCTAATAAAATGTGAAATGTGTTTGAAATGTTCGAAGCGTAGTAGTAAAGACTGCAACCAGTGAGAAAGATAATAGTTAATAGTATATAAGGAAATGTCCACATTGCAAAGACATTTATGAAGATCTAATCTGAAGAGACCAAATTGAGAGATCAACCGTTCTTCCTTCTTTGTATAAAACCTAAAAAAAATGCAGAACCCCAACCATTATAATCGATGTAAAGACAAAAGTCGGCGTGATTGGACGACGTGTGTGGTTGAACCATTGTTCTAAAAAGTCGATTTCGAAGTGTCCGAAGTAATTAGGAATTGTATCTCTATCAGCGAATCTTCCTTAGCTGTCATGTTGTAGTTGTCATAACATTAATTTGACGGTGCCTTATGAGTTTTTACGACGGTGTCTTATTATTTCATTCTGGCTCGTTCCAATCAGACTTACGATAATCTCAAATTTTATTTTCTTGTGAAGCTATAAATGTGTTTTGGATTATAATTTCTTTATTGTTACTTTCATCGCGTGCTTGATGCTTTTCGACTTTAAACTGTCTTATGCCGAAAACTAAACAAAGTTAAAAAACATTGGAAAGTCCTCGGGTTCCAAGCATATTGCAATGCATTTGGTTCATTCACATTCATCAATCTTTTCATGTAAACTCCTTAGTTTCTTCATCTGTTCTTTGACCAGAACGTCACCTATTTGATCTTGTATATATTTTGAAAATCACTCATCCAATGTCATGTTTCCCTGCTAAGAATTGGAAACCATCCAAAAGTTACAAAACAACTTTTGTTTCAATCAGTGGTTTCATACATTTTTAAATTGTTGAGTAATGATGTACTCACGATTAAAAATACTTAATCATGTGAAAATAATCATGAATCTTGTGGTTGGTTATGATTGATCTTCAATCCACTCTATCTCAGATTCAAACGACTAATAAACGACGAGTTTGCATGAAAGGACTGATGAATGTGACTGAAGCTAAAAAGGAATATAAATGGGAAAAAGAAAGATGTACTCTTGTCTACTCCTTTGTGCTTTTGCCCTTTACTCACCATCTACAACATCTACTTTTGTATAAAAAAGAAAATATAAATAATTCTACTTTGCCAAAAAACGTCACGACTAACCGAAGGTTATTCGATCACACTAAATAAATCCGTACGTACTATTTCACGTGGAAACATCAAATCTTTTCTTACACGCACTTTCTCGTAAAACATTAATTAGTTCTCGACATTTATATTCGCATGCAAACAAACACAGCGGGACGCTAATAAATCAGCGCCGCACTGTTTTCTTTGGATTAAAAATTAAATTGTTTAAGGTACGCATTCACTGCGGTCTCTTATGAAAACTATTTCACTAACTGTATTTTAATACAGTTAGTGAAATAGTTTTAAATATAGTGAAATATATTTTTAAATATACATTTATTATCAGTTTCGTTTAGAAAACGACCACTCCATCTCTTTCCAATGGAATCGTAAAATGCGACTAAGGGATAAGCTAATAAGCTTGGGATTCTTCTTTTAGCGATGGGCTAGCAAATTGTCTTACATCTTAAGATGGAACTGAGATGCAAAAGGATAGGTTGCTAGCCAATCGCCTACGAGAACAATTCCTAGATTATAAGCCTTTCCGTTGATTGGCTTTTACAATTTTCACGGGAAGAGAAGCAGTTGGCAAACACTGAAGCATGGAAGCTTGCACCAGATTAACCAATGTAAAAGTTATATTTTGGTTAGAGCAAAATTAGTAGTTTCTGTTAAGTATAACAGCTATAATGACATCCAAATCTATAACACTAATTCTTCAGAATTTCGCAATGATTATGGTATCAGTATCCGGTAACCGCCATTAGCACTATCATTAAACCTGTGATAATATTTGAAAATCTCAAATTGAGACAACAAAAATTTGTTCAAACAAAAAATGGCTACCTGCCTACCCGAAGTCCCTTCCCTAAAGTTTCGTAAAGCTCCCCGAAGCTTCCCAATGTCCAATCGCTCCTATAAAACAACTTCCGGTCATAAATTGACCATCAACGCCGTCCGGCGACAGGGCATTGTCCGATGATAAATTTAGTTATTCTGTCAACTAAACACATACGTTACGTCTTTATTTCTTACGGGATAGACAGTGTCAACCGTCTTTAAAAGACTGAAAGGCAACAGTTCAGAAATATGGCTTGATGATGGAATTGAAATTCAGACAGTGACAGGTTGCTAGCCCATGACCTGAAAGAAGAATCTTAAGTTTAAGTCTGATCACATAGTGAATGTATTGGAGAAAGGTCAGGTCCAAAGTTCCCTAGCTAGAGGAGTAATTAATGTGGGTAAAACGAAAGAGGTAAGAAGGGATTGTGGTAAGTGGAAAGACTTTTCTCTTCTCCTAGAAAACTGTTAGCAATTATCATAAATTGACATATTAATGTCAAATCATGTTATTGATTTACCGTAATCTCGATTAAAGTCATTTGAAAGGTCGCAAAAACTTAATTAAAAATACATTTGGCCGATTTGAATGTATCATATTTATGACTTTAACTAAATTACACTTACTTCTATTAAGTGGAAAAAGTATACATTTATATTTGTTATAGGTACTTATGTCAAAGACATTAATTAATAAACTTTTGCATTAATTACTGACTGACTAACAAACAACACACCTTATTTGAAACTACTGGACATAGAAAACTGAGATTTGGGATTTTCATTAATTCAGAATAATCGTGTCAATATCCTATGCGGGGTAGATAGAGCTCATATTCTTGAAAAAGAACTACAGAAAAGGGTTTATCCCAAAATTCCCATGGGAACTCAAGCTGCGGGAATAACCTAGTGATATTATGAAGGTGACATATCTATTTCGAAATTTCTCGGTGAAAAACTTGGCGTTCCTTTGAAATTGTTATTTAGGTTAATTGCATATCGTTAACGAATCAGTCATCTGAACTGGACTCCCACTTCGTTGTATTTTTAGAATAAAAATACGACACAATTAAGTAGTGTTTATATGAGTTATGTTAAACATACACACATATATATCACATCTTTATCTCTTGCGGGAAGGCACAGTCAACAATTACAAGAATCAAAGCCATGTTTATACGAATGAATTACTTTTTTTTTAGTTGCCACCGTTCCATATCTAATATTTTTTAAGACGACAGTCCTTTTTCATAGATATTTCCAAGGTAGATTGATATTGGTAATTCCCTAAGTCGTCTTCTCCGACATGGACAAGAAAGAGACTTTCTTCCGCCCTATCCTGAAGTGCTGGTAACCTGCACAAAAAGAGATGAACATTAACATTAACTCATACAAAAAGAAAAGGGTGTTTTTATTTATTCCAATGCCAAACAGTAGCACCCGTTGATAAAATAAAAATAATCCACGACATGCGATGTTGCGTGCGCGCACAGTAGCTATACTTTTTGTCGAATGATCTGAGCTTCATTAGACGCAGGTGTGTAGCCAGCCTTAAGCCCCGTTTCCATACTGAGAAGAGATGTGTACGGCGGTAGCTCAAACTCAATGAAGCGCTGTCTACAGAATCGCATAGGAGTGCGGCCGATATGCCGCACCGCGCCCGGCTCTTCGCTACACATCTAGCTCTTATAGATATACATTAGACATATCCACTCCACTTAGTTTGATCCATTTCTACCGAAGCTAGGCGAAGAGATGTAGAAATAACGAAATCTGATTGGTTATTCAAAATACATTTCCTCGCCTCTCCGCTTTGATGGAAACCTAGCCTTAGATCTAGCTATAGATCGTGGAAGCGACGTTAATCGCAGGTGGGTTTCAAACCTTATATCAATGAAATGGAATAATATTTATTCAGACAGACTGATTAAGTAGTAATTTATAGTAAGTTAACTTTGTGCAATTGAAAATTTCAATTTGAATGTGCAAATATAGACCCTAATTGAGATTGTACGAGTAACAGAAACTAAACAAACAAGCTGTTGCTAAGTTTATGGCTCCGGGGGTATTTCAAGAAACTTTGATCTTAAAAAGTATTCCCTTTTTTATGGTTCCATGTAAAAATAATATAACGAAGTAGGCACTCAAACTCAGATCAGTTAAGGAAGGCGACGTAATAATTGGTCGTAGCACTGTTTTGGTCTCTAAATCACAGCTGGTTGCTGACCCGGGTTCAATTCTCGAGCAGGTCTTGATGAAAAATGGTTTATTTTCTGATTTAATTAGATATTATCTGATGTTTAACATTATTAGTATTTATAACTTTTGGGCTAGCTCAATCTGTGTATGTGTATGTCAAGTAATCAAATCGTGGAAAAAAAAGAAAGAAAATAATCGATTAATTTGAAGTCATGTCGATCTATAAGGAATCAAAACACGTAAATCCTTTTAATCAGGACCAGTCGGGTTCAAATCTCACTGAAGCAGATTTAAAAGGTTTTAATTAAAGGACCAGGAATAAAAACCCGTTGAAAATGGAGGTTAAACACGTAACCGAGACTTTTCTGTTTTTGTTTCTTAGCACCTAAAGGTAAGTACACAAATGCTGTGCCACGGGGAATGATTTTCTTAGTATTGTACACATTTTAATATTTAAATAACTTCTTTGATTACATAACAAAAAAATAATTTATTATTATATTTTGTTAGAAGTATTACTCGAATCAAAACTTTGCAGGGAATCCATACTGAAGTATGGTTACATATCCAGTTTTCTAAATGTACAGTTTCCTCACGATGTGTTTTGTGTTCCCTGGCCGCACGAGCATCGGTTAGCACTCAAACTAGTGTAATAACTCAAAAAAGAGTCATTGCTAAGTACGACCGTGCTTGGATTGAAACCTATCGCTTTTTCAGTCAGGCATCTTTTAACTGTTTGACCACTAACACTCTTCATACGAACGACACAAGCTATCATTCTAAGACTTAAAGCTATTCAATGTCATTCAGTGTACACGCACCCTTATCACATTAAATGCGCCACGGTGGTTGGTCGCACACAATCGCGCGTATTGCAGTGGCGCGATTTTGTCGCAAGTCGCAAGTCGCAACAGTTTATCGCGGAAGGCCCAATAATGAAGTATGTACTTAGCTATTGTGCAGTATTTTATGACTTATATTTTGTATACAAATTAAATTGGCTTTGGAAATCGTATAAGCGAAGTCTCGTTTCCGGAATGTTTGGTTTTTATACCAAAGATTAGGGAGAAATACAAATTAAGGAAGTTTATGTAAGTTTATATCTTATTATGTACGCTGGCCAATGCCTTTCTTCAAATTTTCCTGTCGTGGACCTATTCTATTCTATTTTTTTTTTATTGACGTACATAAATATATAAATAAATAAGCAATAAAACCTCCTGGAATGAAAAAATTGAGAATCTGTTGTTTTATTCAGTCAAATCCTTATCTGTAGAAGGTAACTAACATATTACCTAACTTTAACGTTCAACTTTAATGTGCTACAGCTTATCAAAACATAATCGAGAAACTTACACTGAAGCTCAGTTCCATCATTGTGCCGGATAGTTCAGCTGGATACAAGCTTAACGTATCTGAAATTCGAGTATTTTCGGGACTAAAGTTCTGTCTGGCCCATAAGGGGTAAAGATGTGAAGTCTTGTGCTAAGGGTTTGAACAGTTAAAATAGTGCGCGTATATAGTATAATGGAATTTTAATCCATTGCACATATAGCCATACAGCTGAACGATGCCTTTCACTGGTTTCGACATTGAGAGGCTCTGTCTACCCCGTGAGAGATAAAGACTTTATTATGTACGTATATGTATATGTATTGTATATATATGATATTGTACAGTGCTAGTTCACAAAAAATTTCTTCAACAAACATCCTAATGATGTGTCTGCAAGTCCATTTACATTTCCGAACGTTGTCCAAAAGTGTAACTGTAACACAATACGTTATCAAAGCGTTCGTTCGGAAACCACGCACCTGTTGACGTGTTTACAGAGACAACAATCACAGAATGATAGCGGTTAAGGCATAAGATTGAGCGGGTAATGACAGCGAAGAGCGTAAAAATCTGGTTATTACAAATGAAAATTAATAGTAATTGAAAAAAAAAAATTCGACAATAAAATTATGTTGAAATGCCATTTTACAATAAACAATATTTTAGATTTAGTTTTCTTTATCTTGAAACGTTCCTTTATCTTATCACATGATTCAGTTTAATGCAAAACAGTTGTTTTATTTTCAAACTGTTTTAATTGATCACTTTGTTTAAGAATTGTCGTTTTGTCAACGAAGGTACCAAACCGGTCTCTTGAATTTGACGTGATTTTATGTATGTATGTATGTATGTTTAAGTAAGGTAACACAATTAGGCGACACGGAACCACTATAATTAGATTTCTACCTACATTAAACATGTTGATCTGCATCTGTTGACACTTTTACTGCTTTGTATGCGTTTTTCTCTCATTAATTATAAAAGCGTCTGGTGCGTCTCGCCTCAGAAACTTAGTAGGCGTCGGACGTTGCTTATTTATTGGCTCATTTGTATCGCAATGTAGACCAGTCGCCAAATCTTGTAAATAGACTCGACTGTTGGTCTTCATAATGAAGTCAGTTAAGACCCTTCACGTAATTTTACAAAAATTACAGGGTTTAATAAAGTATAGCAGTTTCCGCTAAAATTTTGCAACAAAGCAAAGATATTTCTTTCAAAAATATTTGTGTCACTGATAAAAATAATTTTATAATTCGATTCAAAACTTTAGAATGATTCAATTGTAGCTTGTGGGACATCTCGTGAACATGAAGTATCGTTTATGAATTAAGCCATACGTCTAAATAAGAATGAACAAATATAGTCGCGTGAAGGGTTAAATTTGTTCAGGGTTTTGTTTATGCATGTCTGCGCTGACGAGGGGTTAAAAATTAACTTTGAAACAACATTTTCTTAGTAACTACCTTTTCTTTACGTAATTTGGCTGTTTTATTTTAATCCCTAAACGCATGATTTAGAGTATATTCTGCCTTGTTGAAGAAAACAATAAATCTTTTGGTTGGAACATGACGAGTATTTAGCCTTATCTTGCTTCTGTATCAGTCCTATTAAGGTTATGTTCATGTAGTATTTAGAACAATTTAATATCATCACTGACCTCGATACGAAAAATTCTTGCAAATAGGCGTCAACAAATGGTATTTCTTTTTTTGATTAAAAAAAGAATATTTCTTTGTAGTCTTTTTATTACCGGCCAGTTTAGTGACAAATGTTTTTTTAATAACCTGGGTTGTGGATGTGTTCTGTAAACAAAAATCGTCTTGTGACGCTGCTTCTCTTCCCGAAAAAAAGATACACCGGGTAACTCAATTAAGGTACTTGCCATAACTTTGAACGAAAACCATAAATTTAACATATCAATTTTGAACAAAATGTTATGAGTAAATGAGCTAAAATAAATTACAATTTTTACTGTCATACTTGTTTGTTACGACGTAGGTATATATATTTTTTTTGAAAGGTATAAAAATACCATTTGTAAACTTTATTAAATAAATATGAATATTATAGTCCAAGTTAAAGGCGACTTTGACTTTGTTTTTCTTTTATGTATCACACTCACATGAATTCTATGTCCAAAATAAAATCTGTTATAGATTAAATCCAACTTAAAGGTGATCTTCGAGTGTCTTCGACTCTTTTGACTCAGGCTATGGCTCCGTCGTAATTTCGATTATGTGTGTGTGTATGCGTGTGCGCACTTACATGTAACATACATGTGTTTTCCCGCTTTCGCTTGTGGCTTCAGCCATTCAAGTTAACAGCAAGTACACAGTTTTTATTAAATTGAGAGTCCATTTGTGAAAAGACATAAAAACTTTTTAACAATTTCATTACCACTTGAAGTTTTCGGTGTTGCATAAAATTTGCATTATTTTTGCGTGGGTCGGTTGGCTGGTGCACCTTATTTAGATATCATGTGAAGGTTGAACCTGTTTATGTAATTACCTTCGCCCGCGGCATCGCCCGCGTGCTTTTGTACTTAAATTCGCATATCCACTGCTTCATCCCTTGCCGATTTAACAGAATAGGCGCAGAATCAATTACAAACTAGATGGATTGTGGTAGTGAGCATTTGGACATAGACAAAGACAAAACATGGATGAAACCCCTTGTACGTTATATGAGTCGAATGATTCCGTTGAAATTTAGAATACGACTGACACACGGGGGTAAAATATCACGATCAATCTAACTGGGTACCACGTCTAAGAAAATAAAATTTAATAATATAAAAATTCCCGTATTTTTAACCAAAATCTATTTTTTGTGGTTTTTCTTACGTCATTTGAAACAATTTAAAAAAAACATCGAGATCCGCTCAGTTAGCCCAGGTTCTAGAAGTTAAGAGCGCAAAAGTTTTGTACAAAGCCACTTCTTAGCTTAAGAAATTTCTTCTATTAGTTATCTTCTTCCTAAATACAAGTTAAGTTAATTAAGATTTATTATTCAATCATTTTGACCTCGCCACGCATCCCTTGTTATTCTTAAAGGTCAAACCCCCCCAAGGGCTGTCCGCGCAGTAAACTGCGTCCCAATAAAAATGTCTGAGCCCTTTACGACTCATTCCTGTTTTACTGCGCCCTGTCTAAAGTATATATATCTCATAAACAGCCCGTATGAATCCTGTGGTGTGTGTCGTAAGTTAAGAGGAAATTATGCTGGAATATATTTGCCTTATAGTTCCACTAAGTACTATAGTATTTTCTTGAATTAAAAAGTACGGCCGCGAATACGCTAGCTTAAAAAGGAAAACCTCGTGCTATGGGATTTTCGGGACATTCTGTTCTAGTGCACCGCTTTCTCATCTTTGCGTGGTCCTACTACTGTAAAGCTTCAGGACCCGGGGTCCACCTCTGTACCTCTAGACTATAAAAGTAAATACATGCCAAATTTCATATCTCTCGGCCTAGCGGTTTGGGCTGTAGGTACGTAGATCTGTTGGACTAAAGATTCGGCTGGTGAGAATGCCATTAAATGTTATGGCATTAAGTCCGCCTATTGTACATTATTTAAGTTTAAATAAATAAATAAAATATCTGTCAATCTGTCGATCAATGTCCCCTTTTATAACATTTAGATACCGTACATAAGTTTTATTGATAATCGAAGGTCTCCCTTATGGCGATGGAAAACATATGAAAAATCTTGCACATTTAGGTAACTGATTCAATGGTTTAGATTCCCCTACAAAGGTTGCGGAGTTCAGACGGGAGTCGTTTCGTGTAAAAACTCGACTTAACCAATCGGGGATTGTGGTTATCGTGGTTACCAACCGCGGAGCACATGTATACGAGGTGCGCATACGCACGTGAGGACTAACTTTAAGAGGATGATAAACCATATAATATAAAAGTATATTCTTATTCTACCTACGTTATTTTCGTTAATCTTTCTTAATTATGCCTTATCATTATAGTTAAATTCCACAGTTCGTTAATTCTAGTGCAAAACAACTTAGATATACTTAATTAATACCGTAATATTAACTTCATTGGGCTATTAAACTTAGAACACGTCATTACACTTAACTATAGTAACGTATTTCAACCTAACTTAGTGCATGCTATCAACTTTAATTGGTATTTATCTATTCAGAAAATTACTAGAATTTAATGTGCATAATCGGAAAGTATTCACATCTTTCTGCTCTACGATCTGGACAGAGCCTTAATTATGTGAACTTCAAAAATTGGTTGATTAGTGATACTACAACTAAGGGACTTTCAAGGCAAAAATAATAGGTATTATTTGAGCTTGCATGCACTACCTTAGACACCATAACACCAGACAGCTTGAGGTGGAATACACTGAATTTTTTATTAAAGAAACAAAGTTTATTTATTCCCTTGTTTGTTTGTACGAAATAGACTTACAGTACATAAAAAAACAGAAATATCTAAAGGCGGATTTACCCCAATTAAGGATCTCTATCAGTCAACCATCAAATAATCTAAAGGAGATGTGTATGTATATGTTTTCTAGCAAAATGGAGGCACTCATACTAACTTATTTAAGCGTCAGTCATCACATAAGACTATTGGCACTCCAAGTTCATTGTGAATATTGAAATGCCGAGTTTAAATTACTCGTAGATTGCTAGCACTCGGTGACAAGTTAGCGATAAAGTTAAGTGAACACGTAATGGATTCAAGTGAGATGGGTCGCAAGTTCATTGAACGTTGATCAAAGCATCAATTGTCGATGTGCATTTTTTATCGATAAATGAGGTTCATTTGCTTATATGTATATGTAAATAATGTATGTTTGGTTACTATATAACAGTTCCTTATTTAATATCACGTGGCTCGGTCTTCCTACATTTGGATGATAACTTAATAGGAACACGTAAGGAACGAGTCCAATCTATGTGTATTTAAAAAAAATACAAATAGTGTTGATGATATTTACCTGCTAATGTTTTCTCTGGGTGAAGTTTTATACACAACTCTCCGGTAACGGTCACCTTTTGCTGCTATGTTTTTAATACATGATTGTGAGTTTGCTGTAATTTATTGTGGTGCAATAAAGAGTTACTGTATTGTCTTGTCATCTTCTGTGCTAAAATCAATTATGAGTGTCGGCCATCATAATAGCTAGGTGAACTTTGAAGACATCTACTTGAAATAGTTCACTTATTAATTTATTTATTTACATAAAAGAAAAAATATCAAATTGAACTAAGACTAAGGAGATACTTTGTAAAAGCGCATTGCTTATTTTTATTTTTTTATAGAAATTATACCATTTTGCGTAGATTTTTGGGCCAGAAGATTCATCTTCATCCGAGGTTCCTTGTGCCCTGGATCTTTCATCCTATCCTACTAATATTATAAATGCGAAAGTTTGTGAGTATGTCAGGATGTCAGTATGGCTATTTGTGACTCTTTCACGCAAAAACTACTGAACCGATTACGATGAAATTTGGTATGTAGTAGTTCATGACCCAGAATAACACATGGGCTACTTTTTATCCCAGAGTTCCCGCGGGATTGATAGGGTTTCCATGCGGACGAAGTCGCGGGCGGCCTCTAGTTTAAATATAAGTTAAAGGTGTCGTGTTTTTTGATATTTTACCGACATAAAAAGGAATGTTTCTCGACGAAGAGTAATTAAACTCGGAAGCATTCAAATGAGCATTCCGCAACAGAAAGTACTATTGAACCGAGTATAATGTCATTTATCTCAGGTCAAGCAGATAGCCCCCAGCCTTCGATTGATTACTTAATAAAATTATAACGATATCTATGTGCAACTTTTGCAAAAGGAGTATTTGTATTGGTTATTGAGATAAAAAGGAAACAAGGAATCCTTTTGAACTTATTTGCAGAAGGAAAAATGTTCCACAGTACAAACATCTATCTATATAATTTATCGTTAGAATCGTGAAAAAAGTCCTTTTTCAAGACTCAAGAGAGAAAGAGTTTGCCGGCCCACCGCTCGAAGTAAAATTCCAAGTTTATAAACCTGACTCATACCAAGATTTCTTCTGTAAAGTGTCAGGTATTATTCGGCACAATAATAATTATTACATACATACATATGATCACGTCTATATCCCATGCAGGGTAGACAGAGCCAACAGTCTTGAAAAGACTGAATGGTTGAATGAATTATTCTTTACGTTTAATATATTTACTTATAATAATTCTAATTACATGTAATCAATACTTCTAAATCAACAATTAGTTTCAATCCTCGCCTTCTTATCTACAAGGAAGTCTTCCTCAGGAGGCTCGCATCCGCAGCCCGAAATAGACCCATCATAATTCACGTAGTCCAATGACCTGCCGGGCGGATATGACCGTGCTAGAGTCCGTTGGGTTTACTTCTCTTGTGACCTTTGATTTGGTCTCTCGTCGCTGTCATAGAATATATTCTCTATTGTATGGTCTATAGAAGTTCAGCGGCACGGATTTTGAATATTTTGTAATTCCTCGTAAAAATTTGTTTTCTTTTATGTAACTACTCTAGAGAAATTCTATTAAGGGCAACCTTCACCTGGCCGGTCCATCGAAATTGTAATCTACTTTGTAGCCTATCTTTACCTTTTCTTCTGAACCTGAAAAGACTCTAGTTTTTTTAATTAATTTAGTAGAAAAAGTTTTTTTAGTTACGTTAACACTTTATTTTTCAAGCTTTTTCTAAACTAGATATTAAATTAATTTTTTACGTAATACAGAAAAGATGAATTGTTATTACGTAGTCTCAGTAAGAATCAAACCTTACACCTTTTATTGGAACTGATATGTTTTGAGTCTCACCACTCCACCACCGATCTCTGTCCTATTTGCACCATCCACAACCGATCCTCGCTAATTTAATTTCACCGGATCAAATCTATCAGACACAAAGAGACAACACCAACAAGACCAGCACACGGCACACACCGGGCACACCAATAAAATAATGCTCGATGATTTATTTGTAAACAGAAAGCCGTCAGCGCCCAGGCACAATATAGTTTGTACCAGGGACTGCGACATATCGCCTTGAAACCACCCAAATATACGTCTTATTCCTTAGGCATAAAGCCTAAGATGTTCATCAAATTTTGTAGTGCACTGTACGTCAGTACACCCGCAGGAAATTGTGGTTCTTCACTTTATTATATTTTCTTGTCCTATTATGTTATTTATGGTGCATAGATTTGCGAACGATGTGATTGTAGGTTATTTGATGGCTTTTACTATTTCGAAGTGATCACTACAATTTCGATAACAGGTTCAAGAAGCTTAGAATAGGATAGGAAAAAGGATAAAGAGAAGAGTTTCCAATTGAAGTTTTCTTTTTAATAAAAAGAAAGAAAAATGAGGTCTATATATACTTCTTCTAAACAACCATTTTGTTTGAATGGTTGTGTAAGCTTGAGTGCTTTCAATTCGTCAAAATCTAAAAATTCCACAGAAACAACTGCTTTTATTAAATAACTATCTGTGCTAATGCTACAAAAAGAAATTGAAAAATAAGGAAAACCAATTAATGTGAAAAAAAATGAGCCATAATAATTTCAAAATAAAATAAACTTACCCACTCGAATCAAGCACATCACGTGACACGCAATCTAAATATGAAACGAGTCTATAAACAAGTGAATTGTAAATCCCTAGAAAACTTGACCATTTAAAAAAGGCATTAAAAGAAAATAACACAGTAACGTGAACCCAGCACCTCCAGTGCGTGTGCGCAGCGCCCGGCAATTGTTTACATTGCCCGATTTTGTTTATTTTCGCTGCATATGGATTAAAAAGCTAACGCAGTCCATTTCGGGCGTTTATTGCCTGTTTTTATTTAGACGTTAGACTGTACGTTAATTATTTATTACTGTTTTTATGCTGTCTTTAAATTCTGTTCAACGTCTAATGTAAATATCATTTAAAATGACCAAAATTTAGATTTTCAAATATTTTTTCAACGATTAAAATTGCATTCTTATCTATTCTTTTGCTAAAGCTAGTTTTAAGTTAAATAATCATAAACTAAGATAATGTTATCATTAAGTTGTGCCCTCTGCTTAATTACCAGTAAACAAGAGATAATGTTGACGTATGTAGCTACTCCTGACAACTACAGTAAAATTTATTACCAGCTACCGTGCCGTGTGGTTTCCGGCACCAATACAAAAAAGAATAGGACCACTCCATCTCTTTCCCATGGATGTCGTAAAAGCCGACTAAGGGGTAGGCTTATAAACTTGGGATTCTCCTTTTAGGCGATGGGCTAGCAACCTGTCACTATTTGAATCTCAATCCTATCTTAAAGCCAAATAGCTGAACGTGGCCTATCAGTCTTTACAAGACTGTAGGCTCTGTCTACCCCGCAAGGGATATAGACGTGATTGTATGTATGTATGTATGTATGTATATTTTGAGATAGTGACAGACTTCTAACCCATTGCCTTAAAGAAGATTTTTTAAGATATATTCCAATAGAAAGAAATCATCTTAACGATGCAGATGATCCGAATATTCTATGATACTGTAATTTAAGAACAAAAGCAATTAAACGTGAACTCGTAAACCCGAATAAAACTATAAATCAATATAAAGCATCGCCATAAAAACATTTCGACACAAGTCATATGCGGGAATAGCTATAAACTCATTATATTTAGTGATATTCAACCGTAGGAGCTATATTTTTATAGTCATATCAATTTGTGCGTTCGTTT
Organism: Amyelois transitella; assembly: GCF_032362555.1. NCBI lineage: Eukaryota > Metazoa > Arthropoda > Insecta > Lepidoptera > Pyralidae > Amyelois > Amyelois transitella. The sequence goes on along the minus strand of NC_083528.1, from coordinate 3,013,757 downwards.
TAGTCGTAAAAATGGTTAAATAGGAGATTGGATTGTGCAACTGTTCTCGTTAAGCTTTGACCGGTTAATCGGTTTATGGCGTGAAGATATATAACGTATATTAAAAAAATAGCAATCGTTTTTACAAATTCCTCAATTACACCAGCATGTAACATTTCTATGTAACCTACTAAAGTTTGCTTTAAGTATCATCATGATACTGCCCATTACCAGATCCATCTGGGAGTGCATTAGTAAAATTTACATTATTGAGAACATGTCTTTAATTACTCTTACACGACAGGAGATGTCTAGTGCGCATGCGCACGTTTATTTTTTTTTAGTTCTTATTTTACCTATCTTATCTACACGTGATGTGGTATTAAAATGACCTTTGTATTTTCAATCAAAGCGTTTAATTGGCGTCTGATTGGCTGGCAGTTATGTCACGTTGTAGCCAATCAGCTCATATCTCATTCAAATTTTACCATTTTCACTACTAAGCTGAAGTAGTATTGTAGACATAGGTATAGACATATAGAATTATTGATGGGTCAGGAAGATTCTAGAATAACAAAGACTAGATATCAACAAGCGTACCGTAAGAAATAGCTCTATGTTGAAAAAAATCATGAGGAAATCTGCACAATGCACATTCAAGCAACCAAACTTGCAACCAACAACCAATATGGGTTCTGTTATGGATTTTTAATCATAATTCAATGGCTTAGGCTCCCCTTAAAGGTTTGCGAAGCTAAGACAAGCCAAGGTCGCTTTGTGCAAAAACCTGACTTATCCAATCTAGGATCGCTCCTCCTCAGCGAGGTGAAGACGATATTATGATAGCGAACTTCATGTAAGCTGAGATACTGACAACTGATATAATAGGTTTGCTAGTCAGTTCTGTATATTCTGTGCATTCTAATATCAACCGTAGTGATCATAACTCTTAATTATGTAATAAAAATCTAACTCTCGACTCCTGAGGTCTATATAATTGACATGACCCCACAAACAGCCATAAAGGAGAAGCTGTAAACAAATAATATCTCACAAGATGTCTCAATCTACAAACAAATAAAACACTTAATGTTACGGAGCTGAATTAACATTAATAGCTGTTGTTATAGAATAAGAACCGTTATCTAGTGCAGCTTTTATATACATACATACATACATATGGTCACGTCTATATTCCTTGCGGGGTAGACAGAGCCAACAGTCTTGAAAAGACTGAATGGCCACGTTCAGCTATTTGGCTTAATGATAGAATTGAGATTCAAATAGTGACCGGTTGCTAGCCCAACGCCTTAAAAAGAATCCCAAGTTTGTAAACCTATCCCTTAGTCGCCTTTTACGACATCCATGGGAAAGAGATGGAGTGGTCCTATTCTTTTTGTATTTGCAGCTTTTACCATGTTACAATATGGGTTAGGTTTCCCTGCAAAGGTTGCCGAGGTCAGACGGGAGCCGATTCGTGTAAAAATCTAACTTAGACAAAGCAGAATCATGGTCAAAGGCGCATTCATGCTCCTGTTTAAAAAGATGATGATGTAACGGGGGTTAACGCTTTAATGGCGGCCTGTTTGGCACAGTGGTTGTATGCCTACCTCTGTAACAGAGGGCTGGGGTTCGATCATAGAAAACAAACTTTTTCTGATTAGTCTGGGTCATATAGGCAGGGCATGTAGTCTACATGAGGACACTTGTCCTAACCTTTCATCAGAACATCATTTATCAGAAAATTGCAATATTAAAATAAGCATGTTCTTACATAAAAATAAAATAAAACGAATATAATATCAAAAACACGCGGAATTTAACGCGGTCCAGTCTTGACCTCTGACCACTGCCTATCTTAATTACTTGTCAACAATTGTGTCAAATTGATAAACTATTCAAAACATTATTCCGAAACATGTAAAGTTACGCAAACTACTGGTTTTTTAGTCATAATGTAACATTTTCTATATTTTTTTCCGTTAGAAATTGCTTCTACATTTCATTCAAATGAAAATACTTTACACAAAATAACTGATCTACATATTTACTTGATGTTCGCTTACATTCGTTCTTCAAATCTATACTAATATTATAAAGCTGAAGAGTTTGTTTGTTTGAACGCGCTAATCTCAGGAACTACTGGGTCGAATTGCAAAATTATTTTTGTGTTGAATAGAACATTTATCGAGGAAGGCTTTAGGCTATATAACACACTCTGCAACTATAAAGAGCAAAGAAGTAATGGAAAATGTGAAAAAAACGGGGTAAATTATTCATCCTTGAGGGCTTCAATGATGCCCAATATTACTATTCCACGTAGACGAAGTCGCGGGCTTAGCTAGTGTTCAATAAGTAGATTAAATTTTAAATTATAGAAAGTTAATAAACAATTTAACAGTTATACAAGTCTTAGTAATTAACACAATAAACATAATAATTGCACAAACAAACCATTAATAAACCATTGGACATCTGAATAGGGGAGCCAAGGACAGATGTAAATAGGCTTCAATTAACACTTTAACTATCCATATAATGATTATCCTCGAACCAATATGGCTGGACCTTTGTCACAGATTATAAATTAAAACAGAACAGACGCCACAGAAATCGGAATATTTTATATAATTACGGAAACTCACCCTCACCCTTTATTCAAATACCTCAGCCCGTGTTTAGAAATGAGGCATAAATATAGATGGCAGGTGCCCAAAGAATAATTTGGATAGGTGCCATTTTAATAGTTGTTCAAATTACGAATATGATTGTCAAAATAAGCAAGCGAGTTCTTATAATGAAACGTAAGAAGGTCAGGTTAGTACATTCTGATGTGTTCTATCGTAATACATTTGGCAGTAATAGTTCAAATGGCGGATTTTCACCAGTCGGAAAACATATCCTAGAACCTCTGAATGCTGAAACATCTTTCAAACGATGAACAGAAATACAATCATCTCTCGATAAACTCCTAAGTATTTCGTCATTCATTTTGATGGAAAGATAACCTTAGCTGTCAGAGCAAAACTATTGACATGTGCCAAACGTTGTGTTTCAACTGTAAAAATACTGGTTTAAAATACGAATAAAACCCATGTTAGTATTTTGTTAGGTATTTTTTTATTTTAGTAAAGAAAAAAGCAAGCAAATACAGCAATACATTATTTATTTTTAACTGGTTTTTCCTATTTCGGCTACCACCTGCCGCGGTGACCACCTTCTCAGAAGGTTGACTTCTCGTGATTCATACATGTTCGGTGTTAATTGAGCCGTCAGAATGTCAGTCAGATTTAAATCCGGACTTTAATGTTGTCATAATTTTAGTTAAATTTTATGTATTATCTTTGGTCCTTGTATCACGCTACAAAAATTCGGAAACAATGTTTAATTTTTGGTATTGTAAAAATGATAAGAAAATCAACTTGCAACTTATCTGATGGTTAGCGGTTCATATATTTGGATACCAAAAGATTACTCCTGAAAATATCCAATACCAATGTTTCCAACTTTTTACTAACAGAACACAATTTCTTATTTATTAAAATCATTATCATTCTCCTAGTATTCAACTGAAGAGGAGCTCAAACCCTACGAGACAGTTCAGAATTGAGAAGATGACATATTATTTGAATTCTTGTATTTAAAAAAAATAATCTTCCTGGCGGTGGTTTCGCTCTTCTAGAGATTCTTCTAGGCCCTGGGTTGACCCATAACCACGAGCCTAGATTCGGCAAGTCCGATTTTCACACGATGTTTTCCCTCACCGCAAAACATCTCTTAATAATTTAACCTGTATGTTCCTCTCTATTCATTCTTTGTCGCGCTGGTTCTCACAATTCCCGAAAGGGCTTAGCATTTTTAAGGCCACATTTCGACGTAACCTTAATAAATCTGTCTTCGGGCTAAGCCGTGAATTAAGTTTACGTTATTTGTCGAGCAAATCCTGATTTATCAGGTATAGCGATGAGAACGCGATGCCAAGTTAACAGCTTTGAAAATATTGCACGTTGACACTTAATGTTTTCGTAATTTATTTGTGATGTTTTGATAAATTCTGAATTAAATTAGATTTTTGTATGTTAAACTATAACAAAAAACCAGTTTCATAATTTTAACCTATGTAAGGAGGTCATATTAAAATGAAAATTTTGGTACAAGTCTTAATTTCTTTGACATTTTTTGTTCGTCTTTAGATATAAGAACGTATAAATATAATAACGTATATATTTGTATTTATTAATTTAAGAGATCGTGAACAACATTTTTTTTAATCTTTTTCCTAATTGCGTGTTTTGATTAATGTTACAATTATCTCAACTACGTTTGTTGTTCAAATGGAATCTTTCATAACAAATAAAATCATTTTATCACGATCACACTTTTTTCGAAGGATTTTCGAAAAAACGTCCCTTATCTACTATACTCTTGATTCTTCATCTAAATCAGTACATTTTAAAGTTTAAACACTAACAAAAGCACGCATATTAACTCTTGATAATATTTGTATTACTATGGATTAGGATTGAAGTATGGATTAATTGGTTCAGAAATGTTGCAGTCATTAACCACTAATTGGTCATTCGGCAAAAAGTCTGAAGACACGCTTTCCCGTGCAAAGCGTACAGTAACCCTAACTGGTTTTCATGAAACATTCATGTCGTGATTGAGTTGTATGGGAGCAGAGGATTGCATTTCACAATTGTTTGCCGACAAGTAAATGTCAATTATCAGCCACCGGGCATTATTTATTGCATATTTGTAAAAAAGTGAATGCATTTTGTGTGATGACATTGAGTTTTTATATTTTATTTTTGATCTGTACTACAAAATTCATGTCAATTGCCAGTAAATGCGATGCGCTGAAATGCACGAAATATTTTTGCCTGAATTGTGTTTGTGCATTTTTTGTGGCAATGAAGTAAACTTGTATCCTAACGATACTTAAATTAAAACTTAGGTAAAAATGGAAGTTTCCTAAAGAAAATCAGTTAAAAAAGAACGACAAAACTGTCATTTTATAAATATTCTTTACATTCTGATTGCTGTTAACAATAATTGTTTTTCATTGAATATTTAAAAATATAAAATTGTACGCGCGAAATCGATTGAAACTCGTTTCATCCTGTTATTGGAAACTTTCTTCCTATTCGAAGATCAACATTTCCATACAGCTCTCCTTTTCGCACTCGCGTTTGAAGCTATTTGATGGCGTGCGAGACAGGGACGGGGGACATGAAGACGTCACGCGGGCGAACGCGCGCGATGTTCTTGCACTTGTTTTATTTATTTTGTATTCGGGCCGGTATTTCTTTTTCTCTTTTCTCAGCAACGTCTTTGTTTGGGTCGGGGGCGCAATCCGTGCCTGGTAAGTTGGATAATTTCTTTATTCCGAGCCCACCCGACAATTTTCTGAAGCCGCATTATTATGAGCTTGATTTGTTTAATAATTTTATTACTGAGCGCATTGCGCATGCGCCGATTGTGTTTTGTTTGTTGCGTTTGCGCTTTCAGCGGTCTTCGTTTTGGTTGTCTAGTAAACGTGGGAAAGTGAGCGCATTGTTTGTGCTGATCTATTAGGGAACAATAACATCGTTTAGCCAATTTGCCTTTTTGCTGATTTCGAACCGATCTGTAACGATCTGTTATATTCTTACATTGAAACTATTAAAAATGCACTGAGCGTTACGATGATGTAATTAAACAAGTAACATCTTAATAGGTTCTTTGCTCTCAATATCATTTAATATCGAGAATATCTCGCTCGGTTGTTTGCTTAACGTTTTTTGCCTGCGAACGTCCAGTGGAACCCAGACACATTACGTCACAGTATGGGAGCGGAGCATACAATCCTCTTTTTACGGAACCCCACTGCTAAAGCCTTGAGATTCGCGCTGAGCCATTATAATAGGGATGTAACAAATTCCGGAGTTCTGACCGGATAATATTAGGTATTGGGTTTATCGGTTTCAAAAAATAAAACGCTAATTTTCTATTAGTATTATAAATAATAATCGGTGTTGGGTAAAGTTACCAATAAGTATATTTCATATGAATCCATGAAGAGATCTTTTCCGTGTAGTTTAAAATAGGTCCTCTTTTATTTTCAATTTTTTATCACCAAGTCTTTGTGACTTTTCTTTAACATAGTTCAAAACTTTAGTACCTAAATTTACCTCAAATTGAAAACTTCCGGACTAATTTCAGAAAAATCTTTTTCAGAAAGTGTAATTACTTTATTTTTTTTGCCTGTATCCGTTAGTAACTTAAGCACTTAAACTAACAATTTACATCATTTATATCGCTTTGTTTTCTTAATTCTTTATTCAAATTAAAATTCAACGATTTTTCGGATCTATAGAAGTCTAAAGTGTAACATCCCTATTCCATACTTCGAATGCCTTGAATAGGGACGGAAAAAAAACTTGGAAACTTCACCCAATGCCTTTGTATTGTGGTTGAGCTGTGTCCCTGTCATTGCTAAATCAAGATTGCTTTAGCTGCAAGTTACTCTCGTTTTGGCACTTTCTTTTAAGGAAAACGTATTTATCAACTGTTTAATTTAAAATGTTTAAGTGTTTGGTGGTTATTTTTTTGTGAGAATTGCGTCCTAGCCTTGCTTATAGTTTAAGGCATATGTGATCATAGTATGAAAAAAATTATTGTATTACATGAAAACAGTATTTCTGTGCAATTATTGTCCGTGTAGGAGCTACCTAGTTAGCTACTGAAATCAGTACGGTCAGGTCAGGACCACGAATAAGTAAGATCCAGGAATAGATAAATATCTATAACTGGATCTTACTTATAGGTGGACCTCAGGCTCCTGTGTAAGAACGTAGTAGTCAGTAGGTAAAAGACAAATGAAGTGAAAAAAGGCTTTATAGGGCCGCCTTATCCTTATAGGATCATGGTAGTTGAATGTGCAGCACTATATAATGTACCTACCTATACGCTTAGTCGCTTTTACGACATCCATGGGAAAGAGATGGAATGGTGCAGGGAACCATATGGCTGTCGCAATACTATGTGTAACCATAATGAATTATAGGTGTGGTTAGAGATAGTTTTTGATATATTCACAATTTGGTAAAACATGGAAAGTGTTCCCTAAGTCTTAAGTTAACGACGAACAACTAGTTACTATAAAATAGCTATGACCGAAACCTTAACGTTTATCAACGTCCTCCTTCGCAAGTTAACGACGAACAACAGTTACTATAACATAGCTGTGACCGAAACCTTAACGTATATCACCGTCCTCTCCCGCAGACTGGCTGCGGCTGCAGCAGCGGCGGCGGGGGCCACGACGGAGCTGAGCTACCTCGCGGCGCTCCACCCCGCGTACCGGCCGGTGCCATACGACCATCCGCTGTACGGCGCCAACACTCTGAGAGGTGAGTATGTATATGTTTATGTATGTATATGTATTATGTATGTATATGTATTATGTATGTATATGTATTATGTATGTATATGTTTATGTATGTATATGTTTTATGTATATAAGTATGTATTAGGTAAATGGAAAAAATATATTTTCTGCAACAATCGAAAGTATTTCCCCAGGTAATGATCTCTTAGAACACGCCTCGACCACATAAGTTTTACAAGTTTCTCAAAATTGGTTTGTTCTGTGCGCTGTATGGCAGTCAATCAGTCAGAATCTTTTTTTAATATATCTAGAGCCTTTCGCCGAACTGGTTCATATATGTACCTTGAGAAAGATGAATTTTGCTGTACAGATATAACTTTGTTCTATCCTACACATCAGTTACTTGCATCGAAGTCTCTTAAGCGGTTATCCCACTAGTCCCGTTGAGTTGTCCCATGGTGGAACAAGTGACACACACACACACACACATGATCACGTCTTTATCCCTTACGGGGTAGACAAGGCCAACAGTCTTAAAAAGACTGATAGGCCACGTTCAGCTATTTGGCTTAATGATAGAATTGAGATTCAAACAGTGACGGCTTGCTAGCCCATCGCCTAGAAGAAGAATCCCAAGTTTATAAGCCTATCCCTTAGTCGCCTTTTACGGTGCTGGGAACCACACGGCACAAGTGACATATTTCAGAAATAATAATATATATATATGTATATTGCTATATGATGGTTTTGTGTATGGTTTAATTATATCACAAGTATTTAATACACAATCGTTGTACACGTATGGACAGACAATGGCATCTGGAAATAATCATAAAACCATATAAAACTTAAGACAAGCTAAACAATGAGAGTTAACACGACACCCGCTTCAATGCGTTTAGCGCGAACCACCTACAAGTACAGTCGGAGAGATTAATATTAGTATGTTCAATTAACTAGCAACTAATAAATAACTAATCATAAAATTCTATTTGAAAACTCAACACAGAGTGTTATTTGAATTTTAAGAAAAATGGCTGATAACAATTTTCGCTTTTGGTAATTTCTTTCACCTTTTAAATATCTCTCTGTAGATGACGATAGTCGATAACTTAAAAATACATATACGCTTATAAATTTTCTTAAATAATACGTTAAAAAATTTCATGGCATTATTTCTATACTCTTACGTGTTGTGTACTCGTGTCTGAGAGATGTGACTACCAGCATCAACCGTGATTCTCTTCCAAACGATCCTGTCTGTTTTTGTCCAAATATAGCAGTAGAAGTCTATATAATCTATATTATCTCTCTTTCTCTCATCTTAACATGTTCCCGCTGGCATCTTCCAGCACAATGCTATGGGACCCGGGGTTCATTTGTGACTCCATTTGTCTGGTTTAAAGGATCCTTATTTTAAAGTCCAATAGAATAAGAAGGTATCTCTGAGCAAATGCTCACAACCGCATTTTTATCAATCGCCAATACGTGGTTAAGCTCATGTTAATAAGTATCAGTTAGTGTAATATAGCCTGTGTAACCCTAACATTAATCAGGTGGTCGAGGAAGCCACAATGCGGTCAGATTTTATTTCAAAAGATCGGTTAGATAATCAATTTGGTATTGAAACAGACTTTAAAAGCATTTTAATCTAGGCCTATTATACTTTCACTTGTATTTTGTATGTTTTGAAGTTATAAAGTAATAATTATCGAATTTTGAGGATTCCTTTTTTGAAATATGCTCCCGACGTTAAAATTTAATGATGGGGAAAAGTAGAGATAACTCTTGAGGGAACGCCATTTCGACTATCAGCGTGCGTGCGTAAATATGAGTAAATTTGTTGAAATGTTCCGGGATTTTTAAAGATCTCATGATGTTTTTTTTTCTATCCAACTGTACCTGCCATTTGCTATGATAAACCTGTAACTATACACCGCACAGCAAATCGTGCATTCTCAGACGTGTTCGCCATAACGAATGCACCAGACTTATTATTCATAACTCCTAAAACTTGAGGTTTACAGAGCCCTGTTCTAATGGGAAAGGTCAATTTCAGCAATATTTATTATTTTCACAATGTCATTTAACTTTTCTCTTTAGAATACTACTCGTAGTTGTTGCCCGCGACTTTGTACACCTAAAATTTCTATATATTTTAATTTCTTATGTTATTCCAATGGCGCTATACTATTGCAAAATTTCATGAAAATCCATGTAGTAGTTTTTGCGTGAAAGAGTCACAAACACACATCCACATATATTTGAGAATTGTCCAGTCTCATTTGCAATACGATATGAGTGAAAAGAAGAGGGGAGATATTGAAAGAGCAGAAGTTCAATTCAATGAACAAAGGCTTACCTATAAACTTGGGATACTTCTTTTAGGTGATCAAACTGTCACAATTCAAAGCTGAACATGGCCATTGGGCATTTTTGAAATAGAGACATGATTTCTTGAATGTATGCATTGTATGTATATTAACCCAAAAATGACACCAGAGTCTTGCAGATATAGCTAAAGGACCACATCACTCAGACAGCCATTGATTGATTTGATAACCATATAAATTTCAATACAGAAACCAACAGAAACCGTAAAAGGAATAACAGACTATCACGGCTTAGTTAAACCGGGATTCGAACCCGTGACTTAGCACGCTCTTTCTCTAATAGCCACTTACACTTATCTATCATCGTTACAACTGCCATTGAATTTTCAACTGTATTCTTTAGTGAAGAAGGTATATTTTTAATTTAGAGTTTGAAGTTAGCGAGCTAAAGGTTCGTGAGTTCGATTCCTAATTAACACCTTACTTTATTGATAAATTGTGATGATAGTGTAAAGCCGTGGCTATTGCGAACTTCATGATACTTCAGTGAGCAAGACGGTTTATTTTTTTCTTTTTAAAGAACGTACGTATAAACACACCTCTTTCTTGGAGGATTAGAAAGATATTTTACCTTTCTATACCTGCTTCGTTCTTTCGTCTCTATTCATGAATGATTTCATATAAGCCTTTTAGAAGTACAGACAGAAATCAGATTTTTATACTAGTCACAACGGTCAAAATCTAGGTTAAAACTGAATGATGAAAATCAGATTCAGAAATAGTGACCTGATTATACCTAAAAGTTCTTAGCCTCTCCCATAATTGACTTTTACATTCCGCGCGAAGGGAGAAGCAGCTCTATGTTTTTTATGAAAGCTTTAAGAAGTTGATTTAAAAATAGAAAACAAAACAGAAAAAAATCTTTATATCTTTTAATTCTTCGCATGACTTCAATGTCATTTATAGATTAAACACAATATTGTTAACTAGTTAGTAAGGACATTTGTGTAAAGAGCAAATAAACGTTTTTTATTATTTATTTATATATGCCATCGACTGTAGGCGACAAAATATTATTTCATTGAACTTACAGACTAAAACTAGCTTTAGGCAACCCAAGAACGTATATGGTTAAGGTTACCTTACAATAATCCTTAATAAGAAAACACCGTCAACTTTTGTTACGACCGTAACAGAGTCATGATATGCATTAACTTAGTAATTCCCGTGGTCCAAGTTATAACTGTCAGCGACGTTGATATTGCGTTAACAAGTGGGTCAAGTGATCTTGCACGCCGTGGTTGACATCTGTTCCAATGTCGTCCTTGATAATGTTAAACCCAAGATGAAGACATCAGTAACGTGGGTATCTATCAGACTACCTGCATTGTAAAATGATAATATCACTTAAACATTGATTAAAATACCATAGTTATGAAAGAGTCCAGATTGCTAAACGCCTAAGTAGCAAAACGTAGTTTAATTTAGTAGCAATTCCATATTAATTCGCATTTACTTGCTTAATTGACTCGTTCATTCGAGTAAAACTCGCACTTACCGTTCAAATCAAACAAGACGCAGAAATTCAGATACACTTCCAATGAAAGGGCTCGCAATTTTGGTCATTCAGAGTATGCAATAAAAAATTTACTAGATAGAGCCAGCAAACGAATGCCTTCGTGCCTATTAAAGATTTTTTTTAAGTCACGAAATACTAACTTGTTACGAATGCAAGCAAAAGTAAATGTATCGAATGAAAGTTAGATTAGATAATTGAAGTAAATCTGTCTTCAATATTAATAACTCTAGAAAACTATTAATGAATAAAATTTGGTTTATAGCACAAAGGACCTTAATTTTAACAGAAACATTGAATGATGAAATTGATGGAATCTCTTTTTTATTTATTTCTCTGGCATGTAGTAGTTAGTGTTGTTCTAGAGATCGCTGTAATGTCATCACTTGTGCCGCTAACATATGGACTGCACGGTATAAGCTGGTTGCGCCTACGTCGCGTATTAGCGATTCGATGTGGACGCGTCTATACATTCTTATAGATTACAAGCGAGAAACCATTTAATTATTGATAAGTAAATAGTATGTGACACGAAGCTAGTACTATTAACTGTAAATTTTAATAAGTTCTATTATATGTTTAGTTTAGATCCTCTGTTTAGGCTATAGGCTTTTTACCCGTACGTTTATTTTTTGGCTTAACTAAAACGGAAAACGATATAATTCCGAGCGACGTACACGCAAGTAACTCAAGCCTTTCAATGTTTTCGCCCGAAACTGTTTTAAAAATAAAATATATAAAAATCGCCAAGGTATCGACTTTCGACGGCAGCTGGAGTCGGCTTACACGACTAACCTGCATCTTTGATAACGCTCAATTAGGTGCGATATTATTTTTTGCAAGGTCTTATGCAGAAGTGAAGTAAAATCTTGGAAACATTTGTATTGTTATTTAAACTTATCACTGCTGGACAAAGGCATTGATATTTTTTTTAAATAAGGAAGTTTATTTTCTGAATTATATTTCAGTATTCCTCTTTATTGGAATGTAAAGTTATGAATGATTTCAGTATAAGGCAATGCCAAAATAAGTGGATATATTCAAAATATCGTGATTATACTATTAATATTTTAAATGAAATGCTTCTCTTCTTCTTGTCATATAAAAAAAAATTCCAACTGCTTAATTTTAATAAAAAATACAATACGACATTTCAGAAATTCTTAAATATTTTAAAAATTGTTCTTCATACTACAAGCATCTACCGCTCCACAAAAACTGTGCAATTAATGCAAGAATTCGCCTTGATACTAATTTTATTCAAGCCATGAATAGCTCAGCCTTAATGACTTCATTGTAGGAATATATTGTGTTTTTGTTCTCTTAACAAGATATTTTAATTTACTCTAAAATCAGTTTATTTGAATTTGTGTGTATATTCTAAGATTAGTATCTCGCATTATTGGAGTTCATTTTTTAATACAATTGATTGTATGTATGAATTTTTAAGAGTTAAAATAACAAACTATATAATTATTATCCAATGATGTCACATGCAATAGAAATAAATCTGGATTTAGCTCGTGAATCTAGAAATTGTGGTGATCTTCTAGCAACGCATATTTATCAATAGATTGAATATTAGATATTAAACCATCAAAACTCCACTAATTAAAAATAGTGTTTAATATTTTTTAATTAAATTAAATTTAAAGTCAAGATAAGTGCTCAAAAGTTTGAACAAGAAACATACTAAAGCGCAATAAATATTATAAAAAAAAATCATTTTCAAATATTTCGCAACGTAAATGACTCTACTGAAATTGATGCATAATATCGTCCAGGTAACTGGAAGTATGTGTTCGCTAGACGCTCGGGTTTCGTCTACTGCATCGGATGGACTTGATACACTACCACACAAACCTATATTTGACCACATGACACATGACCTTCACTTCAATTGAACTCACTCACCTTTCATTATTTTTTTAGTTTTTGCTTTTTGTTTTTATGGAGACCTACTCACACGCTGAGAAAATATAAATTCAGCATGCGTACAATAAAAGCTTCTGTAATATCAATACTTTATAAAAGTTATGCTCGCCTGCTTCTTACTAAGTCGAAGTTTGATTTATAACGACAGCTACTGAGTTCCAACATGCCTTCTGAAAGAGATGTTAATAATAATGACAGTAAATCCTACTACTATTATATCCTACTACTATCCTACTACTATTATAAAGGCGAAAGTTTGTATGGATGTATGGATGTTTGTTACTCTTTCACGCAAAAACTACTGAACCGATTACCATGAAATTTGGTATGTAGGTAGCTGAAGACCCAGAATAACACATAGGCTACTTTTTATCCCAGAGTTCCCGCGGGATTGATAGGGTTTCCATGCGGACGAAGTCGCGGGCGGCCTCTAGTGAAGACATATATCCAAGGAATGTAGAAATAGATTGTGTTCAATAACATTAAGCAAACGAACAAAAAATGTTATTATTGATCAAGGTTATAGATAAAGCTGTAGAGATTGTATGACATGCAAATATATTGAGATTTTATCAGACTACCTAATTGATAATGAATCATTAGCTACTGTTTTAATAGTTAAAATCCTGTATCAGATTACGGCATAATTGAAGTAGTGGTAGAGTTCTCTCTGTGAACCGCAAGTCCAAGCTTCCACCCCTGGGTCAAATCATAATGATAACGTTTCTTTTTCTATTTGGTATGTGTCTTGGGTCCATTTACTTTTATTTAAAATCAAAGTCCGTTCCGTTTAAACCTCATATAATAATAATTCAGGTTCAGCAAAATCTGTATTTATCGTTCATCCATCCACATTTGCAAGTAAGTACACACTTTGCAACAACATAAATATAAAAATGGATTGGTCCCTAGATACACTCCGATGCGTTCGTTAATAAAATGAACCCGCAAAATCGTCGGGTTGCAAAATTTCGCAACTGAAGTGACAAGCCGAAACTTAATAACTTACTCAGAAATGCACCAGCAAATTGGGAGCCCAGTCGTCGGACCGGCTCCGAAACCCAACACTGCCTTACCGAACTCCTCGACACATATAAATTGTATTTTTATTCAAATCGAGCCTACGTGCTGTGATAAAGCCCCCTTAAAACAAATAAGTGCCGTTGATGGCAGAAAAATATACAAAAATAAACTCTAATAACAAGACAATAAAGTTAATCGTAACGCAGAAACAAACATGCATCAAGATACAAGGAATAACAAGCTTTACAGTTGCAGTAAGAGAGTTGTAGTTTCTGAAGTAAGTAGTATTGTAACATTACTTAAAGCTGAACAAGTGAATGCAAATAAAACGAGCAATGTCCAGTATGTAAACAATGTAAATTGTACTCTGGTTACAACTACTCAAGAATCACAGTCGGGTGATGTAAGCCCATCAGATAATACCGTGAATGATGATGTGAAGTGGAAACGTATTCCCGAGACTTATATAGACAACAATTTAAAGGTTCATTGGGACACTTTTTCACTCAATTTGTAGACTTATCATTCTTGTCCTATGGCGTTGCCGGCCGGAGTACTTTCGAGAGAAACCTTGTTGATTCTGTAATGGTTTACGGTCTTCATAAAATGCAAATTTTGCCTGCATCAAATGTAAAACAGTTCAAGGATGTCTAGTGTAATGAAGTGTAAATTACATGTAGTAAATGCCTTTTTAATAAAGTTGTCCCATCGGATGCCCTTCATTATGCCAGCATTTCTTATCGAAATGTTAATCACCACATTTGCATCTATCTCGTTTTTGCTCGAAGCGATCTTATGAAACGATTTAATAAAGCCATAAGCTTGCTGCTGCCAATCAACACGAAAATAATACACCTAAACACCATTATTACGTATATTAATATCATACAAATGAAAACAAAAAATGCAAAGCAATCAAAAGCTCGGATCGCAATAATATCCATTTCGCGAAATTCCATGTCCGAGTGTGGGGGAATAAAATTTTAAATTCAGGTGTCGTAAAAGTCGATGTACCGAAAAATTATTATAACCGTACACACATATAGGGGTTAAATCGATACATGTATATGTCTTCATCATTCGATAATCGTAAATTAAGAGCCGACTCTCGTTTAACCGAGCGTAAAAACTGAGCGAGAGATTGAGAGTTCATGTTACTCCCAAAGTGAAAAACGAAAAAGGCTCGCGCGCTCCACCGAGCGACAGGGACAGAACGATAACAGACGTCAAAGAATCGAAAACTCTCGATTAGATATGAGTGCATACTCCGGGATGTCTCTTAGAAGCTGTCAATCAAAGGATAAATTAAATTTTAAATGTCAATTACAGTCAAGGGACCCATGGCTTTAATGAGGCTTTCTGAAGATTGATTGCTTTTTTACTTGCCAATAAATTTCTGCAACCAATTCCAATTTACGAAATGTCACGACCAAGCTGATACGTCCAGTTAACTTTAGGATTCCCTGCAACTTTTTAGGAACAGGTGTTATTGTTACCTGTTGGATCTATATAATTAATGGATAAATTAAAGTTTATATATATTTTAGCACCGAGGTAACTACGTTACCTCCTAAGTGATAAAATCTATAAATGTTTATCTATGTATTTTAGGGCTATCCCCTTTCTTGACTTTTTCTTTCTCCTAAATTGTTTTCGACCTGGAGACTTTTAGTTGGCTTTCTCTGATTATTTTTATTATTTCATGTTAGGAAGTAACCTATAACTTTTATGAAAATATAAATAAATAAATAGAAATTAAGTGTACTTTATAGACAAAAAATATAGGCAGATTTTAAATTTCATTCATTAAAAAAAAAGGTTATTTGTGTAACTTACTGAAAAGAGTCGAATACGGAATCTAGTGATTACAATTACCTTTATGCTTACCATATTTACTCGTGTTTATCAAAAAGAGTATGTCTCAAAGTTTATCTTTGTCAACGACATGGCCAGAGTGAGATCGGAACGGGTTTTAGAGAGGGATGCAGCGCCTGCGCCCGCGCATGACAGGTGACCGGATTAATGCATTTTAAACGAAGAAGGCTTAATTTTGATCTCGGGCCCTTTAATTTAATGGCTTTACGTTTCGTTTTTCAAATCAAATTTTTGATGTCACTGTAGGCACGTTAGCTGATTAACATACAGGTTTCCTTTTTTTTGTCGGCGTTTTTACCCGGTCTTACACTCGAGTGATTTAAAGAAAGTTTTATTTATGACACTGAAAATAAGGATTTTTTGTGTTCTTTGTATGTTGCTCGATTTTCAGCCAATTATTGCCATCTTGTTTATGAACATGTTAGGATGCACTGTTGTAGTTGTCGTAGTTCTTATATCAGCCAAACAAAGCATAGTTGAAAGGATTATTTAAAAAAGCGAGTGCATACCTTCAAACCAACAAATTGTCACTTAATCCTGGTACAAATAATTGATTTGTAAAAAGTACACATACCTACAGCCCAAATTAATTCCCTATTAGGCGAAATTTTTTAGAAGTTGTTTCAACTTCATGATCCCCTGGCGTATGCATCCTCCGGAGGTTGGAAATGGATGAGATAAGTCAGTTAGATTTTTACCCAAAGCAACTCCCGTTTTCAGATAAGTTTATTCAAACTAATACGAATCAATCAATTTAAAATCACTTTTCAATCCTTTCAACATGATTTCAAAAAATTAATATCTAATATGGCCTGTTCAACAGGTTACAATAATAAAGGGCGTTAAATAAATGTAAAACTAAAACCTAATTTATCATTTACCTTTATTCGTACCGCTTTATAGGATAATTCTCACAATGGACGAGTTGTGGGCACAAAAAGTCTTAACGATCGTCCGAGTACTGATAAAAATAATATATACTTAACTATTTGTAAACGCCTGATTAGTGTAGGCAAAGATGTGATATTAAATTGTTCTTCTTCTGCCTCTTGTAAGCAAAATGGAATAAAATATGTCTTTTTCGTGGTTTTATATGAATATACTGTAGTGTATATATTGTAAATATGTATTTTGTCTTCACTGCCACGAATATTCTCTTACTGTGAGAAACTTACACATTCGGCAACTGAAAACCTGACAACCATTATCTAATGCTCCTGTCTAATGGAACGCCAGATGGGAGAAGAAGAACAGTTAAGGGTTGCTAAAGTGTCAGAAATATAGCACCTGTTAATGAGGGCAAGAAACCGACTTGTTTTGTAAGATGTTTAGAAGTAAAAGGAGTCATAAACATGACTGACTATTTAATAGGGTTGGATTGTACTTATTTTTCGGGTTCTTATTGCCAGCTTATTTGTTAATTTTTGAAGTATATTTTATATCTGGTCAAGCTTTATAATCAAAGTCAATGGTCAATTAACTCTCCTATCCACTCGGCCAATCTGTACTGATTCTAAGTAACATGTCCATGATTGACGATATTAATACAGCACCAAAGGCCTGCTGAGTCGAGCCCATTCTATATTACTGTGAAATATCATCTTAGAGGTCTACTAATGGCGATAATTTCTCAGTTCGAGCCTTTTGTATGTCGATACTAATGGACGAATTTATTTTATAACGTATTTTCGTTGCTTTGTTTGATCTTATACTTATTGAATTATAACTGTGTTGTAATTTGAATTGATAACTACAAGTTATTTAGTGAGTGAGTAGTAACTGACGTCTTTACATTTGATTGCTCATAATGTTTATGAAGCTAATGTATTTTTTAACAAAGATAATACAAATTATTTTCATGATTATCCTGAGATTTTTTATTAAGAGGTAAAATTCTCGTGAAGATCGGCTAAATTTGATCGTTTCAATATAATTTGTCTTAAGTCCGCTCATCTGTTTTTTTTTTTCATTACGAGTATCAAGTATCTATACCATTCTTCCTTGCTGCAAATTTTTGTCTACTTGTTGCGCTTTCACGACTAAATCTTTACTCCGATTTCGACGAAATGTTGTATGAATATTACCAAAGATCTGAGGTAAAACACGTTACTTTTTGGAAATTTCCACGGATGAAATACGGGACAATTTAAAGTTTAACGCGGAGCAAGCTGCTATAAGCTAGCTTAAGAGAGTATAAGTATAGCTTTAATGACATAAATTAGTAAACTATCCATCTACAAATTGTAGGAAGGAGAAACCTGTCCAATCACACTCCGTGAAAAAACTCCGGCCGCTGATTGATCCGGTCTCCGAGATTGAGACATCGGGAACGGGTTTCGTTCGTAGGCTTCGTTTGTGTGGTACAAGTCAGAGGAGATAGCGTTTCAATATTTAAAAGTGATGAAATAGAATGATAAGATTTTCATTGAGCATATCAATTACAGTTTTTGCACATTCGACGGCTCCCTTGGAAGGTAAGGATGTTACCAAGACCAATGGGACGGGACAAGAAATAACGTATGTTTAATTGAATAAAATTATTTATATTCGAAATTGCAAAGCTCTATAGAAAAAAATGATCAATGATGAATATCAATTTTAAGATTTCTGTTTTTAATGTCGATTAAATCAATAATTACATGTGTAGAAATCAATCAATAACGTTTTTTAAAAGCAGCCAAAAATTGCATAAAAAATTACTAATTACTTCAATAATTGCTCCTCCTCAAGTCGTTCCCTCACTAGTGAGGATCGTGACTCAGACAGAAGCGCTGTAGCATGCTTCTCTATCTGCGGTCTTTTGCATGATGGAAAGCTCGAGACATCGGCATTTGGAGTTCGTCGGCTACCTGGTCCGACCACCCCTTGGGATTCCTTCTCCGTGGTCTTTTGCCCTTATTAGTTTCTTTATTGTTATTAAATTATTTATTATAAAGGGTTATTAATAAACAAGTAAATATTCTATAAAAAATTAAGTCTCATGTTACCGTCATTAGTATTGTTCGAATATAATACATAAGAAACACTTTTAGGGTATGGGGACCACCTTAATCTTTAATGTACAGAACCCTACAAACCCAAAAATAATATTGAATCCTACAGTCGCTTCCGCTCCTGCTTTAAACCAATCGGTAACACCCACACCACACGTCCATAATTGTTCCCAGAAAACTTCGATTCAAGTTTTTTACATCTTCACGATAGAGTAAATTGCCTAGCGCTTGATATAACTATCTTTAGCCTTTTTATACCACTATATGTGTTTAATTTGATTAGGAAACGAAATTGTGCGTTGGAAATTGATTTTGTTTCCCCGATTAAGCCGTTGTGTTATTCATTTGAAGATTCGTCTCGGGTCAAGGAAGATATTTTGGTTAATTGGATAAGAACCTCTTTAAGGGTGTAGTTTCAGCGATGCATTGAATAAACCTCTACATTTTTTTTCTATGGAATTCATCTGAGAAGGAGACTTAAGGATAAAAACTCCAAAAGTGATTCATTAAAATTTTTCACCACTAAAATCGAAGGCGGCGTCAATGTGTCAAAACCATACGTCATTTTTTATGTTTTTTTTTTACTTTTCAACGTCATCGGAAGCGGGCCTTAGGGGCATGAAATGGTAAACACACAGAAAGATGTCACGTTAACTCAGAATATTTGCAAACCACAATGATTTAAACATTAAATATTAGCTTTTTTGCAAAGAATTCGTCCCTCGTGTTCAGCGTGTTCAGTTTTGGGTATATTCGGGCAAAATATGCGGACACCACAGATGCAAAAACATGTGCTAAGTTGTTAATTAAGTTTCTTGGAAACGAGCGGAACCGGCTTGATTTATGTTCCCTTTAAACATTCTGCTTTCTATGATTAGTCTGATTTTGTGAATTTAGATATTTTGTCGAGAAAGACAATTATTTTTATCATTAAATAGACATTTGCCACATTTCTGAACTGTTTTATTCGAAATCTTTTCTGACTGTAAAAAAACCGAAGTTTTAAAATATAAGATAGCTGAAATGAATACCAGTAAATTCTACCAAAAGGTGGTCGAAATACGAAACTTACCACTCACTAAACTTATACTGCTTTGTGAATTTGCTGAAACAAAATTTTTTGTAACTTATTGAGATCTAATCTACTAATTTATACAATCATCAAAATAGTTCCAATACTTTTTGAGTTAACTTGATACAAACAAAAAGAAAATTTTTAAAGTTGATAGTAATATCTCATACTTTAAAATACTTACGAGTATAAACAACTCAAGGATTTTTGTCATCATAAATCACGACAACAGTCAATAAAGGCAATTAAACATCTTCAACTTAAAATATGTGAACGGAACCAACAATCTATTCTTAAACCAATTAAAATAAATACCCTTAACAAGTAATTATCATATGAACATGTGACCGGAAAAGCAGAGCTTACGGTTTCAAATTTCCTTCCACACACATAGACGTAGAATGGTTAGACCCGCCTTTTTTGTTTTGTTAGTAATTAATAAACTCTACACCAATTTTGATGAAATTTTGCTGGGCTTAACGTTTAGAAATAACAAAAGCTACTTTATTAATGAAAATTCTATAGAAGCAAAGCCCAACCTAAAAGTCTAACAAGGTATAAGATCCTTCTTTTTCTTTCTTCCTTATTTCGCTTACCTTTTAGGTAGATTTAAGTTTTTGGTACAGATTATTACTACATTACACTTAATAAAAATCTCTGAAACAGGTTAGAGGCGTAATTTTATGTATGTATTGTAAATATACATTTTAATATTTCGTTTAATGCAAAATCACAAGAGATGGTAAATAAAATAGTTCAGAAAATTTTACTGGGCGATGAAGCAGACAAAGTACTTATAAAATCTCGCGGCATCTAGATAAATCTATGTCTGTGTTTTCGTCTATGATTGCTGATGCTATCTCTTTCTGCTATACCATCCCATTTTTTCCTACTTAACGACCAGGAATAATTGACTCCTGTTTCCAAAATTATCATGAACTGTAAGAGTTCATCTTATATTGGATTTGATGCTTCCCCTATTTTGAGTGGGTCTTAATTAGTGAAGATATAAATTACATTTAAATATTCTGGAATGTTCAATTATCACTTAATTAAGAAGTAACTCTCAGTAAATTTTATTAGTAGATAGTGCTGATAGTACCTACCAGTATTATATACCTATCAAAAAAGTACTTTAAAAATTTTTTTTAAAGAAGAATAATAAAATGCTTTCACAAAACCGCAAGGAAAACTAATATAGCGGCAAGATTTTTTTTAAATAATATGTATATAAATATCATTCTATTTGAATGGCACTATACTGTTAGCTCTGTCTAACCCGCAAATTCTTAAAATGAAGATTTGTAGGCCCCACGGCATACATGCTCTTACTAGACCTTGTCACCATATACTCCAACCTTCTCACTCACACACTGTCATTCACACGCTGCTAACATTGTTATCAGAAATACTTGATGAAAAAGAGATTAATTTCGCAATCGCTACTGTAGATATCTTGATATAACCGAAAAAAGACATTTGACTTAACAAATGGTTCCAACGGACATAATATTCGTTTAGGATGCCTTGATTGATTGAACCACCAAATTTCATACCCAATTTGAAGGAATTAATCACACATTTAATAACCGGCAGCGCCTTTAACCACAGTCCTTAAACCACTTCCAAGGAATCCCATCCAAAAATCAAACAAAAATTGTATGAATAAATCATGGCCCGGCAAAATACTTCGAAAACGACGTTGGAGAGAGATGGCCATCAGGTATATGCATAAGAGTGAAAAAGAAGGCAACGTATTCTGTGTTATAAAATTATGTTGTTAACTTTTTAATTTACATCTTTCTGATGTTAGTTAATCTATTTTAATGTATCGCTTCTTATTATGGCAGAAAATCGTTATGAAAATAGGCCGTTGGAAGAGAAAAGTATAATGGAGATATATCTGTTTTGCTGTATTCTAGACTAGCTGTTGCCCGCAACTCCATTTGCGTGTTATTAGGAATACAAAGGTTAAGGAATTTAATTAAATTTCCGTACATATTACAAAGTAGTCGGTCTCTTTGATTTTCACATCACATGATCTATTATATAATTCCATCATTCAGTCATACAGCTTAACGAGGCCTTTCATTCTTTACGAGACTTGGCTCTGTCTTACCCGTAAGGGATAAAGACGTGATTATATGTATGTATGTTCATCTTTCACCATGCGTTGTTTCGAAGATCTATCACTGCTCTGCCTTTGAAAGTTTCGTACTCGTTTCGCATAAGCGTTAATAATAATGAAATAACTGTAGGCGCTAATTTCAATAGGCAAAATAAGCACAAACACATCTGATGGCCGAACAAAACATTATATTGTATTGCCTAAATATTAACAAACTTATAAAATATAAACCACATAATCTAAAAGTCGGTGAATTCAAAGGTTTATGAATAAAACATCACGCTATTATAACAGTTCGGTTATTATAATTATGGAGTCGGTGATCTATTTTTTGTGACGCCCTTCGTTACATGTCTGTTAGACTACCTGCTATCACTCCGAACCTTTGATTAGAGCATAAAAACCTCGTTAGTAGCCCAAGAATCAGACGCTTTTTTGCAGCCTCAATGTTTTTACTAATCGTTTTATGACATTTGATGGTTTAATAAGTTGGTTTCAGACATTGTAACACTCATGGTGCTCGAATTCGAAAGAATAATTTGTTTTTTATTGTTAGTGTGGTTTTGTTGTATTTTGAGTATTCTATTTTGCAATTCTTTATGGCGATTTTCACACTAATTTGATCTCTATTTTATATATTAAAGCATTTTAAATAAAAATCAATTTTAGTCTGTAAATCAGTAAAGTTAAAATTTGAACTTGCAGTTTCGAAAATTATGACGCTGATGAACTTCACAACAGACATAGTTTTAAGTCAGACTAATTAATTAAGCATAGTTTGATTATTAAAAAACGATATTAATGTATAAATTTGTTGGTAAATAAAAACCAAGGAAGTTAACCATAGACCTAAAAACCACAATCGTGAGACAAGACTTAAATATTATATCTAATACCAACTTGAATATTTAATAGCAGTAAAATACCAAGCGCCATTACAAATTCACATGTAACGCCTTCATCTCGCCGCACATTCGAATAACAACCGAAACTCATAATTTACTAACGCTCATTAGTATACGTGGTAACAAAGTCACAGTCGTCTAAAGACGCCGCCCTCGCAACCATTGACATTCATATTTCAACGCTTAAAGTGACCACGGAACCACTAGACGCCGAAATACTAATTTTACGCCCAATCGCCTCAGATAAGAATTAATACATCAATTCAAAGTCGGTACGTCTAACGAGCAAAAACCAACTCGACCGATATTCAACGATCTAAAAAAGTATTAAGGACAGTTTTCGAATAACCTTTTTGCGCGCGGTTATACCAATGTCGTTAGGGTGACCATCACACTAATGGAATTCGAAATCGAGTTATTTCGTTCGATCGATGATATTTTTTATCAACGACAGACGACATCGCTTCTCACAATGGATGAAGACATAAAAATTCGGGATCCACCGCACCGCGGCGCGTCAAAAGGAGACCACATGCGTTATTTTCGTGTGGTTTTCGAGAAACGTTCTCTCGTCTTATTTTGCTGGTTATTCGGCAAATTGGTGGTCGCTCACGCCTTTGAGCTGGACCTATTATTTTGGGCTAAAATGAGCGCTTTGATCGGAACACCGGCAGAGAACCGTGATCGACAAATCACTAGTGTTTTTTTCTCTTTTGGGTCTGCGCCCTGAGTGTTTGTTTTCGAACGTATCGTATATGATTTAAGAAATTGCTCGGACCCTCGCGGTAAAAGATGACCTGATTGAATCGATTAATTATGTGCAATTACAAGCCATCAATGTTTAAGATTTAATCATTGGGCAGTTAGTGGATACTGTTAGTGCGGCTTCTTTACTTTATTACATACATACATACCTATGGTCACGTCTATATCCCTTGTGGGGTAGGCAGAGCCAATAGTCTTGAAAAGACTGATAGGCCACGTTCAGCTATTTGGTTTAATAATAGAATTAAAATTCAAATAGTAAGAGGTTGCTAGCCCATCGTCTAAAAAGAGAATCCCAAGTTTGTAAGCCTATCCCTTAGTCGCCTTGTACGACATCTATAGGGAAGAGATGGAGTGGTCCTATTCTTTTTTGTATTGGTGCCGGGAACCACACGGCACACTTAACTTTTTTTGTAAATATATTTTTATAATTGGATAATTATATTGTATTAATAATGTGGTGCTTCTACATCTAGATTAGTTGGTACGTTATTTAATTCATTGATAAATTTTATTAGGTAAGTCTCAAATAATTTGTGATACTGTTCAGTCATCCAAAAATAAAGGTTGTCTTAAAATGGTTATATGTTCTTTATACATTAAAATTCGAACCGGATTTAAGCATACCTAGTTTTATTGCATACCTATAAAAATGTCACTTCTCGGGAGGGGTAGGCAGAGACTACATCTTTCCTCTTACCATGTTCTATCGGTATACTGTCGGTTTTAGACGAGCTCTCACCAGAGCGTCCTCATTGTGTTTAACTTAATGCAGGTGACTGGTAGAACTCACTAACTCTACCAAAAGCATCAGTTCCATAAGTTCGAGCATATAGTATCCAGTTTTCAGAAGTGTGATCTTAAACTGTCCTGTGTACCATTCGACAAGTATAAATAACTGTGTACAATTTTTATGCCAAATTCGCAATATTTTTCAAAGCATGAATAGATTAAAATCTCTATAAATAAAATCGTAACGTTTACACGACGGGTGTCCAATTATCTCGGACATATTAGGACAGTCCAAATTAAGTCGCTGATAATATGTTTTCGAGAAATAGACCATAAAACACATACATGGCGATTATTTATCGCCGCTCTGCGTTAAGTAGGCAGTTTGTATTCAAACTGGTTTTGTTGACATCTCAATTTGCAATAGACCAAACTGGAATATTGATATTGCACGCGAAATTGTACAATGTTGTGCAGTATTACATGTAATAAAGCTGTAATTTATTAATAAGGTTCTTAAGTTATTTCTGTAAAATTATTTCATCTGAATTGTGCGAGTTTTTGTTAATATGATTGATTCAGTCTACTATTTGATCAAACATATTTGGAAAAAGATCTGATATATAATATAGGCTTACGCACAAATATTAAACAATAAGGTAAATTTTCAATAAAACTGCGTATTAAAATAAATATTCATATAAAGACCGTTTAAAACATCTAAATTACAACTGAAGAGTTAAGAAGTAACAAAAGTAATAAAAAAAAACGTAACATTTTTGTTCTTTTAAGATCTTTGGCTACCAAGCCGGTAAAGAACGATATATAATTTACCAACAAGACTCAAGTATCGTGCGTGATTATTGGCAAAAAAAAAATTTGGTACATGATCTATATGTTCTTATGATTGAAATTTAATTTCTGTTCGTTTCAGGTCTAGAATACCTAAGTGCTGCACGCAGTCTTCATCCAGAATTGCACGCGGGCAGCACCCTCGCCAGTCAAGACTTCCAACTTAGTTTAGAAGGTAACTTCACTGAGAACAATAATAATAGTGAAGCCTTTATTTATCGAAAAATTAAATATTTCAAAAAGAAACACATACTTAATAGAAAAATTTGGCTGTCTGAGAAGGGCCTGAAGATTTCGTTCATTTGATACGATGCATTATGAAAACATAATATTTTTCAGGTTCAAGAATCGCCTCCCCGACCAGATTAAGACTATCTGGAGGTGCTCTAGGAGCATCGGCTAACCGCAAGCGAGCGGTGTCATGGAGTCCATACTCCGCTGAGTCTTTGGACTTGGCCGCCGTCATCAGAGCTTCGCCTGCCAGTTTGGCTGTCAGAGCGCCTTCGGCTGCCTCCACGGGGAGCTATGGTCACCTTAGTGCTGGTAACTTTTCCCATATCATCTCCTCAAAAATATACTTCTACCTAATTGCGTCATTAACAATAGACTTCACAGATGATAACAAAGTTGCCCAAACCTCAAGGAAGAAATCTAACAACTAAAATATTTTGGTTTCTAAATGTATATTTTTCAATTCCAGGGGCAATATCACCAGCTCTATCTCTTTCCCACGCGTCGCTCGCGCAGCAGCTCCTAGCGCGTGGGGGAGTGGTCGGGGGGAGCGGGGTGCTGGCGGGAGGGATGCTGCTGGACCCTGCGCACCAGCAAGCGGCGGCTGCGGCGGCGCAACATGCCGCGCATGCGCATCTGGTCGCCGGCATTCATAGGTATGTAGGTTCTTTGACTACCTGTTGTATAAGTAGTTATGTTCTTGAGCGTGTTTGTTTATCATCATAATTTATGTAGACTATCTTAACAGAAGGGCTGCCCTTCACACTCACTCATAGGAAAAAATGTGGTTTGCACAGAAATCAGAATTCGTTCAGATTATATACGATTTCAGTGACTGTTGGTAAATTTTTACAAGACCGCTGTCTAGTCCAAATAATAACAATGCAATACTTCCCTAATTACATAATTTGTACTATGATATTTCCAGATCTCACATATCATCTCCGACGCAACTCTTGATGGGTCCCGTGGACATCCGGTCAGGACTGACCCTCGATGGCACCCCCCCTCAGCACCTCCAGCAGCCACAACAGCAGCCCGAAGTCACCAGCGTCATGGAAGCAGACAGCTCTAACATCCAGAGAAAATCTCCGCCAAGTGTTATGAACAGGGAGATATACAGTAACAAACCTCTGTCTGCTGCCGCTGAGAGCACGGTCCATGATGGGCTGGACTCGAAGGATGAACCAGGGGATTTTATTGAAACTAATTGTCATTGGGTAGGTGGTAAAGAAAATTTGTAATATTTTAGTGATTGACTTAACAACCTGTGTTCCTGCTTGTTTCATCCCGTTGAATTTTGAAGAGTAAATCTATACGAACATAGTGTCTGTAGCTTAGAACACTAACTAAGAACTGATAATTAAATTTCTGACTGCATTGTCAGTTGTGTGATGATAAATAGATAAACAGATAGGTCATGAAAGTTTGTGGATAAAGATGATAAAAGATAGTATTACTTATTGATATATTGTAATACTTTTCAGGTGGATTGTAAGCTGGAATTTCCAACCCAAGACGATTTGGTCAGGCATATCAACACAGACCACATACACGCCAGCAAGAAGGCGTTCGTCTGCCGCTGGGTCGGCTGCTCCAGGGATGAGAAACCCTTCAAAGCTCAGTACATGCTGGTGGTGCATATGAGGAGGCATACTGGGGAGAAACCTCATAAGTGTACTGTAAGTAAATACAGTTTTGTCATTCTATTATTATAATCTGTGCTCCCTCTGAGCCAGACTCGGAGCCCTCGAAAGACCACGATCCAAATGTGTGCATCAGGCAATTATTGTCAGCAGTCTGACCTCCGTGTTAATACCTGAAAAAATCATGAGCAGATTGGAACATGACTCCACATGATTTTCCATTTTCCGATTTCTTACTCCACTTTTGTCTTTGCAAAATTATGCCATGTCAGGACTTTTTGGTGAACATTATTATATTCTTTTCTATAAGTTTGGATGAATATAAATTTTTACTTCCAGTTTGAAGGTTGCTGTAAAGCGTACTCCCGATTGGAGAACCTGAAGACCCATTTACGGAGTCACACCGGAGAGAAACCCTACACATGCGAGTACCCTGGGTGTGCGAAAGCTTTTTCCAATGCTAGCGACCGGGCGAAGCACCAGAACAGAACACACAGCAATGAGGTTTTTGTCAATTTCTTACTTATTATTGTCAGGGATATGTACAGAAAATATTTGCAATTTGCAATTGCTTTTAAATAAATTTTACTAATAAAAAAAATATTTATTTATATATCATCCTTTACTGTTAAATATGTTATATTTTCCACTTATCTGACGTTGATTCCCTCATACTCAATTTTATTATAGTTCGTCCTACCACTGATAAAAAGATCTGCTTAGGACGGGAAGTAATGAATTAAAAAGACCAATGAGCTAGATGACAGGGATGACCTATTAACTTTTAATTCCAGAAACCTTACGTGTGCAAAGCGCCAGGATGCACAAAAAGATATACTGATCCCTCGTCCTTAAGAAAACACGTCAAGACGGTCCACGGAGCGGAGTTCTACGCCAGCAAGAAGCACAAAGGTACGATATTATTTAATAAAGTACTAAAAAGTTTTCCGATTCCAATCAAGCTCAAGCTTGAAATCTTTGGAGGTAGTACCATAAAGATAAGGAAACGATCACTGATTATGACCACATCTAGGTCAATTTGCTTATGGCAATCTCATCAAGTCGCACATTTCCAGCGGCCTCAAGAAGCATAACACTATCGTTGGTATGTCAGGTGGACCGAGAATCCCAAATCAGAAAGAACCATCTCACCTATTTATGATGATAAAACATTTATTTTATTGAAACAGGATGCAGTAGAGGAGACGATTCCGCTGAATCCGGTGGGGGTGGAGCAGGATCCTCGCCTCGATCGGAAGAAGGAGGGGTTCCCATTGGAGTGAGAGGGCACACCTCGTCTGCTTCAGTCAAGAGTGAAAGCCCAGCTTCTCCACTGCCTTTGGGTCTACATACGCCGGCACATCAGGTTTTTTACAAAAGAGAATATGCTTAATTATTGTATGCTTATTGTCAATATGATTTTAAGAAATTCAAAATTTATCGCAGCAGCGTTACAATAAAGCAGAAAAATATATTTCAAAATCGTTTTAGAGTTTTATCAACCAATGATTAAACAAAATGTTTTTTTTAGAATAGATTCAGCCTAATTTTAAGTACCAGAATGTGGTTTCTGGTGATTATTAGTTAAGCATTCCGTTGGTCAAGCTGAAACAAGTCAAAATTCGTTATAGATTACAGTTTAGTGAATAGGCTACATTAGGTATTCACAAGAGTAGTAAAAACTATATGACTTATATGCCCAAAAACAATACAATTTTGACCCCAGTTTTACAGAATATGTAAAAAATTATTTTAAAAAGTTTGCAGGCAAAGTCTTTTTTTACATTAGAAGTAAAATAAATAACGCCCCAAATGAAATCACAGAAACATGAAACGTTATTAATAAATAATCTGACAAAATCAAAACTGGAGACTGTATTAATAAAGAGCATTCAATATTAATACTCAAGGAATAAATTAATGATTATGATTAACCAAAATATTTCTGGAACTCAGGACATAGTCAACGCTTTTGATAATTTCTTGTCTATGTTTAGCTGGATGGTTTAATGATGATATTGAGGAAAATATTACATGGTAGTTAAATCACGGCCGTTTCTTAGAGGGGAGTTACTGGCTACATCTTTTCACTTCTTGCATACTTCCGATATAATATGACTATAAGAAAACGTGATCATTAAATGATTTATTGCCTTCCAGCTTTCTGCACAATGCGGCGGCGACATCGACTTCGGAGGAGCTGGTTTAGGTGGCTTCAGTGACGAGAATGGAGCTCCTTATTTCAGACTTGATGGAGAGGTATTTTTCTCTCTAATACTCGACGTGGCCTTTCAGTCTTTTGATGACTGTTGGCTCTGTCTAACCCGCAAGGGATATAGACATGATTATACATTTATGTATAAAGAGCTTGTATGAAAAGAGTTATGAATGTGGATGAAGCGAAGGAAGTGTGCAGAGATCGTGGCAAGTGGAAAGAGGTAGTCTCTGCCTACCCCTCCGGGAAAGAGGCGTAATTGTATGTATGTATGTATGTATACATTTATGTTTATGTGTTAGATTGTTAATGGTAGTTAGGAAATAACAGTCTTTAGCCAACTCTCTACGACATGAGTCGGTAGGGTTTGACTTACCTACTTTTCAAATAGTTTGTCGGGACGAATAGCGAGGAGGATCGCTAGGCGCCGCACGTGTCCATAAAATATTTTACTTACTTGCAATTTCGTTTCGAACTATTAACAAGATATATTAGTCAGCTTTTATTTTATCGCCTCTAAGAGAACCTTCCGGAGACCTGTATCTACCTATTATCAATTAAGTTAAAAGTTCCTTTTATGTATTTTTTATAAATAAATTGTAATGCAAACCGTTACCGTAATCTACTTAAATTGGCACTTTGGTCAGTCTCACACCAATCTCAGAATTTCTTGAAGCCGTTCCATTTTAATCCTATCACCAATTCGTTTTTAGAAAGGCAATCAGAACTTATATGTTTTTCCTCTCCCAGGTTGAACAAGAAGTGGTTGGCGAAGTGGGCCAACTACCACTGATGCTTCGTGCCATGGTCGCTATAGGGGAGCCTCGGGCTCACCACCACACGCCTAGATTCGGGCACAAGATGGGCATCGGAAGGGCATTGATGCCCCCGGGACATGCTGATGTAGGAGGAGGTAATTATAGATGAATCTCAATTTGAGCAGATGAGTGGGAACCATCTGCCTTACTAGTTTTCAACAATACTTTTGCTTAGGAATTCGCTGTGACGTAAGAAATTATTTATTTATTCTACCACCAGGTGGCGTGCCAGGTAGAACTGAGGTTGGCAATACCAATGTGGCTGTTGAGCTGAAGACTCTAGCCCCAAACGCAAGGCGGGACTCCGGAATCTCGTCGGGAAGCAGTTTGTATAGCGCCAGGTAATTTGTCTTCGTCCTTTATACAATACAATACAAATTATCTTTTTTGCCAATAAAAATACATATGTAGTAGAAACATACATTATGAATATGTTGCCCAAAGGCGGACCGCCTTACCGCTAAGCAATATCTTCCAGCCAACCTTTGGGTAGTGAAAGGTAAAACATAAAACCGGGTGGGCAGCATACCTAACAGATATTAGTATATAATAAATAAACTACATACATAAACTATAAATATAAACTTACACAGACTACATACAATAAATAAAATAATACACACAATAAATAAATACGTAGTCAATATACCTTTATAAAATAGCTTGATATGAATATAATTATGGACAAAGTTATGAAGATAGTTCTCCTTCAAGTTCGTTTTAATGGTAACTATTGTTTGTGAGGTGCGTATGTCAACGGGTACTTAGAGTTAGAGTAGGCTGCAAACATATTGATAGGAGCATTGAGGCTAGGGGAATTACACTACGGGAAATGTGACTGTTTGAAATTCTGATGAAAAGAGGTGAAGCGCTCTTTGAGATAATGAGGAGTAAAAGGAATGAAAAGTACAGAAAAAAACAGTGTGAGAATGGGATAGTTGCGACGAAGCCTGATTGGAAGCCACTTGAGTTTTGCACGGAAAGAGAAGATTTTATCATATTTGCGTAAGCCTAATATGAACCTGATACAGGAATTTTGAAGGCGCTCAAGTTTATTAAGTATATCTTCAGAAAGATTGAGATACCATGAGTCAGCAAAGGAAAGGAAAGAGTAATTAATGACTGGGAATGAAATGAAATGAATGAAAATTTTAAGTCTTATGAGTTATCTTGCTAGAGCGAATTTATTCCTGCTAACTTCCGCCACTTGCGTGTACCATGAGGGCCGACAGTCAAAGAGAACACCATAATTTTTGACCCTTTCGCACGAGTATACACGAGTTAACCAACATTTTTCTAAAATGTTCTCATAAACTGGAAATTTACCAGAAGCTGCTTTTGCAAATAGATCAGTAATTAATAACCAAAATCCTAAATCATAGCGTAGAAATGTTTATTCTTACAAATACCTGAATATTATCTTGCAGGTCATCGGACATATCTAGAAAGAGCAGTCAAGCATCAGTAGTATCTGGGGCTGTAGCCACTACGACAGGAGTCGCGACACAGAGACTAGTCACCCAGCACACTGCCGTCTATGACCAGCTGTCTCCAGACAGCAGTCGAAGGTATGTAAGCTGTAAATTCAAGATGCGTAACTGATCTTGCAGTGAAGTTTAAAGAAGATAGACAATTACCAATTCTAACCGGTCAAGGTGCGAGGTTCTTGGAGGTTTTTACCCAAGTGATCATTTTCCTCCTGGCATAAATTCCACTTTCATCCTCACCTCAGGAGAGGAGTAGTAGGCCTTTTGTTCATAATCTTAGATTGGGTAAGTCAGATATTTACGCGAAGCGATTACCACGCATCCTTGGTAGAAAGAAAGAGAATCTCTTAAATTTATAAATGAATGAATGTCTGATTGGCCACATTCAGCTGTATGATTCTATGATGGAATTCAAATAGTGACAGGTTGCTAGTCCATCGCCTACAAGAGGAATCCCAAGTTTTTTTGCTAAAGTTAAAAAAATGGGAGGTTCTATTCTAAAGAGCCGGAAACGACACGGCACTGAAGTCTTATATTACATAGTTTAAATAAGGGATAGTATACCATTTTATATTTTTGTTACAGTATAACATTTCATATTTTTGTTTTAGATCTAGTCAAGTATCTTGCTTAGGGTATGCTCCAGCGCCTTCGTCAGCTCTTGCTGCTGTACAAGCCGTTAGAACATCCCAAGGCAACCAGGTAATTATAAACCTTAGCCTTCTAGCGATACTCCTAGACCTAGTGGTGTTTTGCACCTGTCGAAGAGAAATGAGTTTAGATATTGGAAAGAAATTAAACATTTAATGACCTTAGAATATGATGATGATATGCGAGTAATGGACTTAAATCTAAAGATGCCGAAAACTAGACAAAGGGAGAGAGAGAGAGAGAGATCAGAGGCGGGCTAACAGTGGAGGGTAAAACCGGGAAAATTCAAAAATTAAAGAGAGCTAAGATTGATACTAAACTATTTAACAAGAACGACTTGACAGTTCAATATATATATATATATATAATTTTCATTTCAGGCGGTTCTCCTACGAGGGGTGACTTGTTCCGAAGTCAGGGCTGAGGAGTTAGCCCTCGAGCTTGACCCCAACGTTCAAGTTAAAGAGGAAGCGAGGAGATTATCTGAGCAGTCCAACCTTAGTGACCAAACCCAGGCCTACCAGGCGTATCCTTGCCCAACTGATGATGTGGTGAATACAATTTTAATATAAAATTTGAATGAATGTAATTCATAGGTCGCCTACTCATCTTAATTCGCATTTTTTGAAAACCAACATGATGCTTTTTCCGTGGTTTTGTCTTTAGTATTAACCATACAAGTTGTTAAATAGAAACATAGTGGTGTCCCACAAGGTAGCGTACTTGAATATCATACATTATGAATGAAGGCAATGTCGAAAGCAAAGCCAAAGCCCTTCATCGATAAAAAAAATAGACTAACAATTTTTCGAAATTATTTATGTGCACTTTTCTTGAATCATGATCTTGATTGAACGATTTATAAAAGTGCCTTGTGTTACCCGGCACCACTCCCAAAAAGAATAGGAAAGAAAATAGAAAAAGAACCATTCCTTCTTGTTCTCATGGACGTTGTAAAAGGCGGCTAAGGGATAGGCTTATAAACTTGGTATTCCGATGGGCTAACAATCTGTCACTATTTTAATCTTACAAGACTGTCGGCTCTGTCTACTTTGCAAGAGCTATCGACGTGATTATATGAACGAAAAAAAGGAAAAATTTGTCGATTAATTATATAGTTAAACAATTTTTCATGCCATTTTTCATGCCAATATAATGGAGTTTCTAAATGGCAATGACATGTTCTAGGTTGATCCTTCGTTCCCCTTCAAGACGGAAGACGAACATGATACAGTGACATACAAGGACTCCCGTTCTAACTCCACTTCCACCGTGGTTGTCACCACTGCACAGGTCCACCATCCCAACCAAGAAGTTAATCTGGAACAGGTAAAATATACGAAT
Source organism: Amyelois transitella (assembly GCF_032362555.1). Lineage (NCBI taxonomy): Eukaryota > Metazoa > Arthropoda > Insecta > Lepidoptera > Pyralidae > Amyelois > Amyelois transitella. The sequence goes on along the minus strand of NC_083528.1, from coordinate 2,979,825 downwards.
AACCTGGTTATCAATTCATTTCAAAAGTGCCCGAAACCGCCGAGCTTGCATGAAGAGAGTTATGAATGTGGATGAAGCAAAGGAAGTATGCAGGGATCGTGGCAAGTGGAAAGAGGTAGTCTCTGCCTACCCCTCCGGGAAAGAGGCGTGAGTTTATGTATGTATGTATGTATGTATCAATTCATTTTTAACATTTGCAATTATTTTTACTGTTACTGATTTTAAACTTTCTAGTTGAATACTATTACTATTTATAAATAATACCGACTTACTCGGTGACCACGGATCATTAGAAACGTCCGAAACAAATAAAAAAAGTTACATGCGCGTTGTATTCTGACTGTTATCCTAAAAATTTAATTATTATTATTTTATATTGATGTATTTAGCTTCAAAAGGGAATCCAATCGATATGCGAAAATAGTGAAGCTTATTAACGTTATTGTTAATTTGCAGGTTGCTGAAGGTGAAATGGTGGAGAACAAGCTGGTGATACCAGATGAAATGATGCAATATCTTAACCAATCAATATTGGGAACCGAATCGGTAGCACCAGCTAAAACTGACTCCACCAACGCACCGGAATCCAACGCAGCCAACAAGGACAATGACCTCGCTACCAAAGAACGTGACATCCAAAACACAAACAATTCCAGTGATAAAATCGGTGATGTAGCAACCAGTGACGATTCCCTACTTAAAAATCTAGGTGCCATAGGAAGTGATCTCAATATAAGTGATATTCCAGTTGATTTAAGATCATTAGACGTTAGCATGTCTGGTAATAGTGGCTCCTTATTAGCTACAAAATCTCCTGATGATAAAATAACTTTACAAGAACAAGTAATACCTGAAAATGCTGAAAAATGTGAACAAGACTACAAACCAGTTACAAGTAATGTTTCAACAAATCCATTGCAGTCATTAAATGTTTCAACGAATCCATTACAGTCATTACAGAGTATGGCGGCAAATCAGACGGAGCAATCTAATAGGATGAGAGTCAATTCACTATCTCAGAAGCAAAATTCCATGAATTCTAAAACTATTGTTATGAATAATCAAACAATAATGAGCCCACAAGGTCTACCACACAGTATGATGAGTCCCCAAAGTCTTCCTCATAGTGCAATGTCTCCTCGGAGTATAATGAGTCCACACAATTTACCCAATAACGTGATGAGCCCTCCAAGTGTTTACAACGTTATGAGTCCACAAAGCGTAATGAGTGTAATGTCGCCGCAATACAGTGCTATGAGTCCACAGAGTATGCAAAGTTTAATGAGTCCTCAAATGGCGCCAAATCAAATAGTGATGAGCCCTAGGCACAGTAATATCGGCAGTCCATTATCTCAAAATATGTCAAGTCCTATGGTTAATATGGCAAGTTCTGTGTCACAAAATATAGCGAGTCCTATGAGTCATGGTATGCCGAGTCCTATGCATCCCGGATTACAAAATTCAATGGCCCAAAATGTAACCAATCAAATGGTTCAAAACATTCCTAATGTGCCTATGAACTCTCCTGTTGGTCAGAATCAAAACATGATGAACGTAAACTTTAATCAAAATCAACAAATGCAAGGTGCACCACCGAATTATATGAATAATCGGCAAAATTGCAATTCAAAAGTACCTATTAGAAATAACGTTCCTAATCAATACCCAAACCAAAATTACAATCCAGTTCCTCCTTATCCAATGCAGCAAAATCAAATTCCACAACAAAATGTTAACATGCACAACCACAATATGCAGCAAATGCAACAATACCCAGTTATGCAACAGTATAATCAAAATCAGATGCCAGTGATGCACCAGATGCCTCAAAACTCGAACATGGCGTATAACAACCAGGTGACAAACTATCATCAGCAGTCTGTCCAGTACCACAATCAAAACAATCAAATACATCCTTTACAGATGTCTAGGTCATCAGGGATGAGTGTAGACAATAGTGGTAACATGAGTAGAGGGACGATGAACAACTATTGTGAGCAGCAGAATCAAATGCAAAATCAGTTTAATCAGAATATGCAATACCCTCAACCACCTCCACCTTACAACCCAGTAGTAAATGCTGCTAATGTAATGGGCCCACCGCCTCCGAAGAACAATCATCAGTACAACCAAGCTATGATGAACAATAATCAATATTACAACCACCAGAGGCCTTACAATCAATGGGACTACCCAGGCAACCAATTCAATAAGCACAACGTCCAAAAGTCCGTTCAAAATTCAGTAAACATGTCCACTGGTAGCCAAAAACCTAATGGCACTCGGATGTCTATGAATTGTAACCAAATAGCGAAGAATGGCGACCAGACAGACTGCAGCATGAATAGTTTGAGAGGACAGAACAACCAAGCAGATGTTCAGGTGTGGGACATCTCGCAATCACAGATAGAAGCTACGAATGGAAGAAAGAAAAATCAGAATCAGAGTAGCACAATGCGTCAGGAAACTTACCAGAGGACGTTGGAATACGTGGAGAATTGTGAAAATTGGAAGAGCTCAGAAATGGTGTCCAGTAGCACCCACCCGCCCCAAGGAGGTGATAATATGGTTGTGAACGATCTCCAAACTTCATTGTCTTCGTTTTATGAAGAAAACCAGTACCTCCAATTGATCCAGTAAGTTGTGTTAGGTCGTGTAAGCTTATTTTTGTCTAAGTATTTTGGTGCTGAAAATGTCATGTTTTTGTTATAGTTCATTATGTGCCAAATCACATTCATTATTTTCTATGTTCCCAGAATAACCTCTATATGTGCATATTATAAATATTTTGCCCATAAATATAATTAAACGTTTTGTGAAACAATTCTTGATATGTAGAAAATGAGGAATGTAGAAATTCTTTGACGGAGACTGACTATTTTTAAAATTATACTAATGGTAGTAAATTAATCATCCGCTTTGCAAAAGACACGTACATAGATGGGTACAGTGTAAATATTGTTAATGTTGCTATTAAGTCTTCCACGAGTAAAATTATTATTAGAATAAGCTTTTTCTTAAGTACAGTCAATCGCATATAAAGAGGCGAATTTGCATTGAATTTGGGTCGGTTAATGTGCTGTTGACTGTTAATTTACGAATTAATTTAAAGTGCCTTTTAATTAGTGGGCAACATAGAAAAGGATACCATCTTCGTTTGGTTGATGGTATAGTTTTCTATGTGGCCCCGTGTACATGTACATAAAACCTTTGTCAACAAGGGATAATATCAGTGCCTCTGAAATTGTTTACCCTTCGGTAAAATTATGACTTTAGTATTTACGAACTTGGCTTATGTAATTTAGAAATTTTGAGATTATTAGTCATTAAGGAATTTAATTGAAAAGTTGTACAAAGTAGATTTTTTCTAGAATTTTTACAGTGTTGTTGGAATTTTGGAATTAGTGTTACTTAATTTTAGTTTTATAAATCAGAATGTAATTAAAGCAATACGAACTTATTGTTATTAAACAGAGAATCTCTTAGTTTAGACTTTTATGAGATTACTAGTATTAAGAACTTCAGCCTTATTCATAAAAAATCCTATGTCTCTTAAGATTCTTTGACGGAGCCTGTGTCTGTTAAGAACGGATTAACTAAGACGTTGATTATGATTAGAGCAGTGCCTTAAATTTTGTTATTCATAAAACCGTGAATCGTTAAGTCGTGTCTCAGTTAAGCATCTCTTATTTATTTTTACCCAGGCAACATCGTGGTAGTTTTTATCTTTAGTGGTTTATTTTATCTGGTATTGTTCTTACAAAAAGAAAGAAGTAATGAATGTCACTGCTACTTTCTTTGACTTCAATACTTAATTTTTTACCAAACATTTATAAATAGTTAAGTTTCTTTGTTGCGTTTTGTTTTTAGGTAAGTTGTAAATTGGTAGCCGTATGAACAGTGTACTAATTAATTCCGGTTTTTTTTTCGACCACTCCATCTCTTTCCCATGGATGTCGTAAAACGCTACTAAGAGATAGGCTTATAAACTTGGGATTCTTCTTTTAGGCGACAGACCAGCAACCTGTGTTTGAATCTCAATTCTATCATTATGCTTTATCAGTCTTTTTAAGACTGTTGGCTTTGTCTACCCCGCAAGAGATATGGACGTGATTATATGTATATGTGTATGTATAATATTTTGTTTGACCACTTCTTAAGCAACAAAGCTTTAGCCCTTAAATAAGCGTCCGAAGCTGTTTAACTAACAGCAATTTAAGACACTGTTTAAGAAGATGTTTAACTCTGAACAGCATTTATTAATACGATTTCTCTTAAGTATGACTTAAAGTGTGTTTGGAAATTTAAATAACGTTTATGAATAAGGCTGTGTAGATAAATTTTATTTAATGAAATGAAAACGCACAAATAAATGTAATAGAATGAAAGTACTGTATTTTGTAATAAATTATTGTTTTATACTGTTTTTAAGATTACGCCGAGACATTGTGTCGATATTTTAATAAAACTATTAAATTCTCTTATAAATAAATAAATAGCCGCTTTATTATTTGTCCACTTTGTTGAGAGTCCCCGACAGGAAACTTAATTTTTCCATCAACAGTAGTTAGTGGTACAGTAGTTGAGGCAACCAACTCGTAAGCAAGAGTTATCAAGTTCGATCCTCAATGAAGCAATGTGTCATTCACTATACTAAAATTTTTGAATTTTGAATCACTCATGACTTGTTTGCATATTTGGGAAACTGAACGTGTAACCAAGATGATTGTAAATAAGTAATTAAACTTAAAACAACCTGTTTTAGAATCGCTCATGATCATAATTATTCATAAATACCTACTCATAACATCATCATTCAAGATTTCTAATCGGTGAGGAAGATCGAATACAGAAAGAAGTCTTAGTCTCCAAGATTTAGTATACCTACATACACATACATATGATCACGTCTATATCCCTAGCGGGGTAGACAAAGCCACCAGTCTTGAAAAGACTGATAGGCCACGCTCAGCTGTTTGGCTAAGTGATAGAATTGAGATTCAAATAGTGACAGGTTGCTAGCCCATCGCCTAAAAGAAGAATCCCAAGTTTATAAGCCTATCCCTTAGTCGCCTTTTACGACATCCGTGGGAAAGAGATGGAGTGGTCCTATTCTTTTTTGAAATGGTGCCGGGAACCACACGGCACATTTAGTATACCACTTGAAAAAATATTGGATAGCTTAATACTTTCAATTCACAACAGCATTCTGAGAATAGCTCTGTCGTTACATACCGCGCTGTGACGTCATCACATCGAAATAACCATATTATTTCGGATGTTGCCAGCACTTGGTATCAATAAAATAGACGCGTTAAAAATGACCAAGCTCGAGGCGGGAATTGTCTATTGGTTTCTTTAAAGAGGACCAATGCAAACTTTTTCTTCATCGTCCAGACATTAGTCCTGGTCTTTACCTCTCTAGGGAGAAGCCCAGGATGCGCCTGTGACCATGATTCTGGAGTGGGTAGGTCAGGTTTTCACGACAGTCGATAACAGACTGTTGAAAATCTACATTCAGAAAAGGCTGTGAAAATGGAAGAATAATATATTTACCTGGAGCTACACCCATGTGCTTCAAAAACAAAAGTTTCCCATGTTACTCCCGGGAGTATAATATATATGGTTGCCAAATGTCATCGGATTCTCTCGAGTAGTTTTTGATGCTAAAAACAAAAATACAAAATATTATATTGATACATACATACATACATAAAATCACGCCTCTTTCCCGGAGGGGTAGGCAGAGACTACCTCTTTCTACTTGCCACGATCTCTGCATGTTACATTGATCTACGAGAAGAATCACACGCACACACCATTATGTAAATGTACGTATGTACACACATTCAACAATCTAAGGTCTTCTATGCTACTCTTGTCCTGATTTCGCCAAAACGTTCCTCATTTCATCAAATTCCATTTATCTAGCCTACTCTACATAAATGAACGAAAAGCAGATGTTTAAAGTTTTTTAATCTGATCCTGTGTGATTTGTCTATTCATGAACTCCCTAGATTTGAGACCGAGATTAAGAAATAGGCTACTCCTAAGACAAACGCCTTATCAACGTTTGTGAATAGTTTAAGAAAACTTCGAAATCACAGATGCGTATATAAGTAGGTCAAACACAGCACAACAGTCATGCGCGTGCGGTTAAAAATACAAGAGTGCGTCAGGCTTCCATAATACATGAACTGAGTGATAGTTCCTGAATGAAATCGATGAAATCAATATATATAAATATTCGTATGTTACGGGTTACCGGACTTGTACCGCAGTGGTGCTAACGAACTTTTCCTATAGAAAGAAAGAAAGAAAAATCTTTATTGTCTTGGATCTGGTATGTTTATCTTTAAAAAATAGATCATGAGGTATGCTTATGAAAGAGGAAACGTTAATTTATTTGCAACGTTACAAATATGTTTGTTATATGGTCTGGGAGGTACTTAGAGAGGATGTTATGACATCCGCGAAGGAACGAATATTGACGTGATTGAACGGAAAGTTTTCACTAAATGTGCTTTTTTCTTTTACTTGCAATGTGGTTTCCGGCACTATAGAAAAGAACCACTTCATATCTTTCTCATTCTGTCATAAAAGGCGACAAAGGGAAGGTATAAAACTTGGGATTCTAGCAACCTGTCACTATGAATCTCAATTTCATTATAAAGCCGTACAGCTGAACGTGGCCTTTTAGTCTCTTCAAGATTTGTATGTATGTTAATTATGTCGCGTTTCTCTGAACCGATTTTGATGCGGATTTCAAGAAACTGTTAGGCGAAAGTTAAAGAAATTTCACCGATTTTCAAAACAAGAGGTTTTAGATTCAAGGCGGTTCTCTATTTTACAAAAGTTATTTTTACAGGGATTACCAAAAATACATCAGTTCCTCCTAAATCAAGTATAAGATAATCCTCTTCCCCCGCGCCAAAATACTGCCGGCCGCGACTAATAAATTCTATTGTGAAACCGAATTTTGTTGCATGTAGGGGGAAGTCCCGTAACGCCGGACGGCAGCTAGCGCCGGACACTCGTACTATTCAAGCGAGTACAAATCAGTTCGATTCAAAATACAAGTGAAAGGGGTGCTAGGGCACACAGGTACAAGATCACGCGCCGTGCTTCGCCAGCGACGCACACGGCCGCGGCAGGAGTAACCATTTGCTGTTTTAGGCTCGAAATCACGGCGTCACCTAAATATCAATGTAAGTAATTCTAGTATATTTATGCATTAACATTTGAGTGGTATTCAAAGATAAAATCAGTACTCGATTGTTATCCGTAAAATGGTAGAATATTATTACATCTTTTAAACAATTTTAGTAGGTACCATCTAATAAACGAAAATGTGTGTCCCTTAGCACCGGACACTAAGTCGTCCCTTAGTGCCGGACAGTAAACATATTGATATTTCTTGTAAGAAATTACGTATTTTATTCTAATTATTTAATTTTGTTTTAGAGTATAAAAGAAAGAAGATAGTTAAAATGGAAGAGAAGAAAAAGAAAGGATCCTGGGATCCACAGAGCTTACAAACTGCTATTGATAAAGTTATGTCAAAAGAACTGAGTGTAAGACAAGCTGCAATGCGATACAATATTCCTAAAAGCACTATACATTAAATAAAGGCCCTAAATCGAGAAGAAGTAACAATGAAACAAAAACAAAAAAAAAAAAAAACAAAAAATTAGGTAGATTCACTAACACCTTCTCAGCAGAGTATGAAGAAGTCTTGGTGGACCACATTAAAGATTTATCAAATAGATGCATGCCGCTCATGAAAAAGAAGTTTCTAAAATTAGCATACGACTTAGCTGAAGTCATGAAGATTCCTCATCGATTTAATAAAGAAAAAGGCAGTGCTGATAAATAAAAAATAAAAGTCGCAATAAAAAATTACAACTTCATGAAAAGGCATTCTGACATTTCGTTGAGAACACCGGAATCGACAAGCATGATGCGCCCCGTAGGATTTAACAAACCACGAGTGGATCTCTTCTACGACAACCTTGAAAAGCTGATGAAACAGTACAACATTCACACCCTCAAGAATTTATAACTGTGATGAAACTGGTGTCAGTTGCGTGCACAAATATTCGTCCGGTACTAGGTGCCACTTTTTAAAATTATGTTTTTTGTTACCAAAGTTTGTTTGATAGTATTCATTATTTTTTAGCAGAGGTTGCATTTTTGTTAAATTAATTTGATTTCTAACTTTGTTATCTAATATAAGTCATAATTTTATAAACATTCCTTGAATATTTTATGTTTTATTTTGAAATAACCTTAGGTGTCCGCCACTGGGGGACTTCCCCCTAGGTATACAATAAATGTAGGTAGGCAGTCTATTTCTAGATTATTCCATTGTAGTTAGATATACAGTCTTGTACATTCAATACAAGAGAAATGCCCTCTTTGATAAGGTTTTACCTACTGAAGGGTCTAAGGTAGTATGTGTACTACCTTAGATCAGTCTAGTTAGTCAGTGTTACATCAAAAAATTGTAATGATGATGATGATGTGTGAACACGCCCAAATTTTCTATATAAAAAAGGTAAAACCATATCAAAGAGGGCATTTCTCTAGTAAACTCGTAAACGCCGAAACAATCTTTAATTAGGGATACTATTTATCTTTTGGTCGCCTTCCACATCCACTCAATCTATTATTTTTAGGACTGGCACGAGATCCTCTTATTTTCCAAAACTAAGATTAATTCTTATGGCGAATTTCGTAAGGAAATATACCAACTTTTGTAATTATCTCCAACCCAAAAATAGTCGGGAAACAAAAAAGAACAGTTTCGTAATGTAAACAGTGACAACAATGTAAAAATAATCCTTCTAAATGAGCTCCAAAACATTTGTCTCCTCGACTCACTTATGACTTTGACTAATTTGATGTGTTATCTCTTGGCGACTCCAATAACACTGTGGTATTACATGCCATCCAAGTCAAGGCATGTCCCTATTGGAAAATTTAAAGAAAAACCTTGCAGGATTTTGTAAGGCTCAGAAATTATGCCTATGAAAAATTATGTGAATGTTGTGCGATAAACAAATTAGCGAACTTAACGAATTAAGCGACTTAGATATAGTTCGAAACTTATGTTGCGAAATACAAACTCAACGATACTATATTTTACAATAAATACTTATATAGATAAACATCCAAGACCCAGGCCAAACAGACAAAGTTCGTTTCTCATCATGCCCTGACCGGGATACGAACCCGGGACCTCCGGTATCACAGACAAGCGCACTATCGCTGCGCCACAGAGGCCATGCGATTAAGCCTTAACAAAACCAAAATCACAGTTTATGCCTTCCGAAGCATGGAATGCATGCTTTGCTTGTTCTATGAATGTTAAAGCATGAATGATAAATTATAGAATAAGCAAAGCATGATTTAAGCATTGTCCAGATTCTCTGGTTACATGGTCAAGGATGTAAGGTCTAGTTGCTTCGTGTTATTACTACTTACTGGACTGTGGTCATGGGTAGACTCCCGATGTCGAATCAAATGATGATAGCCTGAAATCTTCTATCAATACATACATATAGTCACGTTGCTATATCCTTTGAGCGAAAGTCAGAACCAACAATCTTGAAAAGCCTGAAAGGCCATGTTCGGCTGTATGACTTTATGATGTAATAAAGATTAAAATAGTGATAGGTTGCTAGCGCATCGTCAAAGAAAAATTCAAATTTTAAGCATTAGCCGCCTTCTACGATATCTTAAAAATATGAAGTGCCGGAAACCACACGGCATTTTAGAGTAGCCTTCTATCCAATCTAGATAAAACTAAACAACACGTATACCTACTTACTGCAGTACCTGAACTCGCTACCTCCAATATATTGAGCAATTATCAGTGGCAGTGCATTGCGCAAGCATGTTATCTTCCTTTACGATTCTATTGATAATCTGTCCTATGTCTGTGTGATCTAAGATAGACATACCCGGGGCCCGGCGCTAGTATTCGCATAAAAAGAAACTGAAACCAGTGCCAAACACATATCTCTGTTGTTTCTTGGTCCGCTATTAATTGGCTCGATATTTTGGGCGAGTCTATTTTTGCGCAGAGGTTAACGCAGGTGCTTCGCGATACTCTCACAGCTATACATTACACGTTGAAAAGTTCTACGTGTTGTTATTTGAGTATGAATGTAGTCATCAATGATCTGGTATCCATTGGAAGTTGGCGTCATAACCAACAGAGTAAGTGCGTGCTGTTAGGGTACAGGTCAACTTATAGCCTAATATGACCACTTCTCAGAATGACTACTCCCAGATCTTCCACTTGCCGTGATAACTACTTTCTCAGCTAGTCAAATGATGGTCAAGTTGCTTCGTTCACAACTCGTCAATTCAGTATGGTGAGATAGGACCTAGGGTTGCCAATCAACACTGTTAAGAAATAATGCATCTGGGCACATATTACCAATGTATTCAGTCGGCAAATGGTAGGCGTGTTTCCGGCAGAGTAACTAGAACTATTCAATGTCTTTTTACGAATGACGCAAGCGAAGACTAAACGCATCCAAAGCTTTGAAGGAAGCTACGCGAAGATGAGCGATAAAACAAGAGAACATTTTAGGAACAAAAGCGCATGCAACTAGTGTACCAAAAATTTCCAAACTTGGTTTGTTTATCAGGCTAATCTTAAAAGTTCGGGATTGAAATAAAAATTAAGATTTTTTCCGGTATTGTTAAAAAAGAATTTATTAAAAAGATTTTCAGTTACTACTTAAATAAAATTTAATTTATTACATTCAAGACATAAGTGGAATTCCTCCCAACAATCTTCTATCAAAGGAAAAAAATGTACTGGATGGCCATCTGAAAACGAAACAATAAAACTCATTTAGAGTGAAAAACTTTATTCTATTAATACACAGCAACAATAAAAATAGGATCAACCAACCAACACAACCATCGGCACCATGATACCAAAGACAATGGCAGCTACTGATGCTATTTTATACTTATGCCTTCGAGCGTTCACATCCACGTATGCGCCAAATCTATGGAAAGTACTGACGTCGTAGTTCAATCTTTCGTACTCTTTCAACTGCGCTACAAATCCTGGGTTAGGATTGATGAATTTCCGTCTCTGTCGCACGTAGGCGTGCGCCTGAGGGTACGTCAGCTTGTACTTCTCCATGAGATAGGCGATGACAATAGTAGCAGAGCGGGATACTCCGAAATGGCAGTGGACGATGACGTTTCCTTTGTGCAGTCCTTCTTCGATGAAGGCATTGGCCATTGGGAAGTAGGGCAGGAGATTGGTTTGAGGAGTGTCGTAGGCCCTAATGAAGAGTGTGCTGATGTTGGTGTTGACAAATGTCGACGGTGGTAGTCGACGAGTCTCAACGGTGAGCACATGGGTGATGCCAAGCTGTCTAAGAACATTTTTGTCTCCTGCAGCCCTTGCATTGCTCAGGTACAGTCCGGGGATGATCTGGCTGTAGCAGGCCTGCGTGCACAGGTCGATCTTGTTGTACAAGGCCTTCCGGGACCAGTTCTTGATGCCCCCCAACGCTAGGACCGGGTTTGGTATATTGAGGAAAGCTACCGCGAACGTGCTACTGAACATCACCTTCAGGACCTTTAAGAGTCCTACGACAATTAGCATAACACTTTCAACTTTACATGATTGTTTCTTTTTTTTTGGGTTTTTACATTTTATATGAAAATTTCACACTTATTTAGGCTTGAATCTTGACATTTGTACAGAGTATTGTGACTTTTGATTTTGTTGAGATGATTCTGACACTGTATTTCTTTTCTTTGACATCAAATGTGATGAGGTCAGTCAATGCTTACAGGTGAGATAAATTACTTTACTTCTTCTTATATTGTGAACGTAGCATTCTTATATCACTTAAACCCTTATGGAATAGACAGAGCCAACATTCTCAAAAAACTGGAAGTTTACGGTCAGGTAAATAGCTTATGGAATGGAGATTCATATAGTGACATGTAGCTAGCCCATCACCTCAAAAAAGAATCCCATGTTTATAGCCTTACCTGCCTTACCTCTTATTAAATTTTACAATCTGCGAGGAAAGAAAGCAGCAGCAACACTCATTATTTTTTTTCTAGACCAGCATACATACATATAATCACGTCTATATCCCTTGCGGGGTAGACAGAACCAACAGTCTTGAAAACACTTATAGGCCACGTTCAGCTATTTGGCTTTAAGATAGAATTGAGATTCAAATAGACCAGCATGTAAGCTTTCAAGTCACAATTTTAAGATGATGTCAAATGAAAAGCATAGCTTAATGGCGTCCTCTTCCTATTTATAGATTATTTCTGAAGTACATACATATTTACCTACTTTTGTGATTCCGCATTCTTGCATTCTCGGTTTCTTATTCCAAAAAGGGTTTCTTGTAAAATTAAAATTTTATATCCCTTGCGGGGTAGACAGAGCCAACAGTCTTGAAAATACTGAAAAGCTTTATAATTTAATAGAATACATGATATTCCTATCATGTATTCTGTTAAACTGTAAAATCGAAAAATATAAGCTATGCCGCTAAATCCAAAATAAACTTCTATTACCTAGTATTAATAGGCAGACATCGGAAGAAGCGAGACGGAAGCTATTAAAAGACCGTAAAATTAGTCGGGATCAGACACGTGTTTTGTCCAATAAAGTCGATTTATTTATTGGATCTGTTACGGTTTTAATTACGGCTGTATATATTTGCAAGGAATTCTTACAGTAGATAAATACACCGGCTATGCTTAAGAATACCAACAAATTTAGGAAAGCCTCAGGTTCGAACCCCGGGCAGGTGTTTTTTCTGATTTGGCTACCTTTACGTATTTCTTACTTAATATGGTATCTTTCAATATATGATATGAATTTGAATACTTAATTTTTTACATGCTGAACGTGGCCTATCAGTTTTTTTTAAAACTATTGGATCTGTCTATCCCGCAAGGGATATAGATGTGATTATATGTATGTACGTGTATGTAAAATATGGGTGATTTGTTCTAATATATTTTCAGGAATTAAACAGTTATTTAAAAGCAATATAATAAGCTTTATTATGCTTCATCTTCTTCAAAATTTTATAAAAGAGAACACTGACTCACTTTTTGACTGATGCATCGACGTACAGCTCTAAAGGTGCCCTAAAAGAGAATTTTCCTAATTTCCGCGGGAACTGAAATTCATTTTCACAATTCAGTTCTCGCGGAAATTATGGAAATTATTCTTTGTTCACCCAGCGGTAAGAGTTGTGCGTTTATGTCGGTCAATCAGTAAGTCAGTGTCCTTTTTTATTATTTTGATGAAGTTGCATTATATTGGTGCCGAAAACCACACGACACTATGTAAATAAATAATAATAAGTAAAACGTACTATCAAGTTACTATGTATTCAAAGAAACCATATTTTGTAAGAACTGCATAAATATACTGGTTAATTAAACACTCACAAAAATTTGTAAAGTTAATAAATTGTAAAACAAAACATAAAACATTGAAATAAACATAAATGAATTCTAACTTTGTGTGTGTAATGTGAGAAAAAAACAATTGACTCTCATCTCTTAAAATTAACTTTTTTTATAAACTGCCAGTGCGCTAACAAAACAAACATATACCCAAATCAAAAGATGCACCTGCCCGGGGATCGAATTTGAGACCTTCGAAGTTTGTTGGTATTTTTGAGCAGAGCCCGTGTATCTATCTACTGTTAATTTTCACGGAAACTGAAATAAACGAGATGTTTCAATTAACGTACTGTAGTTTTATATAAACCTGTTTATATTTAATTCTAATTAGGAGAAAAGAAGAGACGTATGGTGGCGTGGGTGGATCATTGTGACTGAAACAGACCAACATTCAAGATGAAAGCGTTTATCATTCCTAACAGCTAATTAGTCTGATTATAAGGCTGATTGCACATGTAATATAGCAAAATAAAATTTTATAAGTTATAAGCCATAAGGGATAAAGACGTGATATGAATAAACTTTTACTTACACTTTTTAATATTAATTTTATTTTAAAAAACGCGTCTTGTTGGTATCGCATTTTTCATAATAAAATTAGATTTCGACTTATTCATAGAAAAGGTTTCTAATAATTAAAAAAGTAAGTAAGTAGTAATATACAACATAAGTTTTTTACAAACTTATGCGTCAATGAGTCTGATAGTTTCCTTAAAAATCTGAAGCGAAATATTTATATTTTTATTTTGGTTATCGCGTAAAAAGACATTCGCAGGTTAAGATGGAGGATTTAAACATCGACTTTACAAAACTGAAACAAAACCATGTAATTAGAATAACAGCTTGTGTCAAATTTAACTCGTATTTACCTCCTGACTTATCTAACATTCTCAGCAGTCAGGGCTACAATATTTGCACGTTCACTTTATACACGTCAGATCACGGAAACAACAGCATATTTTTCTGAACATTCATGCCAAATTATCATCGTCAACAGCTGATGATTGAAATATGGTAGAAAGACGGCCGCTAACAATATAGTGACAATAATTTTAGAGATTTGTTAAAATAGAATTGCCCACGAGGTTGAATTGTGAAAGGTGAGTGAATTATTTTCAATTATAAAGAAGCCTGCACGATCAGGCTTCGGAAGATGCGACCAATCAACTTGGGGCGAAAATATATATATTTTTGTATGTACGTACGTTGTGCGTCTTGCTTGTAACATGACAGCTTTAGACCGCTGATTTTGATGAAATTTTAAATGTGTATAATAGCATCTGTCAATGGTAAGAAGTACATATGTTGAGATCGTCGCAAGCAGATCTTAATTTAAGTACTTTTAAATAGAACATATGTTATCTGGTTATCCAAGATAACGGAACGTTGGTCAGACGGGAGTCACTCAATAATTCTGAATTTAAATATCTACTGTATTAAGACTAATGCATCTTTATAAAAAGTGAAATCGTGTTTCAGCCGCAGTGCAGTAATTCAAGATCGACATTTAGCCAGTGGCCCAGCCGCCAGCACAAGCGGGTCACACGCCGCCCTGCGCGCAGTTACCGCGGCCGCTCCGACGACCAACCACTAACTTTCATCAACTTTTCGAGATTTATACCAAATCTTTGGTATTATAAGTGTTGTGTACACAATGTTGAGTATTTTTGGAGCGTCGGCTCGCCAGTAGGGTCGGCAGCAGTTTAGCAGTGGCCGGCGCCGAAAGCGAGCGTACCGTCCCGCGTTAGTGAGCCAGTGTAGTGTCCTCGCAGTGTAAGTGGAAGTGGGTTTCTTAATCGATTAATAGTGCTTGTGTGGTGCAGTGGAAGGCTTTGGTGCTAACACACTAATGCATGAGCGGGGCGCGTGGGCGGGTGTAGGTTGGGAAATTTGATAAGCCGTCGAAGGAGCTCGCCAGTTTTGTATGCAGCGCGAACGGCGGACTATTTTTGACCGGTCGTCGGGAGCGTAATTCTGCGCGGGCGCGCGCAGGCGCTGGCCGCGTCGGGGATGGGTGCGCGGGCGCACGCGGCTTTTCAACGCCTCTATAACCTCTTTTGTGTGGAAAAATCGGCGAAATTATGTTTGAGAAATTTTCAAATGGGAAGGGAAAAGCCGCGATTTATAAATTGTGCTTTGCATGCGGCTTGATATTTTATGTGTTTCAGATATGATAACTTTGGAAGGAGATATATTAGCTAGGTTCTAGTTAATAAGAGGTGGCTCGATATGTATTTTTGAACTAAAAATAAGAAAATTAGTCATGCTTAGCTTTGAATTTTCGCAATAAAAAATTACATTTAAGAAATGTAAAAATGGCTTGATAAATTGAAAATAATCTAATTAGAAATTCGAGAATGATAAGGTTTGTGGAAGGTCCCTAAATCTTTGAAAATAGTTAATTTCAGATGTCATGTCACGTGATAACCTAGAAAGTACGAAATCCCGTATAAACTCATTACTTAAAATATAAAACGTGTGTTTTTTGTTACTTATAGAGGTTTTTTTTTTATTTTTGCACTAAATACCGTTTACGAACTTTTATCATTGGCATTTCATCTATCCATGTTCGCTATTTTTTCACATCGCAACGTTGTGGTGGTTAAAATTGATCATCATGTGTAAGAATGCTATCGGAACAGAAACGAAGTTTGAGACACATCTGTCCAAGTCGATCTATTTGTTTAAAACGTAAAATATTTTTAATATTGGCATGATAATAACTTATGTAATAACTTAAGACAGAAGGTCCTTTAAGTAGAGACTAAATAGATTAACTGACTTGGTATTTATTTATTTATTTATTTTTATTTGTATTACATGGATCTCTTTATGGTAGAAAGACTGAGCTGCGAGACTTAGTTTTTTTTTTACGGGATGCTTTTGATGGCATTCATATTTCCTTCAACGACCTTTCCGTTATGCCATATTAAAACGTATGAAATTTACCTGAGCAACTCTAAATAAATAAAGATATTTCTCTTCCTTGAAATAAAAATACAAACATACATATAGTCAAGTCTTATAGGTATACCTCCTTTCGGGGTAGACAGACGCAACAGTCATGAAAAGACTGAATGGCTACGTTCAGCTGTTTGGGTTTATGATAGAATTGAGATTTAAATAGTGACAGTTTACTAACCCGTCGCCCTAAGTTTTTAAAGATTTCCCTTAGTCGCCTTTTACGACATCAATGGGTAAGATATGAAGTGGTTCTATTCTAAAGTGCCCGACACCACAAGGCATTATAGATGAATTAAAAATTTATTGATAAATTGATGGACTTACCATTACACAATTTAGACCAACTTACTTACTTACCACCTAACTTTAGTAAAACATTCAACAAGTAATATTTTCACTAAGGGAAATTATAAAATTCTAATTCATGAATTATTGCACAATAGTTGTAAAACAGTTACCTACCTTCTTCCAAGGTACTAAAGCTCAGAGTGGGTAGAGCAAATTTCTACAACCGGTTATTTTTCATCAGTTTAGTATCACACACTTTGATAAGGCAGTGATACATACATACGTCTATATCCCTTGCCGGGTAAACAGAGTCAACAGTCTTGAATAGACCAATATACCACGTTTAGCTTAGTGATAGAATTGAGATTCAAAAAGTGACAACTAGCTAGCGCATCGCCTAAAAGAAAAATCCCAAGTTTATAAGCCTATCCTTTAGTCGCCTTTTACGATATCCATGGGACAAAGAAAGAGTAGTCCTATTATTTTTTCTATCGGTGCCGAGAACCACACGGTATCAATTTTTATCTTGTCTTTATCCAAGCCTTTATGTTGATAAGTTATCAATGGAATAAAATTAAGCACCAACATTGTTGAGACTTAAACACTAACAAAGAATTGAATTTGCTGTATAACATTTAATTTATAATGCACGTGGTGTCTTCACTGTGTTCTGCAACTTCAAGTTAGGACTATTTTCTAGAATTTCTGAATGCTTAGTTCATTATAATCTCAATTCTATAGAGCTTCTAATAGAGTTTCTAATTCTGTGGCTTCCAAGTTTTTTTCTATAATGTTCTGTTGACCGTTCCATCCCTTTCTCGAATCGGTTTAGGTTACTTAAGACCCCTTACATCATTATGAATGTAACTGGAAACCTGAATTAATAGTAAACAATCAGGCATTACAAAAATACATACATACATATGATCACGTCTATATCCCTTGCGGGGTAGACAGAGCCAACAGTCTTGAAAAGACTGAATGGCCACGTTCAGCTATTTGGCTTAATGATAGAACCGAGATTCAAATAGTGACAGGTTGCTAGCCCATCGCCTAAAAGAGGAATCCTAAGTTTATAAGCCTATCCCTCAAATCTACAAAAATCCATACTAATATTGCAAATATGAAAGTATATTTGTGTCTATTTCACGTCAAACACCACTAAAACGAACTCCATGGAATTTTGCATACTAAAAGCGTGGAGTACGAAGGACAAAGGCTTTCACGCGGGCAGAGCCACAAGCGAATGCTAGTCTTTCATATTATACATACATATGGTCACGTCTATACCTCTTGTGGGATAGACAGAGGCAACAGTCTTGAAAAGAGTGAATGGCCACGTTCAGCTAGATGGAGTGGTCCTATTCTTTTTTGTACTGGTGTCGGGAACCACACGGCAAAATATTTATGTGAAATATAATCTTAATTATGTGTATTTACAAATTTTAAAATTTCAACGTATATAGTTCCTTTATAAATCAAGGTTTCCACCGCAGTAAGTTTCGTATTTCGCAAGTATTAGTATGACACTCGTAAATTCGTGTTTATCCTTGTTTACCAGAGACAGTAAAATAAACCATAATTTAATGACATACACCAGTCTCTGTGAATAGTACACTATTTGGGTCAAGGTAATATTATGAATGCAAAAGTTAATTTGTTTGTTACATCTTCACTGTTAAACCTTACAGCTGAACGTGGCCTTTCAGTGTTTTTCAAGATTCTTGGCTCTGTCTACCCCGCAAGGGATATAGACGTGACTATATGTATGTATTCTTTACACCCAGGACAAACGCCATAATGATTGAATCACCAAAAAAACTCATGATACAGAGAAAGCCAAAGGAAACTAACAATGTCGTCTATTTGAGGGGGCTATCAACATAATTAATATTACAATGCAATTATGCTTCACAGTCATAATTTATGTCGTGATATGACATCTCATGATTTATTCATTGTCTGATAAATTTGCGAGATAATAAATGTTATTGCTCAATAATCCTAGGTCAAAAAGAAGGTCCTTAACTGACGAGCTAGCGTGAAGGGAATAATGAATGTGGAAGATATCTTATGTGCGTATGTCACCGGGTAAGATTCATGATCTATACTAATATTATAAAGCTGAAGAGTTTGTTTGTTTGAACGAGCTAATCTCAGAAACTATTGGTTTGAATTGAAAAATTATTTTTGTATTAAATAGACCAATTATCGAGGATGGCTTTAGGCTATATAACATCACGCTGCAACTATTAGGAGCGAAGAAATAATGGAAAATGTGAAAAAAAAACGGGGTAAATTATTTATCCTTGAGGGCTTCAATGATGCCCAAAATAACTAATCGACGCGGACAAAGTCGAGGGCACAGCTAGTTTAATATAAAGTCCTTCATCCATACATATAATACAGTGCCGTGTGGTTCCTGGCACTTTAGAATAGGACAACTCCATATCTTTTCAATGGATGTCGTAAAAGGCGACAAACGGAAAGGCTCATAGTTGGGATTCTTCTTGTAGGCGATGGGCTAGTAACTTGTCTCTACATCACTATTTGAATCGCAATTCCATCATTAAGCCATACCACTGAACGTTCCAGTGTTTTGTATTTTTGTTATAAAACAGTGAAAAATATTTTGTCTTTAAATTTAGGCATTTCAACTAAAACGGTTAGTGAAACATTTAAAAAGAATAATAGATAGCATTTTTTTTTGTAATTAAAAAAAAACATTTATAGAAGCAAATTCTTTGTGCATCATGAAATATAAGCATTATCCTACTTTAGGGTCAATTAACATACTTATTAAATGAGAGTCGTTTCTTGGCTCTAACCTTACTTGTCCAATCTTCACTCCTCGATCATTTACCAAAAAAAACGCTAGGAATATATAAGAATTCACCTGATTCCATAGCTTTCTAGACTGTTAACGAAGGAAAAACATATTAGTCTGATAACTGCATCTCTTTTCGCCCAGATTCTAAGGAAAAAATGGCTTCTAAATTATCCCTATAACTGAATTTCAACGGCTAAACAGGGCTTTCTGTGACTCTGTCTATCCCGTAAGCTCACCCATCATACTTTTAGGTTTATGTGACTTTGAATTAGTATATTGACTCTGTTTGCCCCGTTAAAGATAACGTGTATGTAATGAATGTGTCATCTCACATATAACAACACTGGGAGGCTGCCAATCGTGATAGCGGCCATTATGAACTGCACAAACCATTTAATTTCTTAGAACCTCGATAATAGGGTTGGACGGCCAAGATTCTTGCACGGCCTGTGATAAATTTGCATCACCAGGGTTAATGTGATAGACCATTATGATAGCAATTAAATGTCCACTTGTTCATAAAAGTAAGACCAAGAAGTAACGGCTTATAATTTTCAACATACATACAGACATAAATAAATCACGCCTGTTTCCCAGAGGGGTAGGCAGAGACCACATCTTTCCACTTGCCACGCGTTTCTTTCACTTCATCCACATTCATAACTCTCTTCATGCAAGCTCGTCGGTTTCGGGTACTCTTGACCAGAACTTTTGCTAGAACATCTTCGATTTGAACAATTTTCATTATACATTCATATAATCACGACTTAATCCCTTACGAGGTAGATAGAGCCAATAGTCCCGTAAAGACTGAAAGGCCACGAGCGCCACGTTCAGCTGTAGGGCTCAATAATGGAATTGAGATTCAAATAGTGACAGGTCGCTGACCCATCACCTACAAGAAGAATCCCAACTTCATTAGCAATTCCCTTAGTCGCCTTTTACGATATCTATAAGAAAGATATGGAGACTTTTTAAAATCTTTCGTATACAACTCCTGAAGTTTTGAAGGAAGTTTATTTTGGTAATATGGTACCATGTTTGAGAATACTCTTGTCACATATAAGGTTAGTAGGCTTACTTCATACTGAAAGGATGTTTCTTTTTATATTATGTTATCTAAATACTTATATAAACGGAAACTGATTGGGACATAAATATATTTCTTTATTTATTTATTTACTTCACAAGTTTGAGAAAAACATTACATTACATTACATATACATACATGTACTAGCGACCCGCTCCGGCTTCGCACAGGTGCAATGCTGATACTAAATACACTACAGAAAATCTGTGACTATTTATTTTATTTTTACAACAATTATTACATTGCAGAATGTCTTTATACAAACGTTCACAGCTTTTTATAGGCACGCTGCCGCCGCCCCGGTCTACCAGTACCGCCGCAAGCGCTACTTCCCGCAATTTTAAATCTGTAATATCTACGAAAATATTCATTTAAATCTCGTGCTGTAAAGGAACATATAGATCTATATTAAATCAACAATATATTAGAGCTATTTAATTGGATAAGGATTAATGCTGTATTGGTTAAAATCGCTTCAAAATTTGTCGTATAAAGTAAATGAAAAAAAATGTTATTGTGGGATATCCATGAGAGATAGACATATACCATCGCGGAGTTTTCTGTAGACCTTTTCAATGTGTACAAATAATTAGTGCATTATTTTGATAAATCTCGTAGGGTCATTTGCAAAGTAAGCGGAATAAAATATAATAATTAATAACATCACATTAGAAACCTCAAAAATAACAGTATTTCTCCACTATTTAATGGATGTGATTATACATATAAACCTTCCTGTTGAATAAATCTATCTATTAAAAAAAATCGCATCAAAATCCAGTGCGTAGTTTTAAAGATTTAAGCATACAGAGAAAGCGACTTTGTTTTATACTATGTAGTGACATAACAATTTGACTTAACTAAAATCTTATTTTGAAAGAACATTGGAGACACCAAAATAGGCCGAAACCTGGGCCCCCCCATAAAGTTTAAACAGATGCCATTCAAGTACATATGGATGACATATACTCGTAAGCACCCACTCCAAACCGCTGAGTCTTCTAGCTTTTAAACTTGGCATGAAGATTTCTTATGTGCTCTAGTTGTGGACTAAGATAGAATTTCCCGAAAGATTAAATAATTTACATACATACATACATATAATCACTTCTATATCCTTTGCGGGGTAGACAGAGCCAACAGTCTTGAAAAGACTGATAGGCCATATTCAGCTATATGGCTTTAAGATAGAATTGAGATTCAAACAGTGACAGGTTGCGAGCCCATCGCCTAAAAGGAGAATCCCAAGTTTATAAGCATATCCCTTAGTCGCATTTTACGACATCCATGGCAAAGAGATGGAGTGGTCCTATTCTTTTTTCTATTGGTGCCGGGAACCACACGGCACATATTAAATAATTTTTGTGAGTCAATAAATATTGGTCCTTCATATTGAGTAATGGCGTTGCTTTCCCTTGCGCAGAGGCATGCACGATGGGAATGATAATAATAATTGGTATATTTTTCTATGTGCTCCACTGTACTTGCGCTAATTTGGCACCAAAATAAAGTTCAGAACATCGCACCTTCACCTGTCGTGTCAACGTCTCATTTGACACGACCCTGCACAGTACACTCCCTTTTGAGACAGTCATCAGAGAGACAGTGTCATCAATATATACTTTTACTAGAGTACGCTCGTGACTCTGCTCGTGTACATGCATACGTATAATCACGTCTATATTCCTTGCGGGGTAGACAGAGCTAACTATCTTGAAAGGACTGATAGGCCACATTCAACTGTTTGGCTTAACGATAGAATTTGGATTCAAATAGTGACAGGTTAGGCTAGCCCAACGCCTAAAAGAAGCATCCCAAGTTTATAAGCATTTCCCTTAGTCGCCTTTTACAACATCCATGAAAATGAGATGGGGATGACAATTCTTCTTATTGGTGCTGGAAACCTCACAGCAGTTCTCGTGTGGTCTAGACGAGAAGAAAAATCATAATGTCTGCCAGCTGCTTCCCTTCCCGTAAAGATTGTAGGAGTCAATCAAAGGAAAGGCTAATACACTTGCGATTCTTCTTAAAGGCTAGCAACCTGTCAAATTTGAATCTAAATTTAGTCATTAAGCCATACAGGTGGAAGATTGTGTAGTTTGTCTACCCCGCAAGGGTTAAGGACGTAATTACATTTAATGTAAGTATGTATCTATATAATTTTGTGTTTGCAAATTTTTGAAATAATTTTTTGCCTCATTAAACTACTAAGTTTTACTTTGATTATTAATTTATTTTTCAGAAAAAATATTAAGATTTTCTATGACATCATGAAAATATGTTGTTGAATTATATAGCAAACTTTTTACACAGAAATTAATATCTCTCCATCACTGTTACATTTTGTTTAAGTTTACAAAACGTTTAAAAATTCCCCGCTTCATTTCCACAGAACGCATGAAATATTTACGTGCAAATCTTTGAGTAATTAAATAAGAAATTACAAATAATAACAGGAAACATCGGTTTCAACGAATAAACAAGTCGATTAACCAGAAATTCTTGAGCAAAACCGAAACCCAACTGAACGGTAACCTTCAATCCGTGAAACAAAAATAATCGCGCGAACCAACCGTTACTATTCATAGACGAATCATAGTAAGAAGGCCTTAGCATAAATATTTTTCACACAAGATTATCACCTGTCCCTCTCGCACTTGACTCAAAAACATAACACTGTCTCTTTCCCCATGGCAGGCAGCCAAGCCGCCGTCACAAGTTACGAAATATGAAATCTAATTATGAAGATCATTTTAATAAAAGTTGCATTTTGTACTTTAACGAGGCAGACATAATCCTATAATTTACTATCGGCATGTGGTACTAAAATATGTAATCAACTGTCCAGATAATATAAAAGATGTCCAGATATATAAAAGAAATTGCTTTGCGATAGTTTAATAAGAACTGCATATATCTTTCGCTTCATCCTTATTCATCATTCCCGCCCCTGATTCGTCTAGGCATTTCTTCATAGCACATCTAATACGCCTGCAATCTGACTTACCCAATCCAGGCAAACCTAGGGCTCCTCTCCACAGAGATGACTATAATGACAAAAGACGGCACCAATAACCTGTATTCTTTGACGACGGCGTCTGTGGCGCAGCGGTAGTATGCTTGTCTGTTACACCAGAGGTCCCGGTTTCAAATCCCGGCCAGGGCATGATGAGAAAATAACTTTTTCTGATTGGCCTGGGTCTTGGATGTTTATCTATATAAGTATTTATTATAAAATATATAGTATCGTTGAGTTAGTATCTCGTATCACAAGTCTCGAACTTACTTCGAGGCTAACTCAATCAGTGTAATTTGTCCCGTATATCTTTATTAT
The DNA here is from genome assembly GCF_032362555.1 of Amyelois transitella. Taxonomy (NCBI): domain Eukaryota; kingdom Metazoa; phylum Arthropoda; class Insecta; order Lepidoptera; family Pyralidae; genus Amyelois; species Amyelois transitella. The sequence goes on along the minus strand of NC_083528.1, from coordinate 2,955,834 downwards.
TATTACTATTTTTTTTATTCTTTTGTAGGTGGAGCTTTCACTCGTGCAGATCTTACAATATCTACTTAATTATAAATAAATTATGTAGGTGGCGCTAAATAAGCGCGAGCGAAGCTGCCGGCAAAAGCTGATTCTTTAATAATACTGAGAATCACCGGTTTCAAATCGAGAGTAATAAACTTGGTTTAGAACTGAATTTACAGCTATTTTAACGACTGCAGTTATATTCACATACCTGCGGCGCATGGCCCTAAACTTTTAGTGCAATAAACAAATAGGTAAAAAGTATGCCGTGTGGTTTCCGCCAATTAAGAATAGAACCTCTCCATATCTTTCCCATTGATGTCGTAATAGGCGACTAAGGGATTGACTTATAAATGGGATCCCTCTTGTAGGCGATGGGCTAGCTACCTGTCACTATTTGAATCTCAATTCCATCATGAAGCCATACATCTGAACGTGGCCTTTCAGTCTTTTCAAGACTGTAGGCACTGTCTGCACCGTAAGGAATATAAACGTAACTATATGCATGTATAATCCTTTATTCATGTTTAGTGTTGAAGAACAGAAGCAGCTTACAAAACTAATTATTTATTTCGACTGTAATAACAATACCTACTGTTATTGTTACAAACATTACTCAGACGTCTCGTAACCTGCTGCAAGGCCGAAAACCGTAATACACGTGCACTTTACAACAGTTTGACGCAAAACACTGACAACTGACGATCGTCAAAATAGGTACTGGCTGTATACATTTTCAGCCATTATACAGTAGTACAAGTTATTTTCATAATTATCAGTATTCGGGTCCGTAACAAATTAAAAGCGAGTGTCAATTATTATAGTGCCGTGTGGTTCCGGGCACCAGTACAAAAAAGAATAGGACCACTCCATTTCTATCCCATGGATGTCGTGAAAGGCGACTAAGGGATAGGCTTACAAACTTGTGATTCTATTTTTAGGCGATGGGCTAGCAACCTGTCACTATTTGAATCTCAATTCTATCATTAAGCCAAATAGCTGAGCGTGGTCTATCAGTCTTTTCAAGACTGTTGGTTATCTAAGGGATATAGACGTGACCATATGTAATATGTATGTGTATGCCAATGATTACTGTCACATAATGTGGAAACATGCAAAATGTCTGCGAAACAAATATTGAAACAAAAATTCCGGAAGTCTTCAGGATAAAAGATAAGAGCGATCATTCGGTAATGAAAATGGCTGCGCTAGGCGTAACGTGTATTGTCATCCCTCCTCAGGATATGAGCTGAATTTTACAGAACAAAAGGCACATTAAAGAGATTTTGTAGGGTGTTACTCCTCCCGTCATTGAAGGTTTGTAGAGGTGAAGGTGGAAAAGTAAATAAATAATAAATAAATATATACGGGACAAATTACACTGATTAAGTTAGCCTCGAAGTAAGTTCGACACTTGTGTTACGAGCTACTAACTTAACGATACTATATTTTATAATAAATACTTATATATGTAGATAAATATCCAAGACCCAGGCCAATCAGAAAAAGTTCTTTTCTCATCATGCCCTGGCCGGGATTCGAACCCGGGACCTCTGGTGTCACAGACAAGCGTACTACCGCTGCGCCACAAAGGCCGTCATGAACTGTGTCATTAAGATTCCATATGTAGCCTAGAATAGTGTAGAATGAAGAGAGGGTTTCTATTTCTAGAAATTCGAAATTCTTCCTGGAACTCATTTTCGTTTTACGCGAGCAAAGTCGCGTGTAAATTTACTTTGTATTTCTACAACAATTTCAGGATAAGTCAATGAGCTAAAAAATATGACGTAGGCGACCACTTTGTCGCGAGTGGTGTCAAAGTTTCAGTAAACAAGTCACACAATTAGCTAAAATGATCATTTATAATGTCGACAGAAACGTGAGACATCACGAGGTTTCTAAATAAAATGTGTGATTAATTCATATGAAGATATTTTTTTAATTTGCCTGGCAACGTAATGTATTTCTGTAAGAAGTTGAGCGTTTTCAATAATATATATGTATCTCAATATGTATTTTGTCACACTGACCTCGGGATATTCACGGAGCTCGGTTAAAAAGTCCCTTAGTCGTTATTACATAAATGAAAATTACAAGTAAAATATAAAAGACAAAATTTTTGAATTTGAATAGTTGTCATCGTATTCGTAAGTAAAACAGCGCGTGAGTGAAACTTTTTTTTGATTGACCGGCTACGCCGAAATCGTAGCGGTACTACGTCGTAGCAGTGCGCAAACGCCGTAGTACTTCGTAGAAGACTCAATCGAGGTGTCGTATTTTAACACGTAGCGTAGCTCGTAATGTGATTTATCGGTATATTAAGATTTATAAAGTAAAAAACTAAATGTCTCCGATACAGAACGAAAAAAGTGCGAAAATTAATTTTGTAGAATTCTCGCACACTTCTGAGTAAAATATGACCATAGACGTGAAAATTTAAGGATCAAATTCCCCTATATTTACCATTTGTTAAGTTAAACATGATGATGTCCTATATCGATTTTTAAATGTATGTCAACATGTCCAATTAATTCAGAAGCGCTGACCTGATCGGGGAACACATACAAATTCAGCTATTAAGTACGTAAATATTATTAACTACTAAATCACCGATCACCAATCAACGCCGATCCCGAATCAAACAACTATTAGCTAAATAAACACTATCACTAGCAAACCAGTGAGATTCCAAAAACAAGATGTCTAACTATTAACTAGGTAAACAAAATGGCTGGCCAATCCGCGTCGAGTTTATCGTTATTCGTAAACAAGCGGTCGGCAAGATCATTTTGCGATCTGTGTTATGAAATAACAAGTTTATTTAATAAAAAAAAGTTTATTTATTAAATATAAAAGAACTAGCTCTTTCCCGCAGCTCTGCCTGCGTTAAAACATAATAGTCCAAGAGCCCGTGAACGCCAGACATACCTTATTTTGTAAAAGCTGCAAATTTCTGTAAATATGCCTCTAGTACAGGTAGGAACGATCCCCACCTATGATACTCAGGCAGTGGTTGCTTTGGCAGGTAGCAGGTAATAAAGGTATACTTCTTTCAACCTGAAATTCATTAATTTGTAAAGCTCAATTTTTTGATATTTTATCCGTAATAATACACAAACTCGCGTTACTCATTGCCAGACACGTACTATGGTTGCAACCCCTTGCCAGACACCCCTAAATTATAATATTTTGTAACTCTACTTACGTCATTTTGTAAAATCTGAATTTAATACATATTTTTTGGGGAATTATTCAAACAACGTTTCTGTAGTATGCGTATTCGAGGATGCTTTACCTAATGGAGCTCCCAATCAAATTTTATTAAAATTAATGATAACTCAAAAAAAAGGCATTTACAGAAGTGGTAATGCACTCATATATTTTATCCGTCTATATATAGTATGTAACTTGTAATTACCAGTCTATGATCGATAGATTTCGTTGATACAATGCCAAGTACCGAAGTCTGCTATGGTCAAACCGATTAACCGGTCAACATCTTAAGGCTTATCTTATAAATAGAAGATCTTTCTATTAGATTCCGATGTTTTTTAGGACTTACCTCTCTTTCTCTCTTATTCTTGCGTGTTCCTAGTTGCACCCTTTGCTGCAATGCTTAAATGCCTGACGGCGTGGCGCAGGTAGTGCGCTTGCCTGTGTCACCGGAGGTCCCGGGTTCGAATCCCGGCCAGGGCATGTTGAGGAACGAACTTTCCCTGATTGGCCTAGGTCTTGGATGTTTATCTATATAAGTATTTATTTTAAATAAAGTTAATATCTCGTACCACAAGTTTCGAGCTAACTTCGAGGCTAACTCAATCTGTGTAATTTGTCCCGTATATATTTATTTATTTATTTAACTGGCTGGAATAACCAAACAACATTTATTTCGTTACTGCTAACGTCATTATAACTATCTAAATGCCAATTACATTTACAAAGTTCAGAAATTTATCAGTGTCGTGTTCACGCTTGCCGTGTAGTTCTCGGCGCCAATAGAAAAAAGAAAAAAGCGACTTCATCATTTTCCCATGTATGTCGTAAAAGGCGACTAAAGGATAGGCTTACAAACTAAGGATTCTTTTTTTAGGCGATGGGCTAGCAAACTGTCACTATTTGAACCTCAATTCTATCATTAAGCCAAATAGCTGAACGTGGCCTATCAGTCTTTTCAAGACTATTGGCTCTGTCTACATGGCCGAGAAGGGATTTAAACCTGTGACTTTCCACGCATCACGCGTTTTAACCAGGCATCTTAAGAGTTCGACCATCGACGCTCGCACCCAATTTTACCAACCTTCCGGTTATACATCCCGAATCATGGTACGCTGTTCTTAGTTCGATTCACTAACAGCGACCCTTTATTAAATCTCTACAAAATCCATTGATCTGGCATTCATAAAATAGACTTTAGCTTAACACTCAACAGAGCAACGAAGATCGTTCAATGCTCTGTGATGTCAGTCAATGTTTGAAGAGCCACAAGCGCCTGACTATAATATTTCAGCCACGTTCAGCCGTGACAGCCGTCTGAGTTGTGAAATTTTAATTTACAATTAAAATAGCTCTGATATAAGGTTGCTGTCTGCGGGCGAATTGATATGCTGCTGAAATTTTACAGGTGGTCATTTTTACTCTTTATAAATAAATCACAATTAATGTTAAAAAGTTATATTAGCGCCATTATATTTTGGGCGTGTGGTTTCCGTCACTTTAGACGTCATTAAAGGCGACTAAGGGAAAAGCTCATGAACTTGGGATTCTTCTTTTAGGCGATAGCCTAGCAACCTGTCCCTATTGGAATCTCAATTAATAAATTATTCCATACAGGTAAACGTGGCTTTTCAGTCTTTTCAAGACTGTTGGCTCTGTCTACACCATGAGGGATATAGACGTGATTATAATGTACATACTGGTAAATATCTGAAGAAGAGGAATTAATATCTTGTGTCATTAATAGTTCAATAAAGGTACTGCCCTACGTTATAAAGAACAGAAAAGAAGAACCAAGTTCTGATTCTTATCATAAGATCCGGTATCAGGCAAAGAATCCGTCATCAAAATATCATAACAACATAATGCTGCATCTGTTTCCAAGAAATATGTTAAACTTAGTACCTATATAGAGCATGTGAAATATCAATGACATGATTGAAGTTCAGGAACAGTGTAGAAAAAGTTCGTCATTGATTAAGAGTCAGAACCCATATTTAACATTATCCTAACAGTTTCAGTAATACACACCACTAAAATACTGAGTTATTCGAGAGTGAAAGTATTGAAAGGGAACAAGAGTAATGTCTTGACACATTTAAAAATAAATTCTTATATACATAAAATCACGCCTCTTTCCCGGAGGGGTAGGCAGAGACTATCTCTTTCCACTTGCCACGATCTCTGCATACTTCCTTCGCTTCATCCACATTCATAACTCTCTTCATGCAAGCTCGGCGGTTTCGGGTATTCATTATATTATAAATTCTTATATATGTATATTAAGAAATTAAGGAGTTGGTAAATCTAGGCGCTATACAAAACGCAGTCAAAGCCTCTTCGGACGTTCCGTTTTCGTTTCTACTTTGAGCTAAATTCACAATTCTCAAGAACCGGATGTTGCTACAAAGCCTAAAATATCATAAGAGTGGGCAGCATTTTGTTTACGAACTAATTCTACTGTTTGAAATCAGTTTCCTGTGATCTGACTGTGGGCTGGTGATAAACTGCACCAAATTTGTTATTTATTGTGATTGTTGGTGGTAAATTTGAATACATTCTTTATTTTTCTGATGATGGAACTCTTAACACTAACACAATCTTTTAGTATTAGTTGTGTTTTGATTTTACCCCATATGCATCGTACATACAGCCAGGGTGAGGTAAAGGTCGAAAAAACTACTTCCAAGCCTTTTAAGTTTGAAAAAGGCGTCAGGCAAGGTTGTATATTATCCCCTGTTCTATTTAATATCTACGGAGAGTATATCATCAGACGGACTCTGGAAAACTGGGAAGGTGGTGTCACGATCGGCGGCACCAGAATCACAAACCTCCGGTACGCTGATGACACAACCTTGTTGGCAGCTAACGAGGCCGAGATGATGAGCCTCCTTACTAAAATGCAAAAGATCAGCATGGACTTGGGCCTCAAAATCAACCACTCTAAAACCAAAGTCATGGTAGTTGACCGCGCCAACTCACTCCATCTGACTGGTGCTCTGGGTCTGGAAACGGTGGATAATTTCATCTACTTGGGTGCTAATATTAGTAACACAGGCTCATGTGAAAAAGAGATCAGGAGACGCATTGGCATGGCCAAAAATGCAATGTCTCAACTGGAAAGAATCTGGAAGGATCGCAACATATCTCGGAAGACGAAGATCTCGCTAGTGACCACTTTAGTATTTAGCATCTTTAGCTATGGCTCCGAAACATGGACTATAAAACAAGCAGATCGTAACCGCATTGATGCTTTCGAGATGTGGTGCTGGAGAAAGATGCTCCAGATTCCATGGACTGCATTTCGCACAAACAGGTCTATTCTTCGTGAACTCAACATCCAAACTAGGCTTTCCACCATCTGTTTACGAAGAATCCTGGAATTTTTTGGCCACATAGCCCGCAAAGATGGCGACAATTTGGAACAGCTGATGATCACCGGCAAGGTAGAGGGGAAACGATCAAGGGGACGTAGCCCACTTAGATGGACTGACCAAATACGTTCGACTCTGGATAAGGACCTACATGAGGCGCTCCACACCGCTAAGGACCGGGCAGGGTGGAGAGACGTAGTGCGCTCTAAACTGACTTGTCTCCGGGGAGTTCACGACCCTCAGTAATGAGGTTTACGACGCAAGAAGAAGAAGAAGCATCGTACATAACTGATGTAGACAGAAGTATTGGTCTCATCATGGTAAGAACGATCGTAGGTTCTTCTGCTACACCATATATCTGTATCATTATATCATTTATAATATTGATAAATAGGCATTTACTTATTTAGAGTCTTGATCTTGACATTTCATCATTGATTTGTGACATTGAGCGCTCTCCGCGTCTTTTAAATCAGCAGCTCTGGACAAGTCTGGTCATACATCATTGTCCAAACAGTCCATTAGTATAATAAACCATCCCATATTTACTTCATGATTTACAGATCACCTGATCTAACTGCCAACACGAGAAATTTACGACTCAAATAACAAGAATAAAAATCGTGTATTCATAACTTGACTGAGCTCTTTTTCAACAAGTGAAATTATTGTACATAACAAGTCAGCTCTTAGAAAAAAAAGCTTATAAAAATAAGTTGTTGAATTTGAGAACTAAAAGGAATTCTCAACATTTTATTATATTTGAGATATAAGAACTTGATTCAGATTCACATTTGTAAATATTATAATTCAAATCATTGACAATTATTACTGTTAAAACAATATGATGACATAAAACATTCCTGATTTCTCAGCTTTTTATTGAAACACCGGCGTTTTATGAAAATGTTTAAATTCTCTATACCCAATTTTATTTTAAAATCTGCTATGATAATGTAATTTAATAACTTATATCTGTAACAGGAATGGTACTACTGATTCAATTTGTAGTTGTAGCTATTAGATGTCGTATGAATACACCAACAACAGTAAATTTTAACATGAGAGTCAAAAGCACACACCTATAAAGAGTAAAACGGAAGCCAATGCACTATAAAGTGAATCTACCGAGACGGGTTGCGTTGATAGTTCTATAAATAAGGCATGTAGGTCATGCGAGCTAATTTCGTCCAGATTGCAGCTTCAATCATGTAGACAGAATTATATTTGAAGCATGCAAAACAATGTCGGTATTGTCTATCTGTGGGATTGAATCATCATAATTTCTGATGCCTCGTGGTGTTTCGATTCTATCATTATACATCATGTTAAATATTTTGGTATCATCATAGGTATATAGTATTCTTATTTTGTTGCCTTTCATGACGTCTTAAAAAGAATCAGGAAGTAACAATAAAGTTCCCTGCATCTCCCTTTTTCTTCTCTTCTTTACAGTTTATACGATTTTTTGTTTAGTTCAGAACAATAACATTTTAGTTTATATTGATCCTTCCTTTTATATATATGTATTTCAAATATAAAGTAAGAGTAACTACCTGAACTTGGTCTTGAAATCCCATCACTTTTGACGTGATGAAGATATTTCTTAAACTGACATTATTCAAAATAAATATTGCAACTTTGATTTGAAATACATATGTATTCTATCTCTGTCAACAATTTCATCATATATCATTTTCATATAACATAATATATCTTTTTAAAACCTTGAGTATGTTTATTCATTTACAGCAATATGTTAAAAATATTTAAAAAAAATACATTGTTTACGGTTTTTATTATGCTTTCAGTGCATTGAGTGTTTTAGATGTGCCAGTTATGAGGCGATTATAAAATTTATCGTATTTATGCACATTATATTCTCAAACGTCTCTACTTCAAAATGGGGATGTGCCTATTTTAGCAAGGAATCATCTGATGCTCACGCCTTCGTCAATTTAATATATTCAAGCAATTTCCTGTCTGAACTGACTAATATTAATTGCATTCAAATCGCCGGTCACATGAGATTAAGTAAGGGCTAAATAATCCGTTAGATCATTTCTATCTTCAACGGAAAACACCTCTGCACAGCCACGTCACAACGTGACGAGTCGACGTTATCCAATGGTTGCAGTCTCCCACGCAAATTCCGGACCGCCCGCCTCGGCTGGTCGCCAAAATTTTCATAGTTTAGTTACGATTTCGAAAACGAACCGACGCGTCCCGCCGCCGGTACCGAATCCTCTAACGAGTCCACTTTCTACTTCTTCGATAACTCGGTCTACTTCATAAATTTTATTTTGTTTATCAGTACCATCTATTTTTAGTAGAGTTTCAAGTGTGAGTGCACTGACATAAGTGATACGTGCTTTTATTGGATTTTTGTTTGGCGATCTTGGTACGTTATGTTTTCTCATATCATCATTGACATTGACTCTATCACATGTTGACTTAACATCAAATTATAATTTATTACATTTATCAATAATTATTCATTATTGACTATTGCTTTAAGAACATTTTTTCTTTGAAAAAAAAGTAGATCATAAAATTTTTAGAGCGGCGAAAAGTTAGATAATCGTGGGAAGTGAGACAGTGCAGTTATAAAAGTTTTGCGCTGAAACGTCCAGTTTCTGAGGCCTTCGGCGTACAGAAATAGCCGAGACGTTCGTTTCACACTTGAGGGAATTTCAACAAGACATGGACACCTACTCGCTTACACTTCACCTTGTCTCGCAGATGGCGCTGACCGCTGCAACCCACCACCGACTCTGACTCACGCTGAGCTTTCAGCTGTCGTTACGGATTGAGTTGAATAATGAATACGTACTCGTATGAGTTAGAGAGAGACTGCCATCGATATTGATCAATTTTTTTTTATCGTAGAACAATTCGGAAAATTATCACGCTTAAATTAGATTTGTAACTCAAATATTAAATTTTTCACCAACTGGGCCGTGTTCACTTCAGAAGAGGTTTACAGTTTCTTCATGGAAATTCGTTTTTGATTTAATATAATTAATGTTATGGACGTGGCGTCTAATTGCAATTGAGTATATATAATAAAAAATAGTGGAGATCTTTCTTGAAATTTGGTTCATATAGTAAATTCTGTAGTGCAGTGAAGTTCACGAGACCATTTAAAACCTTCCATATTAAATTGGTTCGCCGCGAAATTGAACGTCGCGAAGATATTTGGTTTTCCAAAATCCTAAATATCGCAACCAAGACTTAACCGATTGTGTTGCCTCCTGAACTTAACAATTCTATTGACAGAGCCTAGATACCATTTAAAATTCTACATAATAAAACAAGCGGTTTGAAAGTTACAACCATACAAAAATGCAGGTTTTCCCTTTGTTGATTGTCCATTTCATGTAACTTTATTTGTTATATGTAAGCTATACAATCGTGGTTCTCCATAGTCTTACGGTGAACACCGTGAGGAAACCTGCACATTCAGGCAATTGGATGTGTCACCATGACTCCAATACAGGTAGCAAAGGTTACCAGCAAAGGTTGCGGAGGTCAGATGGGAGTCGCTTTGGGTAAAAACCTGACTCCAACCTAGGATCCATGGTCAAAGATTAGCGTGTACAAACATTCAAATTTCTTTTAACTGTGCCCTTTCTCTCCTACTGTATTATGCGAATTCAAATTCTACGACTATAGTTAAAAATTTTAATTAGCATAACAGTGAAAGAATTTTCATGATTTTGAAATTATCTCTTACCATCAAACAACAAAGTTACAATATCATACAAGTAACAACAAAAATAATATAGCGGGATGACAAAATTTCATTTGTTTATCTACTCGTACCTCCAAAAGCATGTCAAAAATTCAATATGTAACTACTTAAGAGTGTCGATGTTACCTAATTCATGATAATAACGTCTGTACTGGATTGGAAGACTCCAGTCTCCTCATGACTTGGTTCGTGTTCATTTAGAATACCTATAAAACTTCTTAGCTGTAAGAAAACACCAATATTTGTATGGAGAAAATAAATAAATATTACTTTACTTTGGTAACGAAGAAAACACATATGTGTGTTGCAGCTGGTTCTCTTCCCGTTCAAATTGTAAAAATCAATCAAGGGAATAAACTTGGGTTTCTTATTTTATGCCGTGTGGCTCTCAGCACTTTAGAATAGGACCACTCCATATCTTTCCCGTGGATGTCGTAAAGGGTGACTAAGTGAAAGGCTTGGGGTTCATATTTTAGGCAACAGGCTAGCAACCTGTCAGTATTTGAATCTAAATTTTATCATTAAACCTCTCAGCAGAACGTCGCCTTTCAATATTTTCAAGAATGTCGGCTCTGTCTACCTCTTAAGAGATAAAGACGTAATCATTTAACACCTGATGTTTACGTATCTATAGCTTATTATAAACTAGATTTCAAGAATACAGAAAAAAAGTTTTCTTACATAGCACTTATTCGTAAGTAGATTACGAAAACCAAGTTTACTTAAATGCCTGAGTGTGAGATTTGAAGATAGTGGACAGGAGAGAATGTAGATTTGAAGATTGTGGGCAGTCCATCGGTAAATGCAACAAATTTCTAAACATTAAGGTAATTGTGTAAATTTTACATTTAAAAATGAAGACTTAAATCTTGTTTACCAGTACAATTTTATTTAGGTTAATGGAACGGAATGAAACCAAATAAATGATCTTGAGATATCGGATTATGCTAATTATTTTGGAAGTTTAGATTAGATTATTTTTATGTGAAACTAGCTTTCCGCCCGCGGCTTCGCCCACGTGTAATTCGGTTATATATAGCGTTTTTTAATGATCTCGACAGGGCTTTTTCTTCCACAGGCTGAAATCTTGTTACAACTGGAATTAAATATAGCCTGTGTTACTCAGGGATGATGTAGCTTTCTAATGGTGAATGTTTGAAATCGATTCAGTAGTTTCGGAGTTTATCGATTACATGTGTAAACAAACAAACATATAAAAAAATAGATTGTTCCTCTTTATAATATTAGTATACATACAAATCTATATAGAAAAAGTAAAGCGAGACAAAATCATCGTCTCAAAAGAAAAAAAAACAGGATTTATAGGACGAAGAGGCCTTACAGGATTTCCTTCTGTTTAAGTATTTGCGTCTGATAGTCATCATCCCATGTGAATGAGCTGATGATGGAAGGTACAACTCCTCAACGGTTAGGAGTTGAAAGAAAATTCTTACGAAGTTATACGTACATGTGAGGCTATTAGGTTGACCTGATAATACAAAGTAAATCTCACTAACGTTAAGAATTTAGGTGAAAATGGATGCGGACAAATTTCGTCTTTTCACTTGTTTCCTTTTAGCTGTTTGTATGGGTAGTGTTAACACAAAATAGGGATTTAAAGGCGTGATGTTATTAATGTTATGCATGTATGTACATAATTATGTATGTTATTATGTATGTTAAAGAGACGACTGAAAGTTGTCATACAAAGTCTTTTTTTTTAAGGATGGGAAATCATCAAATGACCTCTCCCGCTCTGGGTGGAACGGAAGGGAGTGTCAGACCTTTACTGACTAAAACCCACCTCGTTCCTTCAGTTGCCCTTTGCGTTCCGGGGCCACGGTATCTCGTTAGAACTTTCCCGCAGCCCCGGCTCAGTTTATCCCGTTTCCCCCCCTTGGGGGTTGACATTTCAAAAATCCCTTCTTAGTGCTCACTTATGTTACTAAAGGAACCTCTGTTCAAAATCTCAGACTCCTATACCGAGCGGTTTCGGCTGTGCGTTAATAAATCAGTCACCCAATCGCACCCCCTAAATCACGATTGGAGGGTAGTTTGAAAAAACTTATAATGTCAAACATATTTACTTGCCTATGTACGTGTTCATGCCAAGTTTCAAGTTTATAAACCCAAGGAATAAGATTTTTCATAGAAACGTTTTTACCCCTTTTCCCCCCCTTGGGGGTTGAATTTCCAAAAATCCTTTCTTAGTGCTCCCCTACATATCCCAAGGAACCTACATTCCAAATTTCAGCTGTCTACGACCAGTAGTTTCGACTGTGCGTTGTCTGTCAGTCAGTCACTCAGTAACGGAAGAGTTTTATATATATAGATAAATGAAATTACTCAAAAATAGGCATAACAAGAGTGTGTGTGTGCAATAAAGAGTTTACAAACAAACAAACAAACAAACAATATATTGATCATATTTTATAATAGGTCTAACGAGGTTATAAAGTATTCAATTTATTCGTAGGCAAAGCAAAAAAGAAATATTTAAAGGATAATAGAAACATTTTCTAAGTAAAGTAGTAACGTTTGTTTTGTCGGGACCGCAAAATTAGGTTAAATTATTCACTGCCCGTTTTTGCCCGATAGCAAGAATGTACCTTTAATTTACATATATACATATAGTCACGTCTATATCCCATGCGGCGTAGACGGAGCCAACAGTCTTGAAAATACTGATAGGCCACGTTCAGCTTTTTGGCTTGATAATAAAATTGAGATTCAAATAGTGACAGGTTGCTAGTCGATCGCCTTAAAAAAAGAATCCCAAGTTTGTAAGCTTTTTATTTACCAAATGATCTCTGTGGATACACAGAAAACATAAAGGAATGATAAACCCAAAAAAATACTACATACATTTTATTTTTTACGATCAACAGTTTAAAATAAAACCTGATGAACGATTTACAAACAAAAAAACCTCTTTTTATATGCAGTTAAGGCTATGAAACTAATTTTTTTAAAGTTGGCGGTAATGACAAATTTTGAGACGGATACAGCAGTAAAAATATTACGTAGAGTCGGATGTTAGGAGGTGGGCTAGCAACCTGTCACTATATAAATCTCAATTTTATCATTTGACGGCCTCTGTGGCGCAGCGGTAGTGCGCTTGTCTGTGTCACCGGAGGTCCCGGGTTCGAATCCCGGCCAGGGCATGATGAGAAACGAACCTTCTCTGAATGGCCTGGGTCTTGGATGTTTATCTATAAACGTATTTATTATAAAATATAGTATCGTTGAGTTAGCACAAGTTTCGAACTTACTTCGAGGCTAACTCAATCTGTGTAATTTGTCCCGTATATATTTATTTATTTATCATTGAGCGAATCAACTGACGTCGCCTATCAAGAAGACTGTTGGCTCTGTCTACCCCGCTAGGGATACAGACGTGTATATATGTATAAATGTACAATGAGCGGCTAACTATCACCATTTCTATGATTGCCTAACTGTCAACTGAAAACTCAAGCGGACTTATTATAAAGTTACCTACCTTCCCCCCCCAGGAACAGTTCGTCCAGTAACCGGACACCTTTGCCGCGGTAATGAGCCACAGCTAGCACCATGGGGGTGGTAGACGACTTAGCCCCAAGCTTCACCCAGAAGCCGCAGCTCCGCCAAGAAGACGATGGCAACAAGCTGGTCTTCGAGTGCCAGTTGCTGGCCTCGCCGAAGCCCGAGATCTGGTGGTACCGCAGCGATGAACTGCTCAAAGAAGATAACAGGACTCAATTCAAGTTTGTATAATGTTTCCGTTGTAATAATATTATAACTTATCTAATCCAGGTTAGTGTCATAGGCACACCTCTCCTCCAGAGAGATGGGGCTGGTCATAAACGCAATGCTGTCTACTGAAGTGGGGATGGAACTGGGACTCACGACAGGAAGATAATGGAAAAAAAAGTGTAAAAATTTAATGTCATTGGTTGGCTTCGTCAATACCAATCAGCACAATTGCTTTGATAACAAAAAAGGATGAACCATTTAAGTGATTGGCGTGATTTAGTTTTTAGGCCTAAACCTTAAATCTGGACGAATGTCTTCTCACCGTGGACATTCTGCAAGCTGTTCGTATAGAACCGACAGTCATGTTAATATACGATCAAAAACAAAAGTATTTTAGGTCAACGATCCGACGATCACCTTGGTCCGTGGTTTGTGGCGGCTTCCTTTGATGTACAATATTCAGACGACACACTTGGCACGCGCGCACGCGCAATCGAAAAACTATATGTCTATGTCAACAGAACAGCTGATGGCTATCTAGATTCAAATTTGGAGTCATGATTATTGAGGTGCTGCCGTTTAATTTTTTTTGTTAATTTTTCTTTTGTTTTCTCTTATAACCTCTTACATAGCGTTTTTCTGACTACATTCTCAAATGTCGCATTCAAAGCTCGGGGTTTAGAACGGCGCTAGAACGCATGTAAACGACACATGTTTTCTTGCAAAGAAAGCAGAGACTTTGTATCCCTTTGTCACAATTATCACGTATCTGGCTTATGTATTCTAATGACTTCAATCACGTTCGATAATCATTTCCATGATTCACCTTGAAATAGGATATTATGAAGTTCTTTAATTTGGTCCCAAAATGTTACCCGGCGTAGTACCCATCCTTCCTTTCATTCTTCTTCTTTCGTCGTCTTCTTTGGCTTCAATCAGGAAAAGATTAAGTGTCAATATCGATCGGTTAAGTCACAATTATTAAGTCCAGCTTAAATATTTTAGTATTCCAGTTTTCAAACTCATTTATAGCCTATACATTGCCTGGGCCTAATAGCTATATAACAAAGTTTAATTAGAATTCGTCCAGTAATTCCAGATATTTGCGTGTACAAACAAATAAACAGACAAAGACAGAGAGATTGAGAGAGAGAGAGAGACCGAGTTTATTTCTTTCGAATTTTCCTTCTCTACTACATATTCAATGTACAGAAATTTCATTTTTGTTATTTTATTATAGGTTCATAGGTATTGATAATACCTTTGCTGTTTCATCATCATGTGTGTTATCTCCAGGATCCAGAGCATCGCCAACAACAAGTTCCTGGTGGTGCTCGAGCTGGACGACGTGATCGAGACAGACGCGGGACTGTACAAAGTTAAGGCCAAGAACAAGATGGGTGAGGTGGCCGCCTCCATCAACCTTAACTTCAGTCGTAAGTTCATACATACATACATAAAATCAAGCCTCTTTCCCGGAGGGGTAGGCATAAACTACCTCTTTCCACTTGCCACGATCTCTGCATACTTCCTTCGCTTCATCTATATTCATAACTCTCTTCATGCATTCTACTTCATACATACATATGGTCACATCTATATTCCTTGAGGGGTAGACAGAGCTAACAGTCTTGAAAAGATTGATAGGCCACGTTCAGCTGTTTGGCTTAATGATAGAATTGAGATTCAAATAGTGACAGGTTGCTAGCCCATCGCCTAAAAAGAATACCAATTTTGTAAGCCTATCCCTTAGTCGCCTTTTACGTCATCCATGGAATCATTTGTTATATTCGCAAACATTAACTCTCTACATAGGTCAAAATAAACTTTGATAATTCATTACTGATTCTTTTATTTGAAAACCTACATTGTATTCATAATAGATCATACAAATTTTTAGTTGATACAATCTTAAGGTAGTGTTGATGGTGAAACAATTCAATGTAATGCATTATGTTGAATGCAATTTTGCTCATAATACGTAGTTTCTAGCGAAGCGAAGCATTCATTACGTGATATCTCATATACTATAGCAATATATGATTTGTGCCCGATTTAGCGTGGACACGTAAAACTGAAACGAAAACATTTCTGTATTGTGATTCATCCCACATACGCGTCTGACGTAGAAAATGCCCTAAATATACAGACTTTGCCAAATAAAACTGACCTGAACATTGTCACAAACAACCCAACATTTGTCACAATATTCGGCCGTAATCCAATACTGGTCAATAAAAATACCTTCACAAATAACAGTATTAGTCATCGTCTGAAATAAATGTGGACAAAAAATGTAGCGTTGAGAGTAGAACCCACGCCCCTTGGCAAGCTAGTGCGTGTCCCGTGCGTCCATACTTTGGCAGAATTGTCAGAGGCGCTTCGTTATTCTCATGATGGACTGATGAAATAACACTTTCTGTATTGCAAACATTATGACAAATTATATCAGATCTTGAAAATGTCAGCCAATTTCCTAACTAAACTTTATTTACTGATGGGCCACAACATTGGTTTATTATAGCCCTACCGCCCTGAGAGAAACAGGTGTACTGGTAACACACAACAAATTTGCTCCTGCGCCGCCGCGATCTGATTGTAATGTTATTGTGTGCACTGCACCATAGTATATGGTTAAGGTGTCGTATTTTTTCATGAGACTCAAGTAAACTATTTTTTTAAACATTCATATCGCTCTTATAATTGATTTTAATTTGATTTCCTTGGAATGTTTAAGAACTTTGGTACAAGTACTATTTTTATCCCCAGAAAATGTGAATATTACAAAAATTTCAAGGTGAAATAAATGCTTTTAGTTACTACAAAATCAATGAAACAGGTGTATTTCTAGAATTACCACCAATATGATCCCGAACGTCTGGTAGATGTAATCTGAATTGTAAACAAAATGTGCTGTGATTCTATTCCCGATCAGAGCTATTTTTAATTTCACACCACCCAACACAAATTATCCGGAATACCATTAAAACGCTTAATAAAATTTTCGTTGAATAATCATTCTCTTGTATTTTTCAGCCGCTGACGAAGAAAAACAAAAGTAAGTTACATTTTATAATAAACATTTTAGTTATTTTAAGTTACGTTATCAGATGAAAAAATTCAACAATAACTTCAATTTAATCCTGATTTTGGCTACAAGTTTAAAAAACCACTTTCAAAAATAAGATCACAAGTTACATCAGTTAATTATTAGTTTCTTGAAAAAGTATATTACTTCACATACTATATGATTATCTATTTTTTACTTATTCTATTTTTACCAACCACCAACCTAGGTCAACGATAAAAATTTTGTAGTAATCTCTCTTATGACCAAGATCTATCAGCATCGCACCCCTTCCATAATTCCGCCCGTACGGGTATAACTGAAAGTTTCTTTGGGTCGGTCACACCTTCCGCTTTTATGAGCCGAACCACGGTAGCGCTACAACATATTTGTTCTTACTAAAACGCTCCATTCTTGACTCCATACGAATTCTCTTTATGACCAAGATCGTTATTCAAGCTCAAAATTCCAAAATTTTCCAGACAAGTGGACGGTTACCATATATTTGTTCTTTCTAAAACGCTCCATTCTTGGACTCCATACCAATTCTCTTTTTGACCAAGATCGTTATTCATGCTCAAAATTCTAAAATTTTCCAGACAAGTGGACGGTAAAGCGCCTACGTTCGCGCGCAAGCCTGCCATCAGGCAGGAGGATGATGGCAAGCGGCTCATATTCGAGTGCCGCATCGAGGCCGAGCCCGTGCCCTCCGTGTCCTGGTTCCACAACACCGTCGAGGTCAAACCCGACGCGAGGCATAAGGTAAATGTCGTCTGTGGCTACATCATTATCATATCATCTATAATGTGATAGAGTTTCACGGTGGACTATTTCGTGGCTGATGGTTGATATTTTTGTTGAGTCTTTCTTACAATTTTTTTAAATTAATAAGTCAAATTATTATAATAACTTTCTCTAAAGAAAGATTTCCTATCGGTAGATCAAGTGACAGAAACCACTGCAAACTTTTTTGATCAAATTAATACTTTACTTAGGTATAAAAAAATGAAAAAAATATTATACAATTAGTATATTTTATAATGAGGAAGATAAAAAAGGACTCTCGACAGTTATATTTGTAGACACTAATGAGGCAACTGTACTTGAAGCAGGTTATGTAATTGGCAAAGACACTGAACAGGCGGTCGTCATACCCGAATGCCGTAGACCTGGCATTCTGTTGTAGAAATAAAAATAAGAAAGCACATTAGAGATGCTCCAGTTTTAAAAGTACTTAGAGATGGCCTTGACCCCGATCTACTTGGCGAGGATAGCAGCCAGGTGCTTCTGCTTCGCGCGATGACCTTTCATCCTAAATCTGTCTATTAATTTTGTGTTACTGATGGAGTTATTTTTTTATTGCAAATACTTTTACATTTCTTTTTATTTTGTTATTAATACTAAAGTGTATCTTCCCTGAAAGGTTAGGCAGATTCTTCATCTTTCCACTTGGAGACCACCAAGTTGACCACCTGCTTCTTGTGTTAGACTGTGGGTCTTTTTTAGCAATCTTTTAATGTAAAGTGAATCGGTTAAGTGTATTCTTAATAAGGCCTTTCACTAGAACGAGTTAATTAATTATTTTTTATTATTATCGCATTCCAGTTAACAGTGAACAAAGATGGAAAATCATATTATGCCGCTTTAGAGATCAACAATGTGACCGTAGAGGACGCAGGGAAGTACAGAGTGACGGCCAAGAACGAACTCGGCGAAAGTAACGCCACTATCAGCTTAAACTTCGACAGTAAGTATTGTGACACTGTCAAAGTCATCAATACTGTTATCTCAATGACTGACAATTAGTTTTTCAATTTATCAGCAAAAAAAATTAGAATACATTTTATTATAACTGCGGGAAATTATTACGATTTACGTCATAATTATGCAGTATTTCTTAAATTTCATGATTCATTATTATACTGCATATTATATAATCAGTAAATTTTCCCATACAATTTAAACTTAGATTAAATTATGCTTTATCTATAACATTTTGCAGCTATTTGTGTGATTCTAATCCTTTATCCCGACAAAAAATATAATTTTCATTGTATACGTAGACTTTGCAGCGAAGCTTGTATAATCATCAACTAATTCCTTCAGAATACCTATTTATTACTCTACATAATACACTACGAATATTGTACTAGTCGTTTATGTTTCTATGTTTAATTTAAGATGTTTTCTTAGTGTCAAAATCTGCTTTTCACAAATATTACACACAAACACTCAACACTTACATCTTGTAAATAATATTTATATTCTTCATATTACACACATCCTATAATTCATTATTTTTCATCAAGCACGTACCTGTAGTGTCTTAGATCTTTTTTATATTTATGACATTTTATTTAGTTTGCAATATGCTTTAATTAACATAGACTTACCCCGCAAGAATATATTTTCTAGTCAGAAGTCTCTTTGCAATTTTGTGCTTACGCAAATGCACAATAATCCACGATTAACAGAGGCAACTGTACTGCGTACTGTTTGTTAAGACCTAAATTAGTTGAATGAGGATTTCTCACAATATAATCCCGTATAATCCAAATTACTATTACAATATTTATGTATATATTCTTATATATATCTCAATTAACTCTATCTATATAACGTATCTAAATTCAAATTGCGATCATTATCACATACAAGAAAGAAAACATCTTAAATTTTTATAAAAGAGAAAAGCTGCAAATTGTCATAATATTATTATATTACATTGATACTAAACTTTGATGGCTGGCATAGGCGACGAAGCGCCCGTGCCTGAAGACTATATCAAACCAACGTTTACGGAGAGACCAGTCATCAGGCAATCGGAAGATGGTACAAAAATCACATTCGAATGTAGATGTGTTGGCAAACCGAAACCAACCATTGCATGGTAAGACTAATGAACAATAATCTCATAATTGATTAAAAATGCACTGAATGTGAGTAACTTAATTAATTAATTTATGGGACAGGTACCATGGTAAAAAATTAATAAAAGAAAGCAGTCGATATAAAATAACACTAGATGAGGACCAATCGTTATACCACATGGCGCGACTAGAAATCATAGGCGTAGAAAATTCGGATAGAGGAGAATACAGGGCTTTGGCAAAAAACAAACATGGTGAAGGCGTTGCAAAAATAAATCTAAACTTTGAAGGTGGAGATAAACCAAAGTAAGGCATAATTCATTTAAATTTAAAATACTTGTCTTTTCACGGGAAAAAAGTATTTTCATTAAATTTTTATTTTTTAAACAGAATTCCCGATGGAAAAGCGCCAAGATTTCCTAAAAAGCCTACAATTAGACAAGAAGGGGATGTCCTTATTATGGAATGTGTTTTAGAAGCATATCCCTTGCCAGATATAACATGGTTCCACGGAGACAAAGAAATCAAAGATGGAGCTAAAATGAAGATGTCTAGAAAGGCTATAGGAAAAGATACATTTAATTTAACCTTAGAAATTTTAAGTCCCACTAGAGAAGACGGTGGTAACTATAGGTGTAATGCTTTTAACGTGTTTGGCGAGAGTAATGCCAATATTGCTCTCAACTTCCAAGGTAAATAAAACAACATTAAAGAGTATTTCAAATTTAGTAGGTAAAATAAATAAATATCCCGTAATATCAAAGTACGCATACAGTAGCAGTGGCATGACAAGCTTAAAGCTTATAAGCTGCATGTAGCAATATTTTAACAAGCTCATGCATTCTTTTGATAATAACTTTGTTTTATTCTGTAGGTGGGGATGATGAAAATGGTTTCGCACCGTCATTCGTGGAGAAACCCCGAATCATTCCCAACGAAGATGGCACTCTTATTACCATGCGTTGTGTTTGCAAAGCCAAGCCGGCGGCTGAAGTAACGTGGTACAGAGGCACGACTGTCATCAAGGCTAGCAGTAAAATTGAAATTAAATCATCAGAAATGGGAGAGGATATTTATGAATTGGTATTGCTTTTGACCAACCCGACAGCAGCGGATGGTGGCGCCTACCGCTGTCACGTCAAAAACGAATATGGTGAAAGTAATGCCAATTTGAACCTTAATATTGAAGCTGAGCCCGAACCAGAAGGGGAGGGGCCGACGTTTGTTGAGAAACCCACAATTCAATCTAAGGATAATGGCAAACTTGTAATAATGGGGTGTAAAGTAAAAGCTAGTCCTAAACCAACGATAGTCTGGTACCACGAAGGCAAAGAAATCAGGGACTCGTCGAAGATCAAAACCAGGGTCGAGGTCAAAGAAGATATTTACACCATTGTATTAGAACTCATCGATCCTGGTATTGAAGACTCCGGACTGTATAAATGCAACATTAAAAATGAACTTGGAGAGCTCAATGCAAATCTTACGCTCAATATTGAAAGTAAGTAATTTTACTTTCCTTCTGTGATTTTTTTTTGTTTTGACGATTAACTTATAATGATTTTTTATGTTTGCAGTCATTCCAGTTATCAAAGAAAAACCAAAGATCATTAAGATAGTTAAAAAGAAGACTGTTATTGTTGAATGTAAAGTATTAAGTAAATTTGCGCCTGCGTGTACATGGTTCAAGGAAGCTAATGCTGTCAAAGAAGACTCGAGACATACAGTGCTCATCGAGCCTCTTAGAGAAGTAAGTATAAAAAAGTACCTGGCTCGAATCCTCAATCATTATTATGATTTTAAATATATGCATTAAAAATATATCAAGTCAAGTATCACACTTTCAAGTTTGTAATTATTTCTTATTTCAGGGTGAATTCACGGTCAAATTGGAAATTTCAAATGTTTCGCAACATGACAAAGGATCATACAAACTTGTTGCTAAGAATGAAAAGGGTGAGGCAACATCACAACAAGTTGAAATCACGGAAATACCAGAAGAAAAAGGAGAAAAACCTCAGATCATCAAACATTTCAGAAGTTTGGTAAGTTATTATTTTGATTTTTAGTTTCATAAGATTATTTAAAATAAAATATGCATAATTTGACTTCAGGCTTCAACCTCAGGGCTTCAATTGAAAACATTTAAATTTCAACATATAATGCAAGCAAACTTTTGACTACATAATTATTTTTTATCATCAGGCCAAGAAAGAAAACGAGGAAGCCGAATTTGTCGCAGTCCTTAAGACATCTGATCAATCATGCAGATGTACTTGGTACAAGAACTCTTCGGTAATCAGGGACTCTTCTGAGGTGAACACATCGTTCGACGGCACCAATGCAAGAATAATTATTCGGAAAGTTTCCTCTAAGCACGTTGCCAACTATAGAGTTGTCATCAAGAACGAATTCGGCGAAGACGAGTCGAGTGCGGACTTGACCTTAGTTGAGGAAAAGGTAAGCTTAATTTGAAGCAACTTACATTTTTTGAAATAAAACTTAAATCAGTAGTAAACATTCTGAAAGTAAAAAGAATAAAATAAGATAATATATTAACTGTTACAATATTGCACTGTTGCAACATTTACACATAAAAAATAAGGTTAATATTAACTTTGATTGAGCTTTGACGGATCTTGATATTTCAGAAAAAGAAGAAAGAGGAGGAGGAAGAAGAAGAAAAGACCGTTATTGAAGAGTCAGAAGAAGAAATGTCAATCGTAGAAGAAAAATCTGTAATCGAAGAAAACCACATTGAAGAAAAGAAAAAGGTAAGTTTTTTGATAAAATTAATAAATTCGTTTTACTGAAATATCAAAATCTACAATGAGAATGTATTTGCTATAGGAGGAAGAAAAGAAACTATCTGCAAAGAAGGTATCCAAAAAGGAAGAAGTCAAAATAGAAGAAAAGAAAGACGAGGTTGAAATTGAGGCCAAGAAGACTGAATCTAAGGTCGAAGCCAAAAAAGTCGTCAAAAAAGAAGAAACTAAAAAAGCCGAACAAGAAATTGAAGAAACTAAAAAAGTTCTTGAGAAGAAAACTGCAAAATCGGAGGAAGAAAAGAAATCCCTTCTTGAAAAAATCGAAAAGAAGAAGGTCGAAACTGAAGAGGCTAAAATTGAAGGCATTCCAAAACTTAAACCAGTCAAACCTAAAGAAGAACCAGTCGAAGAAAAGAAAGAAGTTAGCAAAAAGACTGAAAAAACCGAAGAAAAGAAAAAGGTTGTTAAAAAGAAAGTCGTGGCAAAGAAAGATGAGGTAAGTAAATTAATGTTTTTGTATCCAAACGCAATGCATACAAAGCTTATAGTAAAAAATTGTCTATAGATATGAATGTACTTTTATATAGAAAAAAAAACGAACTCTTAATACTGAATATAGAATTTTGAATTTCATACGTTAAAAAAATATATATTATGAAGTAGAAAACATAATATATGTAGTAGTTATATAGTTACATTTTCCAGAGCGTGAACGATGTAAATAAATTTAGCGATAGCCATATTGTGATAACTTTATTAATTGTAATTTTTTGTTGTGAGTGTTGTGTTAACAAATAGATGTGCTAAAATTGATTTGAACTTAGGATGAATTCGAGTTCGTCGATGATTACGAGCGACCAGTGCTGGAGAAATACGAAAAGATTACACCAACGCCACTCGACAAAAAAACAAAGGACACACAGAAGGTAATCACACTACATTACACTCCAAAACTCATTACAATGAATTAAAATTAAACTGTATTTTTTTTCAATTAGTCATATTTTTATGATAAATATTCACACAAATAAAATAACATTACGTTCGAGCAGCCAAAACGCGCGTCCGTATCAGAAAGTATAAGAAGTGAACAAGATAGTGAGGAAGAACCATCAGTCGCCGCTCCAGTGCCAGAGAAAAAAACAAAAGTGGAGCCAAAGGAAGATGAAAAGGTATAACATAGGTTTATTTCTAAAAATAAACATAAACAATTTACATCACTTTGTCTAATTAAATAATATTCCAAAAATATAGGTCCTAGAAAAACCAGAATCTCGACGATCCAGTATCAAAAAAGGTGTCCCGAAACCAGAGGAGCCTGTAGATGAACTTTCTAAAGTGAAATTGTCCAAGGCACCGATCAAACCTACGGAAGACAAAACCGAAGAGCCACAGGTCGCTAAAATAAAAAAATCTGCCAAAAAGGTAAAAAATAACGATTGTAGTAAGATAATATCAATATAATAAACATGCATAATTAATAAAATGATAATCCGTTATGTTTAGCCCGAGGAGTCAGACTTCGTGGATGACTACGAAAGACCTGATCTCGAAAAGTATGATAAAATGACGCCTACTCCAACTGACAAAAACAAAAAGCAGAATGGAGTTCAGGTATACTTCATAAAGGTACTTTTGTTAATTTGAAGTAAAGTTTTAAATAACCATAAAATTTAAATAAAATTAACTGTAAATTTGTAGGCGGAACCTGAATTAGTTGATGATTATGAACGTCCGGAACTAGAGAAATATGAAAAAGTAGCTCCTACACCTAAAGATAAACGTCGTTCTAGTGAGACACAGGTACATATCAGTGTTGTTATAAATGTAGTTATGTACTTTATTTAAAGCAAAGTAGAGTATAAAGTGACATAATAGTTACAAAAATAAAAGCTTCTATTTTATGTAGGAACAAAATTAAAGATACTATTTTATGTATAGGATGAGACCGATATAATGAAAGGAAAAATTAAACCCAAAGACAAGGAACCCGAACCGGAAGTGCCAACTCTTAGAAAACGGCCTGTTACCAAGGATAAGGTACATAATATTTATTTTAAATAAAAAAAACATATCGTCGTCTTTTAAGGAGCTTGAATCTTAATAATTTCATAATTTTTCACTAGGAGGAAGAGAAAAAACCAGATGAAAAGCCAAAAGTAAAAACAATTAAGAAAGATGTTTCTGAACCTAAAAAACGAACCACCAAAGAGAAAGAGGTACAAAACTACAAACACAATACACAACTTTTCAAAAAATTGATTGCACTTCTTTACTTTCCACACCTCTGTTTCTTTAACACTACACTAAATTTCACAGAATTCCAGCTTTACTTGACACTTCTTACAATTTTCTCCTTAAATCTCTTCGCGGTGCATTTTTTTCATATTTCAGTTATTGTTATTTAAAGAAACCAGCAGACGTAAGTATGTAGTTCTCGCTTTAACGTTTTGCATGGCAAAAGCTGTTAAAATTATGCTTTGCTTTTCTATGTTATAATTTTCAGCAAAAGGAAGGATGACCATAATCGTTGATAATTTTTTGGCGACAACACACGATTACCTAAATTCTTTTCAAATACTCATGTCACTATATTTTTAAAGGTCGTCGTAGATGAGTTTGTCGATGATTACGAGAGACCGGTTCTTGAAAAATATGAGAAAATTACACCGACACCACTTGAGAAAAAGAAAAAGGTATACCACTATACTAGCTTTTATAGCTGCTTACACAAACGCATACTGCTTCGCAAAGTTACTGAAATAAAACAAAAAATACAGCAATAACACAAATTTATTTATTAGGATGACAAAGCACCTGAAGAAGAAGTGCCATCAGCCACCGCCACTGCTAGACGACGCTCTGTTAAGGATAAAGACAAACCTGAGGTACGACTTATACCCAACATACTCATACAAATAATTATTAATAATACATGAACTATATGAAAACTTAACATATTAAATGTTTCCTTAGCCAATGGACGTTGACGAAAGCGTCAGTTTGTCCAAACCAAAGGTTCCAGGCAAGCCAGGAAAGGAACCTGAAGACGTATCTCTCACACATAAAACACCAGCAGAAATTAAACCAACGGTTCGTACACTTTCAATAAAAACTTCTTATAGTTGTATAAATAATAATATTCATTTATAGTGACAAAATATATTTAAACAAATCATTATAACCACTTTAGGAAGACCAAGCTGAGGCTAAACTCAATGTCAAGAAACCAGAGATCGTCGAGGAAAAAACTCTTAAGAGACCATCACCTAAAGACAAGGGCACAAAGGTACTATGAAAACTTCAATATAAAGCGCTTCGTTTAAATTCCGATAGAGTAAAAAAGACATAAAAATATACATGAAAAAAGTTAAAAATTACAAAATTATTCGCAGACAGAAGTTCTGAACGTCGACAATAATATTGCATTTACTGCACCGCCCGTTTTGAAGAGACTTTTTATTTTGGTTAAGGTATCAGCATAAATATAAATATAATAGCAAAAAAGTAGCAAAGCACAAAATTAAATAAAATAGCTACAGTCACAGATTCAATGTATAATCACTGTACCTTTACACTTACTTAGACTTGTATAAATCTTTTATTTTGATAAAAAGCATTATGAGAATGTGAATTTATTCCATTACATTTTAAAGCCACAAAGTACTGTGGCCTTTCTTTATTCTTTTTATTTCTACACATTTAACATATTGTGATTGTGGCTAGGGTGAGGACACTGAGGAAGCTGTCAGTCTCACGAAGCCTCGCACCAAAACCAATACCACCGCTCCCGAAGAAGCCTCCCTTACACAAAAAACACCTGCCAAGAAAAAACCAACGGTACTGACCATTTCACTTTTATTTATCTCAGCTTTATTGTTATATTCAAGAAAGAAACCAATTTTAAATACATAGCTTTGAAACATCGAACTTGACACTTTATAAGTGTTAATAAGAAAATAATTAATTTTCAATAGGAGGGATCGGAAGCAGCACAGCTCAAAGTAAAAAAACCAGCTGTCGTTAAGAAAGGAGATGACGAAGAAGAGGTAGAAGTCTAGAGTTTTAGTGCTTTCGCTTCATATGACCATAGTCAGGACTAAAAAGTGTAAAAGCTGAGATAACTAAAAACTTTTTACTAATATTTTGGTAGATTAATCTAATTGAGAAAGTGTGATTTTAAACACATTATTTATAATTTTGTTCACAGCGCATTACTAAACTGCAACTAGTACATGACAAGCGTCCTTAATATTTACAATTAAGCTTTGTAGTTAATCGTTTTTGCTTTTATTGTTTAGGCTCCTCTGACTGTACAAGATGGTAAATTCGAAAAACCACAGCTAAAGAAAACAGTTGTTAAGAAGCCAACAAGCAAAGCTAATAAAGCTGAAGCTGGAACTAAAGACACTGACGACGGGGTAATCACGATTTCAAAATGTTTATTCTCCTATAGTGCTATCTATTGTTTCTCTCTATTCTGGTACACCTGATCATGTTTATACTTTGTACAGTGAGCACCATGTATTGACGACTTTTCCAGCACTAACACTTTCAATTTTACATCCTTAATCAAAGGCACTGTCAGATTTGGTCGCAACTGGATTTTTGAGTTTTGGAAGTCAACAGTTTCTTCGTGGTTGTTAATTTGTTCGAGTCGCACGTCGCATGCTTTGTGTGTCTTCGTTGTATGTTACTTTTAATGGCGATGAAAATATTGGTAAGTATAATACTGATTTCATTTGACTTATTCAATTTGATTGTGTAATCTGTAGGAATCTTAATTCCGACTAGGGGTATAATATAGCCGATATACTTTTACACAAATTTATATTTTTCTAAATCACGCCTGCTTTTAGTGTAGCAAATTTAGTAGAATTTTCTCAATAATATTCAGATCAAACTGAAGTAAAGGACTATGGAAACAATTTCTATTGACTTTTATCTAGTGCTAATGCAACCAACATTTTTGCCTTATCTCACTTTTTATATAAAATTTCAGATGGAACTCGACTTTGTCGATGATTATGAAAGGCCGGTTCTTGAAAAATATGAAAAGATAACTCCAACACCCACAGTTCGAGAAAAGAAAGAAAAGGAACAAAAGGTAAATAGAGCGATATGTTAACTTAAATACAACTCCAGTACTTCACACAACGTTGACAAACAGACTTTAACATAGTAATAATTAAAAATAAAAACATATTTTTATATTAACTAGCGACCCGCCCCCGCAAAATTATAAATGTTATTATACATAAAAACCTTCCTCTTGAATCACTCTACCTGTTACAAAAAACCGCATCAAAATCCGTTGCCTATTTTTAAAGATTTAAGCATACAGACAAATAGACTAAAATAGCGACTTTGTTTTATACTATGTAGTGATTTTAACTCACGGTGAAATTACATATAAAAGGGTGCATGTAGTTTAGCAAGATGTCAAATGTTATAGTTTTTAAAATTCTGAAATAAAACAGGTTACAATGATGGCTCAACAAACTCAACGAATAGAAGTGAAGGTATAAATGAAACCCTAAGTGTGAACCCTAATAACAGCTTGACCCTACATTCGTGTCCTTTGATGATACAAAGCATCCGTCATTCCTGTAATTATAGCCCTATTTATGATGTTACGAAAATGAACAAAATTCGCAACCAAATCATTTTCGAAATTTTATGATTTTGGTTTATGTTATTTTTGCACTGTGCTGTCCCCATCAAATGTTGTTCATTTGTAAATACCCCTAACAAAATATAGAGAAACCTTGTGTCATTTAATACCTATATTTTGTTCTTTATGCTAATCAATTGTTTTATATGTTGTCCCTTTTAGACTGAAAGCAGGAGAACATCCGTTCAAAATGAGGTAAGTACGAATTTACAAAATATTTTTCCAACTGACACCTTATATTTTTTTTTAATTCTTAATTTTCGACCTGTGGCCATAACTGAACCTCTT
The DNA here is from genome assembly GCF_032362555.1 of Amyelois transitella. NCBI lineage: Eukaryota > Metazoa > Arthropoda > Insecta > Lepidoptera > Pyralidae > Amyelois > Amyelois transitella. The sequence continues at coordinate 2,927,067 of NC_083528.1, read as the reverse complement.
TTCTATCTTTAAGATATAAAGCTTAACGTGGCCTTTAAACTTCTGGCCGTTAGCTTTATCTACTCCGTAAGATACGTGGCTGTGTATAAAAAATATGAAAATTTAGCTTTCTGGTTGCCAGGATTGCCAAAGCCAAAAGTTCTACCATGCTATTATAAGAAAGAGAGGTGTGATTTAGTATACCTATATTTAATACAAGTGGCCCACTATGGCTTTTCCCGTGGTACATATATATAGCATTTATAACTCGCAGATAATTTATTTTCTAAAGGTGAAAGAATTTTTGCTATCGGTTCAGTATTTCCAAAGACAAGCCAAATTTACTTTATAAATAATGCACATTGAAATTAAGTCACACAAATAGACTACATGACATAATTTAGGGCCATCTTAACTATGTTTTAAATTTATAGGTCAAAGAAGAGGTTACTACACAGAGCCGGAAGAGCTCAGTCATTGAGAACCAAGCAGTCAAGGCAAGTACATAATTATTAGGTGTAAACCTAAGTTTAGTTATTAAAATTATAGTGACCGGCGGCTGCTGTGGCGCAGCGGTACTACGCTTGTCTGTGACACCGGAGGTCCCGGGTTCGAATCCCGGTCAGGGCATGATGAGAAACGAACTTTCTCTGATTGGTCTGAGTCTTGGATGTTTATCTATCTATGTATTTATTATAAAATATAGTATCGTTGAGTTGTTATCTCGTAACACAAGTCTCGAACTTACTTCGAGGCTAACTCAATCTGTGTAATTTGTCCCGTAATGTAATATATTAAACAAAAAAAAAAGTGACCTAAGTGGTTCAACCAATTTAAAACAAAAAAAGGATGGGTACGCAAATTAATAAAAAAAAAATTATAAACAATCAAAATTTTGTGATCTCAATCGAAACTAAGTTGAAAAATTTCCTTTACAAGTTTATCTCGAAATAGAATAACGTTGATAGCGATAATTATTTGATATCAAATGTCAAGATTAAAAAATTATACTTTCTCCCTTGCAACTGTAGCTAACAAAGGAAACAGCTGAAAGCAGAAAGTCATCAATATCATCGGTGGCAGAGCAACAACAAACTACAGCCCTTAAAAAATCTGCTCAAAAGGTAAATATGGTTAAAAAATTTAAAAGCAGTAAACTTTTAATGAAAAAAAAGTTCATATTGGGAAAGAAAAGTTAAATTCATAAAAGCAAAATGTCAAATTTAAAACAAACAGATGAGAGAGTTTTTAAAAACATTTAGACTGACTGGATTTCATAAAAAAATTAGTTTATTCTTTTTGACTTTTGTTAAATATTCAAGCACATACCGCAAACCGCTAGAAATAGATGTTGCAAAACCCTGCAGCTTCAAAGAGTGTTTGATGAACCCTTGAACCTTACACAGAAACATCTGCTTTATTTTCTCCAGCAAAGATACAGCTATCAAAAATATCCCCATTGAAAATATTTGGAAGCCTTTTGATTTAGATCATTATTAGTTGAACACTGTAATGACTAGCCCTATCACTGTACTAGATTAGAAATTACCACTGTAACTTAATCAAAACACACGCATTACTATTTATTATCCAAATGAAAACACGCTACCCCTATTACGCTTAATTACTCCTAATAACTTTTTTTAGACCATCATTAAGGAACCAGAATCAGGCGAACTGAACCAAATCAAACTTAAGGTAAGACCCTGGGAATCCACAATGCATGAAACATTACTGTACTGTATCTAAATGTAAAACTTTATCTTTTTCTGTCCTTCCGAATAGAATATGAGAAAAAACATACTATTCTATTTTCTTTTTGTAAATAATACTCTATGTTTCAATTTCAAACAACCTTATTTGATGAAGTGTGTCAAGTAAATAACGAATGTATTATAGATTTTTGTGGTTAATCTATGTTAAAAAAAAGTGATACACAACGATAGAAAGCACCAGATGTAACAAAATGTTTTTGTAAATAGGATGACGCAAAGACGATAGAGGAGAAGGTAACACCAGAATCGTTCGATAAGCCTTCAGAATTATGGCGACCTACGAAAACTGACACACAGGTATATACACTATTACACTATACAAATCACACACTTAAAAATTAAATTCGTAAATCAAAATATATGATAGATATTAATAAAGAAAAATATTTACATCAGGAACCGTCAAAGGTAGTTCAGACCAAAACAACTGACGTGAAATCAGGTCCAGAAGATAGACCAACTGAAAGGCGTCGACCAAGCAAAACTATTGAGGTAGTATCAATACATTATATAAACGATAAAAATTTTCAAGTTTATGTCGTATCAAAATATTAATAAAAACCATATCATACTATTTAGGAAACAGAGAAAGTCACGGAAATTACTGAAAAATCGGAAACTAGAACCAAAGTGACTGGCGATAAACCAAAAGAGCCAGAATCTCCTCGACGGCCAAGCAAATTAGAGGTAAATTTTAAAACATACAAGGCAACTCTGAAGATTAATTAATATTTTTGTCTATACTATAATATTAAAAAAATATGTTCGTTAATCAGGTTACCCAAAAAGAGGAAATTACGGAAACAGAATCTGAAAAACCAAAGGTATATAAATACTCCTTATATTTGTTTGTTATTTTTTTTAACATTTTCAAATTAAATTTTAAGTATTTTATTAGGAACCGGAGGCACCTCTAACTCCCAAGCAATCTCCTTTCCATTTAAGAAAGAAATCGTATGTTGAGGTAAAATTTTGCTTAAATTTCTAATATTGATATATATTTATAATTTTACATTATGCCTTAAATACCTATAATAATTTCCTAGGAACCCGAGTTTGAAATAAACGGCGAGTCTCATTCAGAGAGTCCGTTGTTAAAGGTAATAAAAAACTGCTTTTCAAAAAGTTAAATATTTACAACAATTCAATAATTTCTAACGTACAATACATTTTACTAGGAGCCGGAAATATTTGTAGAGGAATCCAAACCAGAAACTCTAGGAAAACCAGTACAGTCACCGTTTTTCCCTGGGAAGAAAAAGCCTTTCCAAGATGAAGAGGTAAAATTTCACGGTCCAAATAAATACTTATCACATTATTGTAAACACTTTCACTTTTACTCCAAATTTCAAATATTTGCTATACTTTGATAGGTTCCAAAACTTGGCACACCTGGTAAACAAGAAGTACAAAATGAGGTTCCATTTTCATGGAACGTCATACCAGAAATACCACAGGTACACAGAACATACTTCACTATTATTTTTTAATATATATATATTGAAATAATTAAGAACATATTGGATATAAACGAGAAATCACTTGAAATATAAACGATATTCTAAATTACTATCTTTATTAAAACAACATAAACATCTTCAGGCCGAACAAGCACCAGAATTGGAAGACAAATATAAACCAACATTACTAGAACCCTCTGATACAATGACACGAAGAAGACCATGGTCTCCTCAGGTAGACACACAAATAAATTCATCTAATCAAGCAAATGACTTTCAACTAAACGCATTCTTGACTCTCATCAAAATTCTAACTTACACAACATTATTGGCTTTCACACAAATTCATTCAGCACACACGATTGGTTTAACATTTGCAAATGATTTCGTATGGTCGCCATTAATATAATTTACTCTGTAGGCTGATTGGATAGTGGACGAGCCTATAGCAGCAACACTCGAAATACCACAGCTCGCTTTTAGCAGCCCAGAAACACCTGAGGAGGTATAGGCCGGGTGGATTGTGAACGGCACAATATTTTTTTCAGCACATGCACCTATAGTTTTCTGATGTGATACAGCACCTCGCACACGCACCGAGTAGAAAACAATTGTTGTAGCAAAAAAATATGTTAATGACAATTTATTTGAACAATAACAATTAGTTATTAATAACAGTATAATTTTGCACCAGTAGTAGTTAGATTGTAGGTAGTTTACACTTAAGAGTAAGTATAAATGTATCAAGGTAAATGTTTATTAGGTAGATCAATGTCCTTAACAAAATATGCCATATTTGCACATAGTTGTTACTTCACTCTCTTTTTTACTACGCTTTTATTGTTAATTACAAACTTCCTGCTTTGCTTTGCTTTTTAACGATCCGTAACTCCAATATTGCACTGTATCTAGTTTAATTGTACTGTATATTTTGTTTTTATAAATACAGCAAATGTGAAAGTAAGTATTTATTGCATTTCAGGTAAATTAGGGGTACGATAGTTTATTAATTTATATGTTCACCAAACTATAGCAAGGAAATTCAAAATATTTTTTTTTATGTTATGACGTAATGCATATAATGCAATGCGCTAATCTCATGAACTACTAGTTCGAATTGAAAAATCTTTTTGCGTCGAATAGACCATTTATCGAGGAAGGCTTTAGGCTATATAACATCACATTGCAACTATAAAGAGCAAAGAAATAATGAAAAATTTGAAAAAAAAAAACGGGAAAAATTTTAATCCTTGAGGGCTGTAATGATGGCCAAAAACATAACATAACTATTCGGATGAAGTCACGGGCACAGCTAGAACTTAATATTTTAGATATTGCATAATTTGGTATTATAATAATCATTATCATTCACGTGAAAGTAGAAAGTAGTGTCTTTTTCATTTACAGTAAAAGACTTAAAATCAAAAAATGGAAATATACTGAGTCAAAACAAAATCAATAAGAAAAAACCAAATTTACAAACAGCTAATTAACTACATCGCTTACAGAAAGTGGCAGTCAAAGAAGAGACAGTACAAGAAGAAGCAAAGAAGGCAAAGGTCACATCAGTCAAGAAGAAGGCCGAGGATCTGCCCGAGATTGCCGACTATGACAGGCCTGACCTTGAGAAATATGAGAAGATATCTCCAACACCTTCAACTAGGGACAAACTAGAAAAAGACAAGGTATTACAATCAAAGATTATAATTTATGAGTCAGAATATAACTAATCAATTGCTAATAAAAGCGGGTTTTAAAATCAAATTATTTATAAGACCAATTTGAATGCCACATAAAATACATTAATTATGTAGCATGTATTACATATGCTCGTTACACAAAAAAACACGGTGTTCTGTAATTTTCTTTCCATCTTGAAATTCGATACAAATCTGAAATATCAGCGACTCAAGATTTGTTACAAAATTAAGAGCTTTTCTTTCCTGAATAATTGGAAGTTTATGTGTCAAAAATATCTTACACGTCGTTTTTTGCAGCCAATTCCTAAAGTACCTGAAATTAAGGCGCCGGATGAGAAACTGGCTGCACCTAAGATCGAGGTGATACGCGAGAAATCTCCCAAACCCGAGATGCCAAGGAAACCATCACTGGTGCCCGGAGCTCCCGTCGGAAGGCGAGGTTCTCTCATTCCTCCACCAGAGGAAATGGGAAGACGACCTTCGCTTATCATCAGCGACGAGGTATATATTGCCAACAATAATAACTATAACCTATATACTTATCTTTTAAAATTTTACAACGAATTTAAGTTTCAACGTTTTGAAATAGCAACATACGATAAGGTATGAAAAATAAAAGAACATATTTTTGTCCATTTACATTTATATATTGTGACGTCCAAATGTAGCATAGAAACCGTTTACTAAAATAAAAATACCAAAATCTTCAAAAGTCAATTCAATAACGAAGGCACAATTTTTAATATTTTTTTTCATTCAAAGTGATTTTGGTATTTTTAATTTGTTATTCCTACTTGAATACATTTAGTCTCCCTATGTAGTTTAGATACCCTATTCTCTCAAGCCGAACCCTTAACATTAGTTTGACCTTAATTCCAAAATTTGCCAGTACCACAATCATCTATAAAAAGATGAAGCTTTACAATTCAACTGCTTTAGTAGCAAAAATATATAGTTTAATGGTTTTATTCATAGAATCCTTTGCTCCCCGCTTCTAGAACTATAGAGCCACTCGGTAGCAAAAACTAGCAAAAATATTCTGACGATGTTTATTGTAGAGATATTAAACACCGTACAAAACGTAATCCACAGGAAAATAGAAAACTAAGACCTGGTGAGGTGGTCGAAGAGAAGAAGGTAAAAGCAAAAAAAAATGCTAAAAGTATACTTGAATGCTGTCCGTTACATTGCCGTGATAAAGATTTAACGTTCAAAATTAATGCGTTTGCATCTGACGCGGTTTACAACACAATTGCGTATCTGGATAATCACATAAATCTGGACATCGTTATCAATGAAAATGTCGAATGAGAGTATGTTATTATCCAGGGATTTGTTAAACGTTTTGTCGTCAATAGCACCAAATCTAAACAGCACATTATTGTGAAGACGCGCACACGAATTGCACAGCTTGTTGGCACGTCCGCACATAATAACGGTCAAGTATTGGTCGTGGTTTAGGAAGTTACAGATGATTCAGCACACTTTAAAAATGGCTCACATCGTGCTGTCACGAAAGCCACTAACAATGTAAAACTTGTATAACAAAACGCAAAACGTAACGTAATAACTCTTGCACATGCTGGTATTCCTTTGCACTGAATAATAAGCGTTTAGGTAGGTGCATAGGATTCAGGTTCGGCGGCAGAGATAGGCACTTCATTATCAAAATATATAAGGGGATATTATCAATATTTTTTAACAACAGGTCACCAAATTGCGTCCAGGAGAAGTTTTAGACGACAAAAAGGTGAGATCGAATGGATCTGGCCAGTTTAGGTGGACGCTGCTCGCTTTGCCAAGCATTTTGAATTTTATTTACTGTTATATTTTTATCTTTTTTTATTTTTACATTGACATCACGGACAACTTTGTCTTATCCAACTACAAATATTTTACTGATAAATTACACCCACACCACTTAATTTTTAAACATTTACTATCAAAAAATAGTAAATAGTTTGCCCTTTCTGCGAATTACTGGAGACATCAAAATTGATAAAATTACTGAAAATACTACGATCTCCAATCTTTCCTCCTTTAGAGACTATGATACTCTTTCAATTCTTTTAGACCCCTTTAGATGTTCTTATATCCCATAGTAGTTGCCGCTTTGCCGTCCAGCAGAACTTTAGACGAACTAGCTGGAAAATTGTTTGGTTTTTGTTAATGCGAGGTTAATTTTATTTAGGCATTGTCTTTTTTATAAGACGACAGCATATTAAAATTTGACCTCAAGTTAACTGCTTTTTAGATTTCTTTAGGAATGGCTTTAGTTTTCCTTAAACCCGATAACTGGTTTTAGTTTTAATTTCCACTAATCAATAATTCTAGTTGCCACATGATATTAAAATGTGTATTATAGATATAAGTTTTACACTCGCACAAGTGAAAACAAACTTACAAGACTATGAAACTAACATGAACCAACACACATTTGAGTATTTGTTTGAGATAGACCACTCACACGAATTACACATCTCACAAACACCTTTTATTACTCATACATAATAAATAATTAAACAATAACTCGATTTAGCACAGGACACCTTTTTAAGTTTTAATTTATTCACTACATTAACAGAGAATGAGTTACTAAAACGAATATTTTTTTCCAAAAAAGAAACGCAGCAGGCCCGGTGAACTCGCGGAAGAGGTATACAATGTGTGAAATATATATGTTTAGATTATATGTTATAGAAAAAATCTCTTTTAGATACGTGGCTAACATAGTATTTTTCCCAAGTGATTAATTTGAAGTAAATAAAAACATATGAAAAAAAAACTCAATTATAAGATGACCACACATTTTATGATTGGTATTGAGATTACGTCAAAAAAGATCATATTCATTTTTGGACCAAAAAGAATTGTATATACGTAAACAAGCTACTAACAACTGACGCATAACACTATGTACCAAATAATAACCATTATAATAATTTAGAAAAATGGTCGCATGTTTCATATAAAATATTCATGTTATAATCCTATCCGTGCACGTTAGTAAAGTAATGATAATCAAGGGCACAAGAATGCTATATTCGTTGATTCCATAAGATACTTCGATATATTTCAGTGCAATAAAATTACCTGCTTTAGCACCAAATAAATATAGTCATAATGTTCAACTTCCATGATCTGATGATATAAGCGTTAAACTTTATACAATTTAGGAAAATACATTTAACATATTTATTGATTTTCAGTGGAATAGCAACTTTAGTTAAAGATCAAGGACGTTTACATAAAGATGCCACAGAACATACAAACTGCAAGGTTGCGAAACAAATAACTTGAATAGCAAGACGATGCCGAAATCTAAATATGTCACACGCAATAATTATAAATCAAACACATTGAATATAGAAGCGGAAGCTAAACAAAGATTCTATAATTAACAATAAATAATTTGGATCTACGGCCAAATGTTGTAGCTATGACGCAAATAAAATAAGTAAAATTTATTTGTTTATTGTTGACTAAGCAGATCATATGATAATTTCAATTAGTATACTTGTACGTATCATAAACTTCAATTAAGTTGATAAAAAAAACTAAATGAAGAGCCAATTTTGAAACACTCTTCTATATTTTCTTCCATTAATAGTTACGATGGTGTACACCTTGGGGTTCGCCCGCGTATAATTAAAATACCTGTTAATTCCCTCCCCACAGGAATTTACGAGGTACAAGAAGAATCTACATGCCTTTCGAATGTCAAAACTGAGGGGTTTGAATATTTAGATTAGTTAAAAAATTATAAACTATATTTCTAATGCGAGGTCCAAAAAATATAAAATAAAGCTCATTGGCAATACAAATAAAAATATTTTCCGAGCAAGCGCAAAGCAAATGATGCACACCTGTTCACGTCTCCGCCAATGACGCGATGCTCTTAATGAACTAGACGCAGCCAGTGCTGATGCATTATGATTGATTGTTATTCTTATAAATATGAGTGCAGAAATTAGGCCAAGAGCGTTATGAGCTGATCTTGAAACGTTCTCACCCTTAACTGTGACGGCCTGCCAGCCCCGGTGAATTATGTCCGCCGAACTATTGTTAAAAAGACATAAGTCTTCCTCGTGGCCAGCTGTCACCGTGTGATGGTCTGTTGAATAGATGCTATTTAAAATGAGGTAAAAATAGACTTACGAACATTTTAGGGTGTAGTTAAAATATTTTGGCGAGTGACGTAAATTAAAAAAAATCTAATCCATTCATTTCATTTACTTATAGTTTTAGATCAAATATAATAACTTAATCTAAAAACTTCACTAATTATAAAATGTTTACATAAGTACTACAATTAAACACATCGAATATTATTTAAAAAATAATAATTACTGAGCTACAAAAACACTGCTCTGTTCAATGCATAAATTCAACAAACAATATCCAATGAATGTCCAAAAATAACGTGCCTCTAATAAAACACATTTTATTTTAAAATTACCTAAAAATGCGCGTGGGCATCTATGCAGACGATGTACGAGTGTTGTTATGCATATTTGGATAATACAACAATGTCAAGCATATTTGGCAGGACTGCAGTCACTCTTAGCCATCAGTTCTCTAAATCGATCACAGCTTCGGCAGGTGAATCACACAATATATTTGTTTTTTGAACAGCTATCTGAAACAAAACGAGAGTCACAAGTCTGAAATTCTAGGCAGGACACAAGCTAAAAGATGATTTTTAGTCTCTCCTCTAATTTTATAGAAGAAAGGTATAAACAGATAAAAATATCGACGAGTTAAACCTATAAATAGATGCAATTCCTTGATGCTCGTCTCAAAATCTATCACCTTGCTAACTATGTAGCTATGCAGATATTTCAGGCATTGCGTCTCTTGCCAGCGATGACAATGCTTGAATTATAAACGTCCGCTACGGTGATGCCAATCAATCTCATTTTCTTACGCAATCAATCTCATCTAATTTATGAAGCAAGAACGATACGCGTCCCTTAACAAATTTTTCGATACGATCAAACTTTAGCTGCCAACTGTAGACCATCGCTCTAATGTCAATATGTCTTTAAACTACACGATGCGACTAAAAACCGATTAGGTATAGACAAGGCGACTTGAACGAGAATATCATTGGCATCTAAATTGACAGCCAAATTAACAGTAGCGGGGGATAGATTTATTCGACTGGACATGCACTGGAGTTCCTACAGGCGCCGCCAATGGACTCGTTGAATCAGCAGACTTCTGACCAACTTTACATACACGTACCAGTCGTCTAGGAAAACACTGCACTGGTGGCTCACCTTAATCTGATAATTAATTGAATTGGTCTGCTGATTTGTGCTGTGCACAAATAGAAGTACTTGCCCCGCGCACACCTCTCGCCCCTCCGAGGCTAGGCGACCACGTCTGCACGACCCCTTCTTCAGTCTTTTGACATTCGCGCCCATTTTTAGATGGAACGATACTAACGAAATATATCCAATCGACAATTACGACGACTTAAAAAAATCTAAATCCATAAAAAATAGTAAAATAAGAAATCGTATAAAAATAGAGCATTTAATATTTAAACTTTCATTTAAAATGGATAATTTTAAGAAAACTGAGGATGCTTTTAGAATACTTTTTAAATATATTAGTGATTTTAGTGAACAATATGTGTGATTTTATAATGAAGCTGTGATTATTATAGACTTTTCTGGAAAAGACAATCATTTTGGATGTATTGTGGCATCTTAGTTTTATGTGACTAATATCATGGCGGCAGTGGCTAAGAAACCACTAGCTCCGCTTAAACCAAAGGCAGGTGCCGCTGCCGATCCGGTAAGTAGAAGAATAATAAGGCTTTATATGTTGAATGTTAATTGTTAAATGAGATATTAAAGGACATCAAACACAAAATCCAGTTAATAATGTATACTTTTTCATTAAAACTTAGAATTATTATATGTTTAATTTCTTAACATAGGTATCATCCCAAAAGCGATTAAGACGTAGTCTCTGAATATTTTAATTATTTTTTACCATTAAGTAAGAATTTTGCTTTGCGATCATGTCCTCTCCTCACTCACCTATGCGTTACTTTCTCAGTTTTATTACTTTCGGGTCCAAGGATCCTTTTTCTCTACATTTAATAATCATCGGCTTGTATTATTTAGATTCCTTTGCGATCATACATACATACATACATACATAAAATCACGCCTCTTTCCCGGAGGGGTAGGCAGAGACTACCTCTTTCCACTTGCCACGATCTCTGCATACTTCTTTCGCTTCGTCCACATTCATAACTCTCTTCATACAAGCTCGGCGGTTTCGGGTACTTTTGACCTGACCCTTTACCAGGACGTCCTTTGCGATCATCTTAGCGTGTTTCTTAATTAAATGTGTTCATAACTGACATTAGACCTAGAAAACCGCTCTTTAAATTTAAATGGATTTGTTTATCTACAAACAAATATTTATCTAGGCATTTCATCACTACACCTGAACTTTTTAACGAGTTTGGGTAATACTTAAGAAGATTAAATTATACATACAGCAGATGGAAACTGAGATGTAATAACTCTTATGATGACAAATCACCCAGTGGCACCTGGTTAGTTATTATAATACTCATATTAATATTCGCTAATAAATTAGGTGATAACTTCTAACATACATATGTATGTCATAAATTACTCAGACGTAAATAGGCTGCACGGAGTAATTGCAATAATTAGTTTACGCCTTGACTAATTCTAATACTCCAAATTTGTCATTTTGAATTTCATCCAAAGTTTAAAGTAAAATTTCGAATTTCCAACATACCTGAACCTGAATAAGGTGCCAAATCAAGGAGCTCAAATTATAGAGAAAGAAACTGGTTCAGACATCCAAAGTGATGAAATTCTTGAAAACATATATATTTTTCAATCCAAATATATATAATTGAGTATAATAGCATTTTGATTGTAGGGTTGAAATTAGTATACGCTACAAGTTAAACAGTTTACCATTTCCTCAATTTCAAGCATATTTGTAAGAAATAATTATGCGCTAATGTTTCATTGCTGCTCCGATGCTTAAGATTGGAAAATATTATAATCATTGTCATAATTTGATAAATATCATCACAGCACTTGTGCCGCATTTGTCAGGAAGTCCAGATCTTCATTGTCAGGTCATTTGGCTAACGTTTTGAATGTAACACATCTGTCATAACACATTTGTACCGTGTATTTGGTTACTAGTGCAAGAATTGCGGTCTAAATTTAATAAGTGTTTTGTAACTATACGGTTTTGATGTCCTTTATTTTATCTATTAATTCTGTATTGTTGTATACAATTTTTTAATAACGCCTTTGTAAATTGAAATAATAACTTGAAAAATTTTTATCTGTTTAAAAAATTTAAGTATTAAGCAATTAAATTCGTTTATTACACAAAGATGGTGAAAATTCTAATTTGTTGTTTTCAAGTTTTTGGCGTGAATAACTGAAACTATAGAAATCTTTAAAAAAAAACGATTTTCCGTGATTAACATGTTGTCTGTCTACACTCACACCTGCCTTACATAACGATCTCTTTGATGATGTAGCGACGAAAATCCGGAGACGCCAGGAGGCCGTCGGTTCAGGATCTGGAAGATCTCATTAACAAGCCTTCAGTTCCGCTGAAACCAATCGGCAATGAAGGACCTCCTGTTATTGTGGACGTGCAAGAGAGCTATTCAGCCGTCGAAGGTTGGTATATAAAATCTTCGTACTTGTGTTACTTAGTTACGAATCAAATAATTGGTTATCTTTTAAAAAAAAATACCTACTTAATGTAAACATTTCAATAATTGCGACAAATATATTAAGACCAATTATTATCATAGTTCTAATAAACGAAAGAAAATAATCACTCAAAAGTTAGATTATTAGAGATATGAACTTTATGGTATATTTCAAAACATATATTACGTCGTTCAGATCAAACTGGCTATCTCACGGTACAAGTGGAAGGCAACCCGCCTCCCACATTCAAATTCTACAAGGGGGTCACGGAGATCATCGAGGGTGGCCGCTTCAAATTCATCACTGATGGTGAAACCGGTCTGATCACGCTGTGCATGAGAAAGGTGAAGCCCAACGATGAGGGTAAATACAAGGTCGTGGTCAGCAACATCCATGGTGAAGACTCTGCTGAGATGCAACTTTACGTGTCTGGTGAGTCTGAAGGTCTTATTTAAAAACTTGATGCTTAATAACTAAAACTAATTTCAGGATTACGTATCGCCAAATAGCAATAGTACGAGGAGTTTACATACATAGTTTTTTTTTAATATTTGCACTCAAATTTCTGATTGCAATATACTTTCACTATATTGTGCTACCAAATTCAAAGCAATATTTTTTTTCTTTTGAGTTTATTAACTTTGAGTCATGCTGAAATCGCGACCCGCCCGACATCGTTGTTAAAGAATATTACAATTTCTATCATACATAGTATGCAAGGATCGTGACAAGTGGAAAGATTGGTCTCTGCCTATCCCTCCGGGAAAGAGGCGTGATTTATGTATGTATCATGCATAGACATTTATGATTATGCCGAACTAGCTTTTACACAACGATAAAAAGTCCTAAGATATGATTCATATTTTTGTGTAGGTTCGTATGTACTTTATCGTCATTTAATGTTAATGATAACCTTTAGACTCCAGTGGTATGGACTTCCGTGCCATGCTCAAGAAGAGGAAGTACGCCAAATGGGGCGAGAAGAAGGAAGACCCGGATTGGGGAGACCTCAAAGAAGTGGACAAGCCAATTCCGCCACTAAAGAAAGTAGAAAAGGTAAGATGAAATTTTTAATTGTGTGATTTTTTAATTTTTAAAAGACCGGTTGTTCAAAAAGTCATTTTCACTTATGTAACTTTTGGTAAAGTAAATAAAATCAGCATTATTTTGGCTATTATAATTTTACAGAAAAGTAGGTAATCTGTGGTTAAGATAAATACATTTTATAAACAATTTTTTTTAAATGTCAAATTATAATATGCCAGTAGTTAGATTAAATAATAATAAGGCTTTCTTTTTACAATTTTTTTTTATATTTGACATTTTGTATAACATCGTATGCATCTCTAGGGCTTAGAAACTGGATATTTTGAAGAAGACGGCTTCATAGTGGTTGTTTCCGAAGGGGTCGAGATGTATAGATTCCCAGCTGATAAGCTCAGCTCTGGACACTGGTCATGGATTAAGGTCCTCGGTATTCTAAACTGCAGCATCACCGTTCATTCCATCTTACATTTCAACTTCTATTTCCACTTCTATAAATTCTTCTTCTTTCGACTTCGTTTCGTTATCTTTTTCGACTTAATACTCTCTTTAAATTAAATAATAAAATTAAATAAATAAATCAGATAAAAATATATTTGCATGCTTATTAAAAAGTTAAATCAATAATGCTTAACAAAAAGATAAAACGTGCACAGGAAAATATAAGTCATAAGGTCTTAATACATAAAAATGACATAAGTCTGATTGGCATATTTACATTGGGCACGTAAAGGACACATGTGAAGCTTATTTTCTTACAATATTGTCAATAAATTCTAACAGCATGGCTCAATGGCTAATGAAAACGGTGTTTACCATTTTTTGTGTAAGTACATTCAATAAATACTAAGCTTCAACAGTTTATTTAAATTCCAAGACACTCTAAAAATAGCGAATAAAACTACATATTTATAGATTTTGTAACAAAAATTAAAAGTTTTTTACAAATTTTAAATAAGTCGCAGTAATAGCTACTAACTTAGAGACTCGCGTCTAAAATATAGTTCTTTATTTACTTACCGCAAGACATCAGTAACCAAACAAATCATACGTTCCATATCATGCAGATCACGCTTGATTTTACTTTTGCTCTAAATCATCAAGGCTTTCTTACCAACGTAAATAATGACCTTAATTTTATAAGTAACATCTATTGTCGGTTCTAGGGTATCTTTGAAATACGGAGACGAATGTCTCTAAGAGAAATGATACCTGATTGGCCCGCTTTGATGGAGACTGTAAAAGTTAAGGTTCGATAAAAAGGAAATTTAAAAGCATACGATAAAACTGGGAGCATTGTGCCCTTTTGAAATAATGACAAAGATAATGGAAAAAAATGTACCAAAAAGTGCAGTTTGAACAAATTTTAACATTCAGAATTTCAAGAGGACATAAACACTCTTTTAAATAAATGGAATTATAAAATGAATGATAAAATAACTAAACTAAAATTATCCTCCGAGGTTATCCTCCTCACTCATGTAGATCACCTAATGCTGACCATTTCCATGACCATAAAGTACACAGATTTACCTTTGTAAGACATGAGGCTGGTAATTTCTGAGCGATTTAAATAAACAATGCATTAAAACTGAATTTTAAAATAACTTGCACAAGTTTTTGTATTACCACTTCACGTTTCTTAACTTACACATAATTTTCAGGGAATGTAAGTGGAATGAATTTGATGATTACGTGATTTTTCTTTTGGGATTTGTCCGTTCTTTGAATTTCCAGGTTCTTGACGTCGGATTAAGGAGCTTCTATCACGTCATTAATATCCAAATTTAGACCTCTTTCTTCATTGACATCATTATTAATTTCAGCTGATGCATCCGGTGTTTTGCAGATGTTGGATTTTTAATAATCTCGTGATATATTTACATGTGTTTTTGTTGGTAATAAGCACAGAATATTGATAATAATAATGTTTGGTGACCATTGTGAGATTGTTACGCTTTTGTTAAACATTATAATTGGCAGTTAAAATCCAGTCTGGTAAGAAATTGCGTAAGTTTGTTAGAGCTATAAGGTTTGTGAAAAAGGCGTGTGCAAATTTTAGGGTCCAATTGATTGCAAGGTAAAGTTTAAGAGTTTATTAAGGATGATGGCTGTTTTATAGAGACACCATAACCGAAGGCGATCGCTCGCGGAGCTGATCCCTGATTGGCCGGTGCTGCACTCGTTCAAAAGAGACGAGGTTTGAGGCCGAAAAATATAAATGCACAGATGACACGCGCATCTTGTGTTGTATCACCGGAATACGTACTTGTCGCACAAACACTGTAATTCTCACTTTAGTTGGATGATTATGTAAAACTGTCAAGTGTTTTGTATGAAATATTGATGGTTAATTATTTATTGTTATTTTCATTATAGAAAAAAGATTTAAAATATTGAGAACAATATTGAATGTACCACGAAATAATTATTATTGCTTTTAAAGAAAGGTAACGCCTTCAAAATGTATGCCTTAAATACACTTCATTTCTTTATCATTTAGATTTACAATAACCAGAGCACTC
Organism: Amyelois transitella; assembly: GCF_032362555.1. Lineage (NCBI taxonomy): Eukaryota > Metazoa > Arthropoda > Insecta > Lepidoptera > Pyralidae > Amyelois > Amyelois transitella. The sequence goes on along the minus strand of NC_083528.1, from coordinate 2,910,842 downwards.
ATTATGAAGATAATAGAAATAAACCAGGAAAATGAAGATTTAGAGAAATCGGTAAACAATAAATTATTTGGCTCTAAATAGATTTAAAATTACACATAACTTTTCATCATTGGATATTCAAACAAAACAATAATTACTCAGTTTTACCTGATCATTATCTATAGCGACAAAATCACTTTATATTCAATGTATAGTTAGCACAACCGTGATATTTTTCTGCAACTCTACTTCTTATCTTATCGCAAATGCACTTCTTCGACAAAATCTATATTTAGCACTAAATGTAAATTTTCTACAAAAAATCTAGCAGTGCACTACAATAGGTATCTAACGGTACTTTACGATGTTGACATTCCTAAAATGAGAAGTTTTTTTGTCATAATCGTTATAACTTTCACGTCACTTCTTTCCAAAAAAACATTTCAAGTAGTTAAACTTTTCATTTTCGGATGACATAAGAACAAAATAGGAAAGAGCAAAAGGAAAAGGAACTGCACAAACCTTCGGAAATGAAACACTATTTTTGTACAGACGCATGTATTTTGATTTAAAGTGATGAGGAAAGAATGGCTGATGCTAACGCCTCGGTTACTACACGTTAGTTTTCTGCATTAAAGTCACGTTGACCACCATGGGAGTCCGTCAACGAATCTTCGTCAGCACCAAAGCTTTGTAACTAGCACCCTTGTGAAGCACCTGATTATTTTAACGCACGACTGGTACATTAATAGACACGATTTCTTTCAGAAACAAGAGTCATTCTTGAAACCTCTCGTTGATCAATTTGCTAAGGAAGGCAAGGATAAGAAGGTGGTCTTCGAAGCCATCTTTACTAAGCCGAATGCAAAGCCGAAATGGTTCTTCCGTAAGGATGTAAGTTTAAATTGTTTTTTTACTGTAAAATAACTAAATTTATTAATATATGAGTGACTGATTGTTTCAAAATACGAGTTTGTTTGTTAGTTATATCTTTACTGCACAGAAATTTACACAGTTACAAGAAAGAATACAAAGTTATTTAAAAAAGAAGTAACGTCAACTCAGATCCCTAATATCTTATTGATTTACGTAGGTAAACATTAGTAACAAAATTAATTAATCTCATTCATAGGAGTTATTCCCGGGATCCAAGTACAAAATGACGAACGAACAAGATTCTTACAAGCTGATCATCATGAATCCCAAAGTAGAAGACACTGGTAAAATCACCATTGAAATAGGCGGGATCACGTGCACGGCGTTCTTGCAAGTCGACGAACCTGACCCTACGTACACCTTCACGAAACCGCTTAAGAAGACTACGAGTGGATACACGAAACACGAAGTAGTCTTAGAATGCGCTGTATCTAACAGTCTTGCTATCGTCTCCTGGTGGAAGGGAGACTCCAAGATTGAAGACGGTGAAGATTTCCAGATATCTAAAGACCTATCTGGAGTGTGCAAGCTCGTTATTAAGAGTGCTAAATTGGAAGATGCAGGCAAATATTCGTGTAGAATCGAAAAGCAGCCTGACAAGACTGAGACTGATGTTAAGATTGTAGGTGAGTCTAAATAATCGCCCTTTGAAAATATAGTACCTATAATATTTAACATTATGTCTTGAAAGGGTCCGGCCCCCTCTACACAAAAAGGGCTCCAAAAGGACGGTTCAATTGTGCAGACACGAAGTCTACAGTAAGATAGAAGAACATTGTCTTTCTGATTGAAATTTATCACATAAAATTTCCTAGTCTGTATAAAGCTTGATATTTGTATGGTAATGAAATTGTGATGCAGTCTCAATAAATTGTGTTCATTTCCAGAATACCCATACAAGTTTACTAAGGTGCTTAAATCGCAACAGGCGATTGAGAAAGACACCATTACTTTACTCTGCGAGCTTGATGACGCTGGTGGTGATGTACAATGGTAAGATTTCCTCTTGTAAAGATTGATTCATGGGTAAACTCTTGGGACAAATCCCTCTCTCTTTCACCCAACAGAATATTCAGATTGCCTTTGTTACTTAAATATAATTACCTATGATGAGCATTTTTCTGACATAGCCTTTGACAAAGACATGAAATCAAACTATATTGGCATTGCTGCTATTAAAAACCACTTTGTAGAAATTTTGATAAAATTAGGACACTATCATCAATAGCAGAGAAATGAATTTTGATAAAATTAGGAAAACATTATTAATAATAAACACAAGGTGGTCCTTGGACCTCATCTTCACAAGACAATCACTAAAATTCCTAATAAAAAATAACAGGTTCAAGAACGGTGAGCCGTTGAAGACAGACAAACGCGTGACGATCGTGAAGGAGGGTCGCAAGCGCAAGGTCGTCATCAAGGACGCCAAGGTCACTGACGCTGGCAACTTCAAGTGTACCAGCAACGCCGACGAGACCACGTGCGAGTTGATCGTCAATTGTAAGTATTGCATCAGAATTAGTAATGTATTTTCTAGAATACTAGGTTATGTTATACTACCTTCTTACTTAATCCTGAAATTCAGTGGTTTTTTATAATATTATCAAAATCCAAAAATACATGACATTGTCTTCGTGTTTACATATGTATAAATCAATGCATTTGGTAACTAGTGAACCGGCAAAAACTGGGCTAGGTTTATGGTCTATTGTCTAAACCTAGAAACGGATCACAAAATTTTGAACAGTCTCAAGATATCTTAAGAACGCGGAAGGTGTGTCATTTTAAATATTAGAAGATGTTGTAATCAACCGAATTTCTTTTCAAGCAATATAGATGAACAAAATCGCAGTGTTTTTATAAACTTGATCTTTTGAAGGTTTTTGTTAGGAAAGTAACTTTATTAATGAAACTATAACTTTGTTAATGAAACTGTAACTTTATAAATGAAACTGTAACTTTATTAATGAAAGTATTTTTTCTATAACAATAAACCTAAAATGTTTGTTGTAGACTCTAATCGCTTCAACAAGAAGTTGAAGGACACAGAAGCAATTGAGAGGGATAAGGTTGTGTTGGAAGTGGAACTCCAGGACCAGACCGCTGAAGCCGTTTGGTCATTCAACGGACAACCAATTGTTCCTAATGACAGGTGAGATAACTTCATCTCTTACAATAAGTACTTAATTAATAATAAATATATTATTTCTTTAGTGCCGTGTGGTTTCCGGCACCAATAAATTTAACCTCGAATTAAACTGTTGTTGCCAAAAATTACATTTCACTTGTTAAACTCAAATTATACAACAAAATTTTTATAATTATCAGAATCGAAATCAAGAACCTGGGTGGAGGCAAACACCAGTTGATCTTCAACAAACTGGAGATGGAAGACGACGGTGAAATCCTGTGCGAGTCCGGCAAACTGAGCTCGTCCTGTAAGCTGACGGTCAAGAAGGGGGAGTCCAAGCCCGCGATAGAGTGCCCGGAAGATTTCTACGGGCCCGCAGGACAGCCGTTTGTCATTGAGGTGCCTTATAAAGGTAAGATCTTATTCTTGGGACTTGACCGATTCTCATGACTTTTTGTATTTTGAGCATTTTGAGTAGGTCTGAGTATCGGACAACATCTATTTTTCATACCCCTTAGTGATAGGGGTTGACAACCCTTAACATTTTTTTTAACTAGGAATTAGTTAACATTATTTATATGGCAAAACAACGTTTGCCGGGACAAGTAGTAATGTATAATATTGTAGTTTGTTGGTACGACTACTTCAAACAATTGATCATTCTTCATAATCTCCATTAAAATTTATGGATTTGTTATTGTTATATTTGTTTGTGTTGGTAACACTGTCGAATAAACAGTTTATCTTTCTATCTATCATTGTGTTCCTTTTTCTGCTAATTTGGATGAAACAAATAATTCATGATTGTTTTCATTACCAGTTACTGGCACCCGACAAACGCCAATCGAAGCTAAATTATGGAAGGATGGTAAAGCATTACCAGTCAAGGAAGTAGAAGCCGTGGTCGAGCAGGAGAAGGTCCTGTTCAAGATCAAGAAACCAACGAGGGAAGGTTCTGGCAAATACCAGATCAAATTGTCTAACGCACAGGGAGAGGATTCTAAGGATGTCACAATCACCATGCAGAGTGTTCCAACGCCGCCCCAAGACGTGAATGTGGCCGAGGTGTTCCAAACGTCGTGCTTGGTCACGTGGAAGGCGCCGCAAGATGACGGTGGCGCCCCATTAGTCAAATACATCATTGAAAGACAGGTGTGTGTGGGATTTTTTTTTTTTTATAATATGCCATGATGTAATTACTCATAATTGAATTAGTTTAAAATTTAATTTCACAATTGTTTTTATTTTATAAACAGTTCCTTGATTTGATTTTGTATTGGTTGGTTGATTTGATACAAAGTGCAAACCGCGTTGTTAATCTTTAAATATTTTTAGTTACATACCTACAACAATATGATTTTAAATCTCTATAAATTTAATTTTGACAGGACCTGTCTCTGAAAGCTGGATGGGATAACGTGGGTGAAGTGCCTCAAGGTCAACCACTCAAGTACAAAGTCGAGGATCTCATCGCCAAGAAGACGTATAAGTTCAGGATCCGAGCCGTCAACAAGATCGGCCCCAGTGAGCCTGGGCTGTTCGGGAAACCTGTGCTGGCCAAGGATCCATGGGGTGGGTTTTAAAGTCCAACGTCCTCTTCTTTGTTACTTTTTCCCATAGTAGAGGTGGTGCCGGTCACAGTATTATTTTTTTCATTTATGTACACTATTGTACACAAAATTATAGAGCATATAGGAGCATTTGATATAGTAATTGTAATACAAAAGTATGTTATAGCTCCAATTTGTTCCGTCACTATCATGAATATATACTTGGTAGTTTAATCATTTTACACTACTATCGAGGTAACTGGATTTTATTTTATTATCTTCATATAATGAACATAATAAAAAAAAATCGAGTGACCTTAATTTTACAAGTGTCTTGTAAACTATATTCTATTTGAGAACTGACCTAGTCCTATAGGATCGAATTTTATTTTATGTTAGTCAGATAACATAAACCCGATTTTGTTTTTATCAGTATTTTTCCAACAAATTATTAACTTTCTCCAGATGAGCCGTCCAAGCCCAAGAACGTGGAACTGGCGGATTGGGACAAGGACCATGCCGACCTCAAGTGGCAGAAGCCTGATAACGATGGCGGAGCACCCATCACCGGCTACGTTATTGAATACAAGGTAAGCTGTCTCTGCATCATCATCATCATCCAAACATTCTGGTAGTTTGCCGTCTACATACATATAATCAATTTTATTGAATTTATAAAATGAGGTATTTATTTAATTTAAATTTTTTTCTTAATTTATTCATTTTCTTCGCACATTCATGGCATCGTTTTCTGGAGTGGAGATGCATGGCTGGTGGTATCAATAGTTTGTTTATTTTGTTCGTTTATTTGTAAAATCTTGCACAAGAAAGAGAGTGCAATTACATTTAAAACATATGAACCAACATCCTTATCTTTTTGAAGTCATCTTAGATTATAACATCATCATTCTGTCATTAACTCATGCATCTCTAAACAGGAGAAGTTCGGCAAAGACTGGGTGACCGGCAAAGAAGTGCCCGGCGACTGCCTGGCTGCGACTCAGGACGGCCTGAAGGAAGGCTGCACGTATGAGTTCAGGGTTCGCGCCATCAACAAGGCCGGCCCTGGTGAACCCAGCGACACCACCAAACCCATTGTTGCCAAGTGCAGATTCGGTGAGTTGGCTAATGTCTTTACTATATTTTGGTTCTTTAAATTTGTTATCTACAGTGTAACTATTTGAAGTTAAGAATAAGAATGTTTTGTTGAATAGAAATTCTGTTTCTAAACAATTATTGCACTCAAAGCTGTTTTAACTCGATTTGTGGTCTCTATTTCTTGTCATAGTTACTATGATCTTTCGTTACAAGTAATTATTCTATATTTGTGCCCGCAATTGTTCAGATAGATAAAATACAGTTGATATTATTTTCTATTCATATTCCTACAAGAAACAAACCTTTCTATTTAGTTTATTTATACCAATAACTATTGTCGGCTTTCTATCCTCTCAAACGTTCAGCAATTTAAAAGCTAATTTTAGTTTACACGACAATTGACGAATTGTGAACTTGACGTTGTTGAAAAAAATGTTGCAGTGCGGTTTGTTACCGCTTCTTCTGCACTGACGCCTTGGAAGCGGCAGTAAACTTAGTTTTAAGTAATTTATTTTGACAATTATAAAGCGATATGAAGTATCTTACAATAATGAATAAAAATTTTGAATTTAAATTATTTTACAGTGAAACCGTACATCATCGGCGAGGGTCTCCAGAACATGATCATCAAGAAGGGACAGGTCATCGCCTTCGACATCAAGTACGGAGGCGAGCCCGAGCCGGAGGTCAAGTGGATGAAGGGAGAAGAGGTATGTGTCATCACCAAACCCACTTTTATCTTTATCTTAGGCCCCTTTTATTTGGTTGTTCACACTTTTACTCAATATTTGCGTTCGGGTGAAAATACACACCGTGAATCGCAAATTAGTGTCCTTTAATAACTTCCCTTTCTTGCTATTAAATATTTGGTACTTTAATAGCCGAAGAAAATACCAAATTATATGTACCCATATAAACAAGACAAGCAAATTTGTATTTTCCAAATTTTTCATGTACTAAGTGAAAATATAATTGAAGAAGATAGTTATAATTTCAATGGGGATAGTAATACAATTATTGAGCAATTAATTCTAGTATTATATACAAAAATATGGTAATTGAATGTCTAACTTGATCAATTTATTTCTTTCGAATAGAACTTGATATTTCAATATTATTTTACGCAACTACGGAGAACAGAAAGGTACTAACTGTAATTTCACTTTTTTTCCCCAAAAAGAAACGTGGAAAGCCGTACACGGAGAAGGTCAGGATTGAAATGAATGTTGTCTCATTTATTATATGTTCTAAACTATACTCAATTTACTATTATATCTCTATACATATGTGCTAACACCACTACACACAAATACTACTGCCGAATACACTTGTACTTTAAGTATATGTCGAAGTATTTTTAATTGAAGCGTATGTTTCTTTTTGGATTCTGTTTATGACATAATCTGGTCTCAAAGATACGAAATACAATTAGAAAAAAGAACGCATATCAGCGAAAGAAAATAGTACAAAATTGCTGAATGGAAAAAAGGGATTCCTATAACTATCTAAAGTACCTACCTACCTAACTACATATATTATCTGTATAAAGTAAGTAAGTAAATGCTTTATTGTTCACTAGATCTATAAAACTTTAATGATCCCTAAAGTTTCAAAGATTTTTAGAATTGGAAGGTCTAGCTACCGTGTACATCAAGAAAACAAAACATACATATCAAGTAGCATACGCTTTGATTTCTCTACTATCGCAAAAAATTGCGATCCTAAGCTTTATATGTTTTAACAATTTATTCACAAAACAATTTGTTGTTATCATTTACATTCGCATTTTCACGTAGAAATGCACAAAGCACTATAAATTATTTATTATTTAAGTATGTAGCGACACAAAACAGAAGTTGTGGAAACTTTCTGTTTTACAACATAATATACCTACCTACAGAAAATGTTATGTAGGTGAAATGCTTATTTTATTAGAAGTTATTGTGTTAACACCCACTCAACAATATTATAATTTATTGTATTTTTATTCATATTATTTTAATCATATAAGGTGCTTTCAGTTTTTCTTTTTTAACTAAGGCATCGGGCGCGCAACGATGTTTTAGTGAAAAAATGGTATAAAATAAATTTATGTCAGTAAAATCATGAGAGCCGCTATCAATATCATAAAAGTATATAAAAAATTTGGCTAATATGAATAAAGATACAAACAAACCACATTACGAGTAACAATTTAATTGTAATACTACAATTTACTAAGTACCTACCTACGTCCGGTGTGAAGCCGGTGCGGTACTTACTTTAAGGGACGTGTCTGATCAATCATCCATCAGTACTTTACAGTATTCCACTCTTGACTAATAACATGAAAACAACGAAATCCGAAGTATAAATAAAACTTTGAGAAACATACATACATACATACATATAGTCACGTCTATATCCCTTGCGGGGTAGACAGAGCCAATAGTCCCGAAAAGACTGAATGGCCACATTCAGCTGCTCTGCTTAATGATGGAATTGAGATCCAAATAGTGACAGGTTGCAAGCCCATCGCCTAAAAAAAAGGATCGCAATTTTATAAGCCTATCCCTTAGTCGCCTTTTACGACATCCACGTGAAAGAGATGGAGTGGTCCTATTCTTTTTCGTATTGGTGCCGGGAACCACACGGCACTTTGAGAAACTGTAACAAATTTATATCATTAGTGACGCCATCTATTTGGTGAGGTTGCATCTTCGTTGTCCAAAGATGTCTCTCATAAAAATACTATATTTCAATCACTAGATGGCAGTATAAATTATTGCTAGTTATATTACTCATCACTAGATGGCAGTAAATATTGTTATATTTTTTCCACTAGATGGCGTTGACAATTTTTAATTAGTTATATTACTCGTCCCTAGATGGCAGTAAATAGATTATTTTTATATTTTGCCACTAGATGGCGGTAACCGGTAAGACATTAAAATTTCTTATTTTAGTATCTTAGTATTATTTTTTGCGAAGATACAAATATAAATAAATATACGGGATATTTTTATTTAAAATTTCACTCATTTTCACCACTCACAACCAAAATTATTACATTCGATCAGACACTCCCATCCCGAACAAATGCTGATTTAATTTACTTTCCAATTTTAGGAGATCCACGACGACGGTGACCGCATCACCATCGACAAGTATGAGAGAAACACTGTTCTTACTGTCAGGAAGACCAGCAGACCAGACAGCGGGAAGTACAAACTTGTGCTTACCAACTCGTCTGGTACCTGCGAGAGCATAGCTGACGTGGTGGTGCTTGGTGAGAGCTATTCTTTGACTATTATACGAGTAATAATAGGCATGGATATAGTGTTTGAACTATTAGACATTTTCTTTTGGTATATACGCATTTAAGACCTGCCCGAATTTCCTTAATCTGGTTATAACCTTCATAGTTTCCCGAACTTTTACTTTAGTTAATATGAATAAAAAAAAATGTCGATCTAGGTATGTATCTTTTTTTACTATATTTGTTTCTTTCCTATAGACAAACCCAACAGACCAAATGGTCCCATCGAAGTTGTGGATATTCGCGCCGAAAAAGCCACAGTCAAATGGAAGAAACCAGATGAATGGCAAGGATCAGACATCACTGGGTACACACTGGAAAAAATGGACATGGTAAGAGAGTTCCAGGGTATTTGCAAAATAAACATTATTTAGATACATTATTTACATAGCTTTTGAGTATGGTCTATTGGTATTTGATGTGGAAATGTCACTAGTGTTACGCTTGTGTGATGCACTATTGACTTGGGTATAATCGGGTAAAACTTGAGACTCGCATTAATTCTTTGTACTTACGTTCTACGATTTGTATGAAATATTTTCAGGACACTGGCAATTGGGTGCCGTGTGGTGAAACTGGACCAGATCCTACAGAGTTCCAAGTCAAAGGCCTGACCCCCAATCACAAGTACAAGTTTAGAGTGCGCGCCGTCAACAAGGAGGGCGAATCTGAACCTTTGGAGACCGAAGGATTCATCGTTGCTAAGAATCCATACGGTAATTCATTTTAGTTAATTGGTTAGAAAGGAAAATTAGAAACTTGAAAATACCCAAATATTTTTCTTGCGTTAATCTTGCTCAAACAAGTATGTAAATACAAGTAAGAACGCAATGAACAAAACGCGATTATGTTTTAAGGTTTTTCTTTTGACATATATATTAGTTTTGACAGTTATTGTCAAATTGTTGTTTACAAACATCGCCGGCTGTGATCACCGGCGGTAAACAAAAATATTTAGGTTTTCTTCACGTCTTCTTTTATTACATATTCATCGCAAAAATGATTTCTAGACCCGCCAAAGGCGCCAAGCAAGCCAGTCATAATAGACTACGACAACATGTCCGCTACTTTGCAATGGGAGGCGCCTTCTGACAACGGCGGGCGACCCATCCTGGGATACGTCGTGGAAATGAAAGACAAGTTCACCGCAGACTGGATTGAGGTGGTGAAGACCGAGGACACGAAGACGGAATACAAGGTTGAGGGCCTCAAGGAAAAAATGGTCTATCAGTTCAGAGTGAAGGCCTACAATAAGGCTGGAGTCGGTGACGCTTCACAACCCACTGACAACCATCTCTGCAAGCATAAGAACTGTAAGTTGTATTTGTTGGTATTCACGGCTAACAGCTAGTATTAGTAATTTAGATTAAGTAAAAGTGTGCAATGTTACTTGGAGTATGTACATGGCACTGAATTTCACTTCTTAAGTTACTTCATTTTCTAAAATTAATTGAAAACTTTGAGAGAAGCCTATAATTCTTTAATTATTTAGTAACTTAATTACCTTAAGATTTATAATTGAAATTCAAACTTATTTCTTGTAAGTCTTCACAACTTCCTAATCCATCCATACTGATTCACTATCGGAGTAATTTATTTTATTTTATAATTTGGATGCCCAACAGCAAGTTTTACAATCATTAGCTTTTAAAATATACATTTAAGAACCAATTACAGGTCTTCAATAATAAAAAAAGATTAAAAAATAAAATTTTCAAGAGACTTGTTATAAACACATTGAAGCAATTGCTTCAGTGCATACATACTGTGAATAATTAAAAACTTAAAGAAGATAAATGTACACTTAAGAATTTTTCATACAATAAATGTTTAGCCTTTGCTGGAGAAGTAATGTCAACAAAATTTAACTGCCATGTTTATTTACAGTGAAACCTCGCATCGAGCGCAGCACATTCAAGTCGGTGATCATCAAGGCCGGGCGCACTCACAAGTGGTCTGTGGATGTCATCGGTGAACCACCACCAGAGTGCTCTTGGTAAGTTTTGAATCTTATCATTTTTTTTTGTATAAAAAAGCTGATCAAAGCATTTCTTTGTACATGTTCCTGGTTCTGCCCCTTTTATTATTTTGCTTTCAAACAATTCCCTTTCCTCCTCTTTGTAAACTGTAACATCATCAGTTTTAAGTCCATTGAGATGCATCTAATTTTCAGTGATGCTTAGCTTACCTAGCTTAGCTTACCTTATTCCCACGCCCTAACAGTGGCGCCTGCGCCGAAATGGGTCAGCGATTGATTCACACGCATGGTAAAAAGGGCATTGCACATGCCATGCTACATGCTGGACATGGCAACAATGGCAGGGTACATTCAAAGTGTTCTTGTGTCTATGCCCCCAATGTTCACCTTACTTTTCTCATATGTGAAACTTTCACTAGATACACACATGTCTATGTCACACAACCAAAAAGTTAAAGTTTGATTTTAACTCCTTATTATTGTCCCCTAGGTCATGGCGCGAGAACATAAAGCTGGTTAACACCGAACGCATCAAGATCGAGAATGTAGATTACCACACCGACTTCACCATAGTGAATGCGGTGAGACGTGACACTGGCAAGTACAAGTTGAGGGCTGAGAACTGCAATGGATTTGATGAGGAGACCGTGGAGCTCACTGTACTTAGCAAGCCGTCTGCTCCTAAAGGTTCGTTTGCAACAGATTTCAATAAAGAATAGAAGAGTTTATCAATTTTACATAATAGCTTTCTTACATGTAAAACCGCATCAATGTTTTATACTTTGTTGTTCATAAAAAGCAGCATTAAAGTACACATATTACAAAGGCTGGAATTTCCCTTTTTCGTTTGAAAATGTACTTTCGAATCAGTCCTATAGTCATCAAATAAGTCTTATAATAATTTTAAATAAATTTAAAATTTGTAATTGCTTTGATAAAAAAAATTTGAGCTATTCAGTTTAAGGTCCAATTTATCTTATTTTAAAACAGTAGATTCAATGTGTTATAATTTCCAGGTCCACTGGAAGTATCAGACGTCCACGCGGAAGGCTGCAAAGTGCGGTGGGAGAAGCCTGAAGATGACGGCGGCTCCCCCGTCAAGGAGTACGAGCTGGAGAAGATGGACATGGCCACTGGAAAGTGGGTCAGAGTGGGCAGGTCAGTATTTATTTATTTGTAAAAAAAGCAAGCTTATAACGCTTTCAATACACAAATAGAATTACAAGTATCAAGACGTTAGGAGGATTGGAATCCCATAAAGACAAATTTTCTTAATTGTGTATATTTAATTTTTATGGTGAGAGAAAACATCCTGAGAAAACAGCACATTCAGGCTATGACTGACTGACTGACTATGACCCAACTGATCGCTCCATGTGATTTAACCTGGCCCTTAACTGTTAAATTTGGTCAAAGGCTAACCCAGGCTTTTGCCCAAGGAGGACAAAACTGAGAACTGCTCCGGATGGATGTGAAATTGTTTTTATTCATTTCAGAGTCGCCGGAGACAAGAAGCCCCTGGAGATGGAGGTGACGGGCCTGGAGCCAGGTCACCAGTACAAGTTCCGAGTGACAGCTTGCAACGACGAGGGCGACTCCGAGCCGCTGGAGACTGAGCGAGCTACCCTCGCGAAGAATCCCTTCGGTGAGATTATATATCAGTTACTTTAAAGCTTTAAAGGCTGACTCCATCTGTGTAATTTGTCGCGTATACATTTATTTAGAGATGGAGGTAACAGGTTTAGAGCTAGGTCATAAGTAAAAGTTTGAGTACTATCAGCACCTCTTTTCTAGTTAAATTAAGTATGAATCAAAGTATAGTATAATGCTCTTTATATTTCCATCATTAAACGATATGGCGTGGGCAGGGATTCCATCTATATATGGTTGACGCCCCCCACCCAATGCAGCTCAATTCGTTACTTCTGAACCAAGATTTGGAATTTCTTCCATCAATGTTCCAATATTCTATCAATGTTCCACCAATGTGCCGTGTGGTTCCTGGCACCAATACAAAAAAGAATAGCACCACTCCATCTCTTTCTCATGGATGTCGTAAAAAGCGACTAAGGGACGACGTTTTGCCAGTCCGCCGCCACGAAGCTCTTCTCGCTTCACAGTCGCACTCAATATTGTATCATGACTCCCTCAATATATGTTTCAAATAAAAAGGCTTTGATAGAACAATATATAAAATACGACAAACATATTATGTCGGAGTTTAAAAATGTTATTCTTTTCTGGTCTCAGACGTGTCGGACAAGCCCGCCAACGTGCAAGTGGCGGACCACGACAACCAGAGCGCGGACATCAAGTGGGAGCCGCCGCGGGCCGATGGCGGCGCCCCCGTGCTCAAGTACATCGTGCAGAAGAAGCCCAAGGGCGGCGACTGGGAGAACGCCGCCGAGGTGCGTTTTGTTTTTGTTTTTTGCAGATTTTAAAAATGGAACAGATTTGAAATTTCAACTTTTTTTTAAATTTTTTTTTATACTACCTGCCGGCTACCTGGATTGTTGCTAGGAACAGTGATGACGTGCTGATATGCAACCGAGGATGTAATTTTTATATTTTCTTTATATAAAAGCCGAGAGAGAAGTCGTATACTTTGTCAACGTAAGTGTATGAACACCTGGAGCATCAATTAGTAGATGATGCCCGTAGCTCAGTCTTCTTCGTCCGCTGCGTCTACGGACATTATTTTTTTAATAACTCTTCTGACCTGCCAAAATTCGCTGTCATTCTCCGAACACTTCCAATTATTTGTATTGTATCAGTCACACTAAAAGAAACAAAAAATGTTTTAATATACATATTAATGATTGATGAATGATTTGTGACAGGTGCCAGGTTCTCAGACCTCGGCGAAGGTGGAGGGGCTGCCGGAGGGCAGCGAGTACCAGTTCCGGGTGATCGCCGTCAACAAGGCCGGCCAATCGGAGCCCTCGGACCCCACCAAGATGACCATGATCAGGCACAAGGCCCGTGAGTATCATGCTTATGTTTCATCATCATCTCAGCAACGTAAAAGCCAATGTTGGATATAGTTTCTCTTAGATTTCTCCCTTAGAAGCGGAGAGCATTTACTAGCTAGGATGTCATCTCATATTACGGTACCTCATTACCAATACATCACTTTAAGAGTATCAAGACTATGCCTCATGGGTAAAATTGTTCATACTGCTGATAAGTACTATCATAAGCAATGCAAAGACATTGTCTTTTTGTATATGCTCATAAAACGATCTATGACATGTCATTAACAAAATTTAAAACACTGTGTGGCGACATCATTGATGTCACACAACAACTGTCATCATAACGAAGAAAATGATGCGCTCAGCCAATAGCAGCGAAGAGTCTAAATAGCGATCACAAAGATTTCACGAATAGGACCATAAATACAACCTCCGACCCAACATCGTCTATCGCGTTTTAACTAAATAAATATTATCTAGTAGATTCATAAAATATTTATATTTCTTATAAAAGAACAAGGTAAATAAAATTCTCAGCGGACAATGACGGAATTTCAAATGAATTGCCTTACTCGTATAATCGTCTACATCAAATATGTATATGTTTTGCAGTGAAACCTCGCATCGACCGTACAAACTTAAAGGCGCTGGCTGTAAGAGCTGGAAAGCCGATCTTCTTCGACGTCAACGTCAAGGGTGAACCCGCGCCCCAGGTGCAGTGGTTCCAGAAGTGGAAGGGAGAAGAGAAGGAGGTAGGTCCATTATTCAGCACTTTTTTTAGTGAGAACTTGGTATCTTGTGTTGACTACACAAACCTGAATGCGGCTAGAGAAGGGACTGTTTTAAGGCTGAATCCGGACTTCTTAACTATCAGCTATAAAAAATAATAGTCGTAGATAAGGAACAGTTAAAAGTGGTTATTGAGATTCACAAATACACGATTCGCTCAGTGAGATTCTGTGTTCTCTTGTGTCCGTACTTGTTGTCAAAGTTGCGGAGGTCAGAAGAAAGTCAATCAAGCCAGATATATAATCAAGAGATGGCCTTGATGCCTTAAGAAGTGCGCAATCAGAACTAGCGCCACACTGATACAAAATTAACTTTTTTCCTACTCCAGGTCAAAGAAAACGTCATCAACGTAGACTACAACACGAAGCTGGACATCAAAGAAGCTGTGCGCGCCATGACTGGCACATACCGCATCCTGGCCACCAATCAGCACGGCTCTGATGAGGCAGACGTGGAGATAACTATACTGTCTGCCCCGGGCAAACCTGGTGGGCCGCTGAAGGTCGCTGATGTCACTAAATCTGGTTGCAAGCTGGCGTGGAAGAAGCCGGAAGATGATGGTGGTAAGTTGGTTCAGTTTTTGCCCGCGCGTATTAGGGGCCACCTGTACGCGTGCATTTTACAGCGCCTTTAACCTTAAAAAGAATGTGGAGGGAAAGGTCGGAGTGGGAAGGCCTAGGCGAACGTATCTTGATCAAATTAAGGACGTCCTGGTAAAGGGTCAGGTCAAAAGTACCCGACACCGCCGAGCTTGCATGAAGAGAGTTATGAATGTGGATGAAGCGAAGGAAGTATGCAGAGATCGTGGCAAGTGGAAATGATTTTATGTATGTATGTAGGTATGTATGTTTAACCTTAAAGTCTGAATTCCCTTGGCAAAATAGTGTCTTATCTATCTTCGATTTATCACATAGAATTGATTGTTCATTGTTTTTTCACCAGGCAAACCCGTCACCGGCTACGTGGTGGAGAAACTCAACAAGGCCACCGGCAGATGGGTCCCCGTCGGCAAGACTGACGACACGGAGATGGAGATCAAGGGGTTGCAAGAGGGAGAGGAGTACGAGTTCCGAGTGAAGGCCGTCAACGAGGAGGGAGAGTCCGAGCCCCTGAAGACGGACCACTCCATCATCGCTAAGAACCCTTACGGTAAGAGAAGACGAGAGTTGACAAGACTGACTACACAGAGATGGAGAGGGTTTTAAAGAAGGGGAGGAGTAGTTTAAGAGTGATGTCTGTAAACGAGCAGGAGGGGTTAATGAGAAAAGACAAATAAGAGAGGATGATAGAATGGAATGATCATAATTAATCACTTTTCGTAAATGAAATTCAATTATCGACGGGAACCGGACCGGAAATTTACATACATACATACATATAGTCACGTCTATATCCCTTACGGGGTAGACAAAGCCAATAGTCCCGAAAAGGCTAAAAGGCCACATTCAGCTGCTCGGCTTAATGATGGAATTGAGATCCAAATAGTGACAGGTTGCAAGCCCATCGCCTAAAACAAAGGATCGCAATTTTATAAGCCTATCCCTTAGTCGCCTTTTACGACATCCATGGGAAAGAGATGGAGTGGTCCTATTCTTTTTTGTATTGATGCCGGGAACCACACGGCACATTTAATGCAGTAATTATCTTCCTGTTTTGATATGACACAATTGATTACCTATTCAGATATTCCGGGCAAGCCGTCGGTGCCCACGATCGAGGACTGGGACGTGGACCGCGTGGACCTGAAGTGGGAGGCGCCCAAGAACAACGGCGGCGCGCCCATCACCGGCTACGTCATCGAGAAGAAGGAGAAGTTCGGCTCCTGGCAGGAGGCGCTCGTTACCGACGTCAGTATTCTGAAACACTAATCGAATTGGGGATGACCAGGGGGAAAGACTTAATTAAATGAAAAATGTATAAAAATATTTTATCCTAATAAAATAGTAATAAAACTCAGTTGGTGTACATTGATTGATTGATTTGAAGCAAATTATGAAGGAATTGCGGCAAGTGGATATATGATATATAATAATATGCCTATGAATATGCAAATATGGGAGAAATATCTTTTCAAAATTTTCTTATTTCTTAGTGCACGATGACCCATCAAAATTTATTTTATTTAAAATGGGATGAAATATTTTTCACCAAGTTCATTTAGTGGACGATTGAATTGACCATTTAAATTTTATCGTGTCGCATAACGTTTTTATGGAATCCAATACGGACCTATTTACGAGTGAGGGGTTAGTGGAATTGTTAATCTGAACCACCATTACAGACGCCGAAGTGCGAAGCCCGCGTGCCGGAGCTGAAGGAGGGCAACACGTACCAGTTCCGCGTGCGCGCCGTCAACAAGGCGGGCCCCGGCGAGCCCGGGGAGCCCACGCAGCCGCACGTCGCCAAGGCCAGATTCTGTGAGTCAATACATACATATACTTTTTTATTTGTAGCTAAAAAACATACATTTATAACTCAAAATACAAATTTGGCTTAAATAGATAAAACTATTCATGCGTGCATACCACACGCAACAATACAAAATGGCAGCAACTCAGTGACAATATTGCTTGATGTCCAAGCAATACACCAATTTTCAGTACTTTATACTATAGCTTACATTTAATTTTCGTGACATTTTTGTATTGGTGACGCCATCTTTATAGGCAATAAAATGATTTCTCGCGGGGAAAAGTGGCCGTTGATTCTCTTCGGTCCATTAAGTTCATCTCCTTTTCATGGAAATTTCTTTTGTTACGGTAACGCCATCTATTAGCGAAAACCAGGTGTTGCCAAAAGTGTTTATTTTCATTATGAAATAGGCTGATCTCTTGAGAAAAAAATAGTCTGCAACTCTCCAATCCATCAAATCCACATAAACACAATATTTTAGTCGCTCCCGTTTTAATTTACAATAAAAATTGAAATCTATGAAACTTAATTATAAATTAATATAATCCACAGTGAAGCCCTGGATCAACCGGGACAAAATGCACGCGATCCGCATCCGCGCCGGGCAGACCGTCAAACTGGACGTCGACATCAAGGGTGAACCCCCGCCAACCAAGACCTGGACCTTCGCCAAGAAGGTCCTGGAGAACGGACCTGGCATCAAGCTGGATAACGAGGATTATAACACCAAGCTCCAGATCTTCGAAGCCACTTGGCAGAACACTGGAGTTTACACTCTGAAGGCGGAGAATGACTCGGGAGTCGATGAGGCTACAGTAGAAGTCACTGTTTTGGGTAAGTCGTTTTGGATTTGTAGCTAAATCAATTGAATTAGTCAAGGTCTCAACCAAGACCTGGACATTCGCCTAGATATTTCTGGTGAACCGGCACTAACTGGACGGCGAATATCACATTTGAACAATTTATAAGTAAAGCTTTCAGTTTTTTGGAGTATTTATAGATGCACTATCTTTACAAATAGTAAACTACATGCACTAGTGCACTATCTTTACAACTAGTAAAGATAGTGCATCTATTACTACTCCAATAGATGACTATAGATGCAATCCAATGTTGCTTCAATTAAGACTAGTACAACTCAAATAGTATTCAAGATCCGCTCTTTCAGACACCAATTCTTCAAATTAAATTTCCATTTATATATTTATCAATATAATACCTTCCCCTTCCAGACAAGCCCGGCAAACCAGAAGGCCCGCTGGAAGTGTCAGACGTGCACGCAGACCACGCCAAACTCAAGTGGAACAAACCCAAACACACCGGCGGTCTGCCACTGAGCGCCTACGTGCTGGAGAAGATGGACACCTTGACCGGGAAATGGGTCCCGGCGGGCACCATCGATCCGGACACTACTGAAGCTACTGTCACTGGTAAGTCCTGAAGAGTAGGAGGTAGTCTGGCTTTGTTAGAAATCCAAATATACCGGCGGTCTGCCATTGAGCGCCTACGAGCTGGAGAAGATGGACACCTTGACCGGGAAATGGGTCCCGGCGGGCACCATCGATCCGGATACTACTGAAGCTACTGTCACTGGTGAGTCCTGAAGAGTAGGAGGTAGTCTGGCTTTGTTAGAAATCCAAACATATCGGTGGTCTGCCATTGAGCGCCTACGTGCTGGAGAAGATGGACACCTTGACCGGGAAATGGGTCCCGGCGGGCACCATCGATCCGGATACTACTGAAGCTACTGTCACTGGTAAGTCGTGAAGAGTAGGAGGTAGTCTGGCTTTGTTAGAAATCCAAATATACTGGCGGTCTGCCAGTGTGTACTTATATAGAGAAGATGAATAGTTTGGCCGGGAAATGGGTTCCCGGATGGTACCGGTGACCGGGAAATGGGTCAGGTCGGGTCGATACATACATACATTGTAGTCACGTAGACAGAGCCAAGACAACTATTTGAAGAGGAAGATTCAAATAGTGACAGATTGCTAGTCCATTACCTAAAAGAAGAATCCCAAATTTGTAAGCCTAAAACTTAGTCGCCTTTTACGACATCCATGGAATCGAGATGGAGTTCCTATTCATTTTTTCATTGGTGCCGGGAACCACACGGCACATCGACCCGACTCGAATTGATGTTACAGAAGCCACCGTCACTAGTAAGTCTTGAAGAATAGATGTTGATGTGGCCTTCATTTTATTTTCTTTCAATTCAAATCATATTGTTCAGGTTTGGAGCAAGGCCACACTTACCAGTTCAGGGTGAAGGCACTGAACGAGGAGGGCGAGTCGGAGCCCTTGGAGACCGACCACGGAACCCTGGCGAAGAACCCGTACGACGTGCCGTGCCCCCCGGGGCTGCCCGACATCGTGGACTGGGACGAGAAGAGCGCCAAGCTGAAGTGGGAGCCGCCGATCAGGGACAACGGGGCGCCGATCACGGGATACGTGATCGAGGTCATGGACAGAGATAGAGGAGAGTTTGTTAAGGTGAGTGATCTTGATGTAGTTTGATGGTAGGTTGAAAAAAAAAAAAAGAAATAGGACTCTGAAGCCAAACAGTTAGGGAAGCGGTTAAGAACACGAAAATATAAGATTGAGAACTAAAATAAAATGAACTTCTCTTTTTCCCAGTGAAAATCTGATCCGGGACAAATGTTAGGATGACGAAGATGTTATTGATTGATGTTTTTTAAGTTACTTAGTACCAGGCACCAGATTTGATTCGATTTGACAATGCAAGCTTAATCGTTTCAACTAAAATTAGCACTCTAAAAAAAAATCTCTCCTATTTATTTTTTTCGGCAAGTATTAAGCTAAATAAAAACAAAAATATACTACTGTTATAATCGTTATTTTCTTATCGTGCAAGAATCCTATAGGATTTCATCCCTTATGCATAAATATAATTTTACTATAAAATTAAGGTACAATTTTATAGTAAAATTATATTTATATATTATTAAAATTATATAATTCAGGCGGTGGAAATCCAAGGCAACGTTTGCCAAGGCACGGTGCCTAAACTGGAGGAGGGCAACCAGTACCAGTTCAGGATCCGCGCCATCAACAAAGCTGGACAATCGGAACCTTCGGAAAACACCAATTGGCACACGGCCAAGCCAAGATTCTGTAAGTATAATTCACAGAAATTTTGTCCACTATCTTAAATAGTTTTGATATTAGATGACTTCAATATTTGGGCATGACTTTGATCGTGTCTAAATTGTTGTTCTGATTTCAAAATTTACTAAGCTTAGTCCGTCATACTTAAATATAACAATTTATACTCTATCCCTAATTACGTACATTAGTTTGAATGCTAACCAATTCTTATACTGTGCGGGAAAACATCCTAAGAAAACGGGTTCATTCGGGCAAACTGAATGTGTAATCGACCTAATTCGGCTAGGTTCCCTTCTTTCCTCGTTTGACTTACCCATTTCGTGGGCCGCAACCCTGGCCTCTTCCCCAGGGAGAACGAAACTGGGATAAACTCCAAAAGAATGATGATATGCACATTTTGATGTAACTTCCTTCTTCCACAGTGAAACCGAGGATCGACCGCACGAACCTGAAGCCGGTGACGGTGAAGGCCGGTCTTCCGGTCTCGCTGGACGTCAAGGTGTTCGGGGAGCCCCCGGCCACTGTCACTTGGCACTTCAAGGGTTTGTGTTCAAATTCTGTTTCTTTATTCCTCTAAATTGTACCGTTAAGGTCAAAAAATGCTATATATTTTTTGTGTTTGAAGTAAAAGTTTAGAAAAACCAGCGAATAAGCCTACACTGTGTCTTCTTTGACAGCGTCAGTTACAATGTATCACGTATCAACATCAAAAATACTTACTTAACTCATACTGTATTTTAAGCGCGAGGGTAAAAAACGACATAACAGACACCCCGCCCTCTCAGTATGGTATAAGCGGCGAACGACGAACTATCTCTATCCCGTTTGACGTCATAATAAAAAGTGAAATAGCAATAGTTTTTTCCGTTTTCATGAATGATGTCAAATTAAAATTGATATTTTTTAATATCTCTTGTTTCTTCATCACAGGTGAAGAGCTAAAGAACGGTGAGAACCTGGAGATCGTGAACGTGGACTACAACACCAAGTTCCTGATGACGAAGAGCAAGCGCGCCAACACCGGCGTCTACGTCATCAGGGCCAAGAACGAGGTCGGCGAGGACGAGGCCGAGGTCGAAATATCTATACTCGGTAAGACATTGTAACAGTCTGGAAACATGAAAAAAGTGATAAGTTTTATTGTAAGAGTTTTATTTTTCTTCAAAACTATGAAACATATGAAAAATTGATGATTTCGAAAAAAAAAAATGGTTTGATCCTAAAATTTGGACTTTTCATCGAAGGTTAGGAAGACAAGATTGAGGCCGTGTGGCTCCCGGCACTAATAGAAAAAAGAATAGGACCACTCCAGAAAAAAGAATATGACCACTCCTTCTCTTTCCTATGGATGTCGTAAAAGGCGATTATATTATAGCACAGACCTGATGAAACTTAACTTCTAATAAAGGTCAAAACATATATTTTCTACTCATTCGCGATACACTAACTACTTTCTATGTTTATAGGCAAGCCGACCAAACCCAAAGGGCCATTGGACGTGTCAGACGTCACCAAGAACGGCTGCACGTTGACCTGGAAGAAACCGGAAGACGACGGCGGCTCTCCCATCGAGTATTACGAGATCGAGAAACTGGACCCGCTTACTGGCAAGTTTACTTTCATTTTCACTATAAGATGACATGTATTTTTAAGGTATCCGAATAAAAAACCGTGATGCACAAGTACAAGTAATAAAAAAATAAATTGAAATAAAAAAGAAGCTGAAAAGAAAATGATCAAAAGCTACCAAGGTCATGTAACTACCAGTGACTAATTTGGAGTAATGTTAATTAGTTTTAGAGGAAAAACATTGCGAGTAAACCTGCAGATTTGTGTAACTATGATCCACATCGGGTTAGATTACTCTGTCGATACCAGACTTATCCTGGATCAAAGTCACTGGTGAACCGCCGGGCTCTTCACCTTATTTTAAGTAATTTAAGTGGTCCGGTGATAAAAGGGAACTTAAATTTACATTTAAAATGAAGGCCACGGCTACTGAACATGCAGTTTAGCGACATTTTTTTAATACTGGACAGATGAAATCACCGAAACGTCAGATTTTTTAAAATTAATGTCACGTTCCTATAGGTCAATGGATACCGTGCGGCACGGCCAAGGACTGCAAGGCCAACATCACCGGCCTCTCGGAAGGCAAGCCTTACAAGTTCCGGGTGAAGGCTGTCAACAAGGAGGGAGAGTCTGAGGAGTTGGAGACTGAGAAGCCGATCATTGCTAAGAATCCTTACGGTAAGTCTCACTTTTAAGTATAAGGGGCTCTTGATACATACATACATAAAATCACGCCTCTTTCCCGGAGGGGTAGGCAGAGACTACCTCTTTCCACTTGCCACGATCTCTATATACTTTCTTCGCTTCATTGCTCGATTTTACGGGGTTAGTGAGTGCTGGACACATCAATAGAAGAGAGGTAGGCGCAGGAATTTCTATAGTATCAAGAAGACGTTTGCAATATTTCGATTTCTTGGGAACATCATCTTTTTGCCTGTGGGTGCGTAAGAGTTGAATGAAGTAATAAACATTTTTAACTGGGGAAAAATTATGATCAAAGCTGATAATGGTAGGTCAGACGGGAGTGGCTTGGTGTAATTAACTGACTTACTAGTTTAGAGTTTTAACCATATATCGTACGATTTTCCAGATGAGCCTGGCAAACCAGGTCGTCCAGAGCCTCGCAACTGGGACAAAGACTTTGTGGAGCTGGAGTGGTCTCCGCCCAAAGAAGATGGCGGCGCGCCCATCACCGGCTACATCATACAGAAGAGGGAGAAGGGAGGACGGTGAGAACATCTTTTATTTATTCACATATTACTTAATGATGGAAGTCTCTTAATGAACGGTCTGTATAAGACACAATTTTGTCACGCGAACACACTGGCGCCATCTAGCTAAACCTATGTACATGATAGACCCATGGTATTAAGTACAGTTGCTAATAGCTTGCAAAGAAGGAGACTTACTAATCTGTTAACCGGGCCAATGAATGTCTACGAAGTTATCTAGCTAAATTTGGCGTACGATTAACGCTTGCCATCGTATGTGACAACCTTCGTTGGCATTTGTTGACTTGCGCAGTGTGAAAGCTCAAAAGAAATGTCGGACAGCCGGGATTTAAGTATATGACTGTATTATTAATTATTATTGTATCGATAACTATTATCGGTTTTGTATCGTTGGACACCCGCAAATATGATGATGAATGTTGTCCTATTCACCGTCAGATCGTGGCAAGAGTGCCTGCGCACGAGTGGCGACCGCCCGGCCGGCCGCGTGACGGACGTGGAGGAGGGGCACGAGTACGAGTTCCGCGTGCTCGCCGTCAACAAGGCGGGCCCCGGGGAGCCCTCGGACCCCAGCAAGTCGGTCATCGCCAAGCCACGGTTCTGTAAGTCATCTTTCATCATCAGTCATGTCTTCCTTCAGATCCCAAAGCGAAAGTTAAGTCTGAGTATAAGATCTCGCAAGTGGAACGATGTAGTCTCTGCATACCCCTCATGAGATATGAGGGGACTCTTGGACTTGACCTCATCATTGAGACATACTCTTTGAATAAAAAATCCTAAATCCTGTGTATCTTTATCTAAAATTTTTCATTCAGTCCCACTTCACCTACGTACTGGCTTGTTACTTCGTAATTGAAGTTTCAGTGGTGTAAAGCTGGTACTTGAAAAATTATCTGACCTGTGCCCGAAACAATATTACTGATTTTTTTTATTTCGTCCCCTTTTTTGGAACTTCTATATCTATTAAGGACGAATGTTTAAGACCAAGAATGTGATGAAGATGATTTTATGGTTTCTTTTTCTTCAGTGGCACCACACATCGACCGCAAGAACCTGCAGAAACGCAAGATCAAGGTCGGGCAGCCGCTCAAGATGGAGGCCGACGTCAAGGGAGAACCGGAGCCCGCCATCACCTGGACCTTCAACGGAGAAGTGCTCAAGGTAAAGTATTTGAAGGCAGAATAGGAAAGGCAGGAAAAAGACAGCGGACTCCAAGCCGGTATCAATGCAATTGAGGATGCAATCGGGAACACCAAAGTCAATGTATTTTTAGCACACAATGGCAGATAAAGCGGTCATGAAAAGAAATATTAACCTATAGCAGATAAACATTCTAGTTATAAAATGCTAGCTTCGCTGCCATGAGTAATTCCAGAAAAAAGTATAAAGCTTATGTTACTTCCGAAGTTCTATTCTATATCTGTGCCAAATTTCGTGAAAATCAGTCATCATAAGTCAGAAAATCATAATTCAGTAGTGTTTGAGTTTATTCGTTACGTTTATTATAAGTGTAAATAAATTAGAACTTACTACTGACTGTACTCTTTTCACCATTATCGCAAGAGAAAGCGTTACAAACGCATGTATATACAATCATGAACCCTTAAAGTTTCAGAAAAGCCTTCAATTAACTAATAATTTTCCTCAATTCCAGGCCCAAGAAAGGCTGAAGATCGAAAACAAAGACTACCACACCTCGTTCGCCCTACAGAAGTTGACGAGGGCCGACGGTGGTAAATACGTGGTGACGGCCAAGAACGACTCGGGAACTGACACTGTTGAGATCGAAGTGCAGGTCGTCAGCAAACCCGCTAAGCCTAAAGGGCCTTTGAAGGTTAGCCAGATTTTTTAGTATATTTGTTAATGAAGAACATGAGAAATGATTCACGGTCGTATTAATTTTTGAAGGTAGCCGGTTCAACCAAAGCGAGGTCAAGTACAAATTACTATTTCCTTTGTAACTTATAATTAAAGAAATCATCATGAGAAAAACTGCTCATGAATGAAACTTACTGGGTTACTATGGTTCAGGCTTGGTTGGGATCCTATATAGGCTTCACCAACTGGAGTCATTGTTTGGAGGGTCCGAGCCGGAGCCTGGGTGAATTACCTGGTTTACCTTTTTCTGGATCGTGAAAATGGTCATCTAGGCGGGACGCATTGTTTACAGCCAACATTATACTGTGGGGGTACCCTTTCGGGAACACCGTACTACCTGTCTGGTGTCTTATGAATAAATTCTTTTTTTTCTTTACTTTTACGCAAATTGGTTACACGATCGACGTGATACCCTCGGAATGGTGATAACTATTTCTTAAATAACGTGTATATTCCCAGGTGTCAGACGTAAAAGCCGACGGCTGCAAGCTCAAATGGGAGCCTCCAGAGGACGACGGCGGGGAACCCGTCGAGAGTTACGTCGTCGAGCGAATGGACACCGAATCAGGGAGATGGGTCCCGGTCTGTACGACGAAGACCCCGGAGGCTGACGTCACGGGGCTCAACGAGGGCAAGGACTACATGTTCCGGGTGAAGGCCGTCAATCCCGAGGGAGAGAGCGAGCCTCTGGTTACGGAGAGTGCTACCACGGCCAAGAATCCTTACGGTGAGTGGTTAGAAAACTTAGCAGGCTAAAAATACTCATTAAAGTTGGGACTTACCAGGTTATTCTAAGCCAATTACTAAGGTAATCTTAAGAAAATATAGTTAATCCACAGTCAAATTGATTGAAAAAATCCCTATATAATATAGTTCTGATTTTGTTATGAAAATATACTTACGTTCAAACTTGTAACAGTAATTTATATGTATTTATTTATTTTAACTTTATAGTACAAAATACAAATGTATAGCACAATTGTCAGACTTAATGCTTAAAGCATTATCGACCTGTTAACCATTGGATCTGACAGAGAACTTTATGTGGAGTCGAATCAAATTAATATATTTATACCTACACAAAATAAAATAATTATAATGAACATTTATAAAACTTACAACAAATAAACAATAATTATACATATCTATAATAATATTAAAATAAATTTGTACTCCAGGCGAACCCGACGCCCCCGGCAAGCCCGAGTTCAAGGACTGGAGCAAGGAGCACGTGGAGCTGAAGTGGGAGAAGCCCGCCAGCGACGGCGGCGCGCCCATCACCGGCTACATCGTGGAGAAGAAGGACAGGGACACCGGCAAGTGGGTCAAGGCTGCTGAGGTAACTCTCACATTATTCAATTAATATACAGGGTGACTTTTAATTCAACTGCATAAATTTAACTGTTAAGTGTACTCATCTAAAGGCTATTTAAAAACGTTAAAAGAAAAATATCGGTTCATATTTCAGAAAGTACGAAATAAAAATAAAAGTATCAAAATCCACGATCCTAAATACGTCATATGACACCGGCCGGCGGAAAAGCGACGCGTAAGATTCAGAGGTCAACGACACAATTCATTCAGATGAGCGATCTCGACAACTCTGTACTATACTTGATCTTGATACTAGAAAAATAATTTATTTTTCAGGCATTTATTTACATGTTTAGTTTTAATTTCTTTTTGGAGTATTGGTCTTTAATAAAGCGTGTGACGTAGTTTTTGAGGGTTTTGTAAATGTGAAAATGATGACGTTTAATTTAAATAAAAATAGGCTCAAACGGCTCAGAAGCATGGGTATAGTCTGTGTTTAAAAGGATGCAGTTGTTTTAAATGTCACCCTGTATATGGAACATTCAATTCTTTCATTTAGCCGAGCAGCTAAACATGGCCTTTCAGTCTTTTGAAGACTGTCTGCTCTGTCTACCCCGCATGGGATATAGACGTGATTATATGTTATGTTATGTTTTATATGGAACAACTAACATAGATCGAATTAGCCTAGAAGTAAATTGGAATATTTTATTGCCCTAGTGATGATATAATTTTTAGTTAGGAAATTTAATCCCTTTTTGTTCTATCATTCGATTGGTTTAATTTTTGGGACGCTTTTGTTTTGTCATCTGTTGTTTTCATGCCAGCAATTTTTTACTCAAAACTTTAATTCCAGTTTAGTTTTTCTCAAGCCTTCAATCGGTACTAGATACCTTTGTCATACTAAGTGTGTTCATATTTGCCAAATTTCAACGATTTCCATTCAGTGGTTAGAACCGTTAGAGCTATGCATTCACACAAAATTTTTACCACTTTTTCCTTTTCAGCATTAAGAAGAAGATTAGTTTTAAACGATTGTGTGTTTTCCCCAGGTTCCTGGCAACAAGACCGAGGCCAAGGTCCCGGATCTGATCGAAGGCAAGACATACCAGTTCAGGGTGAAGGCGGTCAACAAAGCCGGCCCTGGGAAACCTTCGGCGGCCAGCGAGAATCTGCTCGCCAAAGATAGATTCGGTAAGATGTTATGAGGTTACATTCTGGTGTGAGATCAACTCAGGATGGAAGTGGATTATTTGAAAGCTATACGAATGAATCATGGACAGATGGATAAATGTAGTACTTGCATTCTCCTCACAAAAAGAGGTGTGGTTATTATTATTATATGTATTTACTCAGAGGCATGAACCAGTTAATCTGAGGTACTCAATCCGGAACGGAATGGAAAGGTCATGTTTCTTAAATTAACGAAAACGTCAATAAAGTTCTTAAAAGAACAAGGAAACAGAACATTAAAAAGAATTCGAAAGAACCTCAAGCTTCTGTGGTCAGTGATAAAGAATAATTTTGTATACCTCATTGTTTTATGTTACAGCCGCGCCGAAGATCGACCGCACCAACATGCGCGACATCACCATCAAGGCCGGCCAGCACATCAGGCTGGACGTCAAGGTGTCCGGCGAACCGCCGCCGACCAAGACTTGGTGAATTATTTACCCAATACTTAATTGCTTCCTTATATGGTGTACAATAATGTTTAAAAAAATCACTCAAGGATTTGTTGTTGCCTTGCATTACTACATAGTATAAAACAAAGTCGCTATTTTAGTCTGTTTGTCTGTATGCTTAAATCTTTAAAATTACGTACAACGTATTTTGATGCGGTTTTTTGTAACAGGTAGAGTGATTCAAGAGGAAGGTTTTTATGTATAATAACATTTATAATTTTGCACCCGTGCGAAGCCGGGGCAGGTCGCTAGTTTTAAATATAATACACCTTTTGAATGTCTTAAGGGATGCGGGTTGATAATAATGTCGTCGAGTTAAAGTATAGCGATAGCAATTTTAGCGTTCCGCTATAAAGGGTAGAGCTTCTGCCAAACGGAATGGCTCCAATCCGTAGAAACTTCTAACAACTAAGAGGAACGGTTACTGCCACCTTTGTATATTTCCATCCTATTAGCGCGTTTTAATCTGGCTCTGCCTTCAGAAGCCGTAGGTAAATAACCTTTTATGGCGGAGTCTTAATTGAAAAACTCAATTTAACAATTATCTTTCCCAGGTTCCACAACAAGGAAAGGTTATCCACCCGCGATGACCTGACCGTGGACGCTGAAGACTACAAGATCAAGTTATCAGTAGTAGTGGCCGCGAGGAAACACAGCGGCACTTACGTTCTGAAGGCTGAGAACAGTAGTGGAAGGGATGAGGCCAGCATCAACGTTATTGTGCTGGATGTTCCTGCCAAACCTGAGGGACCACTCAAGGTAATAGATCCCTCTTTTGTAAATGAGCAAATCCAATGGGTCTCATGTTTTAAAAGCTGGGAGCAGTGGAAGGAATGGGGGTTTTCGCAGAGCCTGAGAGACCGCTCGAAATAGGTACTTCTAGATATTTCTAACATATTTTCAATAGCAATTTTTTAAAGCATGAACAGAATTTAAACGTAGGTTTGACGCCTCTATTCTAAACCAAATCTGATAACTGACGGTTCTTCTGAAATAGAAGGACAATATCAGTATAATCAATTTGTCCTGTTATTCAAATCTACTTTCTAGTTTTCATACTTTAAATTCCTTTCCCAGATCTCGGACGTCCACAAGGAAGGCTGCACGCTCAAATGGAACCCACCGGTAGACGACGGTGGCGCCCCCATCGACCACTACCTCGTGGAGAAACTCGACACGGAAACCGGAAGATGGATGCCGGCCATGAAGACCAAGGATCCCAAGGCTGAGATAGAGAACTTGGTGCCTGGACACGAGTACAAGTTCAGGGTGTCTGCCGTCAATAATGAGGGACAATCTGAACCTCTGGAGGCAGATCACTCCATCATTGCTAAGAATCCATTCGGTAAGTTTGTTTCTTATAAGGAAACCTGCATTCTGTGATGTAAGTTTCTAATCAACGTTGGCCTGGAAGACCGAAAGTTCCTATAACTGCTTTGACTTCTATTTTATTCTAACTATGCAGGAAGTCTGAGCTATAGTATAGTATTTTAGGTATATCATTAATATCATGTCTTCTAAGTAGTATCTTTATGACTTTGGGTCTTTGTTACCATATAGTGTTTTCTTAAGCAAACGCTCTTTAGACAGCAAGACTTTCTGCCTGTTTCAAAGCCTTCTGGAGATCAGTGCTTGTTAGCACAAGCAGCAGCACAAGCACTGATCAAATGATGAAGGCTTTGAAACAGGTTCCAATCATGTGCTGTAGGATTGAGTCCTATGTACCTCTTCGTCTTGGAAAACCAATGTAGCCCTGTTAATGTTATTGAAAATGTTATTCTTATATCGACATGTCTTTCCCAGACGAGCCCGGCAAACCTGGAACTCCTGAAGTTGTGGACTGGGACCGCGACCACGTGGACCTCAAGTGGGAGAAGCCGATCAAGGATGGCGGCGCGCCCATCACCGGCTACATCATCGAGAAGAGGGAAGTCGGTTCACCGAAGTGGGTGAAAGCTTGCGAAGTAAGTAGTTTCTCTTGCACTCTCGCTATCAATTTGATAATATTGAGTTTAAAAAAATGATAGAACTCAAATGATTAGACTGAAAAGGAGACAGCGCTCTCCTCGCAAAAGCTCCGCGAAATGGCAGTGTTAATGCGGAGAAGAAAACTCCTCGAGAGAAGATAGCTCAATAACATCTTCATTCTTTATAACAATATTACTTAATTATTTGAAGGTGGGACCGAACGACAATGAGAAGGCGACCGTCCCCAACCTGGACGAGGGTACGGAGTACGAGTTCCGTGTGAAGGCGGTCAACGAGGCTGGTCCGGGAGAACCTTCCGATGCCAGCAAGTCTGTCGTCTGCAAGCCTAGGAGACGTGAGTTATTGTTTTGTTTTACATTGTCATGACTAAGAAATTTAATGTGTAGCGGTTAGTTTTGTCCACTAGTTCAAAGAAGATCTCGTTTAAAATATTACCAAAAAATCGTCTTCATCATATGTCATCTTCCTGGACTCCACTAGAGGTCAAACACGTCCAGATATTTCCGCCTTGATTGGCTTGAATTTAGCTTCCCCTCGCAATTGATAACGGGACTACCTAATGAGTTTTTTTTCCAGTAGTAGAAAACTGTCAAGAAAAATAAAGAATTCGCTACATGATGGGCGCCATATCTAATAGAGGCGGGAGGATGACGATGATTTTCATTTTCAGCATATGAAAAATTTCACTTAACAGCTCTAGCATCACCATTAACCTGCAAATCAAAAAAAAAATATTTGAAAATAACGTTCTTTCGACAGTGGCGCCAAAGATCGACCGCCGCAACTTGCGCACCATCAAGGTGCACGAGGGCGAGCCCATCGCCCTGGACGTGAAGGTGTCCGGCGAGCCCGCGCCCGCCGTCAGCTGGTCGCTGGCCGGGAAGACCGTCTCCAGCGGGAACGGGCTCAAGCGTGAGTACACTCAATACAGGTTTTATATGAACTTCATTTGGATGTCCTGGTGAAAGGTCAGGACAGGAGTACCCAAAACCGCCAAGCTTGGCTGAAGAGTTATGAATGTTGAAACAAAAGAAGCATGCATGGATCATGGCAAGTGGAAAAATGTACCCTAATCTCGCCTATCCTTACAGTCAAACATTACCAGTGTTTGTATAGCCCCCGCGTTTTAATTTTGCGTCATATCACGATATATGGCAGAGTAGATCCTCATTACAAATATCACAAAATTCACAAAAATTTTTTCATTATCTGTATGCTTCTATTGCTGGCTAAAATAATGTGGACCATTGAGTGTCGCATATTTATTGATAAGTATTTAAATTTCACAGTGGTTGAGATTCCATATCTCAGCAAGTATCAACATTCAAGTCCGCGCAGGAAGGACTCTGGAACTTACAAGATTCAGGCCGTCAACAAATACGGCCAAGACACAGCCGAATTGGAGATCATTGTTACATGTAAGTTATCTCTTTATTTATTTACCTCTCTATTTTTTCTTCCTATCTCTCTCGCATCATAAATTATTTTTGATTTAAAGAAAAGAAATTACGAAATTAAACCTACTATTATTCTCATTTTATCTTTACTCATATCAATGTGTAATATTTTCTTGTTTTCAAAAACGAGTTACTCTAACCTAACTATTTTTATAAATAAATAAATATAAATATAAATAAATATATACGGGACAAATTACACTGATTGAGTTAGCCTCGAAGTAAGTTCGAAACTTGTGTTACGAGATACTAACTCAACGATACTATATTTTATAATAAATACTTATATAGATAAACATCCAAGACCCAGGACAATCAGAAAAAGTTTTTTTCTCATCATGCCTTGACCGGGATTCGAACCCAGGACCTCCGGTGTCACAGACAAGCGTACTACCGCTGAGCCTTAGAGGCCGTCAAACTAACTAAACTATTTTTATCTAACAGCGAAACCAGAGAAGCCAGAAGGCCCACTAGAAGTGTCAGATATCCACAAAGATGGCTGCACACTTAAATGGAAGAGGCCCAAGGACGATGGTGGAGAACCCATCGAGGCTTACCTGGTGGAGAAATACGATACCGAGACAGGAAACTGGGTGCCCGTGGGCAAGACCTTGGGCAATGTGCCTGAGATGGAGGTGTGTTAGAGTTATTTTGTGAATTTTATTACCTAAAAGTAAAAAAAAAATTTATTGAAAATTGCATACATTGAACTGAAACATTGATTTGGTAGTATCAGAAATTTATGATGTGTGCAGTCTTCGCTAAGACATACAGATGTTTTTAGAAGTCATCGATGCTTACATCGATTATTATCCTCCTGGCGATTATCATGTTTCCTTTCTGTAAAGAGAACCTCAGTTTCGTTACGACCACGATGTGGGAGTGAGAAAGAAGAGCGTTATGAATATAGCTGAGACGAAAGCAGTATGCAGGTATCATGTCATGTGACGTTGCAGTGTCTGTCTGTGCTTTCAGGAAATAGTCATGATTTTGTGTAAGTATCTAAATCATTTTGTTCTATACAGGTCGACGGGTTGATCCCTGGCCACGAGTACAAGTTCCGAGTGAAGGCTTTGAACAAGGAGGGCGAATCCGAACCTTTGGAGACCTTCGGCGCCATCGTCGCCAAGGATCCATTCAGTAAGTATGATAACCTCTCCGATCATAGTAAAGCGCCAATATGTTTCCATCACACTAAAACATTTTAACAACTTCCAAATTTTTTGTGCCAATTGTGGTTTTACTTTTTAATTTTTACGTATACGTTTCTTTAAAATTGTTATCATTCGTACCTTCAGAAGGGGACTCTTGACGTTTATATATATAAAGTCGTCTAAATATAAATAAAAAGTCTTAAGATTTTAGAAAGATCTATTAAATGACACTCCAGATATATGCAAGGAAACGAATCCACTTAACGTGTACCCTGAAGAATATTTTAAGTTTAAAATGAGTTGTTTGGTTAACATAAGCGTGTTAAATTATTTATTTACCCCCTCAGCTGTACCGGAAGCCCCATCGGCGCCAGTCCCAGACGACTGGTCGGCCACGCACGTGGACCTCAAGTGGGAACCTCCCCTATCGGACGGCGGGTCTCCCATCATTGGCTACATCGTGGAGAAGAAGGACAAGTATAGTCCACTGTGGGAGAAGGCGATAGAGACGCATACGCCGTCGCCTACTGCTACTGTTAATGGGTAAGTTGTTATACGTTTTTATAAAAGATATTAGGTAAAGTTGAGGAGATTTGTTTCTCAATGCTACGCTCCATGGAGATAGAAGATAAGCAAGTAACTAAGAAGAGGGGTAATCTGTTTCGTTTCCCCAGGTGTTAGAAAATACTCAAATACCCACGTGAATATTAAGTAGGAACCTCCGACAGATTCCGTTTATATGCTACTCTACTTGTAGATGAAATTTGTATTTTATCTCCAATTTTCTTTATCACAAGAAAATTGGAGATAAAATACAAATTTTATCTCCAATTTTTTTGTTTTCAATGGTTTATTTCTCTCTGTTGCTCTTTATTAGCTATATTGTGGAGGACTTCTCTTATACCTTAACTAGCTTTTTTATTCAAAATAAATTTTGTTACCTCGTCTCTTATTTAACATTTTTTTTTTTCACAGCTTAATCGAAGGCAACGAATATCAGTTCCGAGTGATCGCCATCAACAAGGCGGGTCAGAGTAAACCTTCTGACGCCAGCAAGAACTTCATCGCCAAACCCAGGTTCCTGGCGCCCAAGATCGACAGGAGACACCTCCGTGACGTCACCATCTCGGCCGGATCCACCCTCAAGATGGAGGCGGCCATCACCGGCGAACCCGCTCCGGCAGTCGATTGGAGGTAAACCTCCTCAATTCTTACTAAATTTTGACAATATTTCTAGATTTCTTTAGTCAAATATCGTTAGGAGACCTCAGCGATATAAAGACTTAATAAACTCCGAGAAAAATGTTCTCAATCAGGTCAAAAATATTTTTTTCTAATCGGTCTGAGTCTTATTTTTTAACTGTGGTCACTGATAACGGCTTACTTCAACTCTTAAATAAATTCTCCCACTTCACAATATTTCGGTTCAATACTGATCACAAATTGTTATGAAAAGATACCTTAAATAATTATTGTGAATTTAAAGGGTAAAAATTCCATTTCTTTCCAGATTCCAGAACGTTCCTCTCCGTCCATCCAAGGCTGTCATGATTGACAGTCCCGACTACTTCACCAAGGTGGTGGTCAGGCCTGTCAAACGCGACGACTCCGGGGAGTACACTGTCATAGCCGTCAACTCTAGCGGCAAGGACACAGTCACCATCAATGTGTTGGTCACTGATAAGCCTTTGAAACCTGAGGGGCCATTGCAAGTAAGTCTTGTTAAAAAACTTGGTACATTATGTATGTACTTAGCAACATTTAGATTTTTGACCTTACTCCTCTGACCTGCTCTTTCAAGTTTAATTCTCTACATGCTAAGGTTTCTACACTTATTACAAAACAAGACAAACAATAGATAGCTCTTATCATTAGAAACGTGTTCTTAAAATTGAACATTTCCATCACTATAACAAGGAGGATAGAGAACATATTAAGCGAGATATTTCGAACTATTTTTTTACACAATTTTTACCACAGGTGTAAAAATATATGTACATACTAGCTATCCCGGTAAACGTTGTTTTGCCATATAAATAATGTTTATGTTTAGGAGTACGGAGACAAACATTGTGACACGAGAATTTTATAAATAAGATACTTTATATATTTTCTCCTCAGATTTCGGACGTACACAAAGAGGGCGCTACACTGAAATGGAAGCGGCCGAAGGACGACGGTGGCGCGCCCATCGAGTACTACCAGATCGACAAGCTGGACACGGAGACGGGATGCTGGGTGCCTTGTGCTAGATCTGAAGAGCCCAGTATGTATATTTTGAATTTGTTTAGGAATTCGTTAGATTTAAAGCAAACATAATTTCTGAAGAAGTACCATCATCATCATAGGTTTTACTAGTAGCTGGAAAGACATTCTATTAATTATTATTTTTTGTTCTAGAAAGAGACAGACAAAATACATTCCCTTGTTCTTTTCTTTGATTAGGAAGTCTTTTTCTTTACAGACATGATTTACCAGATCTCCGCTAAGACTTAAATAAATTTACGCTTAATTTTTCAGAATGTGACGTTACTGGCCTGACCCCTGGCAAAGAATACCGTTTCCGAGTGTCTGCTGTTAATTCAGAGGGAGAGTCAGAACCCCTCACTTCTGAACAGAGCATCGTCGCTAAGAATCCGTTTGATGAGCCTGGTGAGTTTACCATTGCAAATGTGTATATATACATATGTTAAGTACAAACATACCGAAAAAAATAATGACATACAAAAGAAATAATGGCGGACGGCTTAACTGTATCGACAAGAGCTGACATATTAAATATAGGAAGAAGTAATGTAAAGTAAAACTCAAGTAACTCTTTAACTTATTTATTTATGAAACAATCAGGATATTACAATTTACATGCCTCGTATCCGTGTGAATAGCCCATTCATAATTGCATATTTTTCATTGTGAAGAAACTGAATGTCCCATTAAAGCTATTTGTGGTGTGGTAGCAATTTGTAATATGCGATTCTGTTTTTTTGGGGGATTTACTCGTAGAGCATATTAAGGGTGGTTTGATTTAAATTCTGCGCAAACGAAGTCGCTGTTTGGAGCTGTTTTAAGCTGATTTTAAACAATTTTACAGGCGCGCCCGGCACACCAAGCGTGACAGACTGGGACAAGGACCACGTGGACCTCAAATGGACGCCGCCCACCACCGACGGTGGCGCCCCCATCGAGGGCTACGTGGTGGAGAAGAAGGACAAGTTCGGCAACTGGGAGAAGGCTCTAGAAGTGCCAGCCAATCAGACCAACTGCACTGTTCCTGATTTAGTTGAAGGACAGACTTATGAGTTTAGGTTAGAGAATTAAATTAGTTTCTACTATCACTTTTCCACCTCTGTCTCTGAGTTATATATTATGGTGTTTGTAATGTTTGTCGTGCCTCTGTAAATGGGGAAGTAGAGTTGTGAATGTGAGCTCCAAAAATATGTTGAATATTTTAGCCACTCCACATCGACTTTCTCTTTGTTGAACCAATGGGACAGGTATTACAATCACTTCTTTCTCACGTCTCAATCATGACCCTTTGAAAGCAGCATACATCCAACCTGTTGTTATGTCAGTGGTTGCTTGCCGAATCTAACTTCTGCATATTAAAAGTATTAACATTTTATTGAAGAAGCATTATTTTAAACAGATTTCCTGTTTTTTATTAAATTAATATAAAGTTTAAATGTTATTTATGTTTGTACAGAGTCCGTGCGGTGAACAAAGCGGGCCCCGGCGAACCGAGCGACAGTACTCACCCGATAGTGGCGAAACCACGCAACCTCGCGCCTAAGATCGACCGCACTAACTTAGTGGACATCAAGATTAAAGTCGGACAGAAGTTCGGGTTCGATGTCAAGGTAGGATTGTCTTCAATAAATGACATGTCATGTGAAAATACGTATTCACAACAAAGAATTTGAAATAAGTGCTGGCATGATGCGACTAAAACCGATCCAGTTCTCCATTTAGTAATGGATAAACGTTCTAGTTGAAAGTAAGGAATTATAATATAGTGATTTTTATTTTCCGGCCAGCTTGATAAGCCATTGCGAAATCTTTTCATCATGTAAAGCTACTTACTGAAAACAAATCAACTTTTATTGTGTAACTTACCAACTTTTATATAATTCCCAGGTCACTGGCGAACCGATGCCCGAAACGAAATGGTTCCTCGCCAAGAAAGAGGTGAAGTCTGGCGGCGAGATGAAGGTCCAGCATTCCGACTACAACACGAAGCTGAACTGCAAGGCGGCCACCAGAGCCGACAGCGGCCGATACACTATTACTGCAGAAAACGTAAACGGAAAAGACGTGGCTGAAGTGGAAGTCATCGTTCTTAGTGTGCCCAGCCCGCCAGGAGGACCGCTTAAGGTAATTTTTTCAATATATTTTAAAGTATCATTTATTTTTTGGTGGCAGCTGTGGGATTTTACTTCATAGTGGCAGCGGTGGAATTTACTTAGATAAGTATTTTACAGATTGTATAGAGAAAATAGGTGACTGTCAGACTGATTTCTTAAATTTCTCTAGCCATTTATGGCTTAGGTAGTACAAAATTAAGTCTGGTGGCGAGGATAGGATTAAAATCCGACAAGATCTAATTACAATTCTAAACCTCATTTCCCCAGGTGTCAGACGTTCACGCCCACGGCGCCAAGTTATCATGGAACCCGCCAGCCGACAATGGTGGTCAGCCCATAGAGAAATACATCGTGGAGAGAATGGACGAGGCCACTGGAAGATGGGTAACCGCCGGGGAAACCGACGGACCAGAGACAAGCTTAGCTGTAGACGGACTGCAGCCAGGACATAAATACAAGTTCAGAGTCCGCGCTGTAAACAGGTATGTGACATTAAATGGCGTATATTACTTTTGGACTTTGACATTACTAATAGCGAATAGACCAATAAGAAATGTATTCCGGTCTGTGAACATGTATGTGTTGTGGCGACAGATGGCGCTAGTAATACGGATTAAGAAATATTGAAAAACAAACTGCATATGGATTTACTGGAAACACGTAAAGATGAGAGAAAAGTACATACATTCAAAGTTCATGTTAAGATTTTGCTTATCATAGTTTGTGTTCTCTTAGCTTCATGATGAAATACATTGTTAAATTCTTATCAAATAACGGAGAAGTAAAACAACTTTATATATGCCATTGTAAATGGGCGTTGCGCCTTAGTTGGTTTATTCTCGAAAAAGATTATGTTGTCTTTCTCAAAAGTGACGGTGATTACACGGCACACCTACAAACATCGTATCTCAATAATGAAATATTGACAGGCAAGGCAAATCCGAGCCTCTGACGACGCCGCACGCGACGGAGGCCAAGAACCCGTACGACGTGGCGGGCAAGCCGGGCACGCCGCGCGTCCGGGACTTCGACCGGGACTTCGTGGAGCTGGAGTGGGCGCGGCCCGACAGCGACGGCGGCGCGCCCATCACCGGCTACGTCGTGGAGAAGAAGGACAGGTTCTCGCCCGACTGGGAGGAGTGTGCTAAGGTAATGCAATCAATTCTTTATAATAGTGCCGTGCCGTGTGGTTCCCGGCACCAATACAAAAAAGAATAGAACCACTCCGTCTCTCTCCCATGGATGTCGTAAAAGGCGATTAAGGGATAGGCTTACAAACTTGGGATTCTTTTTTAGGCGATGGGCTAACAACCTGTCACTTTTTAAATCTCAATTCTATCATTAAGCCAAATAGCCATGAACATGGCCATTCAGTCTTTTCAAGACTGGTGGCTCTGTCTACCCCGCAAGGGATATAGACGTGACCATATGTATGTATGTATACTGACGTAATTTGTCGAAATCGTCTATCACTGGAAGAAAGGGACAATCGGGGAAAAGTATATTTAGTGAACGGGAAATTTAAGGACTTTAGGAACTAAATGGACATTCTCGTAAAGAGACCTAACGTGTCGAGATAGTCTATTTTTCTTGGGTAAAATTGGCTACAGGAATTACACTAGAATATTCGTCTTAAATTAAAAATATGAGATATTTATTAAATAATATATTTAACTGATTCAGGAGACCAAAAAGTCAAGACATTTAAAAAAAAAAGATACCCTGTAGATTAGATAAAAAATTGTTGATATACATTATCATGATTTTTCATACATTTCCAAAAACTTAAAATGAACCATAAATTAACATACGATATTTTCACAGATCGAAGGCGATGTAACATCCGGCAAAGTTCCGGACCTAATCGAAGGCAACACGTACGAGTTCCGTGTCCGGGCCGTCAACAAAGCCGGTCCGGGAGTGCCCAGCGACAGTACCGCCCCCCACCTCGCCAGACCCAAGAACCTGGCTCCACATATCGACAGAAACTTCATGTTTGATATCAAGGTATATTTCTCGCACTATTAGTGAGAGATCTGTTTATAACACTCGGTTTAGAGTTATAAATCGTGAATAAAGCCGTGTCCGGGAATTTTAAAAAGAACATTTCAAAATTTTGACTTTATTAAACCTTATTCGGATTATTATATTTTCTTTCTGCTATTTTAAAACGAGATATACGTTTGCCGTTGAAAAATACAGTAAATTCTGTACTCAAAAATTAAATAAATTTTCACCTTTGTCTTTCAGGTCAAGGCCGGCCAGAACTTCGAGCTGGACGTCCCAGTGGCGGGAGAACCCACCCCCACAAAGGAATGGACCCACGGCGACAACATCGTCATCAACACCGACCGCGTCAAGATCACCAACGACGCGCACACTACCAAGTTCCGAGTCATCGACGCCAAACGCGCTGATGCCGGATCTTACACACTCAAAGCCAAAAACCACAATGGAACAGACACTGCCACTGTTAAAGTCGTTGTTCTGGATGTACCCTTACCACCAGAGGGTCCACTAAGAGCCGATGACATCACCAAATCCGGCTGCACGTTGCGCTGGAAACCGCCCAAGGATGACGGCGGAAGCGAAATCACGCACTATGTCGTCGAGAAAATGGATCAAGAGAACTTGCGGTGGATCCCGGCAGGCGAAGTCCAAGCTTGCAGCATCAGAATCGACCATCTCATCGAAGGTCACGACTACAACTTCAGGGTACGCGCTGTCAACAAGCAAGGCGAATCGCAGCCTCTTATTGGCCACGAACCCGTTACGGCTAAAGATCCCTATGGAACCCCAGACAAACCTGGAACACCGGTCGTTAAAGACTGGGACAAGGATCATATGGACCTGGAATGGGTGCCACCGAAGAAGGATGGCGGATCACCCATCACTGGTTACATTGTCGAGGCCAAGAAGCGTTACGGACCTTGGGAAGTCGCCGCTACCGTACCAGGAAACCAGACCACTGCCACTGTGCCCGGCTTGACCGAAGGCGAAGAATACGAGTTCAGAATCATCGCCGTTAACAAGGCAGGAAATGGCGAGCCTAGTGACGCATCCACACCTCAAGTCGCTAAGGCCAGATTCTGCGCACCGCACTTTGACAAAATGCTTTTGGCTGACAAGACAGTCAAAGCTGGTCAAAGAATACAGTACGAAATCCCTATTGAGGCCGCGCCGAAACCGACGGTCGAATGGCAGATCAACGGAAAGGTCGTTCATCCCAACGATCATATCGATATCCAAGTTATGCACAACAGGGTCATTCTAGACATTCCATTCTCTGTCAGAGCTGACGGAGGCGTTTACAAACTGACCCTCAAGAACGACCTTGGAGTGTGCTCAGGAGCTGCCCAAGTCACTGTATTGGACAAGCCTTCGAGGCCGGAAAAACCTTTGGTCGTTTCAGACGTCACGAAAGATTCTTGCTCACTTACTTGGAAGGTACCTTTGGACGACGGCGGATCACCGATCTTGCATTACGTCATTGAAAAGATGGATTTGACACGTGGAACCTGGTCTGACGCCGGAATGAGTACTTTCCTCTCTCACCAAGTGACCAGATTGATCCACATGAAGGAATATCTATTTAGGGTTAGCGCTGTTAACGCTATTGGTCAATCTGAGCCATTAGAATTAGACCGCGCGATTGTGGCTAAGAATGAATTCGATGAACCGTCGGCGCCTGGCAAACCCGAGGCGACTGACTGGTCCAAAGACCACGTGGACTTACAATGGACGACGCCTAAATCTGATGGCGGCTCGCCTATCACTGGCTACATCATTCAAAAGAAGGAGAAAGGAAGCCCCTATTGGGTTAACGCAGTGCACGTCCCAGCCAATAAGAATAAGGCTACGGTACCTGATTTGGTTGAAGGCCAAGATTATGAATTTAGAGTTATCGCAGTTAACCAAGCAGGCCAATCAGAGCCTAGCGAGCCTTCAGATATCATTACAGCTAAAGATAGATTTGTGGCGCCAAAGATCATTACGCCACTTAAAGAAATCCGCATCAAGGCCGGACTTATCTTCCATTTGGACGTGGACTTTATTGGAGAGCCTACTCCTGAGGTTAAATGGACTTGCGATGGCAAACCAGTTCTATCAAATGAGAGGACAACAGTCACATCTGTCGGTCATCACACGATTATCCATACGGTGAACTGCAAGCGATCAGATGCAGGCAAATACCATTTAATGTTGAAGAACGACTCTGGATCGGACGAAGGCAGTTTCGACCTTATTGTTCTGGATGTACCGGCTCCACCACAGCCACCATTCGAATACGAAGAAATCACGGCTCAGTCCGTCACATTATCTTGGAAACCACCTAAGGATAATGGCGGTAGTGAACTGACAGCTTACGTCATTGAAAAGAGAGATCTCACCCACGGCGGTGGATGGGTACCGGCTGTTACGTATATCAATCCTAAATTCAACCACGCTACTGTACCCAGACTTCAAGAGGGAACTAAGTATGAGTTTAGA
Source organism: Amyelois transitella (assembly GCF_032362555.1). Lineage (NCBI taxonomy): Eukaryota > Metazoa > Arthropoda > Insecta > Lepidoptera > Pyralidae > Amyelois > Amyelois transitella. The sequence goes on along the minus strand of NC_083528.1, from coordinate 2,869,431 downwards.
GTATTCGCTGAGAATTTACAAGGACGTTCTGAGCCTCTGGTAACAGACAGGGCTGTTGTCGCTAAGAACCAATACACAGTACCTGGTAAGCCTGGTAAACCAGAGTTGGTGTCCGCTGATAAAGACCACATTAAGATCAAATGGTCTTCGCCTATTTCCAACGGTGGGTCGAACATACTTGGTTACGACGTTGAGAGACGAGATAAGGCAAGTGGCCGCTGGATAAAACTGAATAAGGACCCTGTCAAATTCAACGAATATGAAGACGACCGAGTTCAAGATGGCCACCAATACGAATATAGAGTGTCGGCAGTTAACGCTGCAGGCCCTGGTCAACCTTCGGATCCTTCAAATGTGTTCATCGCCAAGCCTATGAAGGAGAAACCAAAACTACACTTAGACCATCTCATCGGGCGTAAGGTCAAAGTCCGTGCTGGCGAACCTATTAATATTAACATTCCAATTTCTGGTGCTCCCACACCAACCATCTCCTGGACCAAGGGATCGATCCCGCTTGTACCATCGCACAGACTTTCGACAGAGACAAAGAACGATGAGACTAAATTCTCCATTGAAAAATCTACAAGAGACGACGCTGGAAAATACACGATCACAGCCAGCAATGCACATGGTAAAGATTCTGCCGATATTGAAGTTATCGTCGTCGACAAGCCAGGAGTGCCTAAAGGACCTCTTATTTGCACTCCTGTCACACACGACTCCATCAGTCTCACATGGAACCCGCCGACGGACGACGGCGGCAGCGAAATCACCGGATACGTCGTCGAAGTGGCAGAATTTGGTGTCAACGATTGGCGAACAGTCGCCGGTTTCTGTCCGAAGTGCTCGTTCACTGTCAAGAACTTGACTGAAGGCAAGAAATATCTGTTCAGAGTACGCGCTGAGAACTTGTACGGAGTTTCCGATCCTTTGGAGAGCAAACCTGTTGTTGCGAAGTCTCCATTCGATCCTCCAGATGCGCCTGACACACCTAAGATTACCGGATACAGCGCTAATAGCTGCTCTCTGGAATGGCAGCCACCTGCGAACTGCGGCGGTAAGCCCATCACTGGTTATTACGTTGAGAAGAGAGAACGCGGAGGTGATTGGGTCAAGGTCAACAACTACCCTACACCTAATACGTGTTACACAGTATCGGACTTGCGCGAAGGAAACCGATATGAATTCCGCGTCATTGCAGTTAACGAAGCTGGTCCTGGTAAACCCAGCAAACCAACCGAACCGATTACAGCCCAGACTCAACGCCTTAAGCCCAGTGCTCCAGAGGCGCCTAAACCTGACAGAGTTACTAAGGATTCTGTCACATTATCATGGAGACCGCCAAAGAGCGATGGCGGAGCTAAGATTAAGGGTTACATAATCCAACAGAAGGCTAAGGGCGACAAGGACTGGAAGGACGTCAACGATGTTCCAATCCCGAGCCTTGTGCATACCATTCCTAAACTCAAGGAGGGTGAAGAATATCAATTCCGAGTCATTGCAGTCAACGACGTTGGACGCTCAGATCCAAGCAAGCCAACATCAGACATCACAATTGCTGAACAGCCTAATAAGCCTTGCATGGATCTCAGTGGAGTCAGGGATATTACTGTTCGTGCTGGAGAAGACTTCTCTATCCACGTGCCATACACAGGATTCCCGCAACCGACCGCTTCTTGGTTCGCTGAAGATAATCCTCTTGATGTCGACGGAGACTCAAGAATGACGCAGAAGATTACACCAGAATCTGCGTCACTCGTTGTCAAGAACGCCAAACGTTCTGATGGCGGACAATACAGGCTACAACTTCGCAATCCATCGGGTTACGATACAGCTACGATCAATGTACGAGTGCTGGATAGACCTGGCAAGCCAGAGAACCTTCGCGCTGACGAATTCGAGGGTGAAGCTCTCACGTTGTACTGGAACCCCCCGAAAGACAATGGTGGTGGTGAAATTACCAACTACGTGGTTGAAAAACGCGAAGCGCGTACGCCTAACTGGACTAAAGTATCCGGATACGTAACCACTCCGTTCTTACGCGTGAAGAACTTGGCTGTTGGAAGGGATTATGAGTTCAGGGTAATGGCTGAGAATCAATACGGTCAATCGGACCCTGTTCAGACAACTGAGCCTATTAAGGCGAGACATCCATTCGACGCGCCTGGTGCCCCTGGAGCGCCAAGGTCCGTGGAGACCACGGAGTCCAGTATTACCATCACCTGGACCAAGCCAAGGCACGATGGTGGCTCTCCTATCACGGGTTACGTCGTAGAAAAGAGACTGATCACGGAAGACAAATGGACGAAGGCGTCTCATGCGCATATACCCGACACTACTTACAAGGTAAGGATGATATTATGTTACTTTATTTGCTAAACCTTCGCGTATATTAATGGCTTTTATTATTGTCATATTAGTTCAATTGTACCCTAAGTTTTTGGCCGTTTTTACTACAATTTAGTGAAAGCAATTGAGATCAAATGCCTTACATGTAATTTAGTTTTTACTGAGTACCTTACTTCAAAAAAAGGGTACGTAAAATCATCTGTTACTCATGAGTTTTGTTTTGATGTACTCAATGCGTCTACTTACTTTAACTTTAACTTAATTTCTTAAGGTGACGGGTCTAATCGAGAACCATGAATACGAGTTCCGCGTGGCCGCCATCAACGCGGCCGGCCAAGGACCATACTCCCAGTCGTCAGACGCCATCAGAGCCTGTGCCCCACCGAACTGCCCCAGGATCACCAGCGACTTGAGTCTGAGAGACATCACGGTCATCGCTGGAGAGGAGATCAAGATCACCGTGCCCTTCACAGGCAACCCGAGGCCTAAGGTAGTTGTGATAATTCTTCTCAACTTATTTGTATATTATACATATATTGAGAATTATCAGCGATTTGAGTCTAAAAGTTACGTTATCAGATGCCATCTTAGACACCTATTACTTTTTTTCTTTATTATCCTAAGTTAATGTTTTTAAAGTATTTCCTACACTAAAAAAGGAATCTAAATGCCTTTTCAGATTTTAAGTTCAGTTGTTTCGGTAGTCTCATTAATTCGCGACGAAAATACTTTTATTACAGTCTACATCCCGAAAGAGGGTTAATGTATTTGTTTTTTGATATTGTACTAACATACATATTTATTCAGGTGTCCTGGATGGTGAACAACGAGGAAGTATTCCCTGACGCCCGGATTCGCTTCGTGACGTCAGACATTGACACCGTCTTCCTCAACTCGTGCGCCAAGAGATCAGACACCGGCTCCTATACTATACAGCTGATCAACAGCGAGGGCTCCGATAGTGCCACTTGCAGAGTAAGTAGTTTTGAGTAGTGTCCTGGGTTCGATTTCCAACTCATTTTGAGGTTATTTTGCAGTTGTAGGTGTGTCATGATTAATGTTCGTATTATTGGTTGAGCCTATCGTACTTTGCTAAAAAAAAAGAATTTGTGCATATATTAAAGAGAATTTGTTTATAAAAATATTTTTTTTAAATAAATATCGTATTTGAAATAATTAGAACTAAATCTTTTTATGTAATAATGTCGATATCATTTAGGTATATGTTCTACTTCGAAATCGCTTTGAATACTATACAGATTTCCGATCAAATTACAAACAAAACCTTCAATTTCCAGGTGCTAGTGGTAGACAAGCCTTCTCCACCAGTGGGTCCTCTCGATGCCTACGACATCACCCCAGACACATGCACGTTATCCTGGAGACCGCCCCTCGATGATGGCGGCTCCCCCATCACCAACTACGTGGTGGAGAAGATGGACGGAAGCGGAGTGTGGACCAAGATATCTTCCTTCGTCAGGAATTGCCATTACAATGTGATGGGCTTGGAGCCTAATAGGAAGTACACCTTCAGGGTTAGGGCGGAGAATCAGTACGGAGTGTCAGATCCTCTGACCATGGACGATTCTATCACTGCTAAGGTAAATATTAGAATAGATCTATAAAATTAACATTTTCAGAGGAAAGGCGTGAGTTTTGTTCATCAATGACAAAATAAATACATATATACATATGGTATCCCTTGTTGGGTAGACAGAGCCAATAGTTTGAAAAGACTGATTGGCAACGTTCAGCTATTGGGCTTAATGATAGAATTGAGATTCAAATAGTGAAAGGTAGCTAGCCCATCGCCTAAAAAAAGAGAAGCTATATAAAATAATATAAGGGATAGCCCTTAGTCGCCTTTTACGACGTTCATGGGAAAGAGATGGAGTTCCTATTCTTTTTGGATGATGCCGAGAACTTTACGGCACAATTGTTGTACGTCAAATAATTGTTGAATAACTAAATAACCTTTACAGTTCCCCTTCACGATCCCCGATCCCCCGGGAACCCCTCGGGTCACGGACTGGGACGGCTCCACAGCCACCGTGGTATGGGATAGACCAAGATCCGATGGTGGGGCCAGGATACAGGGATACAAGCTCGAATTCAGAGACGTGCAGGACGGCATCTGGAATGGCGCCGATTATCTGGTCAAGGACTGTAATTATCAGGTGAGGAAATCAACTAAAAGGTACAGAATCTTTGCAATAGTTGTGGAGAAATAAAATCTTCGCAATTCTAAAGGCGTGACTATATCCTTCTGTTACTCGCAATAATTATTGTACTAACTGTTTTACCTTCATTTAGCAGTCTGTAGCGTAGTACAACTTTCATTTCTCTTTTATTGTAACTTACTATGTCGCTTTTCATACATATACATATAATAACAGTCTTGACATACTTGATACTTTAGCTGAACGTGGCCTACGTTCAGCTAAATGATAGAATTGAGATTCAGTTATTTTGTAAAATGACCCTTATGATACAGTTAATTGGTTCTTTGTTTTGTCTTCTTGTACGATAGAGTTCGGTTTTTCTATTAAATATATATAGATTTTTCGTCACATTTAGTTCAGAAATTGCTTAACGCACCACTAAAGTTCTTAAACCCTAATAAATTTTTTCCTCCTTCAGGCTTACAACTTAGAAGCCGGCCACGAGTACGAGTTCCGCGTGCGCGCGAAGAACGCCGCGGGCTGGAGCAAGCACTCGGCGTCGTCGTCCGGCTTCCGCGTGCGGCCGCGCTGCGGGCCCCCGCTGGCGCCCCGCGCGCCCCGCGTGGCCCGCGTCGGCAGGAACTACGTGGACCTCAGCTGGGACCCGCCCTCTAGCGACGGAGGTATGGACTAATATCACTGTTCTAATATAGGTCTCAGCTCGGATGCGCCATTTGATGGCAAAAGTTCGTACTAAAATAAACTAATCTGTGAGGACCTATAATTGACCATTTGTTTTACATATGTGACGCTATTTTTTGTAAACGGTTGTTGGTCTTCCAAATAAATAAATAAACAATGTTGAAATACCTTATGATTATGACCAATACGACTGCAGGAATAGTGGCAAGAGAGGCAATAAATCTGAACTGAGTCTGATACGAATTTATAGAAACTTTTTTATTATTTCAAAGAACAAGTCAAGAGTATCCGAAACCGACGCGCTTGCATGAAGTGAGCTATGAATGTAAAGAAGTATACAGGAAGTGGCAAGATCTCTGCCTACTACTCTGGGAAAGAGGCGTGATTAATGTATACTCATAATAAACCGTACGTTTCTAACGCACAGGCTCCCGCGTAACCGGCTACATCATCGAGCGCCGCGACGTCGGCGGCTCGGTGTGGGTGAAGTGCAACGACTACAATGTCCAGGACACCACCTTCACCGCTATGAACCTGGGGGAGAAGGCCGATTACGAGTTCAGGATTATAGCTGTCAATGCCGCGGGTGATTATCACTTTTTATCATGACATAAAAGGACAAATATAGTAGTTGCCTTTACACTAACCGCAATGCTTTGCAAGCTATCGTTTAATATAACTGCAATTAATTTCGGAGAAATGGGGATTACGAGGTCAATCACTTCGAATCATAAAGAAATCTTTGCAGTGACTCGCAAATTACATACATACATTAATATGGTCACGTCTGTGTCCCTTGCGGGGTAGACAGAGCCAAAAATCTTGAAAAGATTGAATGGCCACGTTCAGCTTTTTGGCTTAATGATAGAATTGAGATTCAAATAGTGACAGGTTGCTAGCCCATCGCCTAAAAGAAGAATCCCAAGTTTATAAGCCTACCCCTTAGTCGCCTCTTACGACATCCATAGGAGAGAGATGGAGTGGTCCTATTCTTTCTTCTATTGGTGCCGGGAACTACGGGAAACACGGCACGGCATTTAATATAACTGCAATTAATTTCGGAGAAATGGGGATTACGAGGTCAATCACTTCGAATCATAAAGAAATCTTTGCAGTGACTCGCAAAATCAAGTCGGCCGAATAAAAAAAAAAACATAGTAAAGTGTTGTTGTTGTGTTGGGGAATTTAAGTTTTTCTATAGCCTTTATAGCTTATAACCTAGCATCTCATACCAGACCATGGTACATCTTCAGCTATTATAATCTCTATTCGCTACCTTAACTCGTTAAACATCTGTATAACACTTCTAATTGTGCTCCTTTTTCCAAGTCACGAATTTATGTGCCATCCTTACAAAAAGATATCAGCTAGACCTATCCTGCTCAGATTAATTGACCAAATCAACCTCTCACAGGCAAATCGGAGCCGTCATCGTGCACCACCCCGGTTAGAACCGGCGAGGAGATCGGCGGCACCAGGCCCGAGTGGGTGAAGATGATCCCCCCCCACATGTGCGCCCCGCTCGGCCGCCCCTTCACTATTGAGTGCGTGGCCACGGGCAACCCGGTACCCACCGGCAGGTGGCTCAGGAATGGCAGGGAGATTGTTCTGGGTGAGCCTTTTTTTTTGGACAAATTACACAGATTGAGTTAGCCTCGAAGTAAGTTCGAAACTTGTGTTACGAGATACTAACTCAACGATACTATATTTTATAATAAATACTAATGCAGATAAACATCCAAGACCCAGGCTTTGTGGTGGGAGGGTTCTGTCGGTGATATGTCAATACAATTTACCTAATACTAGCAGTGCCAGCGACTTCGTCCGCGTGAAATAGTTATTTTGTGCGTCATTGAAGCCCTCTAGGATGAAAAAAAAAGTTTTTTTTTAACATTTTCCATTATTTCTTCGCTCCTAAAATTGTAGCGTGATGTAATATAGCCTAAAACCTTCCTTGATAAATGGTCTATTCAACACAAAAATAATTTTTCAATTCGAACCAGTAGTTCTTGATATTAGCGCGTTCAAAAAAACAAACTCTTCAGCTTTATAATATTAGTATAGATGATCAACAAACAAAAATCTCAAAGAATCAATGTAAAAATGGCATCCAACAGAATTATTTAACTGCTTTTAACCGCCTAAGATATGCGTTATTATTATTTTGAAATAAATAATTAAGCATTAAAATATAAAAGTGCGTATTTAATAATGCCCGTGGTTATTATGTAATCACACATTTCACAGAGACAAAAAAACCACCTACAAGATAAATTTTCTACGAATTCCACGATTTCATCCTGTTTGTTTTTTTTTTAAATTTTCAGGAACTAGATTCATCGCGGAGTCCCGCGAAGGCACTCTCAGCCTGAACATCCTGGAGGCGACGGACGCCGACGAGGGAGACTACACTTGCGAGGCCGTCAACAACATCGGCTTCATCTACTGCACGGGACATCTTAAGATTGGCAGTGAGTTTAATTTCCATGCCGTGTCTATAATTTTTATTGTTTCAAGGAATAACGTTATACTCCTGTCTATATATGTTGAGAACTATATAATAATTGATGTAGCGGCCGTTCAGCCTCCATGGACCAACACACTCTTTGACTTGACATTTTAGATGACCAAAACTGACAAAAAGGACAATCAAAAAAATTAGACTAGACGACAATAAGACGACGCCTTGAAGAGCCAAAATTCTGTTTTATTCAGACACGATCTAACAGACTTCGGCCTGTTCAATTGCCATAGTTCAAACAATGAATATTTATTTCAATTGTTTTATCCGGGGTCTAAATATATACAAAATACCCATAAGAAGTGGGTAAGGTTATACAAAGCGACTTTCTTCTAATTTACGTGCCATTTTACACTTCTATCTATCTTGAGTTGTCCATAACCATTTAGATCGTCTAATATTTCCATCTATCTAGAAGCTTCGTTTTTAAATCTTATATATAAAATTCTCGTGTCACAATGTTTGTCTCCGTACTTCTCCGAAACGGGTTTACCGATTTTAACCAAATTTTGCATGCATATTCAGTAGTTCTGATAATCGGCTAACATCTATTTTTCATACCCCTAAATGTAAAGGGTTGTCCACATTTAATTTTTTTTTTACTACAAATTACTTATAAAATATTTATATGGCAAAACAACGTTTGCCGGGACAGCTAGTATTTTATAAGTATCCTACCACTGGTACCATCAAGTTACTAAAACAAACTCTGTATTCCAGACCCACCGCGCATCACGAGAATGCCGGGCGACCTCCACTTGCCAGAGCACGACAACACCAAGATCAAGATCCTGTACAGCGGAGACCAGCCGGCTGACGTCACGCTCACCAAGGACGGCCACAAGGTCACCGACTCGCCGCACCTCAAGTTCACCGTGTTCGATGACTACATCCTCATCTTTATCAAGGACATTTCTAAAGATGATATGGGTAAGTTTATTTTAAAATATTATTTATGGAGATGATCAATGTTATGGCTTAAAAAGGCTAGGCTTAAAAACTTGGGTTTCTTCTTTTAGGCGATGGGCTAGCAACCTGTCACTATTTGAATCTCAATTCTATCATTAAGCCATATGGCTGAACGTGGCTATTCAGTCTTTTCAAGACTGTTGGCTCTGTCTACCCCGCAAGGGATATAGACGTGACCATGTGTATGTATGTATCAATGTTATGTTTCATAGAGCACTTAAATAAAATACTCAATACCATTCCCACAGGAACTTACAAGGTTTCGATCAAGAACAACTCGGGAGAAACATCGGACACGTTCTCCGTCACCGTGACAGGGCTTCCAGGACCTCCGCAAGGCCCGTTGGAGACCACTGACATCACCAAGCACTCGTGTACCCTATCGTGGAAACCTCCCACTTACGACGGGGGTCTACCTGTTACCCACTACGTGGTGGAACGTATCGATACATCAGGAACCACGTGGATTACGATAGCTTCCTCGGTTAGGGATACGAGGTTCACGGTGCAAGGATTGACCGAGGGACAGGAGTACAACTTCAGGATACACGCCGCTAATGAGAACGGAATAGGACCGGCTTTGGAAGGCGCTAATCCGATTAAGGTGAGAATTTATTTTGTTTATCTACGTTCAGATATGTAGATCCATTTAGTTATTATGATTGAGGGAACTGAGATATTTGTGAATCAGAGAATGCCGTATAAACTATTTGTCATTTCATTAGTAGCATTTGGAAAATTTTTACAATACTCAAACATTTTGCTACCTTAGATATTAAAACATAATATTTTCCAACAAAAAAAAAAATATTTTAAGATACTAAAAAAAATATTTTAAGATAAATTTGTTTTCCATTTGTTCAAAAATAAAATAACCGGAAAGTAACTCTACTAATTGTAATTTGACGTTTGATTTGTAACAATAGGCCAAAGCACCGTTCGACCCGCCATCAGCCCCCGGCGTCCCCAAGATCCTGGAGGTGGGCGGAGACTTCGTGCACCTCGAGTGGGAGAAGCCCGCCAGCGATGGTGAGGCTAGGATACAAGGTATTATGCATTTTATATCACAAATGCATACATAATCTGCCCTCCATGATACTGTCAACATGACACACCTTATGACATAATATAGTTATTTATTTATTCAGTTCTCTGTGTGTACAGGCAAAATTCAATATTCATCTCTTCCCTCTTTGCTGGCGTTTGTCTTGATTACATCTTCACCTCTATGAAACCAACCTTTATGATCCTGGACTAATTTTACGTGAAGCGACTCCCATTTGACCTCCGCAACTTTAGCAGTGGGAACCTAAAAGTGGGAATGTATATTTGATATGATATTGACTCATATGATCACTGTTATACAATATCCAAAGATACAGGTTTCCTCACGATGTTTTCCCTTACCATAAATGTTTAAGTTGGTACTTAAACTAATACATGGGTTCTAACTCACCGGTGATATTTACTTAATATAATTTAACTATATTTCGCAGGCTACTGGGTCGACAAACGTGAAGTGGGCACGTCAACATGGCAACGTGTGAACGTCGCCTTATGTCTGCCCAACCAACTGAACTGCCCGCATTTGATCGAGGGCCGCCAGTACGAGTTCAGAGTCACGGCGCAGAACGAGGCTGGACTATCGCCGCCTAGCTCTGCTTCCCAGGAGGTCAAGGTCGTCGACCCCAAGGGTGAGTAACCTAAACTAACCGAACTACCCACACTTGATTTAGAAGTAGTCTGCAAGATTTTCGGCTTACGAATTAGAACGAAGCCGTGTTTTATGTTATAGAGAAGAAAAAACCCCAAAGTTTACACAAAATTATACTTTAATTGATGGAATGACACAAGTCACGTATTTTTTTCTTATGTTATTGTTATAGAGAAATCCTTTTCTGTTTTTAGCCGCCACGCCACCAGAGATCGTGAAGCCGCTGAAGAACGCCAACTGCATCCAGTACCACAACGCCAAGTTCCAATGCACCATCACCGGTTCACCAAAGCCTACCATCACTTGGTACAAGGGTGAGTCATCGTCATTGTCATCTCCAGGAATTCTTGAGGCTAATATCACTGGTGACATAAGGCGCTTCTCTTGGATCTTGACATAAGTAGCTGTGGAGTTATTACGGTTAATTCCACTAATAAGGTATTAAGTAAGGGTCTTAATTCTTGTTGGAACATGGAAGATGAACAACAAATGAATCTAATTTTAATGATGCAATAAGGCCGTCATTTATACATCATTTTAGCAGAAGTTAAGTTTTTTTTTGTTACAATTTATGTGCAATGAAGGGTATTCTATCCTTATAGTTATGTATATCTATGCTTTGATGACAGATAAGTTACAGTATCAGTCTGACAATTTATTTATTCGTGTGAGCAATGATTAGGTGTCACATACATCTGTCTCTCTCACCCTCCTGAGGTTACTCTCGGTCAATATGAAATCTCATAATCCTCTGCATGTCTACCCAGGTGCTCGGGAAATAACCAACGGCCCCCGCCATCGTATTTGGTCGGAAGGCGACAACCACTTCCTCACCGTGATGGACGTGTTCGGCGAGGATGCGGACGAGTACGTGTGCCGAGCTGTCAACAGGGCAGGCGTCAAGAGCACCAGGGCTGAGCTGCTCATCATGAGTGAGTTGAAGCGTACATACATACATACATACATATGGTCACGTATATATCCCTTGCGGGGTGGAGCCAGCAGTCTTGAAACGAGTGAATGGCCACATTCTGCTATTAAGATGAATGATAGAAATTAATGATAGAGTTAGAGCATGTCTACACATTAAGCCGTGTGGTTTCTGGCACCGATAGAAAATTCTTCCTCTTTTAGGCGATGGGCTAGCAACCTGTTACTGTTTTAATCTCAACTCTTAAGTGAAACAGCTGCAGTCCTGCTGTCATTTAATCAAGTTATATAAAAGAAGAATGTGAATGACTGATTGACGTATCAACGCACAGCTCAAACCGCTGGGTCTGAAATTTGACGTGTGACAAATTTTTGTGGTTAGGAAATTATGGTGATATTTCTTAAAACTCAAGCGCAGCCGCGAGCGTCCTCTTTTAAGAAATATAAGCTCAATCAATAGGTATCCCCACCTCTCTTTGTTTATCTTTTGTTGTTAAGAGCTGGCTGAGTTTTAGGGCAAATGATGTTATGTCTATAAGTTTGAAGAACTTATTATTCCTCTCGTCACAAAGTTACATAAAGGTGTATTGCTTAACACTTTTCTATAATTCTAATTATATTTTTTGCTCTCCACAGCCGCACCAAAACTGAACGTGCCACCACGGTTCCGCGTCACAGCGTACTTCGACAAGGGAGAGAACGTGGTCATCAAGATTCCATTCACCGGTCACCCCGTGCCCAAGATCACGTGGGTCAGAGAAGGAGAGGTCATTGAGTCTGGTCTTCATTACCACGTGGAGAGGAAAGGTGAGATTTTTAAGACCCCTTCAATAGTTATGCGATGGCGGTAAGGTTTTCCTATTAATAGAATAATGTCGTTTAAAAAGAGAGGTCAGAAAATTTGGTCTTAATCACCAAGAAGAGAGGAAAGGTGAGGTCGTTGAGATCCCTCCAATTGTTTATGCTGGTCATCAAGATTTCCCTGGCCACCCCCTGCGCAAGATCAAGTGGGTCAGAGAGAGAAGACTTTGAGTCGGAAATCCATTACCATGTGGAGAGGAAGGACTCTTCTCTCTTTGATGTGATACTTAAAGGTTGTTTTACCCTTCTACCTACTAAGATACCGTATGTGTAATGCTCTCCAATAGCCTCATAAGCAATGTTGACATTATTAAGTCCTCTAAAGTAGTTGTATGCAAGTGATTGAAACTCCTTTCACTATAAGTTTTAACATTCTATTCCTTTAATGCTCATGATCTCAGCAAAGAAATGGTCTTCCTCCATATTTTTTACTTTTCAACTTAATACAAACATTTTTACTTCACTTTCAGAACGCCACGCGATCTTGACGATCCGCGACGCCAGCAAACTGGACTCTGGCCCTTACCGCATCACCGCCGAGAACGAACTGGGTCAGGATTCCGCCATCATTAATGTTGAGATTAGCGGTAAGTTGATTGAACTATAACTGTATTACTTAATGCTATGGCCTTACTAGTACGAATCTATCGTTTGGAATTTACGATCTTAATAAAAAATATACTTTTATAATGCAGTGTTAGAAAGTAATCTATAAAATTGTTTATACATTGAAAAGTTTTTCAAATAGATGGCGCTGACGATGAATAAACGTCAGTAATCTAAGTTTTAATTGATTGGAGATATAAATATAACTTTGAGTCAAGGCCTTTACTCACCTTTCTTATAAGAAAGATTCAGTTTGCTAGCGATAAACAAAAAAAATTGTCGTTAATTTAAGCTTTATTTTGTCATCTAATTAAAACATTATTCACGCTATTCAAACCAATATTTTGATAACTGATCACTTATTCATAATAATTTTTTATCCCAGATCGTCCCGACCCGCCAAGATTCCCGGCCACAGACAACATAGGCGTGGACTCTCTGGCTCTAAGCTGGAAGGCACCAGTATGGGACGGCGGATCAGACATCACCAACTATCTGGTGGAGAAGAGGGAGCATCCCATGTCCAGCTGGATCCGAGTCGGGAATACCAGGTATGAGTAACTGGATTGTAATAGAAAATTCATTAAGGGAGAAGGTAAAAGGGAGGTCAGACGGGAGTCATTCTGCGTTAATGACCTGACAACTCCTGTATCATAGTTATTGTTGGTAAAATGAAACGACGATTATAAGTGATAAATAAGGACTGAATTTAATTCTTCCTTTTTGGACAGTTGGACCTCGAGATCTTACATAATATAAGTAAACCCATCTCACTCATAAGTCACCATGTCGTCATAAGAAATGACCATAGCTTATAACTTCTCCATCGATACACCCTTGATAGAATGACCGTGGTCGTCATGTAGTCAAGGAAGGGAGAATGCTTGGCAATAATAAGGCTGAGTTTTGCAAAAGGCAAACATTGCAGGTTCCCAAGCAGGCTGATAACAACTTTGTAATGTTTGTAATACTTACTGTATTGTCCAAAAAAATAAACATAAGTACATAAAATTACGCCTCTTTCCCGGACAGTTAGACAGAGACTACAACATTCCACTTGCCCCGATCCCTGCACACTTCTTTCGCTTCGTCCACATTCATAACTTCCTTCATGCAAGCTCGTAAAATAATAATGCACATAAACAATAACTCTTTCCAGATTCACAACAATGGCGATCACAGGCCTAGTGCCGGGCAAACAGTACGAGTTCCGAGTGTACGCCGAGAACATCTACGGCCGGTCAGAGCCTAGCGAGCCCACGTCGCTGGTGCAGACCAAGGCAGTGGTGAAGAAGGAGTTCAAGAAGAAGGAATACCCAGGTATGCTCAATAATAACACAACTTGAGGATTAAGAATTTAGCAGCACCCAGGGAGAACTTAAGAATTTCTTTTTGATTTCGTCTTTTTTTTTTTTGACAAAAACAAAGACTTAAGAAAGAAGTTGATGAAAAAGGATAATTTCCCTTCGTTTGTCCCTGTTGCTGGATTGGACCTCGCGGTCTGGTTATGACTACGATCCAACAAAAGGTAAGTCAGATTGAAACTGTGCAGCACCCAAGAAGACTGCGATCTGAACCAACGCCAAAAGATTTAATTGATATCTTTATGTCTGTCTTTAATTTAAAGAATTTACCTCTTTTACGTAGTTTTTAACTTTATCAGTACGTTAAAAAATATTATTGACTTATATCCTTCTACCCTCAGTAGACGAAACAGGCAAATGTATTCACACCATCACAATTCTTATAGCAAGTACTGCCGCCTTTTCAAAGACAACTAAATATATACCTTTCTCTTTCTATCCCTAGTGAACGAAACAGGCAAATGTATTCACACCATCACAATAAACCATCTTATAGTAAGTACTGCCGCGTTTTCAAAGACAACAACTAAATATATACCTCTCTCTTTCTATCCCTAGTGGACGAAACAGGCAAACGTATCCGCACGAACGCGGACCACGGGCCCGTGAAAGACTACGACAGCTACGTGTTCGACATTTACAGCAAGTACGTGCCGCAGCCGGTCGACATCAACACTTGTTCGGTGTACGACAAATACGATATACTGGAGGAGATTGGTGAGTTTTTGGACATATTTGTATGTTACTTTAGACTTTAAGGTGATGTTAAGAAGTATGCTTTTGTACTGTGTTTTCTTTGTCAGTGAATGTTTACTGTGTTAGCGGTACAAAAGGTTTAATTAATGGTGTAAAAATTTTTCTAGGCGTACTTTTTAAGATAACGATGCAAATCTTGTAATCTTCACCTTTTGATGATTTGTGATGTTTCAATATACGCGTAGCTATATTTTATGGACGAATGTACATATAAAAACGTGTCTTTTTCTTATTTTTTTTTTCTAAATATAATGCTTTTCATAATAATAATGAGAAAACTTCAGTATAAATGTGCTTGAGAGTAAGATCCATTGTTTCAAACCCTGACATTTATAACTGAAATTTAATTCTCTTGAAATGTGCTTGTAGAAAAATTTCTTAATTCTTATGTCGTGCGCAACCTTCTTGCTGTTCACGCATGCAAATTGTACAGTTTATTACGTTAAGATTAAATTAATCGTATTTTTTTTTAAATTATCGTATGAAAAAACTATAAACGATCCAAAAGCATGTCATTAAATCGAAACATAGTTTAAAAAAGACTCACGAAGTTCCTTGGGAAAAAATCCTATTCAGAAATGATAATAGTAATAAAAGTGTTAATGTTATTTTTGATTGTATCATTAAATTGATAGCACGAGATATAGAGATAATTTGATAACTTTTTACAAATTTTTCACGAGTATAGGTAAGTAATATTTTAAAATGATGATGATTGAAAATTTGTATGATCTATCAAGATATATACATTATATGTTTTTGTACATTGAAAAGAAAAGTGTTATTTCTGGCTCTAAGGTCATACATAACTGAATTCCTAGAACAAATGTTGATCATATACTTACAAAATCAAATTATCATTTCTGAAAAATCCACGGTATTAAATGCAAGGTTTTCATTAACATAGATGATACTAACAGTAGTTTTTGAGCCTTAAATCCGTACAAACAATGATCAATTTCGCAGGTGACTTCGTGAGAGCTTCTAAACGGAGGCGCGCCGGAGGTCTGTGTGAATAGATCGATGTAGTGCTATCTCTCTCTGCATCTCTCTGTCTCACACAATATTATATTTATGATATTTAAAGTTTTGATTCGCATGAGAATTACAAAGATTTCACAATCTTTAGGATGCAATGTTGTGGCCGTAAGAAATACAATTTTGTCTTGATTACGATGAAGGATGTATTCTGATTGAATTTACCTCTTGTGTATGGATATAATGATTCTTATAAAATGTCATTTATTTTTCTGCCTCTCACATTTTGTACTGCACAAAAATTGCTTTAGATAAAGCTATATTGAAATTAAAATTATTATTTTAAATTAATATTGTTATTCAGAAATCCAGCAATTAGATGAAAAAAAAAACCCAGTTTTTTTGTTCTATATAATTTAGTACTTGAACTATTTCTTATTAAAAAATTCTACTTCTTACGTTCACGACATGTAGTGATATGATATATTAGAAAAATATCATATGAATAAAGAGATAAATTTCCATTTTATCTCTAATTATAACAGTTTGGTAGAATGCACGGATTGGCGCTTACGTTACTGTACTGAGAATATTCGTATACAAGTATTTATTATTATAAGGACATATATACCTAACAGGAATGCGTGTCTACCTTTACACATTGATTGGCACTGTAGATTTACTCAAAGGGAATTAAATCATTTGATTTCCTTGTCACAATGTTGTCACAAAACGGCAATAGTTTATTGTCCATGTGTTTAATGACTAAAGTTGTCCGCCATTATCTCAATATGAGAAACAACTAATCGAGAAATAAGAATCCAATGGGCCTCTTACGAATAGGAGCTTTGATATCGTTTATTTGATTAATTTAATTTACGTAAAGTTAGCTTATTCTCGGCGCGTTGTCCAGTTGGTCCTTAACTTTAGTTAGTTTAGTTAATTTTCTTTGAGAAATTAATTCTAGATCAACTTCATAGAGAAATTTACCTCTGATTCACGTCAATTTTAACATATTCTACGCCGGTCCATCTTTGTAGGCATTGTTATTACTCACTATAGAGACTCTTCAAGCCCAACACATTTATAGACAAACTATTACCGTTTTGTACTGTCACCAGCAAAACTGCATACGTACTTTTTGAAAGCAAATGTTTTGCAGGTGTACTGCATAAACTTTAGTTTCCCTATAAACCAAGCCATGAGGTAACCGTGTACCGTTGTAGGCACAGGCGCGTTCGGCGTCGTGCACCGCTGCCGGGAGCGATCCACGGGCAACTACTTCGCCGCCAAGTTCATTCCCGTCTCCGGAGCTATGGAGAAGGAGCTTATTAAGAAAGAGATAGATATAATGAACCAGCTGCACCACAGGAAGTTGATCAATTTGCACGACGCGTTTGAAGATGATGACGAAATGGTGCTCATATTCGAGTTGTGAGTATTTTGAATTTTTAACAACTTAGCCGATCCTGAGACTTAAAGTTAGCCTTTCATTGTATTATCTGGAGCGATGAAGAAGGACACCATAATGAAAGAGATGATGCTGATTTGTAAATACATGGAGTTTTGTCGGAAACCCCTACGGCTACTCCAGCTATGATTCTTCACTTTAAATTTTAAAAATAAATTAGAAAAGAATCCGCCTTGTTGGTATCTTACAGCAAAACGAATTCTACTCAATATTGTTAAAATCTTCAAAGTCAATAAATAACCTCTACCATTCTTCACAGCCTATCCGGCGGCGAGCTATTCGAGCGTATCACCGAACCAGGATATAGCATGAGCGAAGCCGAGGCCGCGCACTATATGAGGCAGATCTGCGAAGGCGTGAGACATATGCACGAGCAGAACATCCTCCACCTTGATCTCAAGCCGGAGAATGTCATGTGTCAGACCAGAAGTGGCACAGACGTCAAGGTATGTGTAGACAACCTTCTTGTACGCCATAGCAACGGTTGCCATGGTTTTGTTAGACCGATCTTGTTGCCGAGAAACTTGCGTTTCTCATGTCCCCAGTACGAGAACCGGCTGCGAGAAATCTCGTTGCCAAACGGCCAAACCATAATAGCCATAGCAAGCTAATATGATCCTTCTAGAACTAACCCGGTTGTCCCTTCTGGGGTTCAGAATAATGTCTTAATTTCGATCTCAAGTCAGAGACCAGAATTAGGATAGACGTCATGAGGTACACAATAATTTCCAACAAATTGTATTTCCTTCTCCCAACAGATCTGAGCAAAAGACTTGTGTGAAGAAACAGTTTCTCTCCACTTGTCTTAAAAAAATATACAGGTTGAATTTCATTTTCCTTTAAAAAGTTATCTATAATCCATCCTACCTAGTATTCCGATGTTAACGTTAAAATAATATTCTGTTCCACAGATCATAGACTTCGGTCTCGCCACGAAGCTGGATCCCAACGAAGTGGTGAAAATATCGACTGGAACGGCGGAGTTCGCGGCGCCCGAGATTGTGGAACGCGAACCGGTCGGCTTTTACACCGATATGTGGGCTGTGGGAGTGTTGTCATACGTATTGTAAGTATATTTTAGCCTAATATATTTTTTTATCCTTTATATTAGCAGATAAACTATCTACCCCGGATTTTCTGTATACATAGTCACCTTGTGTGAATTGTCTCTTACGGTACGATATTTAGGGCTGTATCATCATATTTGACTTGGCCGCAGCGCCAAAATCTACCTAACGCTTTTCGTTATCATTACTCATTTAATTTTTAAAAATAATCTGAACCTAAAGCCAGTGATAAAAAAACATAGAATTAAACGTATCTGCTAAACTTTCACGACTAATAAGTCTTAAGTAACAAACCATTTGTCCGTCAGACTGTCCGGCCTATCACCGTTCGCCGGTAACAACGACATCGAAACACTGAAGAATGTGAAAGCATGCGACTGGGAGTTTGACGAGGAAGCCTTCCAGCACGTCTCCGACGACGCCAAGGACTTCATCAGAAGGCTGCTGGTGAAGAACAAGGAGTAAGTTGTTGCTGAAAGTGCACATTTTATTAGTAAGTCAGTAAGGTTCATGGTCAAAGACGAACATAAATATGTAACAGACTAACAAAGACTTCTTAGTAAAGATTTATTTTGAGTTCTGAGATAACTTTTATCTGCACGCCCAATCATTGGAAGCTGGCCGGTTAAAAGTAAGTCTTGGAACACCAAAAGGATACTATCTTAACGCGTTGTGACCTCATCAGCGGTCAGGTTTTCCACGTGGATCATGAGTTCCTTTTTAGCTTTTGTTGATCGCTTATTAATTCTACGCATCACGAATATTCCTGTACTTTGAAAACCCTGGAACGAACTGGTACTTAAATGCAAATCATCTGATTTAATATCAATTCATGAAGAATATAATCATACATAAAATAACATAACCTTGTTTGAATTGACCAGGAAACGTATGACCGCCCACGAGTGTCTGATGCACAAGTGGCTGGCCGGAGACGCGGCCGCGGGCAGGACCGCCACCATCGAGGCCAGGAGGTACGAGGCCATGAGGAACAGGCTCCGGGAGAAGTACGAGGTGAGAACCTTTCACATCCAATGTTGGAAAGAGAAAAGATCTGGTCAGAAGTACCCCTAAATTGACGAGCTTGCATGAAGAGAGTTTGAAAGGGCACGAAGCGATGTTTGCTAGACTCTGGCAAGCGAAATGTTATGATTTCAGTTTCAGTTCAATAATTACGAAACACTGGATTCTTCAACTTTATTAGAGCCATCGTTATCTTTCTGACGCTAGTCTCGGTTGCATCCTCCGCAAAAGAGACCGTCTAATCTACGTAATATTTACAGGAGAACCTGTCTGAATGAGCACGTTTCTTCACGACGGTATTCCTCACCGTAGGATTATATAACATCACATATTAAACGTGCCTCTATGTTTCAGAACTGGTCATCGTTCGCGCTGCCCATCGGCAGGCTGAGCGAGTACAGTTCCCTGAGGAAGTTGCTCATCGAGAAATGGAAGATATACGACGGACAATTCGGTGAGTCAGTTGTTTTTGTTGTGCTTATTTATCCAATAAGCAGTTTATAAAAGAAATATCCACCTGTTTCAATGTTACCTGCTTTTCAAAAGTTAATAGAGGAAGCTCCACTTAACTCCACCTACAAGAATTTTTTCTTAAATTTAAGAAGAAGAACGCGGATTGAAGCGATATAGTCACGCTTAATATGTTTCAATCATATAGCCAAAGCAACCAAAGTTTACAGTAAAAGTTTTGAAAACACTGTACTATGTTGTACCCTAAAATGGAGTTAATATGGAGTAAATCCAGTCTTCGTTAAAACCAAAAAAAAATTAAAGAGAAGAATTTACTATTAAATTAATGTTGTAGCGTAATATGCAATTCAAAATATGGTATTTACGATTTCACAATTTGCGAAGTCTCCAATAGCTCACGCCTCGAATTTGGAAGATAAAACTGCGAATTAATAAATCGGCGTATCACGTGACGAGAGGGAGAATATACTCGTAAGTTACTCAGTAATTTTGACTTGTAATTTTGACACAATGATTGAAATAATTTTGTCCCCTAGATCGTCGCCAGGCGGCGCCACGGTTCGTGATCAAGCCACAATCAGCTTTCTGCTACGAGGGCCAGTCGGTGAAGCTGTACTGCCGCATCATCGCGTGCGCAACTCCTACGGTCACCTGGTCCAGGAACAACCACGAGCTGAGGCAGTCTGTCAAGTTTATGAAGAGGTCAGTGTGTTTTACAATGTACAGCGGGTCGCATAGAAATATAACGTCAAATAAGTTGTATTTTTTTTTTAAAAAGGAACCACTTGACATACGAGTATGGATGTGAGAAATGATGACATACCTAAATACAATAAATGTATCACAAAAAGTACATATAATACACCTGTCATTTGTCCCAGTTACTTCTACGACGACGAAAATCCTTTTACTAAGAAAAGAAAAAAAGTAATGATTATCGTCATCACCTCGTTCAGCTACAATCTTCACCTTGTCAAACTTCCACTATTATAGGTACCTTTGTATCGATTATTTCATCATCATATTTTATCGTACAGATACGCGGGCGACGACTACTACTTCATCATCAACCGCGCCAAGCTGGAAGATCGCGGAGAGTACATCATCAGGGCTGAGAACCACTACGGCTTCAGAGAGGAAGTCGTCTTCCTAAACGTACAACGTGAGTAGATTTAAATCAATCTCAAATTTATGTGAACATACATACATACATACATAAATCACGCCTCTTTCCCGGAGGGGTAGGCGGAGACTACATCTTTCCACTTGCCACGATCTCTGCATACTTCCTTTATGTGATTAATTCCTTTATTTTTCCTAATTTATGTGAAATAAATAAATTTATTTCTATTTATTGTATCACGTATAAAATAAGCGGTTGTATATGTAAAAGAGGATTTTGATTGACTGACAATATCAACGAAGAGCTCAAACCGCTGGGCTTAAACATTTGAAATGTGCAAGGAATCTTCCTTTTGTACTCTAGCGGTGCATTAGAGGTTGGGGGATTTCCCGAAATTCTACGCAGAAACGGTTATTAACCACATTAAGCGTTATACGCAGTCGATGTCGCGTTTTCTAGTTATTAATAAAATGCTTATAGGCACCATATTTATAATGGTTCTCTTCATAATTTTACGGGCGTTATCATTTATGAGAGTATTCGAATACTTGCATCTGGTGCCTACTAATTATTTAAGTTTGATACAACACTTCTATAACATAATTAATTACCACATTCAATGTTCGTAATATTATGCAATAAATTCAAGAAACTTTACATACAATTTATGTCATAGCCACTTACACCTTCAAACATTGTTTTGTAGACAGCAAATGTCCGATCCATTATTTATAATTACACGGAACGCTCATAAATAACAGAGACAGTAAATAATGAGTAACAGAGACGTGTATATCAACTTGATCAGTTAATCCTCATTACAAAGTGCATACATCAAGCACATTGCATTATAAATACATCACTTCAAAGGTAGGATGCGTAGAAATTTAGTCGCGATAAAGAGAATAAAGGGATCGGTGGCAAGTGGAATAATGTAGTCTCTGCCTACCTTTCCGGGAATGCTACGTATTTTGTATATATAAGACTACGTTCAGTCATTACGGTTTTGGCGTTTGCCCATCCCGGTTGTGGTCTTCCCTGGGGAGGAAGCCAGGATTATTCCATGACCATGATCCGGGACTCAGAAAATATATTATGACTTTGGTTTTAATCATGGTTAAAATGTGAAAACTAGCGTTTCAAGTCTCCATCAAATTATATATACAAGATTTTGTTCCATAATAAATGGACAATGCATAGTTAACTTAAGTGATAGAGTCATAATCATAAGTTTAGTTCATCATAACTTAAGTTTATAAAAATCATATCGAGATTAATTGTAATGAAATGGTAACTTTGCACGGATGGAGGAATAGATGAAAGACCAAAAAGATAACTCAACATTCACAAAAACATCTTTTGAAACCGCAATTAGCATTGAAATCACATCTTGAATCATTAGAACAATCGAGCACTAATTAGGTCACGACTATTCTATTTTAATACTAGTTCATTGGCACCCGTCTGATGCATACAAAACGCATCTGTACAGTGTCCGTCTGTCTGTATTCTGACTAGCGTTGTTTGAACTAAAGTTTTGCTGCAAGTAGTGACTGCGCGCTTCCTTGTTTGTGCCTACTTGAGGTGACTCATTGTTAAATATATCTATAGTTTTGCTTTATTTGTGTACTCATCTCATCAAAGCGTATTTCCGATTGTTAACTAAGTCGTTAACTTCAAATCTAAGAGTCTTAAAGAAGAGCGAAATGGTTTGTGTTCACAACAAAGACAATTTAATTTGGTATGGAGTGTGTAGAAAAATACTGAAAATGGATTGATCTAAAGTAGGAAAGCGTTAATTATGAGTATTTTCAAGTCGCGTCCTACGATATCCAGAGGATTATATAAGAAAAGTCTTATTCTACTTTTCAGGAAACGACATGGTCAAATGATACCTTTGTTGAAGCTCCTATTCATCCTCTTTTGAGTCGCATTGACGCAATGCACGCGTCCGATTGTTTTTTGTTTTTTTCTTTTCCATTTACGAATTATAGTCAAATTTTATTCAAAAACAGCTCCGTATTTTTATTTTACAAATCCCAAAAATAATAAGCGACACTTCAAGACATGGTCCAGGATCGTAGCCGGATATCATTTTAAGAATCAGCTATTTATATATTTATTGGAAAAATCTCCATCAAGACTGGAAGTTTGGACGGAAAAATTGGCCATTACATACAATCTGCGGAGTCATTTGCAAGAAAATATTTTGTGTGGTGTTGAGCGTATTCATTTAATATTGGTAGTATAACCCAACACTCTTAAGGTATTTTCCATCCAGCAGGTTAGTGAATAAGTTTCTATTAATATTATATAACTTATTTAGGTCAATTTATTTCATTCAAATACCCATTACGCTGTGAACAAAAATCAATTTTGTAGTAACTTTGTTCTACAATTATTTCGTTGAATTAAGACTAAATTGTACTTGAATGAGTATTGCGTGCATAAAAGCAACATTATTTAGTTTAATTCGTTATAAAATTTGCGAAATATTGATAATTTAAATTGTTTGTTCACATCATTTAATTTTCGCGCGTGGGTTCATATTTTTTCGCATTCCGTTCCAATTTCAAATCAGTCTATTTTTTATGTGTCGCTTACTTACAGCTGTTTTATTTTTTAATATTGTTTAATTTGTGTTTAATGTCAACATATTTCATTGCCTCTCACGCAAAGGTAAATTAAATGTAAAAATTAAAAAATATTTTACTGTTCAATTTTAATAAAAGGTAATATTAAGTTGCTATTTACCTTGTAATAATACAGATTACTAAGTACATACATTGTGCAGTTTGCAGTTTTATAATACAGTTTTCTATTTTTACTTGATGACTAATTATAATAATTAGATATTCTCGTAAATTTGTATTATATAACGTGATTTGTTAGCAGCTGTATAGTGATTAGTATACGTGTACTTGTGATCTTATTTACCTTTTGCATTGTATAAATTCCAGGTTCACAACACTCGTTTCCCAGAATGTCGAACGAGAAGGAACTCATTAAAAAGCGAGCTAGCTTTAAAGGGCGTTTGACTTCATTTATAAATTACTTGGATTCACTTAGAAGCATTACTTTGGATGATGCGATCGCCAGAGAATTACAGTTGCGTATTGGTAAGATGGAATCGTTGTTTGAACAGTATGACGAGGTACAATTACAATTAGAATGTGTAGTTGATAATCCTGAAGCCCACTTTATTGAGCGACAGGAGTTTGAGTCTCAATATTATAGAGAAATAGCTAGGGCTCAAGGTATATTGCACGCGCAAACAAACTCAATGCCGCTGTTGAGCGCAGGCAGCGAGGAAGGTTCTCGTGCAAGTCGCCGTCTTGTGAAGTTACCTACAATACAGCTTCCAAAATTTAGTGGCTCTTACGATAATTATTTGGAATTTCGAGACACTTTCACGAGCCTCATACATGATAACGATGATATTGATGAAATAAATAAATTTCACTATTTACGCACTTCTCTAGAGGGGTCCGCTGCTGTGGTGATCCAATCAGTACAATTTTCCGCAAGCAACTATGCAGTTGCATGGAAGCTTTTGTGTGATAGGTTTGATAACAAACGTCTTTTACTACAAAATCACGTCTCAGCTTTATTTAATATTGAATCTATCACAAAAGAGTCATCTGTTATGTTAAAGCGATTAATTGATCAAGTCAATAAAAATCTGTGTGCTCTTGAGTCCTTGAACGAACCTGTTAGGCAATGGGATACACTTTTGATTCATATCATTACTCATAAATTAGATCAAAAGACCTACCGCGAGTGGGAGGAATACAAGGGACGTATGGATCCGAACAGGTCCATTACTTTCGATGATTTTTTAACATTTATTCGCAGTCGCGCTGATTTATTAGAAACACTGGAGTTGTCACGTGGTAACCAGTCATATAATAAGTCTACACCTAAAATTAAGTCTATGGTGGCGGTACCAGGTAACTCTAGTCAGCAGTCGAATGCTGAAACAACCCAAAGGACTTGTCCTATGTGCAAGGGTAATCATTTCTTATATAATTGTTCTCAGTTTCTGGCTTTGACTGCTGAGGCCCGTTTGAACTTGCTACCTGGCTATAAAGTATGTTTTAATTGTTTCCGAAGAGGGCACTTTGCCAACTCGTGTAAGAAACCAGGTTGCAAGGTATGCAAACGACGCCATAATACACTTATTCATGTAAATCAGCAGGCACGTCGGGGAAATAGCTCTCCGTCTGAGACATCATCGTCCGCCTCTCCACCACAGCCCGCGTCTAACGATACGAATGACGTTGCGTTGTCAGCAAATGTATGTAACGGGCATTGCGAGGTACTTCTGTCTACTGTTTTAATTAAATTATACGATAACAATAATCGTGAGCATATTGTGCGTGCAGTGTTAGACAGTGGAAGTACATCAAGTCTTATGACTGAAAAACTGTGTCAACAGTTGAGCTTACAGACTAGTCAGGTTACTGGCTCAATCATTGGCATAAACAATTCTGTTTCGACAGTAAATAAAACGTGTCATACGCTGATGACATCATTAGATAATAGTTTTTCTTCCGAAATTAATTGTTTTGTTTTGCCTACGATAACTAGTAGTGTGCCGCGTTCTGAAATAAATATTTTTAATTTTGAAATTCCGCCTAACATTTGTTTGGCCGACCCTATGTGGTATAAACCTGCCGAGGTTGATATATTAATTGGTTGTGATCTATTTTGGGATTTATTAGGTACACAACAATTACGGCTAGGTAAGGGGAAGCCAGTTATATGTGAGACAAAGTTAGGTTGGGTTATCTCAGGTCCTATTTATGATAAGTACATCACTAGTAGTACGCAAGCATGTCATATCAAGTGCAACTTCATACATGTTGATTCTGAAACTACTCAATCTGCAGTTGATATTCAACATGATTTAATGCGTTTTTGGCAGTTAGAGGAAGTAAGTGCTAAGTCACCTAATTATTCGCCTGAAGAACACATGTGTGAGAAACACTTTATCGAGAACACATCTCGTCTTGAAGACGGTAGGTTTTGCGTACGTATACCTTTAAAGGGTGCTCATGAATCTTTATGAGATTCAGTATCACGAGCAAAGCACTGTCTTCTATCTTTAGAGCGTAGGTTAAAGAGTAAACCTGAATATTATTTACTTTTAAATAAGCAGAGTTTGCCTAAGAAAAGTGAACTCATTAAATTTAATATTTATTTAGATGAAAATAATTCATGCGAGTCGGAGGTCGTATTGATAACTCTGACTCTTTTCTATTGATAAAAAGCACCCTATACTTATACAGTCCACTCATGTCTTCACCAAATTAATGTTTCATTATAAACACAAACGGCTTCTGCATGCTGGTCCCCAATTATTATTATCGTCTATCAGGGAGACTTATTGGCCTATTGGTGGTCGAAATTTAGCAAAAGCTTGTTATCATAATTGTGTTATGTTTACGCGTATGAAGGGTAAAATTGTTACACCTTTGATGGGAAATTTACCACAGCAGCGCATCATTCCAGACGGTTATCCATTTCAAAGTGTTGGAGTAGATTATGCCGGTCCACTCATGTGTGCTAGTCGTCAAGGTCGTGGCTGTAGGTTAGTGAAAGTGTATATTGCACTATTTGTTTGTTTTACCAGCAAAGCTATCCACTTGGAGTTAGTTGGTGACCTCACAAGTAACAATTTTTTACTCGCATTGCGTCGATTTATTTCTCGTAGAGGTAAACCTACCGATCTTTATTCAGAAAATGGTACCTCGTTTACTGGAGCTTATAAAGGAATTTCTGAATTTCTGAAAAAGAACTGTAATTCTTTGAGTGATAGTGCAGCTTCTGAATCCATTCACTTTCATTTTATACCCGCGCACGCGCCCCATTTTGTGGGTTTCTGGGAAGCGGGTGTAAAGTCGACTAAGTATCATTTGCATAGAGTGTTGGGCAATTGTAATTTTACTTATGAAGAATTATACACTACGCTCACACAAATTGAAGCTGTATTAAACTCCCGGCCGATTACACCGCTCTCATCGGATCCTACTGACCTCTCTCCGTTGACTCCAGGCCATTTTCTTATTGGACGTCCTCTTACATCCTTACCACAAGATGATTACCAAACTAAGTCCTTTGATCACTTGACTAGATTTCAACGAATTGAGCAATTACGCCAGCATTTTTGGGCTCGTTGGAGCAAAGAATATATAGCTGAACTTCAGTAAAGGACAAAGTGGCGTACTAATCAGGATAATCTGAAGCTGAACACTTTAGTGAAGGATGATAACCTCCCGCCGCTAAAATGGAGATTAGGACGAGTCGTGGCAATTCACCCTGGACTTGATGGCTTCGCGCACGTCGCCGATATAAGAACAGCAGCTGGTGTGATCCGCAGGGCATTTAGCAAAATATGCCCATTACCAGTATTTTCTTTGATGGGTTGAAAGCTCGAACCTATAGCTTTCAACGCCCGGGGGCATGTTGAAGCTCCTATTCATCCTCTTTTGAGTCGCATTGACGCAATGCACGCGTCCGATTGTTTTTTGTTTTTTTCTTTTCCATTTACGAATTATAGTCAAATTTTATTCAAAAACAGCTCCGTATTTTTATTTTACAAATCCCAAAAATAATAAGCGACACTTCAAGACAACCTTTAATAGTATCTGAATTTGTCTTTCCTGAACATTTCCTTCCATTGGGTCCTAAAGTCTAGTTCTATTACTTAGAATTGTATGTGGGCTATTATAATCCTGTTCAAGCGGTTTCCAAAGTATAACGTCAGAACCTAAGATGATAACGGATCAGTCTATAACCAATATAAAAACTTTTTTAACTGCTTGCTTTTTTTACTAGTTTCTAAATTAAAGAGCTTTATAAAGACAATGACGATGACAGGGGTCCAAGAACCTACGCCAGTATATAAATTTACGAGTTTAAAGTCAAGTCTTTAAGTACTTAGCAATGAACGATCTCTTCCAGCGGAACCCAAAGTCCAACGCCAACATCTAGGACGATAATACTAAGGCTTTAAGCGATATTTATCCTGAAATTTCTCTTCCAGCGGTACCAAAGGTACAACGCCAACACCTGCCCGAAGCGCCGCGGCGGCGCGAAGCCCTACCGTACACGTTCTGGCAGGAATCCAGCGAGACGGCGCCCGTGTTCACGTTCCAGCTGCGGCCGCGTGTCATGCAGGCCCGCGACACCTGCAAGCTGCTCTGCTGCCTCAGCGGGAAGCCCACGCCCACCGTCAAATGGTGAGCCCGCTCTTACAGCTGCTGGTATACTTCTACAAGAGTCATGCTGATCCGCGACACCTGCAAGCTGCTTTGCTGCCTCAGCGGGAAGCCCACGCCCACCGTCAAATGGTGAGCCCACTCTTACAGCTGCTGGTATACTTCTACAAGAGTCATGCTGATCCGCGACACCTGCAAGCTGCTTTGCTGCCTCAGCGGGAAGCCCACGCCCACCGTCAAATGGTGAGCCCACTCTTACAGCTGCTGGTATACTTCTACAAGAGTCATGCTGATCCGCGACACCTGCAAGCTGCTTTGCTGCCTCAGCGGGAAGCCCACGCCCACCGTCAAATGGTGAGCCCACTCTTACAGCTGCTGGTATACTTCTACAAGAGTCATGCTGGTCCGGGACACCTGCAAGCTGCTTTGCTGCCTCAGCGGGAAGCCCACGCCCACCGTCAAATGGTGAGCCCACTCTTACAGCTGCTGGTATACTTCTACAAGAGTCATGCTGATCCGCGACACCTGCAAGCTGCTTTGCTGCCTCAGCGGGAAGCCCACGCCCACCGTCAAATGGTGAGCCCACTCTTACAGCTGCTGGTATACTTCTACAAGAGTCATGCTGGTCCGGGACACCTGCAAGCTGCTTTGCTGCCTCAGCGGGAAGCCCACGCCCACCGTCAAATGGTGAGCCCACTCTTACAGCTGCTGGTATACTTCTACAAGAGTCATGCTGATCCGCGACACCTGCAAGCTGCTTTGCTGCCTCAGCGGGAAGCCCACGCCCACCGTCAAATGGTGAGCCCACTCTTACAGCTGCTGGTATACTTCTACAAGAGTCATGCTGATCCGCGACACCTGCAAGCTGCTTTGCTGCCTCAGCGGGAAGCCCACGCCCACCGTCAAATGGTGAGCCCACTCTTACAGCTGCTGGTATACTTCTACAAGAGTCATGCTGGTCCGGGACACCTGCAAGCTGCTTTGCTGCCTCAGCGGGAAGCCCACGCCCACCGTCAAATGGTGAGCCCACTCTTACAGCTGCTGGTATACTTCTACAAGAGTCATGCAGGTCCGCGCCGCCCCCTCGTTATAACCCACTCAGGACAGGAACACATCGAGACCACGTCTTTGGCGAATGGTGAATTGCTACATCTCTACTTCTTTTATAGTTATTGTCAGATTTATATTAGTTTTAGTTTTGTTTTCCTGGCAAAGTACTCGTGGTCGTCAGTCTGGAACAGTAGTGACCTTTGTTTTGCCATCATCTTTTGGTACACTCATGAACAGAGTAGCTTTTTGTTGTTATCAATAAATTTATAATAACTCTTTCTCATCTTTGCGTATTACCGGTTGCAGTGGTCTGCCTTCCGAGTAAAGATAATGACAACATCTGTCTATCTGTCCACAGGTACAAGGATAGAAAGGAGCTGTCCAAGTTCGACTACGCGATGACTCACGCCGATGGAGTTGTCACGATGGAGATCATCGACTGCCAGCCGGGAGACAGCGGGAAGTACACCTGCATCGCCACCAACATCCATGGCACTGACGAGACCTCTTGCGTGGTCATCGTTGAAGGTATGTGACATCACCTTTCATCATTGTTCACCTGAAATTTGGCCTTCATGTGGCTCAGATACCCTTCAACATGAGAAACATTTTTTTTGTGTATTACAATAAATAGCCATTATTAGAATGATAGTAAACATTATTTAATGCATAAAACTTTCATAAACTGAAGTAATTTAATAATTATTGTGACAGTAAGATTTTAACAAAGGCATTAAAACTAACCTAAATTCTACAGGCACGATAACTTTGTCTCATTATAAATGTTTATTTTTTACTCATATCGTAATAAAAACCTATGTTTCTCATCATAATTTCTCATCGTCGTATTTGTTTCCCACTCATATTGCCAAAAATTCAAAGCTTCCACAGCCTCACTCTCTTTGCCTTTGGCAACTAAAAAGCAATGTTTCTCACCGTCGTAATAACTTCCAGGCGAGGTAGTGTCCCCCGAGCAGGCGCAGCTGGCACACAACTTCTTGTACTCCGGAGACAGGCGGTACATCGAGAAACCTATCAAACCAGCACCGCCGCCCATCATCACCAAGACTAAGGTAAGGTTTTCTGCTAAGTCTTTATGTTTGTTCTAAAGATTGATTTTTAAATAGATAAGGAGAGATTTCCATTGAATAAAGAGCAATAGTCACTTGTTATTAAATCCTCAATATCAAAATGAGCCTTCTAATTTTAAAATTTAATTTCTTTAAGACTTTTCCTTCAAAATACCTTTCATTTTTAGCCGAAGCCATCTGCTTTGCAGGCATGAATTTTAGAAATCTCCTAGTTTAAACGATTCCTTTATTTATATTAAAGATTTTGCTACAATAATGATTTAAAACTTATCCATAGTCTTACGAGAGTATTTTAATAGATTGACGTACGTAATAAAGCATTTTTAAATGAAAATAATTTTGAAAACAGCCATTACAATGAAAGCAATACTTTCTTAATAACAATCATCCATCTTTCCTTACCAGGTGACAATAGACCCGCCAGCGAAGACTCACACGGCCGCGCCGAGACCCAAGTATTCACCGCAGTCGTCGGTGGACGCCAAGAAGAAGTACGGACCTAAGTTGGACTCCGACACTTCATCGAGGTCGAGGAGTGCCACTAAGGAATTAGTTTGTAAGTACTCCCATTTTTTTTTATTTATGAACAGTGACAAAATTTTTTGCAGAAAAGGATGATGAAAACATAGTCAATCATATGTCAAAAAATTACATGTCATGTTAAGATTTTAAAAGAATTACAAAGCACACGACAATTCAGTATTAAAAGCGAAGAGTTGTGTCATTTTTTCACTATTAATTTCTTTTAGATATTTGTATCCCGTGTATAGAAAGAACATTTTGTGGAAAAATAATCCCTCGGATAGAAAAACCATGTATTAAAATTAACTTCTTATTTTTTGCCATGTTTTTGCCATTATCTGGCGTTAAGTATTTGTCTATTGATTTTCGTGATCCTATGAACTCTCTGGATGTTATATGACTCTAAATAAATATCCCAAAATACAAGGAAACTTAGCTTAAGACATGATTATCAGCGGTGTTAGCTAACAAATCTGATTCTGCCCCCAGTGCCGGCGTCGGACGCCACAATGTGCGCGCCGTCGTTTGCGCGCGCGCTGCCCGACGTGCTGGCCGCGCGGGACGGCGCGCCGCTGCTGCTCTCCTGCGCCGTGCGCGGCGACCCCGACCCCAGGGTCGAGTGGTTCAAGAACGGGAAGCCGCTGCACTCCTCCGAGGTCACTTTCTACTTTACAATTACCATATATATACATACATACATATACATACATATGGTCACGTCTGTATCCCTTGCGGGGTAAACAGAGCTAACAGTCTTGAAAACACTGAATGGCCACGTTCAGATATTTTGGCTTAATGATAGAATTGAGATTCAAATAGTGACAGGTTGCTAGCCCATCGAATAAAAAAGAATCTTGTAAGCCTATCCCTAAGTCGCCTTTTACGACATCCATGGGAAAGAGATGGAGTGGTCCTATTCTTTTTTTTGTATTGGTGCCGGAAACCACACGGCACTACATTTTGTGTACATCTACTAATTTGAAGGAAACTGTATTGCGAAATCTAGGTTCAAACTGGGTTAGATTGAATCTCGGTTACTCACACCAAAGTCGTCATCACAGGCGAACCCTAAGCTCCTCTCCTGAGTAGGGGACACAACCGGGACTAACCAGTATTAAATTATACAGTATAAAAGCATCATACAAATCTATTCTTTCAATTATGTTAGTATGGAAAGCCTGAATTGTCAGCTGTAACTTGAATTTCTCATTACAGGTTGTGGACCTTAAGTACAAAAACGGCGTTGCCTCCCTGGCTATCAACGAGGTGTTCCCCGAGGACGAGGCGGAGTACTCGCTGAGGGCCATCAACAGTCAGGGCCAGGTCGAGACCAAGTGCAAGGTCTCCGTCAAACGTGAGTAGACGACCTTTAAATAAACATTAAGAATATATCATATTAAAAAATCGTATTAGAAAGAAAAATGATTTTGGATTTCCTAGCCTCAATTTCAACATAAATCAAGTTAAAAATTACTTTCCTTGTTACCTGGAGGCATCACAAAATTTTGTTAGTTTTCATTGGACCTAGGTTAGGTCCTAGTGGAGCTCCCTAATTTAAAGATCGCCTTGGGGAAAAAAATGTTTTTACACTTATTTTTTTCATTACCATTTTGGGCCCAATATTAAGTAGCTATAATAATCAGTAGCTAAAACCTAAATTTTCTCACAGCTATGGACAGCAGCGCGGCGCCTGGGACACACAAGGCAGGCGACAAGCCGCCAAAGATAGTCGACCACGCCGTCTCGCAGATCGTCACAGATGGCGACATGGTCACACTTTCGTGCAGGTACATGATGGATAAAGCTTTTCTATTGATTGGATGCCATTCCGATACCTATTTTAACTAAATAATTCATCAGTTGCCAAGTAAAATATTTGATCTGTTTGTTGTTGCTTTTGAAACATTTAATCGAAGTGATAATTTACTTGGTGACAGAATTCGTTATTTAGACCAACTCGCGGTCTCACCTGGTTTTCATTAGACTAATATTGATGGTAATAACCAAACCTGCCCCTTATGTATCCAGTATAAGTATGTGTCAACGACCTTTTTATTGGAATAACTCAAGAGCAAAAACTATATTGCATAAATTTGTCGTGACAATCTGACAATGCAAAATCGCGATGGTGTAGCCAGATCAGAATATTGTATACTTTATAACAAAATCAGCAATTCACTATTAAAGTTTCTTATATATACATAATTTATCGCATCTTTATCCTTACAGCGCATAGAGAACCAATAGTCTCAAAAAGACAAAGTCCACGTTCGGCTTAATGATTGATGAATTTATGCAAATTAATCACATTATTTCAGAATCACGGGCGCCGAGCGTTTCGACGTGGTGTGGTTGCACAACAACAAGGAGATCAAGCCTTCCAAGGACTTCCAATACTCCAACGAGGCTAACATCCACAAACTGAGCATTGCTGAGATATTCCCTGAGGACGCCGGTAAGTTTTGTTATTTGTGAAGGACCTAAGTTACTACCTTGAGGAACTCCATAATTGAAAGATCGCCTTGAAGAACTGATCGATTACTTTATTAATTAACTACTATATGAACTAAATACTTTATTTAGTTAACTTGTACTTTTTCAAATGCAGTACAAAATCCAATCGTTTTGTTTGTGTCAGTGTTTTAAGCAAGAAGTTTTGTTAGATTGAAAAATTATTAGAACTATAAAACGGCTTAGTGTTTCTAATCTATTTCTAATATTGAATAGTTTATTTTACTTTTATTAGTAAAAATTAGTTCAGTTCACGGTGTTATTCAGCAAACAAACTCAAATAACACTAATATTGAGTTGTTCTTTTGCCTCAAACCACATTATTTTAACCATTTCCTTTGTACAAGAATGAATTTATTTGTTAACAGGCGTGTACACATGCGAGGCGTTCAATGACGCCGGCGAATCG
Source organism: Amyelois transitella (assembly GCF_032362555.1). Taxonomy (NCBI): domain Eukaryota; kingdom Metazoa; phylum Arthropoda; class Insecta; order Lepidoptera; family Pyralidae; genus Amyelois; species Amyelois transitella. The sequence goes on along the minus strand of NC_083528.1, from coordinate 2,835,558 downwards.
TTCTCGTGCTGCTCGCTGGTGGTGCGCGTGCCCGGCGAGGCTCCGACCACCCCGCAGTACACCGCGTTCCCCGCAGCCACCACCGTCTGCAGCGGGGAGCCGGCCGTCTTCACTGCTGAGCTGGATAAGGTAGCTATTCTCTATTATAAAAGAGTGTGTTGAAAGCCTATGATGGCTGTCAGGTCTTGCGTTAACCTGCAGGGGGGTATCTGGGTTAGGAATGTTTGGCCATACCGACAAAGAAATCCTGGTAAGACGTCGAGAATGATTATACTTTTATACGAGTCAATGGACGAAGACAAGACAAATGAATGTGCTACTCTTCAAAATTATTATCCTAGTTGAGTCCAGCTTTCTACCTGTCAGCGCGATCCTGGAATAGGTTATTACAAGAAGCGACTCCTGTCTGATCTCCGCGAGCCTACTGAAGGACCTAAATTTACCTAACTTTTATTACGGTTACAAATCAAGTTTCCTCAAAGTGCAGGTGTCTCCTAGCTTTTCCTTTATGTAGGAACATAGTTTACTACTAAAACTAATATTCGTAACTCGGTAAAGAGTCATTGATACATGGCCGCGGTTAGATTTGAACCATACAACGCATACATTTTTCGAACCGAACACCATATTAACCCCTCTACTATCAACTAATATGACAACAATGTAGTAAGATTCGTTTAAAATATTCCTAAAATAATTTCACAATTTGTTGTCCAGCCACCACTCCAGCTCCAATGGTTGAAGGACGGCAAGCCAGTCGACGAGACGTCGCCCAGGTACAGGTTCACTATGGACGGCACCTCCAGGTACAGATTCGAAATCGTCAAGTGCACGCCCGAAGACAGTGGACAGTACCAAGCACGCGCCGTCGGCTCCAAGGGAGACTCGTTGGCGGCATTCTATCTTAACGTCGCGGATATTTAAATAAGATGTGAAAAAATACATGGACTGACATGGGACCCAAGTCACACCCTTGGGGTACTCCCAACCAAAATTTATTTTAAACTGGATAATGATACGATTACTGCGTATAGATAATTTTTATACAATTCGGAGTCTAAGCGTGAAAAGGAGTTTTTTTTTATAATATAAATTATTTATTAATTCGTTAAGTATCGTTAAGTGTTACACCCTATCGAATGCCTATGAGAAGTCGGACGATCGAATCCTTGCTCTCTAGTCACTGTTAACTATTGAATGTTAATTTATTTATTGTCGAATTTATCCGTTGTTATTTTCATTTTTGTTTAATTTTATTTATCGTCCTGGCCTAACAGTCTTAATCGCAGCTTCCTTACAATTAAGCTTGAGTTTATCAATGTTGCACGGACCCCGGTCGGGTTTCTGACTCTCTCGGTAATATTTTTGGCGCCACCATGAAATATTGCCGAAAAGGTCCCCACGACCCGAACGAGATCTGTAATATTATTTTTATATAAATTTAACTATATTATTTAATTGTACATAATTTAATTTATATCATGTGACAGCGTAATTTATAAATAAATATGTATACCTTAAAAATTATGCAGTGTTGTTTCATTTTAGACGTGCTATGAGACGACCTTTTTCCTGATTGACCCATCCATACCTTGACATATATTTTTACAGTATTTGATTGATCCAAAGCTTAGTGTTCCCTGAAGACAGCATATAATTGCTCTGTAACTTAGACGCATACGTAAATTTTGTATCTGCCTGACGCTACCTATGTTCAGTGTGGTTCTTGGCACTTTAGAACAGAGGTCTCCATCTCTTTCCCACGGATGTCGTAAAAAAAGACTAAGGGTATTTGCACATTCTTCTAGTGCTTTTAACAACATACACTTGTGCACTAAGAAGGGAATTTCAAACTAACGGTACTTATTACTACAGGTAGTTATGGTACTGACTAACCCAATCCAAGATCTATGGTCAAAGCCATACTCCAGACTCTTCCAGAGTGGTGAGGATGCAACCGGGACTAAAGCCAGATGGAAGAAAAAGACTTCTAGGTCGTTATGGTACTCATAAGTCACAAGGACAAGAAAGGCTGGTAGCGAAGAGAAAAGGAACATAGCGTGTAGCTAACTGCCACTCTCTATGGCAGAATGTAAAAGTTAATAAAAGTAAAAACAAATAAACATGTGATTTCTTTTTTAGGAGATTCCGTAAGGGATCCAACATGCACAATAGTACAAATGCACTGATTTGATTTTAATCATAGTATTAATCAGATTAAAAAGAATATTTTAGTAGGTAATGAAACAATTTGGAACATCGTTGTAGAATGCAATAGAATTAAGTCGGGAGAGAGACCAATCCATTTAAACTTAACATATAGATAGATACAAAACGAAAAAATAGGATTTAACACAAAACATCGGCCGGACGCATCTCACATCAAATAAAAGATGAATTTCCGATGCATCGGCAGAACTAGCATCAGTAAAAATGTAATCAAAAAACGTTATACGAGCACGAAACGTGACTATGCACTTGTGTTTTATTCAAAACAGATACTTATTTTAAAATATGAAATCCTCGGAACGAGTTACGATGGTTTTTTTTTTACTTTTTTGAGGCGATGAGTAGTGAAGTGACGCGGCGGAAACCGCCGCGCTGACCAATATGGAAGGTGTAAACGTTCAACCCAGGAACCGTAAGATCTTATTTTCATCATTAACGAAGACTTTAAAAGAGCACGACACAAATTTTATTTAATTCGGTCATGATCAGGGTAATTTCCAAATCAGCTTTATTAAGTACTTAAGTACTTATTAATTAGGTTGGTAATAATTAACTGAGGTTTATTTGCTGCGATAGAAATAAAAATAATATTTTATTGTTTGTTTTCTTATACTAGAATAAGAATCTTATGTCTAAAAATGATACTTTAATTAATAAAAAATTCAAAGTGACTTTATTGTATAATGTGTTTTTTTCATACACTCGTTATTTTGTAACATGAAGTGTGTACTTGCCTTTTTATTTTTACGTCAAATAGATTGTAGATTAAGGATTAAAATGTTGATTAATACTCAAAATAGATCGAAAAGTTGGACTTTCGCTCCTGAATATTCAACATTTGGTATGATTGGTTTTGTAGCGGGAGCGATGATTCGGCTCGACCGCCACCAAAGGGAAGATCTTCCGCCAGGCTAGGTGTTATGCCTGGGGAACCGCGGCTCCGACGGTGTTGTGTCGGAGGTTGTATATATAGCTCCAATCCGTGAAATCTTTGAAATCGCGTTCTAGATACTTCGCTGCTATTGGTTGAGCGCGTCAATTTCTTCGCAATGATTGACATTAGTTGTTTGATTTGATGTTGTGACGAGTGGCGTAGAGATGTCGCCACAGTTTTATCCTGAATACATTTTACAATGATCAGTAGAAAAATGTAGGTATTTTCATTTATTTTAATCGAATAATCACACAGAATATACCGGTGGGTCTACAAACTTGAAATTCGACATACAAGTATAGTTTGCTTGTAATGGTTGTCTTAAAAGAGTATTTCCCGAAATTCCCACGTCATCAAAAGTGTTTTATAACCGTGTACCTTATAGAAAGCGTGCTCAGTCAATCAACTGGAAAACACCTTAAAATTGTGACAATGAAATCAACAAGCGGTTAATGTGTTACAGAGTACAATAAGCGGATGAAATCGCCTTTCTCTGGTTATTAGTGTAGGTTGTATTGATACTTCTTTTTAAATCTGGCAAGCACACACCTCTTTACATACATACTTACATAAAGTCATGCCTTTTTCCAGGAGAGGTAGGCAGAGACTACGTCCTTCCAATTGCCACGATTCCTGCATACTTCCTTCGCTTCATCCACATTCATAACTCTCTTCATGCAAGCTCGGCGGTTTCGAGTACCTATTCTTGACCTTATCGTCGCAAAGCGGCTTTCAGCAGACCCCATACTGCTCCCGCCGGGAACGAGACATGATGGGGTGCGGACACCATCGCCGTTATTTAGGTGCGACCCTTATTATTATTTAGTCTTTTAAAAAGTGGTGGTTTTCAATTTGACTGTAAATATGTTTTTAGGCAGTAGGCAACTGGATGTGTAACCATGATCCAATATGAGTTAGATTTCACTGCATGGGGCGCATGGATGTCGCTTCGTGTAAAAACCTGACTCGCCCATACCCAGGATCATGAAGGAGAATGTCGAAAACCAATGGAGAGAAAAATGTTGAAATAGAAAACAAACCACCAAACAGTAAAGCTTTTAGTTCGTAAGAAAATACAATACCTAATGTAATAATTCTTTTTATGAATTTGCCGATGATTCCATGTGGACTAGTTTGTCATAACTATATCTTAAACCACCTATTTGATCGATTTCGTTCAAATCGAAACCAAGTAGATACCTACGTAGGTACCTACGTAGGTATAATGTTTCTTTTTAGCCATTTTGCTACTGAACCGGGTACTTTTAGGTACTACCACTATTTTTATTTTGTGTTCTATACATACATACGTACATGTTATCACATCTATATCCCTTGCGGGGAAGACAGAGCCAACAGTCTTAAAAAGACTGATAGGCCACGTTCAGCTGTTTGGCTTAATGATATAGAATTGAGGTTCAAATAGTGGCAGGTTACTAGCCTGTCGCCTAAAAGAAGAATCCCATATTTGTAAGCCTATCCCTTAGTCGCCTTTTACGACATCCATGGGAACGAGATGTAGTGGTCCTATTCTTTTTTCTAATGGTGCCGGGAACCACACGGCATTTGTGTTCTATTACATAAGATATATGATTATATCAGGTTGTTTAACTCTGTACGTCACACCACACAAGTCACGCCTCGTCGTACCTACAAACTTGTTTGCCAGATGGCTTTAACTTTTTACAATAGGTACTTACCTCGTGCTTTGATTTTCCGCTTAATTTATTTGTTAGATACATTAATAAGATATGACAAACTTGTAATCTCCTTTTTCCTGTTTTTTTTTTATGTTTTGTTGTAGTAAAACATCTCACATACAGTAAAATACTTACAACTTAACTTTGAATGTAATCGGTATATAACGAATTAATGAAAAAGAGCATTAAACGTATTTATCTATCAACATTTACTTACGTACTCATAAAGTTTAACTAATTAACTTTATTAGATACTTCTCCTAAATTAAAAATCAAAAGCGGCAACATTTGTTACCAAACAGCTTCTTTATTTACATCTCAGGACATTTACACCCAAATGTTAAGTTAAACAGTCATCAAATTATCTCAAAACTCATATTAAAAGTCCAAACGCCGTACATAAAACATAACGGACCAATTAAGATGAACAGACAGACGTGTCGACGGGGCGCACATAAAATTTGTGTATCACACATTCCCAAAATCTTAATAGTTTGATAGTCAATAAAACGGTAGCGCATGGGCACGCTAGGCACCGCAGTTAGCCGGGCTCCGGACGCCATTACGATAAGGCCCGTGACACACTGCTGCGGCCAAGGTGGCCACAACGGTGGAGACATAAATTAGACTTTAAATAAATACATAGACTTATAAAAACGTCTTTATCCCTTACAAGGGGAACAGAGCCGACTTCAAAAGACTGTTTACAAATTTTCATGCTTTTGCAAGTAAGTCAGAAAGGTTCCGGTACGCCACGATGACCCAACGATATAAGTTAAAAGCAAAGGCTCTTTATCTAGAGAATTCAAGCCCGGTAGCAAAAAATACCTTCAGACTAAAATGTACTGAACACACGCATAATATAAGTATAACAGCTTTGTAAGTAATCTGTCTCCGTGAAATATTAATTATTTTATTTAGTGTAAAATAGGCCTTAAAATCAAAAATAAAAGCCAGGAACGATCCCGACGGAGCGGGAAACAAAAAGTATCATATCTCATTCCATATTTCGATATTTATCGCAGGATCGCCCGTTTTCGGTCAAAATTCAAAAAGATGCGTTTTGTTTTATTCCGCTTGGTATTATAAATGAGTTCGGCCCGTCGAATGTATTATTTTTAAAAAGAAATTCGTTTCGAGATTTTCAAAGATTGGAAGATGGCTGTAGTGAATTTAAAAATAATAAACATATTTTCAGATAAATCACAAATATGCATAATTATATAAGCTATTATCCCCTCTCCCCCCTCCTAATTTTCACATTAGCGATTAGCAAATCTGTTTTGTTGACTATATCAATGACATTCTTTTTTTCTAGGTAGCCTTCTTTCTAGTTCGATCAATCGTCTTTATACTTATACGCTGATGAGTAGGTAAGTTCTTATTAGAGTACCTACCCAAAGTTCTTATTAGAGTAAAATTTAATAAAATTGCTCGTGACATTAATACCTAACCAAAAATTTATGTTTTCTAATTTCGCTTTTGTTGTATGCTTTGATTAAACCTTATTATTAATTAAAAACAATGTATGGAAACTTCTTTCATACCTTGGGAATTTTTGACCCACTGTGGATACATTACTTCTAACAAGACTCGAAGACTAAAAAATATCCCAAGTTAATAAGTCTCTTACTTGATTGACTTTTACAATTTGCGCGAGAAAAGAAGCAGCCCTACGTTTTATCTTCAATACTAGACTTGTATGGAAAAACAAACTAGGTGAAAATGATATGTGTTAGTATTAACAACAAAACATTGTTGTCAATACTAATGATAATACTAATCATTTTATTTGCTTAAAAGTTTCAAATTATTATAGAAGATGTTATGCCACGCTCAGCTGTTTGGCTTATTGATAGAATTGAGATTCAAATAGTGTCAGGGTGCTAGCCTGTCGTCTAAAATAAGAATTCCAACTTTATAAGCCTATCCCTTAGTCGCTTTACGACATCCATGGGAAAAAAAGGAATAGTCCTATCCTTTTTTCTATTGGTACCGGGAACCACACGGCTCCGTATATTCGAAGAAATTTAAATATTCACTAAGTATAAAGCAAAAGCAATTTTATAACAAAAATAATAAAAAGCTATACGTGTCTGTGCATCATCAATTAAGAAAATGCATTATTTTATCTGCACTTTTAGAGTAGGCTACACGAGTTTAACTCAGTTTTGCAAGTTCAAATCATTTCTTGATTATTAGGGATCTGTATTTGGAATTATTTATATTAACTATATCTTACGTTACTGGCTGACTGACGGATCGCAAAGAACAAGCCAAAATATTGGGCGTATTACCTACTTTATTATATATATGAAAAACTAGTCAAAGAAGCCTAAAAAATATAATTAAATTCTTTAATTTTCAATTCTTTCATACACTTATGGAGCCAACAGAGACCTAACGTCTAAAAACGAAGATGCATTAATATCAAAACGCCTAAAATTAATATCAAATATACTATTCAAACTAGAAAAACCCGCGACTCCGTCTGCCTTATAGCTAAAACAGTTCATTTTGCGAATATTTTGGAAAATCCTCTTTTAAGACACCCCTAGACCACATACCTAACTTAAAATCACTAAACCCATGAGTGGGGACTATTTTGTTGTACGTCACTCTGTCACCTAGTGACAGAAGAGTGACCTAGTGAGTAGATGGGCTGGCGACCTGAATCTTTGAATCCCAATTCCAACACTAAGCCATCCAGCTAAACGTGGACATATGTCTTATGAATAGTATCTTAACATAAAACAATTATCCCTATATTCTAAATATATATGGAACCCTCAGTTTCACAAACACGAAACACACCTTGTGGTTAATTTTTCCATATCTTATTTGATTCTCGGAGTAGGACTAAAAAATCTGGAGATACGCTATGCAATAAATAATCGTAATAATAATTTCAAGTATTATAAAAATATACCTACGTTTGCTCAGTTACATCTCGATAAGAGATAAATGATACACAGAAACTTTTTAATTTTAATCAGTCGTTGAAAATAATATCAGTCGAAATCTTAGGGGCTGAATTTGGGCTGGAGTTTCACCTGGGTTAGTAGTATAAAAGAAAAAAAAGGAGGAAAAGATGAGAATACAAATGTAGTTATTGCTTTCAACTTTGGTGTGGTTTCATAGATTATATATTTTACAGCTAAACCTCTTTCTCGGGGTTTAAGTCCACATCAGTCCATACTTACCACGAACCCTGCTTATTTATTTTTATTTATCAATTTTTATATACATTTTATATTCCTTGGTTTACACGAGAATTTTCAATAGAATTTCGAATTGTTTTAATCAAGTTTTTAAGTGTTTTATTTGTTGCAAATCCTACAAATATTATTAATGCGAAAGTTTGTGAGTATGTCAGTATGGATGTTTGTTATTCGTTCACGCAAAAACTACTTAACCGATTACGATGAAATTTTGTATGTGATTAGTTAAATATCCAGAATAACACATAGGCCACTTTTTATCCCAGAATTTCCATGCGGACGAAGTCGCGGGCGGCCTCTAGTTCTATATAACTTACAAGTCTACTCCACAGCTGCCTCTGTTCCGGCACTTACAATACTTTATTACGTCGTCCGCGGCGTTCGTTTATTTGCGCGATCGGTCCGTACTGATTTAAACGTGTCTCAGACTTGGTTCATTGTGATCTTACACATGCCTAGATATGTACCAATAATACCAGCATAGTGTGTTACACACTTAACGACCTTAACATTCACGAAATAAAGATGAAAGTCCCGCATAAAATAGCCCTTTTAAACTTGTTTTATATCTACAATTTAATGTCTTGAATAGATGTAAATGATAAAGTAAATTGCCCTCGCATTGTTTTGTTGAGGGCTTTTTTTCATTTATTGATTATTCAGTTTTTATTCATTGATTTTCATAAATAAATTTATTAGTTGTGCCTGAGAGAGTCTACAAGTGCGAATCACCTACGTATTGGGATAATAGATGTTTAGGAAAGTTAATATTTTGTGAGTCTAAAATTTCGCTTTACTGGTAGGTATATCACACCTTTTCTTTTTAACATTTAGGTACGGGCGGATTCACTGGGCATTCCTATGAGTAAATAGAAAGTCATCAATCAGTGCAAGTTATAAACTACAATTATGATATTAGTGCCGTGTGGTTCTCGGCACCAATATGAAAAAAATAGGACCACTCCATCTCTTGTCCACGGATGTCCTAAAAGGCGACTAAGGGATATGCTTATTAACATGGGATTCTTCTTTTAGGCGATGGGCTAAGCAGCTATCAGTTAAACGTAGCCTATAAAGCTATATCTACCCCGCAGGGGATATAGACGTGATCATATGAATGAATGGACACATTACATAAACATTGGAATTCTACTTTTAAGGCGGTAGGCAATCTGTCACAATACCATCAATATGACCTAAGTAATGTACAACTATGGTGGTTTTTCAGTCTTCGCGAGACTATTGGCTCTGTCTACCCCGAAAGGGATAAATACGTGTTTATATGTATGTACGTTAACATAGAAATTATAATAGAAAAGGCAGATCATAAAATTTACCGTCACCAGTCGCGGAGCGTCCACAAATCGATACACAATAATCGAAACAAATCGAGTCTAGTCGTCGCGAATCGATTGCTCTTCGAAATCGATGTATCGATATGGGAATTAGCATAAATCGATGGGACTCGTAACTCGCGGGTCGGTTGAAAAGGATCTTTCTTCAAATTTTATAATCTCGAGCGATGACCCCGTCTATTGTTTCTCGCGAGGAGATTTGGTAGGGTGACCATAAGTGATGTATTTTTGACAAATCACATAAATTGTGATATAATCACGTCTTTCTCCCCGTACCACGACAGAGCCAACAGTCTTCACAAGACTGAAAAGTCGAGTTCAGCTGTAAAGTGACAGGTGGCTAGCCCATCGTCTACAAGAAGAATCCTAAGTCCCTTAGCCGTCTTTTAAGAAATCCATGGGAAAGGATTAGTCCTATTCTAAAGTGTAAGGAACCGCGAAGAAAGACGTCAAATACACGAGCAGAAGAAGACATGAAGTACCCATAAGTAAAAAATATATTCATAAGAATTTAATATTATAATTGTACGATCAAAAAAATCATATCTGGTCACCCTACAGAGCACGATATTCCGTCATTGTAAGGCTGTCATTGATCATTTTTCAAAAAACTACAAATTCCAGTTCAAATTGAATTTGGGTTGAAAAGGGCCAGTCGGGGTTTAGGTTTTTTATTTTGTTTTTTTTTTCCCCGCCAGTGTGTGCACGGGTTAGGAAATGTCAGATTATGGAGTTATTGAAATAATGAACTGGTTTTGGAAACCATGGCTGGTATACGTGTCCTGAATGTACTCTTTTATAAAGAACAAAGGAATCAAACATTTTATTTTTAAAAATATTATACGTAGCATTCATACATATAGTCACGTCTATATATCTTGCGGGGTAGACAGAGCCAATAGTCTTGAAAAACTAAAAGGCCACGTACCGATGTTTAGCTAAATGACGGAATTGAGATTAAAATAGCGACAGGTTGCTAGCCCATCGCCTAAATGAAGAGTCCCAAATTTAAAAGCCTATCCCTTAGTCGCCTTTTACGATCCTGTTCTTTTTTATATTTGTGCCGGGTAAACATCACATTATTTATTTATTTACCACATATTGTTATCACAGAACTACCACATAAGAAACTTAACTTACTAAATTGCAAATTCAATTAAATATAGGTATATTTTAAATCTGTAAAAAATGTCAGACCTTAGGTCAAATAAAAGTAACGTTTTATCTATTTCAAATTTTGTTGGGACTCCGAAGAATTGCACTAAATTATTCGATCAAACGTGAGAGATGAAAGAGAGAGAAGAATTAATAATACAGTCCCGTATATCAAAATAGTCTAACAAACCAAATGCTAATAAACTTACGAATTTTCTTTAAGGCGATGGACTAGCATCCTGACACCATTTGAATCTCAATTCCATCAGTAAGCCATACAGCTAAACGTGGCTTTAAAGGGTTTTCGAGGCTGTTGGCTCTGTCAGCCCCGTAAGGGATATAAGACGTAATATGTATGTAAGTCCCGTTTATAATAATATCTAATGTGATAATTCTTATTCTATTAGTAAATTAGTTCATCTAGATCTCTTGGACGCGTCGTAGTTATTTATACCTTGACAAAAGTGCAACAGACGCGCAGACGCACTCCAAAACAATGTTCTTATTTATAAGTAAAATATAAATTATATGGAGCATTCGATTCCTTAGCTGTACATATGAATTTTATGAATTGGGAATACGAGTGTAGTGGAGTAGCGATCGTAGAGAAACTGTAAAAAAATATATTCCTTATGCTAATATCATATTTATAAATAGAAAAGATTTTTTTGTTTGGAACAAATATATTCACATTCGATTGTAGATTTTAATAAAATCTGGTAGTCTAGAATTTCTTTACGGGCGTTTTATTTCTGGAATTTCTCACAGAAGTCAAGCCTCTCATCAAAGTCTAGTGTTAAGGAGAAAGTCTCTATGCGACATTTTGGCCACGAAATAGCTAGAACGATTTGTTTAAAATTTGAAAGAAATATAGTGAAGACCCCAAAGAAGTTAAGTTAAGAAGTAAGTATTTTTAGTAGCTTTTTGAAATTCATTCAACTCAACATTCGTTCAAAACCACTCATTCGAATTACAACGATCTAACTTAAGCTAAGTTATTGTTTAGGCTAATAATAAAGTAAAATTTCACATTATTGAAAAAATAAAGCCGAAGTAACTAACTACTAGTAACAGAAGTTACAATAGTACTAGTTATTTCTGCAAAGAAAACAACTGCGCGTGCGCATCCCTCGCAGCGCTGTGCCGGCCGCCAGCCCACGGCGACGCACATCGATTTATGCCGATACTTGATAATTAAAAACAATCCGCCATTTTACTTTTTGTCCTTTTATCCCCGTTTTTGTACGTCCCTCATTTGATTGTCTCGCTTTTGCGCTTTTTTTCGAACTCTCCGGGACAAATAAATGTAGAGTACAGAAATAAAGCTTCGATGGGATTTATATTTACGTGAAGGTGATTGTTGTCGTACAAGATGATATTGAAATGTATTGAGATAAAATTTTGTGGTGATGAAATCAGATAGGATCACTAAGACATTTGATTCCAACTACATCTTTGACAAGTCTTTTCCCGCTTACTGAAATAGTCTCTTAGTTCTGGCTCTTTTGATTGTGTTGTAATTAAAAAAGCTTTTCACTCTAAATACTTACATACTTTACATGACTTAATTTAGTATAAACCTATTATTGTTTATTACAGAACTTACGAGCCAAATATCAAGTCTCCAAACGGCGATAGACTACAGACTAACGGCAGAGATTTTTATATGAACTTAGACACAATCGATGCGCGGATGTAATTTACTTTAGTTTTCGTTTCAAATATGAAATGCAAAAAATAACCTGTTTTTTTCTCTTGCATACTACTATATCGATACTTTTTACGAGTTTACAGTTGAGGTGGTGAGGTACTTACTTTAGTTTATTAATATATTTTTATAAAGCACCCCACCTATATTACTAAATTTTTTGACATTTTTAAGCAAGAATCCGTTAATATAAAACGAAGAATAGGTACGTAGGTATCTATAAATGGTTGTGATGGATGCTGAGGATTGAAGGAGGAACATTTTTATTCTAAAAAAATATTATCATCTAGCATTGTATCTGTGTACTCTATGTTTTGTGTGTCTCAGACTTGCATTAACCCCGCGATCTTTCTCATTGTGATGTTTTCATTTATAATTTATATTTTTTGAGTCGTTTCTGTTTCTTTTTGGCGGGAAATTGGATTCTTTCGTTTCGAATCAATGGGTACAAGTAGCTACCTTGCTTTTGGGAATTCTACCAGTGATTTAGTTATTTCGAATGTAAATATCGTTTAATATAAATTGAGCAACTTTAAATGGTAATTAATAAATGAACACAATCACTTAAAATTATACTAAAACACTCATCATCATACATACATACATATCCCTTGCAGGGTAGTCAGCTGTTTGGCTTAAAGATAGAATTATTCAAATAGTGACAAGTTGTTAGCCCATCGGTTTAAATAAGGATCCCAAGTTTATAATTATATAATAATATTTTATCATCATCATTATTATCTAATCGGGGATCGAACCCATGACTTTAAATTCTCAGATTTTTGGAAGAACGTTGCCACTACACTGTCAATTTTAAAACTCTTAATAAATGACAAGCTAGCAATTTGAATCTCAAACCCATTTCTATCATTTAGTCATGTGTGGTATGCACTTTAGAATTTTTAACTCTTTTTTGTATTAAATATATTTTTTCCTTTCTACGCAAGTCGTAAAAGGCGACTAAGGGACTAGAAACATTTATCTGGTGCAATCTTCCCTGTCATGGTCGGGGAGGTCAGACGGGAGTCGCTTGTGTTAAGCGTTTCCGGTTACATCTTCAGGGCTGTATGGTGCCCGGGGGTCCACTTTCCGACGGTTTTTCTTTACTTTGTCTGGTCATCGACCAACCCCTGACGTCAAGCCTGGGCCGATCCAGAATGACCCTAGTTATTGCTATATAGAAAAGTTAGGATTTCTAACATTATAGTGACAATATTGCTATGTATGTATTATTGTAAAAGTCCTTGTCCTCTTTAAAACCTCTTACAGCATCAACGGCAAAGTGATGGAATGGGACTTTATTGTATTGTACAAAATGTAAACTCTGATTATTGCTATAGCACTAATGGAGCCTACAAAAGCTGCATCAATTGCGACACCGACATCTGACATCTATTATAAGGTCACAAACTAATGGCCTCATTTAAACCGTTCCAGATAACGAACTTGTATTGTGCAGCACATTTATTTCTAACCAAAAATCAATATTGACCCCAAACAAAACTAAATTTTGCACTTTTTTAAATTTCGGCACAAAAACCCGAGTACAAAAAGCGGTCCAGGTGCAGTGAAAGGGTTGAATGCTATTCTCCTCTCTTTCTCGCGGTATACAAATGTTTTCCGTCTCGCTCTATAACCCTTTGCAAGAGGGTGTATTTTTTTGGGTCAAATCTCGTATTTTCTCATTGATTTTTTAACATAATGAGATATTGTATTTCGGTCTTTTGTTGAAATTTTAAAATTGAACCGCGGGTTTAAATCATTTTGATGTGGCGTCTGCTGTGTAGTTTATAAACTAGAGCGCGACGCATCTGCTAGAGATTAAACTGGGCTTTGTAGCTGGATTTAGGCAGTTTGGCTGCGCATGCGATTTCTTAAAACATAATTCTTTATAACTATTATCACGAATACAATCCATCCATCCCTTCGAATGTGGTCAGAAATAAGAATGGTAAATCAATGTCACTAAAAACAAATACAAATACCTATACCTACTAAATAACCTGACTTTTAAAATGTTGAGTCAGTTGTCAGTTAAGTCAAATTCTTAATTTTATAATAATAGACCCAACTAACGCGACGTGGGAGTATGTATAAATTATTTTTATTTAAATTAAACCTCTTTACGCGAATGAATAAACAACTCGAATTGGGCAAGTAACGGCCCCGGCATGACTTGCAAACGGATTGTCTAAGTCTGACGCCTACGTGAAGAAAAAAAAATATAATTAAACAGTAACATAATTGTGTAATATGCCCGCCATCTTCCGAACATCTGGTATTGTCAACACACCTGAGAACGCCACTAGTATAGCTGTCACTGTCGATTCAAAAGGTTTCGGTCGAGATAGAATAGGACGGAGGTATGGTAATCACTGTATGTGGAAGTGACAAAAACTCTTGCTTCCTGTGACTTTCATATCATTTGAAAAAGGAGTAGATAGTATATGTGTTATTTTAAGATAAATTGAGTTACCATAAACAACGAGCTATAATAAAATTCAATTAACATATGTACTTAACTCAAATACTTACGTAATCACGTCTTTATCTCAAGCGGGGTGGACAGAGCTAACAGTGTTGCAAAGACTCGAAAGACCACAATCAGCTGTATTGGCTTAATTATGGAATTGAGATGCGAATACCTGGTGACAGTTGGCTCACCCATCGCCTAAAAGAAGAATACGAGGTTATATTACTTTCACGAAACTCATGGGAAATAGATGAGTTCTTATTCTAAACTTTCGGAAGGAATTTTCGTCACTTATGCCACGAAGATAATATTGAAAGTCTAAACTCTAAAGGGAAATTAAAGTAAGCAACAGGTGCCAATCAAAATGTTCTCGCATAAATAATGCCGCAAAGTTTGTCTGGAAATCGAAAGAAAAAGTAGATAAAAATTTATCTCGATACATAAAAGCATTCAATAGAAGTACTATGACGAAATAGTTGAAACATTATCAGATTTTCCACATACTACGTCTACGAACGTTTTGACGTATTCCATACAACGTAAACTTTTTAAGAATTCGAAAATAGAATGTTTTAAGTTTAACCCTTCCATATTTGACAAAAAAGAGTTTTTATATTTAGAACACGACGCGAAGCGAATGAGAATAGTTCTTTTGAATTTCGAAACAGTTCGAAAATGTATAAAGAACTTCGAAATGTGGATTAGAGTAACGGGCTAACTAGTTCCTTTTTAGTCACCCGATGTTGTATGATGAATAAATAAAATTATATTTTCACTCTGGAGTACTTTATGGCTGTAACTGCCAACGCTTTGCAAATGCTACGTGTGTCAACAGCTATGAAGTAGGATAGTACGTACTTATTCGCACGTTTCTTAATTAAATATTCATAAGATAGTCTTCATTGATGTATATAAGTTTTATTTATGTTCTGATTAACTAAATACATATATAAAAATAAGTAAGTATACCAAGGTTTTGTCTTTAACGCGCTCTGAGTTTTCACCGATACGAATCAAATAAAATAATTAAAAATAGAGGTTTGTCAACCATTTTTCTTTCCGCTTAAGGAATTCTTAATCCGGTTTGCGCTGCATTTACATAAAATCATTGGAATATGCAATCCGCGATTGTGCTAATGGGTGAAATGTATTAATTTACTTTAACCGTGCCTTTCCATAGTTTAAAACCGTATCACGTCTAGCGGATACTAGACAGACTAGGTTGTGACTCAATGATAATTAAGTAAGTAAGTATATCGCATTTGAAGAATTAATAATGATATTAATACAAAATAGATACCTACGCAACCCATCACTGTTCTATGGTAGATTCAAATATTATAATGTACTGGTAGAATAGTCTAGAAAAGATATGAAAATTGTTTTGGACCGACAGATTCAAAGTAGAGGTTGATTAACACGCATAAAGCTTAAAGTTACTTTGCGATAGGTAATTTAAGCTTGGTTAGAATTTCGGTAGACACATTTGAGTTTCAATTATCTGACTTTAAAAGAACGATGTGTCTGTTTTAATATTTACGGTTCTAGACAGTAATTAGTGAAAGTTGTGAATATTTTATATATAATATGTCATTTGAATCTCAATTCTATCATTAAACAGCTGAAACGTGGCCTATCCATTCATTTCACAACTGTTGACTCTGCCTACCCCGGGTATATAGTCGTGATTATATTTACGTATGTGAATAGTATTACGCATTTTACTTTAAGATTATTTTTATTCAATCGTTTTTTTTTACGTCATATTCAACATTGAATTGTAAAATGTATCAAACCAAAGTTGTGATTACCGTTATCTGAAATCTTCTAAAAAATATCAGTTGTTTGTTCACAATGTAACCCTTTGAATGTGAAAAGGGGTAGTTTCGGCCCGTGAAAAAAAAGTGTAAGCAACGAAGTAATATTTTGACAAAACTGCAGAATCACGTTACAGCCCGGTGCGGGATAAAAAAAAGAATAAAAAGACACATTTCTTGGCTTGTGTAATGTATAGAATTTGATCGTGAACTTTGTGAGATTTTATCTATTTCGACGTTGGCACAGCTTTTATTTTAATAAGCTGACATAATAAGCATAAAAATATATATTTTCAGTGATATAATTTTAGTAAAATAATATCATTTACTATATTTTTATGTAGTGTAGTGTACTTTCGTATGTACAATAATGATATTACAAACAAACAATAATATTAAAGAACATTGAGTAAATTTGGGGAGGCCTATGTTCAGGGGTCTACTTCCAACGGCTGATTGAGTAATTATACTCGAAATAAAATGAATTTAATTATGTCCCCAAGATCACTAGAACCATCACTACTAATACTATATCATAATAGGTGGCATAAACATTTTATTAGGTAATTTTAGGTAACTTTTGCAGAAGTTCTTATTAAAGTGTTAGTTGTATATTTTTTTTATGAAAATGCAAAACCAAGAAAACTAAATACCATAACAACTTTAAGCATAAACATAATACTATGTATACTATACTATACTATACTATACTATACTATACTATACTATACTATACTATGTATAGGACTGCTCCACCTCTTTCCCATGGATGTCGTAAAGTCCTAAGGAATAGGCTTATATACTTGTGCTTCCTCTTTGATGGGCTAGCTACCTATCACTATTTGAATCTCAATTTTATCGTTGAATGTGGCCTTTCAGCCTTTGGACGACTGTTTACACCGCAAGGGATATAGACGTGATTATATGTTATGTTATAATATACTAAATTTATTTGACAAAACTGTATCAGACAAGCGTTCAATCCGCAGAATACACAATGTGTTTGGCAAAAAGCCTACAGCCCTACAACAATGACAGATGCCTTTGCGAGCGAGTTACTAATTTCATTTTTACTTCCCTCAAAGTGGCGTGGCTCGGCAAAAAAATGTCCAAATCAAAAATGTGACGCGCGACCGTTTAATAATTTACGAAATTCAAAAATTCGAAATATAAACAAAAGTGACTTTTGTCTGTTCCTAAACTATGTCGGTTATTTTGCGCGGCAAAAATTTTTATTATTTTCATATTTGGAATAGCTGTGAAAGAGACGGGTGTGCGATTTCTTCCATTCAAGCGATTATGTAGATTGTGTCGCGGGACACACGTATAGCGCAAGCAATTTCTTTTCTTTAAGGCTTTATTTATTCACATCAAAACGTGTGCATTCCATTTGATTTCATTAGTTTTACATCCAATAGCTAAATAGATGGTATTTGTTGTCCACTAACAAATAAACTCACGAATTTATATCAAATAAAGGCTTGAAATTTAATTTTAAATAAAACCAGTTTGATGCTATTTGTGTTGTACTCAGACTTTATAATTATTGCCAGACATTTTTTGGGAATTGAATAGATAAAACAAAGTTCTAAGTAAGTATGTTTATTAAAAGTCCACAGACTCCACATATTAGTCCATATAATATCATATTAGCTCGCTTTCCCCGACAAACATAAAACAAGTAAAGCTTCATAGGCACATGTTACGAATTGTTCAACTGCTTGGTGAACAATTAGTACCTATAAATTTTTTTCAAAAATAAGTCACTGTGATTAATTAAAATTAATTAGTAAGAAAACCAAAGAGAACATTCACACAACGGGTCGCCTTTAACCAGCTTCCAATTCCAAAAATATTCTTGACTCTATATTTTTAACTCTATTTTGTTCTATCATTTTATTTTAAATCTAGAATGTCTATAGATTTTGTCACCAAAAGCCGACTACACAAAAGATTTCCAAATGAATAACTTCACACATCGATAGCCAATTAAATCCAATTATTACTTACTTCGTCCCGACTGGTTTCCGAAACCCCCGGTTTTTGCGCACCGTAATTTTCGGAAAATTCGCGCGCGCGTTAGCCAAACTGTAATTATACCTATTCTGATCGTATTCTGTTTTTAGACGGATACTGGACATTGCCGCGGGTACGCGATTGGGCGGCGCTATTGATGTTAACATTCGATTTTTGAAATTATATTTTTGTTTCGCATTGCGTGCGTTTTACTTAAAAATTAATGTTTTGTTGTAAGTAGGTTTCAAACATCGACGGTTTTGTTGGTAATGTTGTCTCATTTGGTAATTACATTAGATATATTTATATATGTTTATTTAAATATCATGCTATTTTTTTAGACTAGAGGACGCCCGCGGCTTCACCCGCGTATAGCCAAATCTACCGTTAATTTCCGTTCCCGCGGAATCCTTTCTAAGTGAATGCACCCCTTGACTACACAAGGACCCTACATACCAAATTTTTATTTCTACACTGAGCAGCCTAGACTATGCGTTGTCTGTCAGTCAGTCACTCATAAAAGTATTACAAATAAAGATTTGATTAATATGTAACCTACAAACAAAACGAAATTACTTGACCTTTATTTGAAGCTGTTTTTCCAATTTACTCATACTTAAAAACATATTTTTTTATAAACCTATTTAAAATTTTATATAAAGGTGAAATAAATGAAATTAAAGGTATATTATTGATACACGAGTTAAAAACAAATCTAAGTCATTAAAAAAATTGCTTGTAACCCAAAAATGCCTTGTGTGACCCACCTGCAGAATCTTAATACGCGCAATACGGAGCACAATGAAAGGCCAGGACCCTCGCCCTGTGATCATCCGCGCAATAAAAAAACGCTGACAATTGCACAAAAAAAACGGGAAAGATGCCAAAGGTGTCTCAATTTTTATAAAAAAAAAATTGCGACGAGGTTAAGACCCATGGGAAAGAGTTAGATACGCTTTTTAAACGCCCTTTCCGAAGTCTTCCGTATTTTTTTACTCGTCTAACTGTTTAGAGGGTACCGTTCTTTTTATTAAAAAAAAAATCGACGAATTCACCCCTTTTAGGAAGCGGGATTCGTGAGATAATACTTTTTTTACAATTTTTCTCGTTTTGATTTATAACTGTTTGCAGTAATTTGAGACTTATGGATATTGTAGGAGACCTTTAACGGTTTTGCACAAAGGCGCTGTGTCATCTGGTTCTTTTGAAAAGTTGTAAAATTTATAGTAACGGCTTTTCGGACATTTTAATGCGTTCCATTACGGCTAGTTATCCCATCACTGTCGACATTAACCTCGTCTCTGACCTTCAATATTAATAATTTGACTATATTCAGTAATAAATATCATATTATAATACAAGATTAGTTATTAATGGTCAAAAATGTACACATATCGAACTTTTTTGAGGCGTCTCTTTCGTCATTGTTGTTTTTCTACATCGCGCAATCAGATTCCATTGTCCGCGGTACACAATCGTGGCTAAGATGCCCCTTTTTGACCATCTCGAGCAAAAAACAGCAAAAAAGGTCGGCCGGGGTCAGGAGTCGATCCATTCAGGGCTAAAGGGGTCACTATTTCTTCGGTCTATTTTACAAAAAGAGGTCAGTTGTGTATTGAATTTGATATGCTTGCGAAAGGTGTGATTCCAGAAATGTGTTTCTTTTATTGTAACTTGATACGTGTGTGACCCCGGGTCAATTCGAACCAACTAGCATTGTCACTAGCCGCAGGGTTAAGAATGTCAATTATTCAATAAAGAAATCAAATGATTGTGTGATTTTACGGGTAGATTTTATTTTTTTATTGAAGTATTTTAATGAGTTAAATTGTTGGATAAAATTGATACTTTTGAGTTATTGATGTTCGTATGAATAAATACCTATACCTATATCATAGGTATTTTATTTCTCGAATTGAATTTTTATCGAGCTGCAGAGCTTATCCGGTGGTGATATGATTCAACGGTAAAGTGCCTCCTCTTAAAATCATTTTTGTGGACTACTTCATGGTTTAGGTGAAGGTTGAAGACAAGAAGCTACGGTACTATTATGATGACTGATGTGAGAAGGAAACATCGCGAGGAAACCAGCACATTGATAAATCTGGATGTGTCAACCATAATCAATCATGGATTAAATTCATGTAAGCATTGTGGAGATCAGACGGAGGTCTCATCGTGTTAACCTGACTAACCCAATCAGGCCTGCGTAACCCCTGGCTGCTCTTCAGAGAGGAGAGGATCCAACCGAGACTCAATTCCCAAGTAAAGATGATGTATGGATTGGTTTATTCTTACGAGTATCTATCTTATCGAAAACTTTACGGCTAAAGTAATGGAATATAAAGCAAAATAACCCCAATTTAAAAAACGAAAAAATATTACGCTTAACGTATTGAAGCCTTAAGAATTGAATAGTTTAAGTAGGACGCATTCTACCAAAAATAATAAAAAGATAAATAAATCTTGCTTAAACAATACTAATGCAGATTATCATAGTCCTTTGATCTCGACCCCAATTTCACGAATTTAAAAACTAGGAGTTCCCACGACGCACCCCAATCTATCTCCTTTATAATATAGATCATTTAAAAGTGGTACTTTTATCTTTTTCGCACAAAAAAAACTTAAAAAAGGCAAAAATGTGACCCCATTGAGTGATGAGGTTGAGATATTGTGAACTAGGTTTAACCCCGCGTGTTTTGAAATCTGATCCGGTTGCGTTTTTTTTTTCAATTTAAGTATTTTTTGTCAATTTAGGGTTATAGATTATCGGCAGGTATATCCCGGAAAGTTTCTTGTGAGAAGATGAAATTTAATAATTTTATTATGCTTTCACGTTATTTTTAGAGTATTTCTAGAGGATTTTTTTAAAAAGGCCTTTGTGTTTTTCGGATTTCATTCAATTCTAATCAATAAAAATATAAATCCCATTTATTTTGAAATTTATCGTAACTAACTCAGTGTAATTTACTTAGGTAAGTATCACGAAGCAAACTTTTGTGTTTAGCCCTAATAATCGATATTTTCGGGTTTATAAAACAAAATAAAAATCGATAAACGTTTTCCAAAATTCCGAAATTTTATTAACAGAGCCGAATAATAACTCGGAATGATTAAATGTCGTCAGCGAAGATACACGCGATTCCAAGAACGACAGTATAACTCATAAGGTTCACTTTAAAATTCCCTTTATATAATGTATCGATAAACCGTCGGCGAAGAGCTGTTTCTTGGTAAAAAAGTCTCGCATCTGCAAGGCTAAAAATAATTTCCAACGTTTAATACAAAAATCGCAATAATTAACTTCGTTACAGACTAATAAATTACAATACGAGAAAGAAATGCAACATGATACGCACACGTCGACGCTGCGCGTGCACACGAGCGCACATCGACGTCAATAGTGATGGGACCGAACAGTTTTTTCACAGAGATTCATCGATATCGTGATTTACGTTATTGCTGTATTATTACATACATAGTTTAAGATTTAATATTAGATATAGGATAAGAACATAAAATAAGATTACTTTTAAAAAAGGGATTCCGTACTCGACAATTAAGTTATAGATTAAAAATGAATTTGGAAATCATCAGGCTGAAGTGGCAGTACACTAGACTTGATGGTAAAAAAAAATCGGTGAATATTTCATACATATAGTCATGTATATATCCCTTGTCCTGAAAGACTGAAAGAAGATTTCACTTATATAATTAAGACAGTTAAACTAGTTTGGTTGCAAAAAAACCATGGAATGTGAGCCAGCCAAAAAAAGGGTTACTTACAACGTTCACTTAACGAAACAAAATCTATCACCGGTGGATCGATATCGATAAAATACATCCACAACTCTACCAACAGTCCGATCACAAGACATTCATATGATTTATTGTTAACACGAGCAACAACTCATGTGTGGAAAGTATCATTGGGAACTCACACACACATACACAGGATTATTATGCCGGCTTGTTTAACGCGTTCGTACTTCGAAAATGATACTGTATATGGCATATAGGGATTCCTAGTTTTTCCAGCCAATATTTTTATAGGATTCATATTGGCGATTGGTATTCAGACAGTTGTTCGATCGTTCTGTTTTTGAAATTATGAAAAGGTTATTGTTATTAAATGTTAATATGGGGAGTATTTTTAAAAGGTATTTTAAGAGGGTTCGATTGCGATTAATATTCTGCTTGAGTTGTATGGGTAATGTTTATGTCATATTAGTATGACTCTGCGGTTAGCTCACTTGGAAATTTTGGTGTCCTGTGCTGTTGAAGGGTTAAAAGGTCACTGTAAGGCAATATTTTGGATACTTTCTAGTTTCGCTATTATTTCAAAAGGGCGTGAACCCATTGGACTTTTGTGGACTTCTATAAGAAAAGAATTCATACATTCATATAATCACGTCTATATCCCATGAAGGGTTGACAGAGTCAGTACTCTTGCAAGACTGACAGGCCACGTTTAGCTGTTCAATAAAAAAACAGATTTCATGTATTCAGTATTTTAATGCAGAAAGCAATTAAGTATGTATAATATAACCCTCGACAACCATTACCATACTTTGGAAATATTTCATTTGTAAAAAGACCGCAAATATCAAATGTTCCCTTTACTAAACGTGGCTAAGAAGTCCCTTGAAAATTTGCTGTATCTACCCTGTAAGTAATAAAGACGTAAACGCGTTTGTTAATAAAAAAAAACCTCACTGATTGTGATCCTTGCCAAAATAATAGACAAAAAGTGAAGACATTAAAATGCCAGTGCTGACATTAAAGCGATTGTTTAGCCGCCAAAGTGCGCCAATAAATCTGGGTGATTTCTGTTTCCTAGTTAGTGAGTACCGGGGTTCGATTCCCCGTAAATGTCAACGTTATTTCTGCACGCAGTCACTCAGCGGGACAATGTTTGGACAAATGTTTGGCTGGATGAAAGACTGAGATCAGTGGGTTTCTGTTTTGTCTATGTGATCCGTGTGGTTCTCGGTATTTTAGAACCACTCCATATCTTTCTCATGGATGACGTAAAAGGCGACTGAAGGACAGCCTAATAAATTAGGATTCGTCTTGTGGGCGATGGGCTAGCAATCAGTCACTATTTTAAACGTAAACCTATCATAACGCCCTGTCATTAAGCCATACAGCTGAACGTGGCCTTTTGGCCTTAGCAAGACTGTTGGCTCTGTCTACCCCGCAACGGAAGGCGTGATAATATGTATGTATGTATGTATTTGAAATAGGAAGACTAGGACCGATAGCGACGAAAGTGATAGGGCCAATCGCGTCTAAACAACAAACGGCTGACATCTGTAACATAAAGACTAGATTTAAGTCAAGCCTAGGATATTTAGGTTAAACTGTAAAATTCAACCAAGGGATCAATAAACTTGAGATTCAAGCAACCTGTAACGTTTTTAGACTATTGGTTCTGTCTAACCCGTACGGGGTAAAGACGCGCTAAATATGTATGGATTTTAAAATCAAAATAAGATAAAAGAGTAAGAAAATAAATCTCTGAACATTAAATTGAATAGATATATTTCTAGAAACAAAATTAGGCAATGAAAGCAGATTCAATAAATAAGTATTTGAAAAAAAAAAACTCTGTAAACGAAAATTCCCGGACCTACTACTTACACGGATTCGAATGAAACTTTCTTTGTTGTATTGCAAATAAACCTGAGCAATATTCAAGCTATACTCGTGAATGATATTGAAAACTGAAACACCTAATGCAGAACCATCATGCTCCAGCTAAACTATAGGAAATATTAAATCTATAAGTACTAGTACCGGATGGCCATTTTATATTGGTGCTCAAAGAAAATACTACCTATACTTAAACATATTTTATTTTAATATCTCCAATAATTTCATTCCTTATTTAAAATCGTTCAGTCCGTGAACGAAGTCGCGAGCATTTGCTAGTTTACAAATAAATATCGATTGATTAAATATATTATATGATGAAGGTCGGTTGGTTTGGGTGGTAGTAATTTAATGGCGCCAACTGCATCTTATCGTTTCAAGTCAAAACAATAAAATTTTTGATGAACTTTAGTGAAAATTGTCTTAATAAAAAATTAAAAATATTGTTGATCTATCCTGAAGGCCCATGTTATAGCAGTTCTTAATATTTGTAACAAAGTAAATAAATAGATATACATTGATTTGGTTCTACTATCATAATTAACAAAAATATTATTTATCTTTGTGCCATATTTAGTTCTCGACTCGATGAAATTACAACTTTTAGAAATTCCCCCTCTTCAAACCAACATCTACATACATCCTATATCATTATTCAAATGAGCTAAGGGTTACTTTATAACACATTCATACATTTCATCTGCGTATTCAATACAATCATTATCAAAACCATACTCTTACGAATTCGGGCCGAAGGTCAACCATACCAGACTCCGTGTATCCGTTCTCGTACTACCAAATAATAAGCAAGGGCAAAAAACACACATCTTTGCTCTATTTCTACAGTTAACCCTAAAAAGGGGTCTTTCTTACGCGTTTTTTGGCAGAAAAAAAGGCAGTCGCGTGTAGCGCCCAAACCAGAGATTATTCGTAGCGTAGCGGCTGCAGAGCGCGGTCGCCCGAGCCTCGCTGTAAAGTTCAAATTTCGAACTCGATTCCAGGGCGCGGGAAAAACTTTAACCGAAAAAATAACTTGCCAGTCATAAAAAAGAAAAAAATTAAATGAACTCTTTGAATTAATTATTATCGATAACATTGCAACCGGCCAGTGTTTATTATTATGATTTATACCAATTAAACCGTGCATTGTTTTAAATATTTCGACATTGTCGGAATTCTATTGTGTGATTCTTTAATTGTTTAATGTTTTGCTTAGTCTAGGGCCGAGATGAATACGTTTCGGTTTACATTTTGGTCGTCATATAAACAATTGATAATTTTGCGGAGGAGTCGCGCGTAGTTTTTATGAATGTTTTTGCGTATCGGCCGAAGGTGGGGGTAGGGTGGGGCCTCGGTTGACTCGTCCCTCTCCTAGCGAGTATTTTGATTTAGTTTCCGAGTCTTACGCAGATGTGGTAATTTTTTCAGTCGCGTGAGTAAAGCGCGCGCGGCGGCATTTTCGGCGTTTCGTCCGGTTTTTTACTTTTTCGGTAGTTTTTCCGCGCACTCTGAAAACTTTTCGAAGTTTGACTGAAACTTTTTTTACAGCTTACTGTAAATAGAAGTAGAACAAAGACTTTGTTTTGTTTACCAAACTGAAGTGTTTTTTTATTAGCTGTGTGTGTGACATTGGATTTAATTTGAGGTGATAAACACAAGTGAGCTGTGGTGAATCCAGTTCATTTTCAATTTGGATGTCTTTAGAATAAGGTGAGCAATGAAAAAATATCACAACATATTGTCATTAAATTTAACAAGATTTTTGTCCGTAAATAATTTGGATATCTAAAAGTTTTCAATAAAAAATGTTGTAAACGTTCTTAAAGCTTTTTGAGAGTAGATATTTATACTTAGAATATAAATAAGTAGGTACCTACTACCTACTCACATATATTCAACAATATTTTTTTTTTGTTTGTTTTAAGATCGAACGGTTTTGTAACTTAACGGCCTCCATTTTTATATCGAGCAATTTACTGTAATTGCTTTAATTATATGGACATACACTAATTTATTCAAATAAACACTTTATTTCGTATCCTACATGATTCTCATAAGGTCGCACTTTCAAAACTACGCAAATATTTTTTTATCAAAAAGGGGCAATCCTTGAATAAAATATTAAAAGTATTTACTATCTATGATAGAAAGCCTTGACAACTGTCAAATTATATTTGTACATGACAAAAACATACAGAATCGTTAACTGTTTTTGAAAATAAGTAGATACTGAGAAGTAGATAAAATGATGTTAGGTAGATACCTTACATCATTTTACTGAAAGTTAAAGGAATCAAATAGAAAACAAATATTGTATTTATAAATACGATGTAAGTTTTTTTTTCTACATAGGTATAGTCCAAATTTGATATCTTTAACAATATTCATTAAGTAGTTCTTCATTTTAAAGATATTACGAAGGCTGATAACAATGTAGGTACATATATTAGGTACGATACATGATAATTAGTTTAAAATCGTTTAAATGTGTAGACAAATCTACTTTTAAAACCTATCTATTTGGTAAATAATCCTACATGTTTATGTATAATGTCTTTATCTCTTACGGGGTAGACAGAACCACTAATTAAATCAGGCTTAATCATGAAAATGTCCTATTAGAACTCTTCACAAATTATAAAATGAGGGAGTTTATTTTTATAATTCTTTTTCTGGACCGGAGTTTTTCTTTTCTTTTCGACATTCCACTTTTTTCTCTGTCGGTATTCTTTTCGATTAATTATTCTTAATTATTAATATATTTATATTCCCTCAAGATTTAAATTGTTTCTTCGCTAACAGGCCAGCATGGAAGCTTTGAACAGAAATCTCTACAATCTAAACATACCATGTCAAAATGGAAAAATCAATATCGACTGATATCTGGATTCTAAATCTGATAAGACTACATCCAGCGGGGGTCAGAGGTGCAGTGGTTAAAAGATCACGTCGATCCTCGTGCGGAATTCAATTCCGTTTCACGCTGTCTCTATTATGCTGGGTGTTTGAGAGGCAAGACTTGTATTGTCGTTTAAGTATTTAAAAAAATTATAAAAAATATAAAGATATTTTTTTTAATTTGATTCAAATTTGAATCAGCAGTAGAACTGCAGTTTGTTCTCGTTAAATTGAATGTTTGTTTTTCGGATGTTAAAGTTATTATTACAGTAAAGTTACAACCAATCAGGTGAAAAGTTCTACACAGACTTTATGGTTACGTTATCTAAGAAATTTACATTATATTTACAAGAGAACTTAAGTTATAAGTAAAATAAGCTAAGTCATTTTTTTCTTTGCTATTTTCTTTCGCCGCCTTAACATCTCTATAAATTTTAACTTAAGCGTTATGTTAGTCCGATGTATAAGCTATACTTTTTTAAATAAAGAGTAATTACAAGTTGTTGGTGGAAAAAGTAACAAATACACATCCTTACAAACTTTTGCATTTATAATAAAATAGCAAGGATTCTACAATTTGAGAAATACTTAATCATTAGCACAGTCCAGATTGTTGAGAATCGGAATTTCCATAACGTTTATCACCAATCATTAGTTTTTGTCTCATTTTTCTTAAAACTTTTTGCGAAACGAAGCAATGGTCAAGGAAAACAAACTGTTCTTCCAAGAATTAGATTTTTTATATTTCCTAAAATAGTAAAACACGTTTGTGTGAGATTTGTTAGTAAGTTAATATGACATGAATTGTACCACCAAATAACAAAGGCACACCTTAAGATTCGATAAAGTTTCAAATGGTCTTAATAAGTTATATCATAGGTTTTTAACCTATTTAGTGCGATTAAATACGAATAAGAACAGCTGAACGTGGCCTTTCAGTATATTCAAGACTGTTAAGTTGTCCACTTCAGAATCGTAGAATTTAGAATTGAATAAGTGAATGTAAGTATGTATGTAGATAAGTGCCTCTACAACTTGCTGACTTGAAAACACTGAAACGCACAAGTTTAAACTAGACTATTAAACGATATAGTTAAATAGTTAAAATGACATGACATGCTAATAATGAATATTCCGTTAAACCCATGAGAATAAGACACCTAATAACGATTAGTACTATAATTACGGCTCACACAAATAAGCCGGAGCTGTTTTCATCTTAAATTATATTTTTATAAACTGACCGTATGTTTGTTTGTTGAATTGATCGGTTCAATCGAAACGTGGGAATGTTGGGTTTGTTGTCAAAATAAAATTGGTTATTTGATCTTCGGTTTCATTTTATTCATTCAAACTTCGCGACATTGTCTGTATCAGTGCATCAGGGTTTTATATCGTAAACCAGCAATTATCCGTGTTAAACTTATATTCTTGTTTTTTCTTTATTTTCCAGAAAAATTAGTTTCTTGTGTCTCTTTATAATAATATAGATTTAATATACCTATAAATATCATACTTTCAGGCAGAGACTACACTTACCGCGATCCTACTTATTTCTTTCATAGTTAAAAACGTGTAATTTCTTTAAATACGTCAAATAGAAGCATTGTAGCTATTCTTATAAATATACCTGTCACTATATGAATCTATGTTCATTCTATCATCAAGCCAAACAGCTTAACGTGGCCCATCTGTCTTTTTAACCCTGTTGGCTTTGTCTACCCCGCAAGAGATATATACGTGATTATATGCATATATGTATGTAGCTATTAATATATAATTATTTGTATAGATAACCTGCACCTTGTAGCCCTAATGATGTAAAAAATAAATGATGCTCTAAAACTATTCACAGGTTAATATTCCCCAAAACATTCTAACAAGATTCCAACTGAACATGATTTAGACATGATATGATAAGTTTTTCTCCAAAACCCATTAGTTTTCCCGTAGCCATGACGATTACAAATGGCTCCTGGAGCCGAACATTAAAAATACATGTTATTGATGGGCACCATTGCGTATCAATCATAACAAATTAATATTTTAATGTACTCTTTCTTTTTAGAATGCATAAGTTTAATTTTAATCATATCTTTGCTTCTATAATTTCCGTTCAGATTGTAAGTCGATCAAGGGAAAGGACGTAGAATCTTTCAGGAGATGGGCTGTCTGATGAGCAACCTGTCGTCTGCGAATGACAATTCCATCATTACAATATTCGTATCCAGCTTAACGTTAACTAACGAATCCTGTGTCTTTCTGAATAGATCAAATTACGCACCTTATTCTCTAGAAATTGACCCCTTGGTCAAGAAACAGAGGTCGTGCGTTCATTCGGTCACACATTCATTCACTGGTAGGATTTCAAGCGGAAGTGGCCTTATCAGGAGCGGAGGTGACGTCACAAAGCACAATCGCCTACGTGATCGTTGTGTAAATACGACTCGAATGGTCAGCCTTTACGAGATTTGTGACAAATTTCAGGAATTTCGGAGATAAGGCTGTATATTTAAAAAGTTAATTAATACGTTTATGAGCATTTACAAAAATATGTTAAACAAGAGCTTTTATTAAAAATATACATACAAGCTCGTTCAAATAATTTATTGTAACAAATTTTTGTTTAAATGAAATTAATTTAAGCATGAAAAATAAATCGACGATTATAAATCATTTATATTTCTAAATTTCTATTAAAACCTTTTATCAACAAAAGATATCAACGCGTTTAAACTAGTAATAGGTAGAAAATGTTTTTTTAGGTACCTACTTTTAAAATGAATATTGTGGTTTATTAAAATTACTACCATCAAAAATGTCAAATAAAAACAATATGTACCTCAAACAAAAAGCAATAAAAATAGCCCGGTAGCCAAAAAGTCACAATTAAATTCCTTTAAAAAGTCATAAACACGTGACGGCAATAAAAATTCAAACTGGCCGCTTCAAGTAAATTCAATAAAAAAGTAAAAAATAATAATATGGCGGCATCGATATGATATTCAAATTCAAATAACGAACGAACATAACTGGAAGTGTACGTGTGTCATACATTCCTTGTCATTGTGATGCCCGGTTGGCTTTCTAATAAAAAACACATTTCCTAATATAACAATACATTGAATCATGGAGAGCGGTAATCAAGAATTGACGTCTAATTTAGATTTTGCGGTAACTGTATCTGTCACCATTTTTGGTGTGTAATTGATGAAATAAATTTAAATGTTTCGAGCAGTGGACAATGCATACAAAGGATTTAAGTTTACCAAAGAATGTTTTAAATATGACATGGATAACAGATATTATGAATTTCAATTAATAATTTGTACAGGGAGCAGCACAAATCAGTGATGACATTTTTAATGTTAATGTTTTTAGGTTAATGTTTTTTTAAATAATCACAAGAAAGGCAACGATCGTTGAAATCAATTTATTTATTTATTTACTAATTTATGTACCCAAAAACATCGACACTAATAATCACAAGAAACAAATTTAGATAGGTTCTGCTTATATCAAAAGAAATCTATTCCAGCAGACCCGGGATAGCAGACATGATGGAAAGGGTAACAGGCGTGTAAGGGTAACAACTCCACTCACACAAATATATATAGATATACATTAACAAATACATAAATAAAATATTATAAAATACATATGTAAATACCAAATAATAAACTTACATAAAATATATAGTCGTACAATAGATACCAAATTAGCAAGGCTTGGAGAGGTAATATTTTTTTATTAATTTAATTATTTTTCTTATCGTAAGTTCTACTCACAAATATTACACAATACGTGTCTAAACAAGTAAATAACGTGAGTAATTGATTAAGAACTTAAACTAACATTCATTTAGACATAACTGGTCATACATGCAGTAAAATAACTTAAGTAACAGGCGTTATGGACATAACTTATATAGACATAAATCGCCTTTACTAGACAAAGCCACTCTCCCATAATTGTCCAGAAATGTCAGAAATAATTACAACAAATTCGGATAAAGCCGAAGTAAATTGCCTATTTACAATTTTAAATAAGAGCTAATATGGCGGTTACAAGCGCAGTTCAGTGTGACAGACAGACAGCTGATGTACAGAGACGTATATGGACACAAAGATCTATAGATCTATACTTATTATAAATATTTCATGCTTATAAATAAACTCAAAATCCAACTTGCTTCATTCAATCAAAGTGGTTTATAAACGTAAATTTGTTAGGTAAAATGGAATGTAAATAACTTAAAAAAACAATTGTATATTTTTTTTAATTTATTTATGTAATTTTTTGTCTTACCAGTTTACAGTATTTTTGTGTTCTTTCGTATGACAATAAAGGTAATCACAAACAAACAATAAATTTGAATAAAGAATGTTTGCTTTTTAAAATTGAAAAATAGCGATTCAAAATTAAAAAAAAATTCAAACGAGCGACTTATAACTAACAATAAAGTACTTACAACTTTCCGTTGCGTTTAGAACAATAAGAATAACGTGCGTTTTCGTCAACGCAACAGTAGTCGGTCGTTTTGAAAACTGAAACTGTTTTATCGTTATCGGTTATTGTAGTCAATTTTTGAATTACTTTGGTTAGGGCTGCTTCGTGTTACCTAATATCCACAACATTGAAAAAAATATATAGTTTATTGCTCCGTGAAAATAATAAAGTTTATTTTCACGGGGCAATAAACTATATTTTACTATACACAAACTATACAAAAAGTTAATTTTAAGAACAAAAGAACTCAAAACTAATGAAAAGTCCCAGGAAAAATACATTGCCTATTCCTCTCACAGTCTAAAATTAGTACTTATTTGATGATTAAGTTAATTCGGAGCTTTAAGCGAACATATGAGAATGCAATCGAGAAATTATCATAATGAGAGAAACAGATGTTTCTCGCTTCTCGAATATATATTCATTTTTTGATAGGTGTTTTTGTGTTGTTTCTCATAAACTACAATAAAAATCTATCAGAGTTTCAATTCCAAACTGAAAATTTCTGACTGATAGCCAATAATTGAGGAATTATTACAATATTAATATTGAAATATTTCCATTTTGTCGTCGAATAATTATCATAATATCATCACCGATCGTGCATTCAATCCTTCTCGCTCTTTATACGGCCGTCTCATTTTCACATGCATACAGCAAAGGCCTTCCAATTAGTAAACAATTTTCACTCTTTATAAGCAAAAGATAAGATCCGTTTTAGCCGAGCAAATAAATCGTAAAGAATACAGCTGCTATCATCAAAGGCGTTTCGTAAAGAAACTTAACACAAAGAACATAAGATACAAATTCATTCACGCCTGCTACAATCAACGAGCCTCTCGATGAAATGCGAAATGGATTATTTTTTCAAAAATGGAATTAAGAAGAGACAATAACGTTCATTGTTTTTAAAGATGGCGGTCTGGACGGGTTCAAATATGAGATTATTACTTGTGTGTCTGGTTTATGATAATTTTATAGCTCCGTAAGGCACAATATACTTAGTAGTTTATTTTGAGGTGAAATTATTGTTGAGATACATTCAATATCTTGGTACTGGTTCTAACAAAGACAACCACAAAAAATGTGTATTAAAAAAACGGGAAACGTTAATCCCTTTCTTAGATACCTACCTTACCTTACCTATACAGATTAATTTTGTAAAGCCCAAGCGTCAGAGTGATCGTCTTTTATGTTTCCCGAAATCATCGGATATAACTTTTTTATTTCTTTCTTTTTGGTGTTAAAGCTTAATAGTTCTAACATAATTCTCATTGCTAAAGCATTTATCATATCACCTTAAAGTGTTTTCATTTATTCAAGCTTCCTCTTTTTAATTATTTTATTTAAATTAGGAATACAATCCAAATTATTCAATTTCCAGTGCCAGTTACAAAATATTTTTTTAGAAATACGAATCGTTCGTTCTTGTTCATCAAACAAATAGCTAACTGACGTGTCTGTCACACGCTTCCAGAAAGCTGAATAGTACGTTTAAGAGTAATTTAAATAGAGCGATCCCTCAATTGGGGTTAATTCCCGTGTTTAAGGAATATGTAGTTTAATTACAGCCGTTCCTCATATTATGTCGTAGTCGTTTTCACATGATATTGATTAATTGAGCTGTTTACCGAGACTGTGGTCGCCCGTGATGTGTAAAGGCCTCCTGGAATGTTATTTTTTTTAAACGTCAACTGTCAGATTAAGCGTGTTCATGGATAGTTTGATTCTGTTTATTTTTTTTAAATACGGTTTTTGGATTTAAGTTGGTATGTTTTCCTCCTCGGTTAGGTATGTTTTATTTTTATAATATATTTTTTTGGAAATATTGTAATTTTTACAAACAAACTCAAAACAAAGCTCGCATGACACTAAAATTAATTGAACTCCGTAGAATAGTAAGTATACAAATGTATTAAATAAATTATATTACATCGTTTTCTTAAGTTTAATTATGAAAGCTACTTGTTATAACACAAACATGCAAATGACATATTTCTTAAAAAGAAAATAACAAAAAAAAAAACACGAAGTGTACACAATTACTACATTACAAATAATAAATAAGTAATTTATCTATGTTCAAACACTATAAGTGGTATTCAAATTAGAAATAGTATCAGATAAGAGCGTCTATTTGAGTAACAATACTAGAAAGTGTCATATGAAAGTTGAAACACATAAATGCTTATTTGAAATCGTCTTGCCAATAAGTAACCGCTAGTGCCAATTAGAAATATCTGCGGTGAATCTAAGTGATATATAAGTTATATTGAGCAGCAAACAACGAATGCGGGCACAAAACCAATTTAAAAGCAGCTGAGATACAGTCAAAGACATATAATAATAATAAAAAAAATCTAATCACGATGAAATTTAAAAAGAAAATAGATAGCTTTTGGTTGTGTCTTATAAGCATTAACTTTCACGTAACATTTATTTTTCATTTACATACATATGTATAAACAAATTATCACATCTTTATGCCTTACAGAGCCAACATTCCTGAAAGGAAAGATATTTTAAATGTAGTAAAAGAATAAAAATAAAATTCATTACAGAGCTGTATACTTAATTACGTTTTCGACTGTACGAATCTAGTCAAAACTTTCAAATTGATCCGGAAACTTCAAATTCTAATAACATAAAGAGCACGTTTGCTCTCCACTTACATCACAAGACAGACTCGTTTCAACTTTTTACCGAATCGTGATCCGAGTTTTTGTTGGGAACACATATTCAGATGTGTAATGACCAATCTCCGAGCGTTAAATAAAAAAAATAAAGAAAAGATCATTCGAAGCATTAATGCATCAGTTACTAAACCGTCAGCCGCATGCGCAAGCGCATCCTTAACGCATTCATAATAAGAACAAGACGATCTACTTTCAAACAGACGAATCACAAATACAGGGAGCATTCCATCATCAAATGGTGTATTCACTTGATATTCAAATTCGGCATTTGAAAATAGAACGGGGAATGTTCGAAATAGGATCGCACGAAATCTTTTTGTCCAGGCAATCTGACTCAACGAGCTTTTGACGAGGCGCGTCATAGAAACGACACCAACAGGAAATTAGACGAATGCCGCAAAATTTACAGCTTTTCAAAAACTATTTTAAGTAAGTAGCATACAATAAATAGTAAAATTTGAGAAAGGAGATGAAGTTGTAGGTTACTTTACGAACGAATAAATCCATAAATTCTAACCGAATAAGATTCTGTTTACAATATAATACGTATAATAGACCTTCAGGAATATATATTTTGCTTTCGTGAAGCCACGAGGCCGTCGCATCTTTGGGAAGTTCCTAAAACAGTCTAGTAATATTTTAATATGCTCGACAAATACCTACGGGGGCGTTTCTTGACACGCAATAGATACTTTATACATTTTTAATTAAGTTCAAAACATGGCTTACTCTAGTACACGCTAGTCCGGGGTCAACACTCTTAAAATATAACTCGACTATAGTAGCATGATCCCCTTAATCGTATGTTAAGTAAGGCATTGGAGACCTACGTAGAGCGGTCGTATTGAAACCACTCGCAGCGTGGTCACCCATCAATCAATGGGATCATATCACCGCCGAAACGAAACTAGCGACGTCAAAGATTATGATTTTATAAGTTTGAGTAATATTTTATTCAAATTTTACGTTGATTGAACGTTATGTTTTACGAGTAGAAAACAAACTAGTTAGTATCTTTTGAAAAGGATCAATGACCAGATTGCAATTGTTTATTAAAACGAATATGATGGTAAAAAAAAAAGAAAATTTTTAGATAATATAAAAAATAATTATATGTAGCGTATCAAGATACGTTCCAGCGTTCGCGCTACGCCCGTCATAATCCATCAGAACGTTCGATATTTGAATACACACGAATTTGGAACGCGCTCGTAATATGAACTTAGTCCGTTTCGTTTTTCAATTGCTTCACTTATATTTTGAATTTAGAACGTCGGATCTGAGATAAGAATTTCGTTTCATTTTTTGTCCGTTCGAAATTTTAAATTGAGCATGTGTGTTTTTACGTCTAGACCGGTTTTAGTGGCCAATAAATTGTCTAGCCATTGTATTGTCAATGTGGGACATTGCTGTATGAAAGGTGATAGAGAAATCGCGATTCAGAAATTCTGCACGCGTGTCGGGTTACGTAAGAGGTGGTACTTATTGTGTATGCCGTGGGTCAGTATGATGAGGTGCGCGTGCCACCTTCAGTATCGCAACAAGGCACGCGGGGTGGCCGAGCCACTGGCCCTCGCATTCTTCGCCGAACGCATTGACAGGCGATTAAAAAGTTAATGCCATTCATAGACAAATGGAATATTTAAAAAGTTAAAGCCGGATAGGTGTCTACGAATACGTTGATCGCGCAAGCGGACGTATAATTGTTTTTATATGGTATTGTTACTTATAAAAATTGATTTATATCTGTTTCTAATAATAATCATGACGTTTTATCATCAAGGATTTAATTGTGTATCGGTTTTACTTAAGTCTCTGAATCATTACGATAGCTTTAAAATTCTAAAAAACCAAGTGTTCTAACGGAGTTTTAAAATCGTACAGAGCTACCAACATCTCTAAAAATAAGCTTTTCTTATCTCATAGTCACATATTGCCAATTTCATCAAAATAAGCTTTTTCCTACATGTGTCAAACAAATCCAGAACGCCCGGAAACTATGCGCACACGCATTCTAGGGTCACATGATCACATCTCGAAGACAATGCTCAATGGAGCACGTAGGGGGGGTTAAGCCCAATGGGAGGGGGGAGGTATAATTATTCGACGCTAGCCCGAGGACCACGCCCGCTATTGTCGCTAAATATGGGCTTTTACTAAGGTTATTGACGTGACTTATTGGACCTTTGGAGTTGATTTCTGATGGCTTGAATTCTGATGTCAATGCGAACAGTTTTCTGCATCTAATTTGATAGTTAGTTTCATAAAAAACAATATACGCACAGCCGCCATTTCACAAAAACTGTTATTATCCGTGAACGAGATCATCAAATGATGATACTATAACTGCTTCTTCTTTCTGCTGGCATTAGTCCCGGTTACATCCTCATCTCTCTGGAGAGATGATGTTAATCTTAAAATTAAAACTGTACATACGTTAAAAGTAACGATAACAGTCGTAACCATTTCAAGTAACCATTTCCTATATGATCTATTAAAATCTATCATACAATCCAGTATCATTCATCCAAAAATAGTTGGATTACACCGTAATTACCGTACAAACATATGAACAAGCCAAAAAGTATAAACCTCTCATTCGTCAGTTAAAAACATTCGTCTAACTTATCTCGAGCACTCAAAACTATTTTTAAGCTAAAACGCTGGCGTCCGGGGCAAATGTAAAAAATGAAATGTACAAATGATTGATTTTATTACTGGCAACAGGAATCGACGTTTTTAGACACAAGTGCGATTGTTTATGATTATATGGAATTGTTCAAATATTTGAATGTTGTTCGATTCGATTTCGTTTGAAAATAATTTGTTTCATCTTTTTTTTCAATTTATTTTGTGCTACAACTACTTAGGTCATATAATAATTATAAACTTCTTATTTTATGACATACCTAATTATGTTAACGCGAAATCAAATATTATGGTAAATATAATGATACATTTTAAATTTAACGTGATATTAGAATGTAATTAAATCATATTTGCTTTATTCAAAATACCTAAAATTAAGAAAACTTATCAAACTACATCATTCGTCAATGAAGAAAACTTTGATGA
Organism: Amyelois transitella; assembly: GCF_032362555.1. NCBI lineage: Eukaryota > Metazoa > Arthropoda > Insecta > Lepidoptera > Pyralidae > Amyelois > Amyelois transitella. The sequence goes on along the minus strand of NC_083528.1, from coordinate 2,798,114 downwards.
ACTTATTCCCCTATTGAAACTCATGCCTTCGTTTACTCATAAAGAGTTGAGAAAATAAACAATAATCCTCAGAATCACTTACGGCTTGAACAACAAATACAACATCTGGATAATGTTCAACGGGAATTGGAAATATCTTGCACTGCTTTTAAACCGGCTGATTGAGGAAACGATCGTGATGTATCATTTTAATACTAACACTTCAAAATTAGCTCTTTAATAATTGTTGGATTTTCTACACAAAATCATCGCTTCAGTCACAAATTCCACAATGATTTCCGCCATAACTGATTTGATTTGTTTTTAGTTGATGGCAATGCGCTTCGCCTCGCCGCTTATGAAATCTGGAATTTGACCGTTTTTAGCCCCGCTTTAAGGTACCAAATTAAAAATGTAAGAATTCTCGCTTGCGAAAGGAATTTATATTTTATTTCATTTCATTAAATCCCCCATCTTTTGTTTCCGCGGCCCGTTCCGATCGGAATTCATATTTTTCTGTGTTTTGTTTCGGTTTGCGAGCGGCATTGTTTTATTGTTATGTCCGTTCTAAATGTTTCGTATCTCGTTCCCAAACTGGTATTAATTATTTTCTTATTTTTGATGAATGCGCCTGGTGAATTCAAAGACGACTAAGCGGCGATTAAAAATCCGCAATTCGCTGTTTAGGAACTCAATCACGATTTCCATTAGAGTCGCGGATGTGCCGAAAAAGTGAGTATTTGATCCCTGATCTGCTGATCTCGCGGTGAAATCGGCCACGTCAAGATTACTGGCTGAATACTTACTGTGCTTAAACTATTAGCCGCTACGTCGGAGTCGAATAGACAGAGATACGTATCGTTTACCGAAAATAATACCGGCCGTAATCTGACATTCTCATACGAGTCGACGTTACGCAAGTTACTTTCCGCCTTCCAACAACAGAGATTATTTGTTACTCATCAATCTTAAATAGACACGGCGACTCCATTGTTCCCGTGACATTTAAACGAATTTATAAATACGCCGCCGAATAAATTCTATCAAATTAAATTAATATCCGCCCGTGAATAATTCGATAGGTTTTAATTTCAGAACGTGTGTAAGTAAGACGTGTGATTGTTACGTAAATTATAATTAATTCCAAATCCAAATTGTCGTGCTCGTATTTGAATTTGGAATAGAGCGCATTCCTAATTGTTTGTGTCGGTTGGCATTTTGGCATACGCTCTAGCGATCGTTACCTTTTCGTATTTCGAACGTCTCTTTGTATTCGAATTTAGAAAAGCTGATCATTTTGTTTTGTTTAGGTGTTTATATTGTGTGCAAATGTAATTGTTGTCGGTTTATTGTTGTAAATACGATTGAAGGGATGGTTTCGTTTTGTCTCGCGCCGCTTCATAAAGATAGCGAATGCGTGTTCGCGATGACGTATAACATCGACATCGAGTTTATTAGTGGTAGATGTTGACATTTTTACAGTTTATGTGCAACATACATATATAATGTAAAAATGAACTGCATTTTATAATGTTCTATTTGAGCTGTAATAATTCAGTTTACTTATCTACTGATATTGTATTTTGGTGTTTTATTTAGTGAATAATTTATCTATAAAATGTAAACCCATTCCTTTTTAATGTTAAATGAAATCCTTTTTGCGTTACATATAATTATTTCTCAGTGTATGAGTCGTCCCGATCATGATGAGTCACATTCACATGAATAAAGTCATCGAATGTGCCATTGTTGGTTTAGGGTGTCTATACATGGACTATTTAATATATTTAAAAACTGATTATAAAAGGATTATGTATTCTGAATTATACATATCTATAATTTATATATAGATTATACGGACGATTATTTCATAAATTAGGGAGCTTTTTTTCTTGATAATAAAGACCATTTAAATATACATATGTGAATTGTTTCTTGTGCAGGTTAAGACGTTGTTGTCAAGAATCCTGGTTGACCATACTCTTATGAAATGAACTACATATATTGTCAGTTATATTATTTCCATTAGTAAGTGTAGGAAGTATAGTTGCAAAGTCGGTTATTCCTACAGAAAATAGAAGGAAAAATGTCAGAGATAATTTTTATTGTCAAATATTTTTATTTTATGTTTAATAATATAGTGTTTTAAATGTGATTATTTATCTTCTCTTTTCTTCTTCTATCTTCTGTAGGAATAACTAACTTTGCAACTATACCTCCTACACTAAGCAATATTTAAAAGAAATGGTAAAATTTTCAGATGCCTACACTTTAGTGAAGCAACCGTGCACTTTTTGACATAGAGAACGTAAGCAAGCCAAAATGTTTACTTCGTTCCTACTGTACGTTTGCAGACACCCTAATACGGCGCATCATGAATTAAGAATTCAAGTAAACAGAAATTGCGTTCCACGTTCAGGCCTGCCAAGCGAGGTACTGCCAAATTTCAGCGCATAGATTTATAGACGATATACGCTGATGTAAATGTGACAATTCCGTTTGTTCAGCAATGTTGATGGGTTGGCAGCATTGCCGCTGTAATTTTCTGTAGCAATCGTGAAATATCGGAGTGATTTCAACAGTTACTTTGTATAAAGATGCGGGCATTTACAAAAAGACACTACATCTCCATTATAAATGAACGTTGCGGTTTGTTACAAGACATTATTTAAATCAGAGCATTTATCTACAATGTTCGTGTTGTGATTTATTTATTTTGAGATACGTTCTCATGTCAGAGCCTATTTTCATGAGTTGTGTAGTACAACAAATGATAAACAAAATTTCAACCTGATTATTTATTAATTAAAACTTTTTGCACAAAAAACAGGTGTCTAAGCACTTAATTAATGCTAGAAGCATTATCTAATCAACTATTGGGTCAAATAGAAACACACAGATCATTCTGATTTCAAATCGATGTATATTAAAATTTTGAGTTACTACCCATTCTGTTTTTGAATTATTCGCGGCAATAATAAAGCAGTATTTACGAATTGACATTATCTCAGTTTTAATGATCATATCACCTACTTAGTTTATTATGCGATAAAATTAATTAATATTTTTCCGCCCCTGCCAAATTAATCCGAGTATAACAGGCATCAGAATAATAATGTTCTAGAATTAAATCTTAACTGTGCGTCTCAAAATAGGGCGCGTTTGCAGCAATGAGCAATTATTTTAGCTCTGTCTTTCTGAAAATTGGCAGCCGAGTGAGATCTTTTGCGAATGGTATTCGGTTGGGAAACCGTTGTATCACCGACCAGGTTAACAAGACCCGCGATGAACCTTAACGCAGTTAAGACTGTGAGGGGACGTCTCAAAGAGGATGTGTCACTCAAAACTGGACGGGTTTTATAAATAAAGTGCCCTGATATGCGAATAATAGGTAAGTCTGTCCGTCAGTCAGCGTAGTACTCTCGTCCATTTTATTTTGGTCTAAGTTGCATTGGCTCCCTTTGTTTGGAGGATTAATTAAACTGCTTAACAATAAAATGACATACACTTTATTAATACGTAGAATTTAATTTGAGAGCTACGAAACTAATTCATCTTTAAGAACGTAGGTATATGTGTGTCAAAATCAGTGAAAATTCTTAGCCGTTAATATTGATAATCGATTTGATTAAATAAGGTCATTTTAAAAATAATAAATGAGGAAATTACGTTTGTGTTTCGAAAGCATCTCTCTTATCATATGTTTGGTAAATAGTCTAATTGTGGAAAACCAAATTACTAAAAGAAACGCGAGTCATATCAAAACTATTGTTATAAAAATATAACATCCGCTGCGGTTTGCTACATTTCTGCTACAATTTAATTCCATAAAGAGAAATCAAACAGAAAAAAGCCGACCAACGCCGTCGCGCGCTGAAAATTTACATTTGTAATCAGAGCCATTAACGTCTACAATAAAATGCATTGACATGCGAGAGAAAGAGACGCAGCTATTTCGCTAGAGCAGGTCGGCGAGCGCTCGCGGAGTCGCGCCAGACACAATAGCGGCGCGTGCGCAGCGTAACAGTGACGGCGCTATACAACGAGAAAGAGATAAAGATAATTTTCTCACTGTTTCCCCAATTCAATAATAACTGCGTTCGAATTTTATGCGTTTGCGAAAAATGCGCGCAGATTTATCGTTCCGCTTTCCTCGTATAACTATTATTGCGTACGACCTCTTGTCATTTTCAATGGATTAAATTACAATTCTGGAATGTATTTTTAAGTAACACTTGATTCTCACGTTATTTTTTAAAACTGTATCATGTATATGACAGTTATTCAAAATACGTATATAATTTTGATAGTAAGTATTAATTAAACTTAGTAATCAAATCGATAAAACATTTATTTTCACTGATAATATTTTATTGAGCTCAAACTGGCAACAATAAAATTAATTGAAAATGAAGCCCAATAATTTCTTATAAGAACCTTTTGAAGGAACAAAAGATATACAATTACTAAAACGATTGTAAATGTTTCTCAAAGATGACAATACCAAACGAAACTTGCATAAGTATACAACACACGCCTAACAAAGTGCTGGACAGGTGCAAAATGCATTCCTAATGCCTAGTTTGCATTGGATTAGTTGTAAGTGGTTAGTGTAGTATCTAACTGAGTGATATTGTTTTATCCTTGAGAGTGGTTTGTATATATATATACATAGTTAATATGTGTTATAATTGAGTTAAGAAGTTGAAGAGGGACTTCATGAAATTCTCTGTAAGCGACAAAAAGACTACATAAATCAAAAGAAAACATTCACAAATAAAATCATATGTATCGTTACGCTAAAAAAATCTCTACGTCTGTGTGCATCATTTCACTTGGCACTATCTTAGCTTTTATACTTTTTTACTTCATGCACATTTATCAATAACTAGAGGCCACCCGCGACACCGTCCGCGTGGAATCAATATCTGATTTGATACCAAATTTCATCGTAATCGGTTCAGTAGTTTTAGCGTGAAAGAGTAACAAACATCCATACTGACATCCTGACATACTCACAAACTTTCGCATTTATAATATTAGTAGGATTTTATAAGCTTGTTGATTAAGGACAACAATAATACATAAACTAATCATCGCTTGACTATTATTTTTTGATGTTTTTGTTTATTCATTGGCATATTTTAACATTTTCTCGCTGCACAGTCGCTAACCTCGTCTAAACAAAACCCATAAGCAATGCATTTGAAACCAGGAACGATGATTAAAATTACGGGTTAATTAATATAACACTGTTAGTTATTTATGCGTCTGCGCATACGTGGTTTTGTTACGTCTGTAATATTTGTGCTGAAAGATTTGTATTTTGCTTTGTAATATTGTGTTTTAAGATGTTTTACTATGGAATTTAGTTTACGCAAAATGTGAATACATTATTTCGGGTTGTACAATAACATACTTACCTACTTAAAAGGTGTTTTCTATTTTAAGCATTCTTATGTAGATACTTTTATGGGATATAACGAAAATAAAAACCCTTGATTCAGATCAATTTCAGAATGATCCATACTTATTATTTCACTGTTAATAACTTTAAAGTACGTGTGCAATTGAAATAATTTTTTTTTACTTTTTCCCATCCATAAATACGCGGCCTTATAATAATATTCTGTCTGTTAAATTTAGATTGTACTTATTACTATTGATTGTATTAACTATTATTTATTTGCAATTTTACCTTGTACCTTGAATATTCAAGCATTAACATCACTTTAATTTAATGCTAGAAGCACTCTTTATTTTTATTTGCCTCTAGTTTTATTATTAAAATTAAGTATAAGTATTAATTATATATATAAACAACTCATCATCAAATATTTCACTAAACACTCCATAAATATGTTGTAATAATTTATGATATGTGCTCATATAATTTATGCAATCGTCAACACCGCCCAACAGTGAGTGTTGCGTTCATGACATAAAGCTTACGATGGTGTGACAACAAAACGCATACATCATTAAGTTTGACCGAGTGTACCGCGAAACGAAACGCAAGCGAATTGTATGTGCTGCCCATTGATGTCAAATACGCTGGACTAGAACTATGTATACAAATGCTGACTGTTTGATTGACTGACTGACACTCAACACGGCTGCACTATGAAAGGATTTACCGGAATTTCCGCGAAAATTGAAATTAACGAGATTTCCACTTTACGCAGGCGGAGCCGCGGGCGCACTCTAGTAACTTCTTATTGGCCAAGTTAAAATGAATGATCCTCTCATGAATTTTGCCATTTTTTTTTCATAATTTACCTATACAAAATTTCACAACTGAAAACGGCGGCCATTTGCACAAAATGTTATTTTTTGTACCCAGTACATTCGTTTGGAGCGCTTCATCATGAAGGCCAAAAATCAGCTGTCAATTTGCATATTATATTTTGTCCAGTCCTGAGTACTTGTAATATTTACATCAGTGTGAGAAACGCAAGCGAATTGTGTGTGATGCGTATGAAACAACAAAACGCGTCACCGCAAATAGCCAGACGTCTACCAAGCCAGTTGCAGTAACCAAACGCAGCTTCCGTTTTTATGTTCCACTACCGATTTGTAATTGGAATTCCCGATTCGAATTTGTTTTATTGCGGCCAATAAATTCTAATAGTTTGAATGTTCGAAGTTTAAAATTCCGGATTCTTGTAAACTATTTTTTATAGTTTCAATCTTCGAACTAATTATACCGGCGATATTAATCGTTTGGATTCGAAATATAAAATATTCGATATTGATGTAATGGGCTAAAAGTTTGGGATTAATAACAGAAGTTTGTGCTTTTCCTAGCAATTAAGTGTTTTCTTATACTAATTAAAATGTATCAAAATTATGGACTTTTCAAAAATCCAACCCATCTGTTTTATTTTGTCGAATAGCAGTTTTGAAAAATTTTATTTTTTTGTAGATTTTCCAAGCTTTTATATATTTTTCTTAACCTGTAGTAATTTATGCAAGTAGTATACTAAATCACTAAGCTGTAAACTATAAAAATAGACAATATGCCAAATTTTTAAAAACCAATTAGTTTGCTTTAGAAGAGTCGCGTTAGAAGATAAACGCGTAATAAACTGGCACACTGTAAACACCGCCCAACTACACAGTAAGCACTATTGATAAATTATGACCTTAACATTAATAGTGCTTACTGTGTAGTTGAGTGAGGCTTTTATCGACGACACTTCTAAAACACATTGGTTTTTGTAAATTTGACAGAAAGACATTTTTCTTTGTATCGTTTAAAACAATTGTTGAAGTGGAGTGGTTTAGTCACTAAGCAGTATGTTTAGAGTAAGTTACTAATAGGTAATGTGATATTTTCACGAAAGTAAATCAACAAATTATCAATTTAAGTCCTTAATAACCTTATTAAATATATTGACCTAACACTGTTAAGAAAAAAAAAATGATTGTATAATTTGATCTAGGTACAAATAGTTCCTCTAAATGGCTTGCACACAACATGCACATATATATATATATATATATGTGTGCATACCCTTTACCCTTTTTATTTTATCACCTTAAAAAAATGTTCTAGAGTAATTAAACACTACCCAGTTTCCCACCCTATGACTAATCCGTGTAACCATTACGCCACCAGGTTTCATCATCTCAACTTCCTTTGCCTGCCAAACATTCACCCCGAATTCATTTCTCCGTCTGAACGAAACTTCTTACAAGAAACAAGGACAAAGACGGTATTGTACAGCCAACGTTACGATAATATCAGACCACATGTTCTTCCCCTTCTCAAGGGCATTCACCCCGACATCAATTTTTTATTTCACGGAAAGTGATCTCTTCCTTTTTCAAATTTTATATTTCTTTTTAAATCAGGATGTCTGAATTTTGACAGTCATTTTGTATAATTGAGAGAATGGGTTTTTGAAAAATTAATAATCCTCCGACTGAGATAATATAATCTGCTTTTAACTGTTTGTGAACTAGAGTTGAAATATCAAAAAAGTTTGATTCAATTATGCAGAACTAAGTTTTTAATTCCCAATGGTACAAAAAATTAAGAGGATATCATTGATTTTATCTTAGTTGATTTCAAAATTATTATGCTTTGATATCAATCAAGATTAAAAGAAAGCTTTGAAATAAAAATTCAATTTTGTTAAAAAGCATTTTATTTTTATAACTTGTATAGGTACTTTACCTCTATTAATGTGAATAAGCTTCAAAATCTATATCACGACGACAACCCTTTCAATATGCTCATTGTATGGGATTCAATCAAATCGAAAATTTAATTCAAGCGACGCCCGCATACAAACGGCCAAAGTTCCCTTTGAACCAAAACACCCACATAACCCTCGCCCTAAGCTAAAAATTGTTCCAGAAATTATTAAAATAGTTAAAAGAGTTAAATTTAAAACGGAGGGTAGTCACAAAAAACGTAATCCCAAAACTAACACAGCTGAGCTCTCACAATAACTAGTTTTGGGGATTTCTAACGATAGATATGAACGAGTTGTATAGTCAATTGAATATTTCATTCGAAACGGTTCAAATTTTGTAAAACTTTTTAAATCCCCTTTTTTGCATAAAAACGAGAAAATAACTGGCCAGTTACAATTACAGCTGTAAAAAAGTTTGGAAACAAAACCACGATTGTATAATTCACGTTCGTCATGATAAATGAATTTTTACTTTTCAATCCTTTGTTGCGTTCACTCAAATAGTGGCAAGGGAGAGCCGTGACGAAAACAATTTAAAATTTGAAGGGTTTCTCTTTTAGTTAAAACATTTTTTAAGTAGGTAATATGAACTGGCGGGATTTTTAACTTGATTTGCGAATTCAATAATGTTATGTATATTATGAAATTTCTATGAGTTAATGCTTGTTTTAACATTTAAAACTACATGTAGAGTTAAGTAAACTATATAATATATGTTAGATGATGGGAATATAAATAGTTATAATAGGATAGTAACAGATATGATGAGATTAATTTTTTTTTAAATACCATCGAATGTTTAATTACAAAACAGCTTTAAATAACTTTGAAGAACATTCCTTACCACTTGAAACTTGTAACTTTTAAAGTAATTTCACTCGGGTACATACGCCCCTCCGCAGCATCGGGCCGGAATAATACACTCACACACGCGTTCGGCCGCAGATGTTGATTCCATAAAATAATATTTCATGTAAAGCACTAACCGCCCGACCGAGGGCGGAAGGATTGCGTTCTATTTTTAAATTTTGATATTTCAAAGCAATTTAAAACGTTGAACAGCCAGTCTTTTTGTTACCTTCCAATTCTTTTTAGATTTGACAAAGGGAGAAGATGAGTGTAATATTTATTATTATTATGTTCACGAAAATGACAAGGGATATCATAATCATATCTCTAGAAAAACCCTAAGAAGAAGCTCATATAAATAAAAAAAAAATACAAAAGTGGGATCCATTTTTTATAATAAGTACAGGGTATAAGTAAAAATATATCTAGTCATCCTCTAAAAACAGATATATTGGACCTAGCACACTATACGCTCTACTATATCAAAACAGTAAAAATTAACAATAAATGAATATGAAAATTCAAAGAAAATAAACTAAACCTACGTATATAAACTAAAATGACATGACTGACCTCTACAATTATTTGTACACTACAATCGTGACCATTCGTCAATTAAAACGGACGCGAGGACTCGTTATTAAAGCATATAAAAAAGAAATAAATCACGATGCGAGTTTAAAAAGCTCCGATTCGAAGTAAAGAATGTTGTGTACAATCTCGGGTTTGGACAAAAAAGTGACAACGAATAAAAAAGAAAACACAACACAGCCAAAGAACAGATTATCAGCGCTAAAAGGGTTGCTCCCGCGTTCTTCTTCTTTTGTTCCTTCCAAATTCAAACTTGGGATCCGTACAAGGAGGAGCGTTCGAATGCGAATTCTATTTTTGAATATTCTACCGAGAATTTTTAATTAATGCCGCTCGGCCGTGCTCGTATTTTTAAAATTCGTATTCTGTTTTAAATCGACTTCGATATTCAATTTTTGCGTTCGATTTCAGCATTTTTTATTTATGTTGTGCGATAATGACGTTTCGCTTTAAGTGCTTTATTTCGATTGCCGATTTTATTCCGATGTTCTCCTTGAAGGTCGGTAGTTTTAGTGATTAATGGTTCAGATATGTGAATGCTTTTTAAACGAAATATTGAATTTAATGATGTTTTGTGGAACTCTCGCGGTCTGTTTTTGTTTCAACGAGTGTAGGCGGCTTTTCTATAGGCTGACTCAATGACACGGTGTTTCAACATCTTAGATTTAGTACATACATCATTAATTGATCATTTCATTGGATTTGGCTTCATGAGGTAAGTTACATTTGTGGATTGGATATTAACAATCCCGGGTGGGCTCTAACAAGTTATTTCTTGACAACAGATTTAAACTGCTGCTTAAACCGTCAATGAACTTTTTCATTGATTCAATTCAAAAATAATTTGATCCTATGGGAATCTTATAAAACAACATAACCATATTGTAGTTCGAACGTCATACAGTACACATTATACATAGCACCAACTATGGTTCGGATGCCAAAAATGTGAAGTTTATTCTGTGGCAACTCGTGGTGCACTTTATATGAGTAACCAATAAGTCGTATGAAGGGGTCACTTGACGCATAGCATCGCACGCATCCAGCATACGTAAGTCGTTGACCTCAATACATAAATTGCGACTTATTATGTTACTTAATTACTTATCTATACTTACTTACTAATAATAAAATTTTAAAATATCGCTCACTTAAAAGAACCGCACCAAGTAAAATATAGTTTTTAATAACACGTTACGAAGCAAGAGCAAGTAATCGTTCGTCCGTATAATGGCTTCACTTAATATTCCATTTTCGAAAATATTTGAATCGTCATGCTCGTTCTATTCCTTTGTATCGATACCAATACGGCTGCTGGCTTGATATCAGATTTTAAATTTGGAAGCGATCGATCGGATATTCTCATTGGATTCGAAATTTAAATTCTTCATTCAAATCTTAATTACTGTGATTACACCCGACGTGTTAATTTAAGTTGAACTAAGATTTGAAGTTTAGTTTTATTTTATTTTTTTGTTACAGGTACTGGAAGTATTCTACGTGCTTACGATGTGTTAAGAGCGATTGCATATTGGAATGTGTCACGATAACAAATAGGATACATACTTTAATCAATATCACTAACATAGTACTTACATACTAAACCAACGCGTCCCTTCCCAAGATTGTATTATAACTCTCCCTATGGACTAAGTTCAGATTATTTTAAAAATGGAAAGCAGAGAACATTCACGAATATAATTGATGATGGAACTGGACTCACCCTTTCGTAATCTCATTGCCGCGCAGGGATCGGACCCACACAGACGCAATATAATCTATATTGCATATTAAACAACATACACTTAGGTATATATATATCTACAGATGCTAGAGTAGTTGTTCGCTTGTTTTGGTATACCAAGAAGTGATCATGTTATGTTAGTCTCAATATCATATTATGCCATTAATAAATTCCATGTTAAATTTGGAATTCGATCATTAGATACTTATTACTACTTGTGCATAGTGTTTAAAATATTTTTTGCGCCATCGTGTTACATTTTATAAATATCTTATCAATAAACTATATTCAGTTACTGTACTGAATAAACGTACAGCCAAAACTTGGAGTGTAAGAATGACATGTAATGCTTGATTGATTATGAAATTCGTTAGAAATCTAGCTTTTAATAAGGGAAGAATATCGATTAGAAAGTTAATATTAGGATGAGAGAAAGAATTACACCTCTTATATCTGGCTCATTGACTCTTTAATTAGAATCATAATCAAATGGGTATAATTACGAATAAAGCTTTCGGATTGATAATAAAAATTATGTTTTTGATTCGAACATAGAAACAAAGCGGTTTTAATTCGTATGAAGTGACTTGCGTTTAGTTGCCGCTTTGTCTGTCTGTATGTTCATAAAAAAGATGTTTTTTCTATTTCGTTCTATAATTGTAGAGATTGGACCTGATTGTGAATGAAACAATGTATCTATCATGTACTACTTCGAGGAATGTTCATAATTATCTTATGTTGTTACAATTTGTATTGTAAGTTTCCAAAAATTATATCGATAAATACCTATATTAAAATATTATACTTACTTAAAAGGACATTCCACAATGTAAAATACGTACTTGTTAAAATTCGACGGCGTAAAGTTTTTCTTTTTTTAATAACTTATCGGGAAGACTTTATTCATAAGTATTCGCAAAATACATTTCATTTTTATGACAAGATTACTCAAACTTGAATTTCGAACACAATGTATTCCCCTTCCACAGCATTTCTACGAAAAACCTCTCGATTTTATGAATACCATATTTAGCGAGTTTAAAAAGAGAACAACTGGCGGGATGACCGAATCGTGGGATACTTCGTAACGATGTTATTTGGAGTTTTCGGACATTTTTGTTCAATGCTCGATGCGACATGTTGTGCTCTTCTTGTAAAATAACTTCAAAATTCGAATAAAATTAATGCGAAAATTATACTTTACATCGACTTAGCTTATTCAAAGTTATACGACACATTACAGGTAATAGAATCTCTCCACGCCTGCTCTAAGAATGTTTTCGATTTACAACCCGCCTTTATGTAGATGTATATATAATATTTTTTTTAAAAACACATTCCTTAACTGTTTGTGTGTCAAATTCAATAAAGTAACTGTTAATAATGAAACAAAACCACTCTACTTACAGACCAACAACATTAAAATTCTATCAACGTAAAATATATCTATACCTAGATCCGTATAGTGGCTACTTTAATTGAATCATTTTTTCTGTAAAAGAAACTATGTCGGTATAACAAAGCATTTAAACGATAATCTTTCAAAACGGATATCACATGGCGTGGCCATAATCGTAGGAAATAGTCAAAACGTTCAATAAGTATAATATAATAAAACAATGACAACGAACAATCGGGAAACGCCAACACGTATCAGCGATAACGCAACGGATTCGAAATTTTAAATAGTTCCATATTCAAACGCGGACTTTTCAAATATGGAACGGCCGATTGTTTCCCGTTTTCGCGCGTTCGAAGTTTAATATGCGGGTTACGCATGCGTTATTGAAGTTTCACAATAGAACGGCGATCGACAGGATCTAAGGACAGGATTGCGGCCCATAATATAGCTTCTTCATTTATAGTTATACTAAACTGATGGACAGATAACAAATTTATTTACTTATATTGATATTTGTGTCACGAATGTTTTCTACGAAATTTGCATTGATAAATATTTAGCATTATTTTTAACTTAAACTAAAATTTCTTCCTAATTGAGACAAACGTGTGTACGTCCGGTTCGAAGGACCAAAACATGTGTATGTAGGACCACTCAAACTTAATATCTTTAATGAGTCATAGCTAATATAATAAGTTTATACGTAGTATGTGATAGTTTTGTACATACATACATACATACATATAATCACGTCTATATCCCTTGCGGGGTAGACAGAGCCAACAATCTTGTAAAGACTGATAGGCCACGTTCAGCTATTTGGCTTTAAGATAGAATTGAGATTCAAATAGTGACAGGTCGCTAGCCCATCGCCTAAAAAAAAGAATCCCAAGTATGTAAGCCTATCCCTTAGTCGCCTTTTACGACATCCATGGGAAAGAGATGGAGTGGTCCCATTCTTTTTGTATTGGTGCCGGGTACCACACGGCTAGTTTTGTCTTTAATAGGTACTTTACTTCAAGACTAAGAAAGCTATTAACATATCTACAAGTTAAAGAAATGTAGATATCATTAGAGGCAAGCATAAATTATAACAATCCACAATGGTTGAGTTCAATTCTATATCACTAATATGGTAAAGTCAAGAGTACCCGAAATCGCTGAGCTTGCATGAAGAAGTTATGAATGTGCATGAAACAAAAGGAGTACGCAAGATGTATTATCTGCCTCTGCCTATCTCTCTGAGAAAGAGCATGATTTTCTATATTTAACATGACATGACATTGAATCAATTACTTCACGACAGAGACATAGAATGACATAGAATCGGTGATCGAATCGGTAAGGTTAAAACGCGTGATGCACAGAATGGCACAGGTTCGAATCCCACTACGGCCATGTACCAAATCGGTTAGTATTCAAATGTGACCTATTACTATAATATCATCGAAAACACACACGCAAACTCACGTCCGCCGTCAAATGTGGCATTTCATAGAAAAACGTGAGGAAATGCATGCATTCGGAAAACCTGCAACCCATCAGTATGCTGTCCAAGGTTCGATTCCTGACCGTGCACGTCCCGCGAAAATATTCAATTATTATTGCTCACTTTCTACCTCGACTTGGCGAAATGGCTTTTGATTTTGGTATACTATAACTGTTTGAATATAAATGTATTAATTATCGTTTAATAAAGGGCTGTGAATATTATGGACAGTATGTAGTAAATATTACTGATTAGGACTTTATGGATCTTTGGATTGAGCAATCCAGTTCTTCGTTGCATGGTGACTACATTGTTGGACATATTTTTTTTTTCTTTGTACAACGTCAGTCAAATTAAACAAGTATTCCACCATATATAATTTTTTTCGAAATTAAATTTCCATATGTTTATTATAAATGTGAAAGTGACTCTGTTTGCCTGTCTATCTATCTGTTACGCTTTCACGCCTAAACCATTAGACCGATTTTGACGAAAATTGGTGCAGTGATAGAGTCGACCCTGAGGAAACTTTTTATTGCGAAGAAAAAAACCACGCGAAAAAAAGTCGCGGGCAGGTAATAATTTTATTTTCATATTATCAGTTTAGATTATTTCATTTGATTAATACCCATTTAATTTTCCATATAAATCATACAATTTGATCATTCCCGGCCCAGTAGAGAAGGTACTCAATCAAACGTATACTACAAAAATACACATGTCCTTCTATCAACAAATGAGGCCTACAATTGATTTCACAATCCGAATCACGATTCTCCGAACCGCAAGAAATACAACCTTATTACGTTCACTAAAGACACGATTTCAATTTATATCGGTTGGAACATGGTCACAAATTGGTGACTTCCTCACTGATTTTTATTTTTATTGATAAAGCTTACAATTGTCGCTGAGTCGTCTTATTGGACCAATCGAAATCGGAGCCGTATGGGTATTCAACTAAATTGTTGTTTTCTTCATTCATTAACCGGAAAGGAAGTTAGATTTGTTGAAAAAAAAATGGAAGTTTTTATATAGACTTCTGTAGACTCTTCAGATTTTGTATTATTTCCAATTAGAGTAACATTTTGACGATACCGTGGAATATCTTACGATATTTCCCTTAAATCCAATTAGTAATTTCACAATTACTTCATAGGAGTACAAAAAAGAAATATAAATGCGAAACACGTTGATTTTTGGAATTGCGTATTCGGTATAATAAAAAAGACAATAAGTAGTCAAACATTGGACGTCAAAATCAGAGAAATATGATATGCGAAATATGACAGGAATAATAATTAGGGATAGGGATCCTGCAATTTTGGACGCCTCACTTGGTCAAGTTGGCTGTAAAACTTGACCGAGGAGGTAGGAATACCATCCTTGACTAGAATTACACTTGCCGGTCAAATTACTTTATCCTGATTATATACTTAAAAGGTAAAAATTCAAGAAGAAAAGAAAGAAAGGTTTTATTTCAAAACTCCAATATTTTAAATTTTGTCAATCATGAAACAGCCTATGGCGGCAAGGTACACAACGCAAACATGCATACTTTTCACCCCATTTTTGAAACTGTGTTAGTGTCAAATTTTCCATCGGACCCCGCGTCCACTTACGCAACCCTTCCCAAAAAAACTAAAAATAAAAAATTGAGAGGGGACTTTTAAAATCGTTATTATAATCTCGGACGCCATTTTGCCTACATGGGGACGCGCCCTTCAATTTTAAATCTTTTCGAACAAAAACCCCTTTGATGTTTATGCGTTTCGGCAATATCTCCCGCACGGCTAGATACGACATTTGGCGATTTCGAGGATTTCACTGATGCATATTTTAGATTAAAAACTTTAATGCCACTCGCTGCCCACCCGTACGCACATGCCAATTTATTTTGATCATAATAAATCATTTCTCCGTTCCACTGTTGTGTTGTGCGCAGCACTCTATCATGTCTCGAGTGCAGCAATTATTTTTAAAGGGTATCTAGTCTACGTGTCGCGACGAGCCAGTGTGTACACAGCTTAGCATAAAGTGCAAGAACAATCAGCGCCAACATAGTCGCCTATTAATCAACTCATTTAAAAGACAAACAACTCAAAAAAGACGTGTGGGAAAATGTACGTGTATCCGACCAACGCATTCCAAATTCGAATGAATCTGAAAGGCGAGCGAGATTTGAAAAGAGAATGAGATTTGAAAATAGAACGCGCCATTAGGAGCGAACACAATGGTCTCATTGGTAGATTTGAAAAAGGAACAATTTGTTAAACGTCAAATATGAACTTTTTTATTTCCGTTGTAATGAAACGCCTCTCAGTATGATGTCTAGTACATAACTAACATACACATCTTTGTGTTTTTTGTATTAACGCGGCGCTCGTTTTTAACTAGCTTTTATTTCTTCATTTAAGTTTTAAATGAGTAACTTATTTACATCTCTTCTAGATAGATAATTAGGTTTTATATAGAATACCTTTAAAAAATTCTATGTAAAAATCTAATAATAAGTACAGCGAAACGTAGTAAGGAAAACGTGTCTAAGCTGCATGTAGGTAACCTAGTAACTTCGTAATTAATAATAATTATTTTGGTTACATACGTATAGAAATTTTCAATATTTTATTTAAAGTTAAAAACAAGTTGCTTTGTTCAGTATAATAGCTATTTACTTTAATTACTTACTTTATGAATTCTAACAAACATAGGTTCTATAATTTTTTCTACTTACTTACATACAACGCATTCAATTAGATTCCCTGTCAGACTTTCTATCTGATCGTTTATCGGGGATCACAAACACAAGCAATGACACGAAACTATCAATATTTCTAATAACGTTTAAAAACAAAGTATATTAGTTTCTTATTCGAACTCGGCGGTCGTATTAATCATTGGAACGAATTTCCGTGCGCCATGTCATACGGAGTTCGTTTATTAAAAATGTGACGTATCAAGATCAACATCTCTTCTGTGAGAATGAGACGGGCTTATGTCTATCTGGTGAGAGGAAACGTGATAGATATATGCTGACATTTCATCGGGTCATCAACCCTATGGGCGTCCTACTCTAACGAGAATTCGAACATTTGATTTGAATTGTTCCTAATTTGAAATATTGCCCGTTCGATGCGGCGGCCCCAATTTATAATGTTCCATTTTCAATTCACATGGTTTAATAAAATTTATATTCTAACAGCTAAGTTGTACGGGCTTCCGTTTGATGGCTCTAATGGGCCCAGTAGTTAATCCATAAAATACAAATAAAACGCAAGTAAAATATCGTTTGTCTATTTTATGTCTTCACAAAGACTGATAACATTCATCGCCTTCAATGGCGAATAGATTCATGTTTTCAAAAACTTTTGCTTTTTTTCATTATCCGATCATGGGCTACGGATGTGCCCAGTGCATTGCTATTTGTTAGACTGCTATCGCTATGAACTTATTTTTTACATCCGGCTCGGCAAATTTAACAGTTTTCGAATAGGGGGATGTTAAATGAGAAACAGCCGCTTTATTGGACGAGGCTAAGCCCGAATTGAAATGCGCGAGCACAGTTGCGCCCGAGACAATGCAACAAAAATGTTAAGCACTATAAAGGAATCATAAGTACTCATAACTGGTTGCCGCGATCCATTTATGGCGATGTTATCCTATTGTACGACCCTTGGCTCTATGTGCACACTATACCTACACACACATAATAATGTGTCCAATCATTAATTTCGCCGGTAATTGAACAAGTTGCGACGTTTGGCGGCAAAAAGCTGGTGTTTCTTCAAAACCGGTAAGCGCCGATCGGAAAACGCACCGGCGACCGACAACGCACGAATTTATACGTTCATAAAATTCTTTTGTCAAATTTACATCGGAGCTCCAAGTAAAGTGGCCTCGCGACCGGCGGATTCTTTGCCGAAATCATCGCCTACAAGGTTTTTCTGCGTGTTATTACCAGTCCAGAGATATTCCCGCTTTCCAATAACGAGCGAGTGATACTCGAAGCTAAATACGAGAAATCTCCAAATTAGACCCTTTAATGTATGAAAAAAGGTCTTCCGAGAATAATGTACTTAGAATGAGCCACCACAAAGAGAGAAATAAATTGTATGACATTGTAACCGCAGTGAGTTAAAAATTGCTGGTTTAAGTTAAATCAATAAATTCTTAGGGTTACTTAATAGGTTCCATAGATTCTAATGGAGTAAATTTAATACTGAAAAAATGGTTTTTATATTTATTATAGTTTCGCTTATATAATAAGTTATAAGAAACGATAATTTTGCCAAAAAAACCTCTGTTTATGAGCGATGTCATTTAACTTAACTTACCTAACTTAAATATAGGACAAAAATATAGACCCGATTCTTTAACTTAAATGTAACCTAAATTTAAATCCTTAAATTCAATGTACGCCATAAAAATAAAAATAACGTAGGTAGGTAGCACCAATCAAACTCAAAAGAAAGCCACATTCCATTGATAATTACCTGATAAAGAATATCAAATGAAAACGCATTCATCATTTATCTGTTTCTATATCGGCTACTTGGACAGTTCAGTTTTCTATTATTCATTAGTTCATTGTTGAGTGTTAAAAGAATGATGGTGCAGAAGAGACGTATCTTTAACCGCGTGGGTTTATTTAATAATCTTACCAACAGTCGACACTTATATTACATGTACTTTTACTTAACACATGAAGATACATCAATTGTAATTGCTCGACTAATTACAGGCAAACCTAGCATTCTTTGGCGAACAATTCTTATTATATGTTGCGTATAATAGTACGTTTACGTCCGGTGAAAATGCTGCAGTGTAGATTATTCTGCCGCTTCTTCTAAACATGCGCTTTGTAAGCGGTAGTAGATATAATTAGATTTAAGTGATATGACGTCAAAAGTGATACCTTGTATCCAATTTTGAAAATAATTCTATTCTATATAATGAACAAATTTGCCAAAAATTCAATACAAAAATTTTGACAGTTATAAAACTTTTACTAATATTATGCAATACGACAAGGAAGTGCTGAATCGTTACACGTCTTACTATAGATGTCGCTTCTAGGCTACCACCTTCACTCCAGCAAAGGAGTCTTCTACCTAAAACTCATCATCATTTTATCTTGTTTTTGTTTATCCATCACTCCCTAGGCTATAGGTAATCGAGATAATTACCCGCGGCGACTTGTCTAGCCTGTGTTACGCTGATAATAAGAATGTACTCGCACTAGTCCGCTTAGTCATGGATAGCTTCTGGAGACAAAAATGTAAGTAAATAATATTTTTTTGCCCACATTGGACTATCAACAACAAATATCAAGAGCGTAATGTGCAATGAGCAATGTGATATATACAACTGTGATATTTGGATAAGTATCTAAAATGAAATAGGTACATCACAATTATTTTTCATTTCAACTTTTACAAAGCCGTAAAGCTTCCAATGGTCTTAATGCTAAACGTATTCTTAAATGGTCTTGACAGGTGATCGAACAGCACTTTTTCAGAAGAGTCCCTTCTGCGCTCACCATTATTTATTGCTATTCATTGTAGCTTGCCGCGACTACTGCATTGATCTAAAATTCGGTAACCGCCCGTACATTAATAATTACTTCTCAAAATAATGCTAACTGAGATGCACGACCGAGATAAGAGTATAGTCGGCTACCAATAGGCATAGATTAAAAACCGGACAAGTCCTCGAAACTTGTCTTACCCGATTGTGACAGGAGGTGGCTTATGTTTTTCGTGCAGATTTTTATATATTATGCCTAAAAGCTGTGCGAGAATAGAGAGATATGGCTTATGGAAGAGGATACCTTTGCCCTGTAGGTGAAATAGCCCGAGTTACAAAAACAAACTATATGGCTTAATCAATATGTAATAAATAAAGCAATCAAAAATTTACATACATACATATGATCACGTCTATATCCCCGCTAGGGATATAGACGTGATCATATGTATGTATGTAAAGCAATCAAAAATTTTAGAACCTTTGAGATTTTATAGAAGAATTTTCGATATAATGGACTTCAAACTTGAGAGAGAGAGGAGGACGAACATAAACGCGTCAATTTCCCCTATAATTCGATTTGATTGGTTAGCCTGAGAATTTGAAATTGTAATTCGAATTAGTGTTCCAATATTAAAAATGTACAAATATTAAAAGTATCAGCAATGATGCAGTTGACTGCCTACGACCGACACACGTGAGCTGTCAGAATCTGTTAGATTAGAACGAGACAACACACGCGCTCTTGCGCAAGTATTAACTATTTCTTTGCTTGTCAAAACTGATACAGGATTTACGGGCGATCTCAAATCTCATTGTTTGTTGACACGGTGACGTAACAGTTGTCTTACTTAACTGCGACAGTGTGCGAGTATTATGATTAATGATAGCAAGTTTTGTCACGTATGATTGCAACAGTTGGAAAAATCGGTCATGTTAAGTTGCTAATTAAAAATTGAGAGCTCATATTTATTAGTAGTTAAAAACTAACGAGGTAACCGAACTTCGCCTTAAGGAAGAATCGCAAGTTTTCAAGCCTTTCTCTTGATTGACTTTAGCATTCTTCATTTAGGCGATGGGCTAGCAACTTGTCACAAAGCTGAGCGTGAATCAGTCTTTTTTGCTCTGTCTAGCCCGTAAGGGATATAGACGTGACTATATTAATGTTTTTTCACTACCCGACCAAGATAGAAGCATGTCCAAATCTTAGAACTAAACTGCGCCATTGAACGTAAGACCTCCGTGTCATTAGACAAACTCCTTAACCAATGATCCAAGGAGTTCTGCACTAATTCTATTAACATGCAAACTTAATATCAACAATTATAAACGAAAACAGCGGCCACGCCTGCAAAGTATGCAAATTAACTATTGTTAGCGGATATTCAGCTAAGCTTAAGCACTGCTTGTTTAATGTGGTTTTGCTTGTGTTATTTTATTCGTATTAATTTGACCTCTCCAGCGTGCAATTAGGTACATCCTCTCTTTTATTTAAACAATTTCTTTGTACCTTTTTAATTTTGTGTCATTTAAGTGGGATTTTTTTCTCTAAAGGTAAAGAAAAACTAGACTTTTGCTCGGATTTCGGTCTCGAAAGAGTTATTGATGTAATATTGATCTGTATATACACCTGAATTATGGAACTGTGATCTGTGAACTTTATTCTTTAAATAAAAAGAAACATATATTTTTCAAATTTTAGAACCTGTGAAGATAAACCTTGTCGTTTAACAAACTACGCAGAATTTGATTAAACAAATCACTAGTTACTTAACTTAACTGTAAATAACTAGTTAAAAATATCAACAAGTCAATCAGAATTTGTTAAAAACTTTCACCTTAAAGAGATACGTTACAAACAAATTAAACATTGTCTATGCCCCGCAGGCTAAAATGTAACATCAGAATTTAATGCAGAATAGTTTCTATTACCTTCGCATAAAGTTTAAATATGTGCAAATTTCTGCACACTTCATTTGAACTAATTTTTATTTCCGTCTTATATTTCGTTTATAACACAAAGTAAAATAATCTTTGTACCAACAGCCGTAAAGTCAAATTATAAAAGAATTAACAAACTATTTATAACATAAAGGTAATACGAACTTTTACGAAATATCGATTCTATTTTCAAAGAGTTAAAGTTTATTTTCTTATTAGCATATTCGCTACTCCAAATCTGACGATTTCAAACTAGTTATTTTGACGTAAATTAAAATAGTTAAGAGTGTTTTCTTAGAAAACTTTTTATTAATATAATTAAATACTGTTATGTGCTAGCGAGGTGATGTTTGTCCGTTTTTTGTCGGAAGTTTTGCTATTTATTTCTCCAAACTGAACATTCCTGCATTTACTTCCATTTCCCGTAGGAATTTTAGGAATATTCTCTGTTGGTTATCAAGGTACAGCTTCACCTAGTAGTTTCGAAATGGGTATGCTAGAATCTAACACAGGTTGGTTCTAGTAAGTTTAAGTTACAACTTGCACTAGCTGAATCATCTGGTTTGACGTCGTTCCGCCGTAGTCTCTCCTGCGCCTCTCTTCACAGTATTTTATAAGCGTGCGCACGCGCCCCAGAACTTCTCCATTGGTATTCAGCGCTCGCCAAGTACAGTAGCTCGCTATCAGGCGGCTACTTGCTGGATCTCATAACTTTAGCCAAACACACGTTCTCTTAAATATTGTAAAACTAGTGCAATAAACATTCTCGTCATCATATGAATCCTTAAATTTTCTCTCAACACCCTTAACAAGCGTCACTCTCGCTAGCTGCTGTAGAAATGACCTACATGGGGAACACTTAAAATAATTCAGGTGACTAAGTAATCTAAGACTAAGTAATAAAAGTAAAGGTCATCCACGCGTGAAAGAAGTTCAGACAGAACAAAAGTGTGTTGACTTTATCGAGCCAACCAAATAAGATACGTAACTTACGTAATTTAGTGAGAAGGCTTGCATAAAGAGAGTGGCAATGTGAATGGATCTAAGGAAGTATGAAAGGATCATGGCCAGTGAAAAGATGTGTTCTCTGCCTACCCCGTAAAGCAGCGTGGTTCTTTGTATGTATGTCTGCATGTATGTATGACAACAATGTTGACGTTCCCTAAATCTTTCTGTAAATACTTCGTGAAATAAGTGTGTAATTTTTTCCTCTCATCTTCGGAGTGTTTGCCACTTTACGTTTTAAGATCGGGAACAAATATTCTTAGAGAATTCTTTAAAACAACACCACTGAGGGCACTTTTATAATACGTTTGTATTTGAGCTAAGATAATTTCGGTTGATATTTTTCAATCTTTAATTTTGCACATTTACAGTAACTTTGTCGTAAGGCATGACGCAAATGAAACATAGGACTGATAACTACAGCTCCAATCAGAATGACTGATCAGAAAGACTTTTGCTGATGGACTAGTTTGTTGTCATGAAAACAAGTTACCATATAGGTATACTTAGCTGAAAATTCAGCTATAAAGTATAGGTTACATAAAAGCAGATTACCTTTCTGAACATTTCAACATTGTTGCGTTTTTAACACATACCTTTTATTAAAATAATAATTTCAAGTAACTTAACTAGATAACCGAAGAAAAGTTAATCAAAAAATACATTTTGATCTCTACTAGTTAAAAAATAAAATTCAAATCAAAGATTAAGATTACAAAACAAACCGGCCGGTCAATCGCTACGTTACTGATCGAAATCGAACGTCACGTATGTATAAGAATTCGAAATTCAAAAACTATAATGATTGATTGTCAACCAATGACAAACGCGTACCTATTCAAATTATTTCGAATTTGAATGTGGAACGAGTTCTTTTTCCTGCTACGACTGCGTTGTTGCCAGTAACAATTCCATAACCTTTAACAATAAGCAATTATAGATTTACTTAATATGTAATAATATTTTCCTTTTTTTTCAGCGGATATAGGTTGACAAAAAGAGAGTATAAAATGTTAAACAATATTGTTATTATGATCTATTTTATTTTCATATGAAAACTGAAGGGTATGTGAAGATAAAAAGTAACTTAGCATACAAGAGTCAGTTCATACAACTGCAGATTCGTTTAAAAAGCCATATGTTTATCTTATAATTACAGAGACCGGCATGTGTGCGTGCAGGGCGTATGTGGGTGTCTAAGTACGTAATTAAAGTATGGAAATAGTAATATTCGTTTTGAAGTGTTTTCTCTATAAAACAGTCGAGTGGCTGGGAACACTCTTGGTTCGATGACCCCGTGGTTTTTTCCCTTCTGTTATAATAACAGCTCTGTTTACCGAGATGCGTCTGTTATTGGTTCCTTTTTGGGATTCTCGAAATTTCGGCTTTATAAACTGCGGTTTTGACTTAACTATCAAATAGATCAGACGGTTCGGAGAACGAAGTTTTGATAGAACAGGGTTTTCATACTTACATCACTTATATATAGATCATATCTCTATTCTTTATGGGGTAGACTTAGTATTAACTTAAGGTAACTGTAACTACACGGCTTCATGTATATATTTAGGTATTTCTTTTCTCTAAAATGCTGACGCATAACTATACAATTAATTATTTTACTTAATACACATTTTAAGTAGTTTATATAATCGAAAACATACCAGTTCTGTGACAATTTCTCAATTTTACTAATGTAGTCCAACTTAGATAAAAAAAGACAAATTTATTGCGGAGAGGCTTTAGCGGGCGAGCAAAAGTTGCGATTTGACTCGAACAGTTAGTAAACCCATTAATCTTGTCCGATTCGAAACTGTCCGTTTGTTTGAAAAATGTGAACGTCGAAACTGGACCGATGACGTCACAAATGCCTCTGACCAATTAAGTTGTAACTAACAATTGAAGATTCGCTAATATATGGATTACAAAAATACCTTGATATCAAAACTTTAAATAAATAGAGAGCGTGTAGAGATGGCGTAAATTGTCTATGTTATTGTCAGACATCAACTAACGTAAAAGATAAAAATCAAGCACAGCACAATACAATAAACTTTACCGTCTTACCAGCCTATGGTAATTGAAAATAATAATTGAATTTGAATTACGAATACGAAATCAGAATATAATACGTTCCATATCTGAAATTCGCGCGGCAGCGAATCTACGCGCTGTTCTTTTTTAAAGTTGAAATTTGAATTTGGAATCGTGTGTGCTCTATTGTGTAGCAAATGGAATTCTTTGTAATATACGTTGCGTACATTGTTACCTACCTGTCCAGTTTTCGGAGACCGCCATGAAGTATGATTTTAATAGGCGCATAAAGCTCTACGTTATTTAGCCTTATTTTTGGAACGAACTTGACGCAAATTATAGTTTTGCAAAATATTCAATAGAGATCTTTAGCTGATAAATTTTGATCGTCATGCAGGAATTACGTAAATATATCAATTATCGTTACTCAACCGTGTCCTAGAAATAATTGGTGGCAAACCACTAATAAAATGTGAAATCAAAAACTTTCGGTTTGAAGGTTTGCGATATAAAAATTGATATAGATACTCTTTGTACGAAGTCCTTTGTTTATGAAAATTGTAATTTAAAATTACAAAAACAAATAAAACGCCTTGGTTAATTAATAATCATCTCTTTTTATTCCAGCACAAATATTATAATTATTTTAACAAATTTTCTTTACTCGTATTTATTTATTTATTTAAACTTTATTGTACAAAATACAAATGAATAAATTTGAACCGGATTACAAATTGATGCAGGACATACAATTTATGTATGGCCTGTATCAATATAAGTATATCTTCTACTGTCATCAAACTATCTTAAAAACGTTAGTGATGACAAAATCAAATGTCGCGAACAACTGTACTTTATTTTTTTTAAAGTTCATTCATAATTGAATAACGCCTACAACCTATACAACGATTCCTAGAAATCTCGACTCTAACAATAGAACTTTCATTATAATTTTCTGTTTACGCACACACATCCTAAACTATAACATGAAAAGTATGTCTGTATGTATGTGTGTGTGTGTGTGTGTGTGTGTGTGTGTGTGCAATCGGTCAAACGTGACGTGTGTTACGATCACAATTACTTACACCGGAAATTTATGAATTTAAATGAGAAAGTGTTAGGAATTTAATGACAGACTTCGAAGTAAACCAAGCTATGTCTTCCTGGTGCTCAGTTACATTAATATTGTATTCTATTGTCAATGGCAACAGCTATTTATTGTATACAATTGTTTCTGTTTCCTGAATTCCATAAAATTGTACCTACCTTACAGTTATAAACAATACATGCAAATCCTACTACTATTATAAAGGCGAAAGTTTGTATGGATGTTTGTTACTCTTTCACGCAAAAACTACTAAACCGATTACCATGAAATTTGGTATGTAGGTAGCTGAAGACCCAGAATAACACATAGGCTACTTTTTATCCCAGAGTTCCCGCGGGATTGATAGGGTTTCCATGCGGACAAAGTCGCGGGCGGCCTCTAGTAGTTTATAAAAATAAATAAGTATGTTCTCACTTATTTTAGTGAAGATTATACAATTTTCGATTTAAAATGCAAAAGATGTCGCTGTTATTGTTCAAAAACTAGCCAACAACAAAAAATATCTGAATAAAGATTTCAACAAAAATTTTATAGTTTCGCAATACGATGCCAACGTTCATACCTAATTAGGCTACATATGACAGTTACAAGGCGTGGCCTCTTATAATATAAGTACAGTGACATACGGACGCACAGCTAGACGGTAATTCTCCTTTGTATGCTAATACAGAATTATCTAGCAGTCGAAATTGTAATCTCGAAACTTGCTCGGAATTTCTTCATCTGTTGTTTGTAAGTTGCTATGGTCTTTGATGTGGTTTTGTCAGTTATAAAAAAAAAAACTTTTAAAGAAACATCGGCCATGGCTGTTACCTCTTGCCTCTTGTGCTATGCTCTTGTGCCTGTAAAACAATTAATTGTCTTTGGTTTCGAAATCATAATTTTGAAATTCAAAAATCAAATTTCGAATTATGCAACTTGTAAAACAATGAGTCGAGTAATGACAATGATCAGCAATAAGTAGATTAGGCATCGACATTTGGGTTCTGGTGGTGAAATTTTGAAAACCGGTGTGATCGAAATTTTGTGCAATAACATGATGCTATCTGACAAACGCGTGTAGAACGTATTATAATTTATTTTTCGAGGCTTACAATATTTCCTCAATTGTGATCGAAAACTATATCAATAAATAATAGACAATTATTCAATAAATACAATTATTTTTATTTTATGGTAATATAAAGATAAATTTCCTGTTCTACAAGGTCCTCAAAATCCAATCTTCCACTTAATCCTCGAATTCCACGAATTGTTCAAACAATGATATCTGATTATTTCGATTGGCATTCAGAATAAACATCTAAGTTACCGACGAAAGACGTTTCGTTATTATAAACAATGACGTGATAAGTTATGCTTGTGGCTAACCTATGTACTTTGCTTAAATATTTTAATTTAAGTTAGTGCTATGACCTTTTTTCAATTACTTCGCTTCCGTAAGACTTTCTGGAAATAATTCTACTTAGGTTAAATAAATCAGTAACTTCGACTAAAATAAAATATAACAATAAAATATTTTATTAATGTTCCTAGTATTTCTCTTATGTGCGACGCCAGTAACATTTAAATCTATATTCTAAATTCAACCGATTGAAGAATTAATTATTCTATTATATTCAACACACATTTTGCATTACTCAAATGCATTTTAAAGTCGTCTGTCCGTCACACTGGCCTCTGTTGGCAGGAAAATGGCGGGAATTATCACGAAAATGTTGCGTTTTAATATTAAATACCTACACGATTTTAGTATGACATATTGATGACTTAGACTTAGAATTTATGAATTGTTGATTAATTTGCATTTATGTATGTCTACTGCATGTGCAAGAAATGTGTTATAAGATTATACTAATGTTTTTGTGATCTTTTTTAATCATTTGTATGAATTGAATAACTAAAAGTTATGTCAATTTATAATGTTATCCTTTTTCTACATGGAATAAAATGAAACCCGCTTATCATGAACAATAAAAATGGCTTATCAAAATGTTTCATAGCTTCAAGTTAAGCAATTACATTATGAGATCACAATACATACTGCGGAATATTTGAACCGTGAACTTGGAACCTTATGCCTAAGAATTTAAAACAAAGAAGGTTTTTTCAGCTGCCAGCGGCGACACATTATCCTTGTCAACGCACCCGTTCCAATTTCAAATGTTTCCATTTAAATTCAAATCTTAACAGGGCAGGATTAATTTTACGCTTCTTTGAAACTCTATTACGCTGAAATAAAGGGTAATTTGGCTCATTTTGATAGCATAATATGAGTTGACGGTTGTGTTTTGTTACGAGTATATTTCTCAGAAGATACTTTAGGACCTATATAAGTGTTTATAATAACATTTTTGCATTGTTTATATGGAGGTGTCGCGTTTCTTAAGATAACTATGTCGATTCGCGGATATGTGCGTAGGATTTGCTATCAAGAATAACGTGGTAGGTCTAGACATTTCATGGTGGTCCAATTAACAAATGAATTGGATCAAATTTATTTCTTTTTTCTTAAATTTGAAACTGCTTCCTGCTACATCCTTTGTGGATTAGACAGAGCCAACGTTTAGCTGTATGGCTTAATGATGGAATTGCGATTAAGACTGATTCGTCTTTTCTTTAAATCAGCAGTGAATTATAGATTGCTATAAAGTTGACTGTGCAACTAAGTAAAACATTTATGGCAAATAAAAAACTTTGACTTTGACTAAGTGTTAATAAGAATATGTTGTAGGTTTATAAACATTTTCCAGATTTAACGTGTATTCGTTCGTTCGGTTGAGTAATACAAATCATCTTTTCCATATAAAATTAGGTGACTCACTTTGTAATGATTCACAGCTCAGTGAAGCTGTCAACACTTTGTTATACTTAATTTTTTTTTAAATCCATTTTTTTTAAATTTCTAAATGTAAAGATAATGAGAACTCACTAACTTTCCTGTTATTTTTATTTAATTGATTATTTTCTTACACTATCTATGGTTGCCAGTATCTATACAACAAAAAGTTTTTATTATAAAAACATCGTTTTACTAACTAATTCAGATAAAATTTAGAATAAATATGAATTGAAGGCTGAAGGGACCAAAGTGGAGAGAAAAATGGTGAAAAGCGGATCCTGGGCTCCAAAACATTCAACCGAGAAATAGAAAACTAATATTGATTATTTTGTTAACGACAAATGACATCATAATGTGTAATTTCTAAGTATGTCTAAAAGTTAGGATAAGATTGATAGATTTTGTCATAATTTGAAATATGAGACTTATTACGTGAATTAATAAAACAGAACATGTGGGCGCTCCCAGACGCCGATTCTGCATAATGTACTCGCGTCTAGAAATGCAAAGTGATGTCTCGTAAGAAATATACTCGATGAATTCTTTAACAGATTCCTTTGGCATTAGCAACCATGATTATGTTTCATAAACTGTATCATGATCATCGTTTTAAGTAAACATTTATTCAAAGTTATATATGCATACAAATTGCATTATGTAGTATTTACACCTAAATCAATGCCTAGGTATGCAATGTTCAATGTGAGGGAGGGCCTTTTCTGTGCTATGCTCAATTAAAAAAAACATTCTATTCAAAATAATTTAAAACCAAAAAATAGTCATCAACAAAAAAGAAATTAAAAATTCAAATAAAAGAACGAATTCCATATAAGATAACGCTTATTCATTCCACATTTAAAATCAAATTTTCAAATAAAGAACTCGTGGCGGCCGATCGGGCGCGCAAGTTTGAGTGAGATAAAATACACAAGCTAAACATGTAAATCGGACAAAGATAGATAGCTTATTATGATTGACAGCTGAGAACGGTTAGCCTTGAAATATTTGAAACATTATATTATTATAAAGTACACTATCTTCATCGTAGCACAAGAGCTAGACGGACATTTATTATTTAAGATCAGGGCATTTTTTATTTTACACTTATAATGATTGTTTATAGAAATAATGGTTTAAAATAATTACAAATATTCTAAATTTACGTAATATGCTTTAAATAGAATCATTGAATTAAATACAAAAAATAGTATTCGTAATTATTGTAAATAAAAATCACTTTTCTCGTTACACTCATGTTCTTATTCAACTCTTTACAATGCTTGCATCTTAATAATGCTTTCATTGTTCTCAAATTTAATTTATGTAGCCCAACTTTTGAAAAAGGTTTTTAGATATCATAATTAAAACATAATAGAAGTCCACCTAGCTCTCGTGTCAGATCCCTCATTACCCGTATGTATAATGACGGGCCGTCGTCGACGCTAGATGTACATTTTTAGAAACATCCAGTTTCTCCGGAACACGTTTTAAATCATAATTCGAACGTTCGAATTTGGAACATCAACTTTTTTTACTTTTTATTCAAATGTCGAGTTCTTTTTCTATCTAGTTGCCGGTGCTATTACGAAGAGGTTAACAAAATAGTTTTAACTACTGGTTTTCAAATCTGCCGCTTTTTGAATGTCAGTAGTTTAAGATTGATACTCACCGTTCGAAGACAGTTAGCCAATTAGAAGTAGATGAGAAACGATGTAATTACTGTTATTGCATTTTGATATTTAATTGCTTTACATTAAAATATTTTTAATCACTTACCTGCTGTTTTCACTTCACTAAAATTAACAAAATGTGAGTCAAAATATGTGGTAAAAAAATCGAAATAGTTTCTAGACCGGCATTTCTATGTACTTAGAATCTGAATACAAAATAGGACTAATATTATGCTTTAACTACATAGTATACATATATAAAGCAATGGCGCTTCCCGCGTCTCTTCCTGTTCCTGTATGTATGTATCCTCAAATTATGTTTAAAACTCCACAACGGATTTGAATGCAGTTTCTTTTAAAAGATGCAGTGTGATTCAAGAGGAAGTTTTTATACGTATCAATGCTACTTCTGTGCAAAGCCGGGGCGGATCGATGGTTTATTATAACAATTAATACTTTTAAAAAAAGTAAACGCAGAGATGGAAATATTGAAGCAGTGTCCTAAATAATACCTTTTTCTTTGAATTAAACTAGTTTTATTCAAATCATCGGAAATCGTGTTTAATTAAGTTATTTTGAAAGAAATACCCCGCACCTTTTCTATGAAGACGTTATGTTAAGCATGTATATGTATTTTGCTACGTAGAGCTACGAAACTCGTAGAGGCTTCGTAGCGTACATTTTCTTTCTTTTTTTGGATTAAGTTTTCTTATGCTAACATTATGAGTTAAATTAAGATAATTTCTTAATTATTTTTATTTAAGGGACAAATGGATTCCGATGGCAATATAGGCATAACGTTAACATTTTTATTATCGCTTATTCTACGCTTAAATATGTTTGTTCACTAAAGAACAATATTAAGCCTCACGACAATTACATATTACCATTATTTTTCGACAAGGTAATCAAAGTTGTTTGTAATATCATTAGAAACGTGACAAAAAATGTGTTTAATTTATTTTCGAATAAGTTGCTGTTGCGTGACGAATGAAAGGTTACCGATATCGATTTTAACTAGGTCAAATGCAGATATTTATCATACTGAGAAAACTAGATAATCAATTAGAATTAATTAGGCATTAACTTTTGCGCGGCATTCGCTTCAACGAAAATTTCCTGATTCTAAGTAACTTATTTTACTCCTAAAGATTTTGTCTATTTATGTACCAGTTTTGAATTTGTTTGTTGCAAACAAAAATACACAAATTTTCTCTTTATTACATTTGCATGTATCAAAATTACATATTAGAATATTATATTAACAGTTCTTTAACTTTCCTTGATCTGTGACAAATTATTCAAATAGAAGCCATCGTTCGACATTTAAATATTCGATTCGGACGCTAATCGTTTTTATTGGTGACTTTACGGCCTATAATCATTACATGTGGAAAACGAGCGCATTGAGTTAACATATTATTCTACTTTGTTTGTCATGTGTTCCTTTTTTAAAATAATTATTTTACAAGGAATTGATAACTTATTTACATAATTAATTATGGACTTGAATTATTTGGTGTCCATGTCACTAGAATTGTACCTATCACTAAAACGCTACTGCTTTAAATACTTTACGATTTTCAGTTTTTTATTTTTTATTTCAGTTTGCATTTGTAATTTTAAAACAATAAAATCCGAATTACGTAAGAAAAGGCTACTTATCCAATCTTTTTATAAGATAAATAAAAAAATGTATGACTTAACGCACAAAAGATACCACTAAACCCGATGAGAAAGGGTTTTTGGAAATCCCTGAAGAGGAAAGCTTTGAGCTTCGCTAACATCAATCATTAGGCATTAGATACTCATATAAAACCTTTGCATTGCTGAGTGATTGACAGACATACAACATACAACTGATACTACATGACGTAAGAAGCTTTTTGGCACGATGGTAGGAAATATAATGGGTACTAAGAGATAGTATCCCGAAATTCTATAAAAGTGTTTGTTCTTTAATTTATCGAAATTAAAAAGAAAAGCGTATTCGATTAAAAAATACCTTAAAGTTTAGTCGGCTCCATGGCTTCAGAACATAATTTAATTAGATCGAGTTAAAAGCGTGGGTGTACAGAGTCTTATCTGTTTTCCATATGTTGAGATTATTTCCAAACAGCAAGTTCCTAACACAATTTATTCTCGCCCGCGGCCATGTTTTTGTATAATTTTTATAATAACTACGCAACACATGTAGGCTTTAAGGGAATTATAGTGTATTTTATATTTTTATAATTCGGTATTACTAGACTTTTGCCCGGGGCTTCGCTTCCGTGAGAATTTATTTAATTTTATCTTTTACATACTACATACATATATATATGTATGTAGTATGTAAAAGATTAGCTCGCAGCTCCTACGGCGTGTAAAGTACATACGCTATGCTCTTCTCCTCATTCCCCTATCAGTTTTGACGTGAAAGACGGATAAACAAACACACATTCACATTTATAATATTAGCATGGATTTCTTCTACTCTATTCTCTCATTTTTCTAGCGACTAGAAACCCCTTACTATTTCTGAATTGAACAGTGGTAAGTAATCGAGTCTTATGACTATTGGCTCTGTCTATCGTTAAGGATAAAATGTGTAATGTGTGTGTGAAAAAAGGTACAAACATCTTTTTTGTCCGTCACCTAATATATCAGGAATTACATAACCTATCCTACACATAAGAAATCGAGAATTGATGACTGAATCATTCTTATATGGATAACAGACGCCAGTTAGCTATAATCCAAGGCTAAAACTTAACATTAAACAGTATTATTTGAGAACAAATGGACAGACAGACCCTTAATAAGATTAGAATACTATACATTATCCTTAACACGTACAAAAGTAAATCAATTGACGGCCATATTCGAATCCTGCCATTTACGAGAACAATATCCAATAATATTGCACAATTGAATTTACACGCGGGAATTTTATTAATATCTAACAAGTTTTATGGTGGGCGTGATGGTAGTGGGGGTAGAAATCAGCGTTGTATGCAAATTGTCATCTATACCAGTTTTAATAAAAGTAAAATAATGGGCCACGTTTTAACTGTAAGGTTTAATGATTAAATTGAGATACAAATAGTGACAGGTTGCTATATTATAGCTTAAAAGCATAATCCCAATTTTATTAGATTTTCCTTGGGCGACTTTTACTATTTTCACGAGAAAACAGCTGCTTGATGACACACACTTTGTTCTCCCTCGCTACCAGGCCTACATAGAAGAATTTTGCAGAACTTGATCCAGAAAAACACTTAAATTTCAGATTCTCCTTTCTCCTGTCACTTTCTCAGAATCGCAAAGTCGGGTTCGAATCCTGGCCAGGGAGAAATAAAGGATTAACTTTTGATACGCTTGGGTATTCAGTGTTTGTCTTAATAAAAGTACTTATTAAAAAAAATAACACCGTTGACTAACTCAATGATACTTTATTTTAGAATATGTCTCTCTCTCTCTCAATAAATATATGTAGGTACGTATATACAAGTCTTCCACTTACTGTGGGGTTAGCTCAATATTTTAAAACATTTAGGGTTTGTTTTATATCAAAACTAGAAATGGTTTATTTTCTGCAATGCTATACAAGGCGATTTATATTGTCACTTATATCGATGACAAAGGCCTTTTTTTGTGCTTATCACAAAACCTTTGTCTTAGCCGAAACAAAGCCTAAACTGTTTCAAAATTGTAATCTCAAATTAAATCTGACTTTAATTATTGCACAAAATCGACCTTTAACACCTTTAAAGCCTTCGATTACCGCTTTAATTCTTAAACAATGAAAAGTTAATACGATTTTTATTTGTCAGACCTACCTAGTTCTCATTGAGCCGAATTCCTTCTACCTTTCAAGGTCTAATTATATTAAATTCGCTAATCTGCATTAAGTATATTAATTAGAATAAATTCCAGTCGGCGCCTTTCATTTCTATTGTTAAATGGCCGGTGATCTAAGTTCAAGTTTAAATAATTAAGCATTTAATCTTACTTATTTACTTACTTAGCACACACTATTTTCACTTCCTGTCTTTTATAGACTATTGGCTCTGTCTACCCCGCAAGGAATATAGACGTGATAATATGAATGTTTGCATTATTAATCTCAAGATAAAAATATCTTCTCATAACTTGTGGCATAAGTCCAGTGTACTAAGATATAGACTTTACTAAGTTCAGATCAGTCTTATTTCAGTTCACCAGTCCCTCACAATATTTTAAATTACATTGTCATAAAATACTTATATGTAAGACTGTGGTGAAAGTAAAGAAAAACAGAGCAGTCTTCAAAAACTGATAGGCCACGTTTAGCTGTTAGGGTTAAGCAGTCAAATTAATATACATGACACAAATCAATTTTTGGTACATGACATCATGATATGAACCTGTGCATCACGCTTTTTATTCGGTCACATTAATCGTTCGACTACCGACCTTCCTGAATTTCTTTTTGACTATATTTATTTGGTAGGGTATAAAATTTCGTCAGCCATTTTTAATGAGCTAAAAAGAATTTAAAATCTAACAAAACCAGTCGTACAATCTTTTGAATTCAAACGTCAACCACGCCTAGCCCCTCACTAGGAAATTTGACATCGATTGTTGATTAGTGATGTGACATATGGACACTATCGATATGTCTATCGTTAACAACGCATAATTCAAATTGTTTTCGCGTGACTCGCCAGCCAGTAGCAATTTAATTGATTTTGTAAATTGACATGGCATTTTTAATATTTATTTATTAAATTTGAAATAAGAATTTGTTTTTTTTTTATGTAAATTTTTCTGTTTTTTTAAAATCCAATATTGGTTGATAGAAAATTAACCTAAAAAACCAAAAAGTAGGTAAGTTTGTAAACAGGAACATAGTAGATTAAAAAAATATGTCAAAATTTAATAAGATACTGATATTATACCACATGCAATAAAAAACTTTTCAGAAAGATATTTTTTTTTATAACTTTTTACGCGGTTTTGTTTTCGGAAGAGTTAAAAAGAACTCTTTCTATGGATATTGTAGGAAAGGAGTAAAGGGCCAAAACCACCAAATAACGTAACAAACTTTTCTATTACTTCACAAGTTGTATTCGGAAAAGGAATCCAAGGGAAATATGACAAAACTGTTTCTTAAAATTTTTAATGTATAAATTTTTAAGCACAACCCAATAAATTGATATTAGTACCGTAGCTAAGTTACTATTTTAATAACAAACACCCACATGTAACGAGTTTAACATACTCCGCTTCGGGTTTTTTATATACAATTTACTTCGCCACGATTCACGGAAATGTACATATGCTCTTATTTTATTAGATCATTCATAATGTCAAAAGCAGCCAGATGGTGACATCAAAACGTATTCAATGCAAAATATCATTGCTTGTAAAAAATAGCGTAAAAACTAAAACCTGTAATGGTCGATTCTCAGAAATGTTTATAAAATAATTCTGTGACAATAATTACTAATTTTAAATATTAATTAAGAAACTCATTCTAATCATATTTCTAGTTTTCAATTCATCATGTTACATGTAACTAGCCGTAAAAAATTACGAAAACAAATATAACATTGAAAAAAAAAATGCCTGTTCATGAGTATTATCTACAGCAATAAATTTTAAAATACAACGTGTTCCAAATTCAAATATCGAGACGTTCTGATTCACGCTAAGTAGAGTTCGATAGTCATTGTAACCGCTGGCGAAGGCCGCACCAACGTATTAGTTTTTAATAAGTAATTGTACACCAAACCAAGTTACTAATTTCGACATGAATACCACGTTATTTTTTTCTCTCGCCTCGCTCGGAGCAATCTCGTTTTCTCGAAAATAGATCTAATATGTTGAATATAATTAATTTTATGCCGACTAGTTTGATCGATGCGTGTTACTTTACGTTCCTTTATAAAGTATCATTATTTTTAAATTACAGTGTATTACGTCAGTTCGTGTGGAAAACGGAACAGATTTTTTTATCCTTGTAAATTATTTACTTGAATTTAGGATGTTTTGTAATTTTTTGTCTAGTATTTCATTATTAGTATTAAATTTAATTTCACGTTTGGAATCTATAGATACTATAGCAATTGAATAATTACTTAGTTCTTAACTAAGATCGAATAATAATTTTTTTTTTTACTACAAAACAATACCCAGATATCTTCTGGACTACAGAACAATATGTCTATTAAAACATCATAAAACTGTTTAAACATTTTTCACCTATTTACTTATACAAAAGTCTCTATAAACTAAGTTTGAACTGAGCTGTAGATTGTTAGAACTTAAAAACTAAGTCTCATGCCTTAACTTATATTTTTTTGTTTCAGATGATTTTCAATCACCTTGCTGATTTTGAAGACTGACTAAATTATAAGCCGATAAAGAGATGATCTACCAATGAAGATTCCCCGGTAAATATCTGTCGATTATACAAACACACATACAATCTCGTCTTTATCCCGCACAGGGTGGACAGAGCCAACAGTCTCGAAAAGATTGCAAGGCGACGTGCAGCTATATGGGTCAACTAGAGGACGCCAGCGTGTAACTGAAAATTCCGTTAATTCCCTTTCCCGCGGGAATTCCGGGATTCTCTTTATGCACCCCTAAACCACATAAGAACTCTACATGCCAAGTCTCTAGACCTAACGGTTTGGGCGCTGTAACTAGTCTGCCAGTCAATAACAGCTGAGATATATATATAATTAAAATAAAGATGATAATGGAATCAAGATCGATGATAGATATAATTTTAGATATACATACATATAGTCATGTCTGTTTTCCTTGCGGGGTAGACAGAGCCAACAGTCTTCAAAAGACCTAAAGTCCACGTTCAGCTTTACGACTTTATAATTTAAGATATCATTTTAAATATACATAGATCGATTATAGATATATGTATAATTTTTTTAACATTTCCAAACAATGAAGTGAAAATTTAAATTGAAAACATTCCACACATTCAGCTAATCTTTGTCAACAAAAGACTATTGTTTTCTCTCGATACATTGTTTCGATTTAAATCAAAAGAAAAATGAATCACTGTTATGATTCGACACTAAAATGTATTCAATCAAATTTGATTGTTTATACAAAAGTTACATTAAACAGTAACCTGCGGAGTGTGGTGGTCGTTAACCCCACCCTCCTAATTAAGGTTTGAAAAGGCGGTTGATGATATAACGTCATTAAGAAATTAGATGAAAATAAATGTTTCGTTAAGTACCGCGTGTCACGGAGATGCAAATGCAACG
Source organism: Amyelois transitella (assembly GCF_032362555.1). Classification (NCBI taxonomy): domain Eukaryota; kingdom Metazoa; phylum Arthropoda; class Insecta; order Lepidoptera; family Pyralidae; genus Amyelois; species Amyelois transitella. The sequence continues at coordinate 2,760,465 of NC_083528.1, read as the reverse complement.
ATTGATGTGCAGAGTTTCGTGACACAGCGGATAAAATTTAAACAGTCGCTTACGCTGAAAAGGTTAATATCTTGAGGATACTTGCAAATTAACTTGAGCTCTGAGGTCATACCTCCTCCACCCAGGTAGAAGAGGAAGACCGAAATAGTTCTATTCATACCATGTATTTATTGAGTATCTATAAACACAATAGCCGGTTAAAATTTTGGAAGATGAACTTAGATTTCGATACAAATATTTTTTTTCGACTCGCTATGACCAAAAAGAGATTCCCTTTCCATTTTTTTTTTACATTGAAGAATATTATTAGCTATCTGGGTGGGTATATCTTGTAAAATCTTTAGGGTTAATAGTACAAAAATTCTTAAACTTAATCTTTTTCAGGACGGACTCATCACAAGTCCACTCGGGAGTCACATTATTGCAATGACTACTGCGATGGCTGCTCATCAAGAATCACTCCACGAGAGACTACAACCGACGCCAGAAGAACCTCTTTACCTCCACCATGGACCCACCTCTTGGCCTGAGCCATCCGACCCTCAGGAAGATGCAGACATTTCGCCATACTACAACATGCCAAAGAGGAACAAGAGAAAGAATTTCAAACCGAGATGTGCCCCCAACGCAACAACCTTTTCTGATGAATCAAATGGAGCGAACTGTGATGAAGCAGCTAGTCCTATCAACGGTAATGACAGAACAACGCCATACCAATCGGTAGACGATGACAAAGATGGAAATTTTGCAAAAATTGGAGTCAAAAACTTCAATCTACTAAAAGGTGGTGCAGTAGACCTTAGTAGGAGACTAAGTATTGATTCCAATGAAAATATAGACACAAACTATCAAAATAGAACTGAAGAGGAGAAAAAGGTGGACTCTTTCCAGCGTTCCTACATTCATAGTTTACAAATGAATCAAGAAACGGAAAGAGACCGTACTGTTTTAAATTTTAGTAATTTACAAAATAAAACTTTTTGTGCCAAAAACCCTTTTGCTATATCTCAATTAATTAAAACTAATTCACCGCCACGAAGAAGGGAATCTGATTCGGATGGAGAGAAGGGTCCAGATATAAATGCAAACGAAAGGTTAGAAGGTCAGGAACCGATGGAAACTAATGAAGTTCAGCAGAATGGAGACGGTGCTAATACAACAAATAGAATCTTAAGAGACTATGCAATGAATACTATGAAGGAACTTTTGGGAATTTATGGTTTATCTTCAAATGAGGTTGCTGATGCCATCAATGGCCAAATAAGAGCTTTGGAAGCACTTCAAGGTTCGTATATTTATTTCAGGTATCATTACATAAAATAGTCATGCCTATAATTTTCTCAGTACTTTATAAAATCTTATACAATTTAAAAGATTTATATTGCACAAGATAAAGTCAAAATCAGATTCACTTGACAAAAAAAAGACAAAATGTATCGAATTAGTTATACAAATTATTATGTTTATTTCTCAGGTAAACCGCTCACCCAAGTGCCTTTAAGCCTGACGAGACGCTTGGAGACAAGCGTGGAAGAAGGCAACAACAAGAGTCGCCGAAGATCTTCATCAGCAACTGAAGATGAAGGCTCAACGAATATCACCCCACCAAAAACACCTGATAATGACATTGAAGCTCAAAGGTGAATGAATAACTTTCTTGGCTGAATTAGCATTATCATATGCTAGGTATATTATTTTTATTAATCTGCACACGCAAAAACAAAAGTGAACGAAATTTTTAATGTTTTATCTTTTTGTTATCAGACAAAGAGCTCTGCAGATACTAAACCAGCAATCGATGCGCTTGTTCGGGAGGTCTCAGGAGCAAGAAGATGGAAGTGGATCTGAGGATGGAGAGCAGACTCTAGACCTGAGCGTGTCGAGGGACACAGATGGCCAGGTAAACTTTGATATATTTAGCGTAGCTACCACAGATGATCGTGTGGTGTATAATATTATTTTTTTTGTAATCATTCAAATCCTGTCAAATTTCCGGCGAAGCGAAAATTTTGTTCCGACACAAAAATTTTCATGTTGAATACTCATGTCATCGTTATGACTAAAGTAACAAAGGAAGCAAAAAGTATCAAACATACTTATCACTATACTGACACGAACTTACACCCACAGAACTTCGCAATGAAATTACTCATGTATTTAGTTTCCTCTTATAACTTCCATAAGAAAAATGCAGAATGTCCTACCTTCTCCAATGTACCTTGTAACAAATATGTAATTCTCACGATGAGGAGAAAACGTCATAAGAAAGTCTGCACATTCAGGCAACTATATGTGTAACTATGATGGGTATTCCTCTGCAAAATTGCAGAGTAGTTCCAACGGGAGTCACTTCTTGTAAAACCTGGCTTACCCTATCCAGAATCATAGTCACAGGCGTGAGGACACAATCGAGACTAACGCCAGGATGTTGATGATGATTCCAGAAAAATGGAAATCTTTTAGCATGGATTGTTTTCGGCAGGAGCAGTCGACGACATCCAGTGCCGGCAATAGTGTCTCTGAATTTGACCAGCAAGGCGTGTTCATGAGGAAGAACCTGGAAGACTTAGCTAATTTACAAATGCAGGTTAATAAAGTTATTTTTAAAGGTGTAAAAAAAACTGTTTGCTTTTCCGTTGTGATAGCTGAAGATTTTAATATATCTCATGAACTTGATATTGAATTGTCAACAAATCTACAAAAAAATGTATCCACAAAACTGAAAATATATAAGATGTCTCTGTGGCGTAGTGGTGTGGTGTTGTGTGTTTGACTATGAGCGGGTTTGATTCCAGTCAAGATCTTCTTTCATAATACAGGATTGAAATTTAATATTTAAGGAAACTTTGTCTTGGGTGAACTTATTTAAAAAAATCCGAAATCCGTTATTTACCTTAATGTTTCCTCAAATAAAAGCAAACATTGAATCTGTATTTATAGTTATCACTGTAAAATTATTGATGCTATGACGTTATAATATTGTGTATTGTTTCAGGGTTTTTTTCAAAAACAGTCACCAATGGACGGAGACGACTCACAAGAAAGAAAATTACAAGCGAGTGGTAAGTGGAGATATTCCATATTATTTTCACCATATTTGTTGACAAATTGTTGTAAACCAGTTTTAAAATTGGACCGAGACTAACTCATCTGAGAGAACCGCATTCAAATTGGACAGTTTTTCGCGTGATACGAGTACAAACATACAGACAGACAGACAAGCAGGAATTCTAAAAAACACATTTTCTACGTGGGTTCTATCGTTTTTTTTTGCGATATCTTTCAAACGTCCAGGCTTCGGTCATTTACTATTTTATTACATTTATGGATTAAACTTCATTATGTAGAGTTGATAATTAAAAACATCAGTGACATTCAGCTAAAACAGAAACAACTAAGTGTGACCAATTAGATAGTTGCCGAGAAATATACAAACAAACGTGCAAACACGACGGCCTACAAACGCGAGTTTACACATTTCTGTCTTCACGGTGTTGTGATGCTAATCTTCTAATTTAATTACTTACATATATAAACGTCTGTAAAGCCAATAGTCTTTTCAAGATTGTTGGCTCTGTCTTCCCCTTTAGACTTCTAAACTAATCCCAGTTTAGAAGTCTAAAGGGGAAGACCTCTTGAAGACGATTCCTCTAGGGCTACCACCTGTCACTACATACATACATACATATGGTCACGTCTATATCCCTTGCGGGGTAGAAGAGCCAACAGTCTTGAAAAGACCGAATGGCCACGTTCAGCTATTTGGCTTAATGATAGAATTGAGATTCAAATAGTGACAGGTTGCTAACCCATCGCCTTAAAAAGAATCCCAAGTTTGTAAGCCTATCCCTTAGTGGCCTTTTACGACATCCATGGGGAAGAAATGGAGTGGTCCTATTCTTTTTTGGTATTGGTGCCGGAGACCACACGGCAAAGCTGTCATTATTTGAATCATAATTCCATTATGAAGTTATATAGTTGATCTTAGACTTTCAGTTTAATCATAAGAAAAACGTGATAAGTAAATTTATAGACATTAAAGGCGGGCAACAGCTAGTTTATAATATATGGATTCGATCTTACCTAAACCTTAATTAAACTAAATTGCCGTGGACCACTTTTAAAGGTAAGCAAACAGACCAGATCATTGCTTTTGATATGTAAATACCTATCTCCCATTTTGGTAACACCGCAGAATCGAACCAAAACCCCATTGAACGGTCTAAGTAAATACAATTTCACTTAATTACTATAATTAACATACTTGTTTTATGAAACTTTCGAAACATTCAATCTTGATAGAACAAGTACGCTAAGTCAACTTTTTATATAGGTAGTAAAAGGCAACTAAGAGATAGGCTTATAAACTTAGGATTCTTCTTTTCGGCAATGGGCTAGCAACATTTTTTGAATCTTAATTCTATCGTTAAGTCTTACAGTGTTTTCAAGAGCGTGGCTCTGTTTACCCCGCTAGGGATATAGACGTGACTATATGTATGTACTTTTAACTAAAATTATGTAGGAATTTTAAAACAGTTTAATATGCTCTATGTGACGAATGCTTTCAAAAAGTTTTGGATACGAGTATATGACATAGAGTTGAATACCTATTGTTCATCTCAGAATCATAAGAAATTATATTCATGATGAATATTAAAGAAGTTAAGTGTGCTATAGCATATTTTTTGCAAGTTATTACATTCTATTTATCAGTTACCTATCGAATCAATATGGACCTTAAATACTAAATAACAAATAAACTTACTTAATCTCACCTATAATTTCGTTTCAATCGTTAATTAGTACTGTTGCAAAACGAATTGGGCTAGCAACCTGTCACTATTTGAATCTCAATTCTATCACTAAGCCAAACTGAGCGTGGCCTATCAGTCTTTTCAAGACTGGTGGCTCTGTTTACCCCGCTAGGGATATAGACGTGATCATATGTATGAATGTATGTTAAAACGAATATAGTCGCGTAAGAGATATAAACGTCACGCGGACTTATACAAGGCTATTTTTATAAAAACAAAATGTAAGTATAATAAAAAGTTAACACAGCGCATTGAACTTAACGACTTTGTAAATACAATCTTTTTGATTTTTTACTCTTGTCTCAAGTCATGTCAAATTTCTCACTCCATTTATTTCAAAAGTTCAATGTACAGGGAACCAAATATTTAGGTGGAATAGTTAATTATGAAAATAAAAAACCGATGAAGAGCCACAGAATAAATTAGTTGGTTGTCAGTTTTCACGGGAACGTGTAAAGAGACAATTGGGTTTTGTTGGAAATTTGTACACTGTGGTTCGGTATGCTGTGGATTATTTAAATTGTGTTTGATTTCGAACGCATCTTATTAACTATACTGTTAAATTGTTTGCTTTAAAAGTTACCGGCCGGTAGCGTTTTTCGGTTTTATTGCGTTCGTAAAAGTTTTACCAACACCGACCTGTTTGACAAAGTGGCAGTGATGCTGCTTTCATCTGACTCACAAGGTCGCGAGTTCGATCCTCAATCACCTTTTCTGATTAGCTTAACGGTAAAGATGTTTATATCACAATTGATAGAAGGTCACAAATACTTTGTAAATTTGTACCATACATACACTTAATCATATCTTTATTCCCTGCAGGGAAGACAAAGCAAACAATCTTAAGACTGAAAGCCACGTTTAGGATTGGTCTTATTTGTTTGTTTGTTTGTAATATCTTTATTTTAGAAATTTACACAGTAACAAGAACATAGTACATAGTTATAAAAGGATCAAATCACTTGCAATGGCGGACTTATCCCATGAAGGGATCTCTTCCAGTCAACCAGTTTTAATGAATAAAATACCAACTTTTATGTTTATTTTTATATCTATAATACTGTTTATAAACCAAAAATCTAAAAAGTCCATTTCCCACTACTTGAATAGAGAGATTTTATTACGGCTCCCAGCGCTCAATTGAGCGAATTTGCTCTATTGAGCAGATTACACCGCGAGGCCCCTAAATTACCGCTAGGGTCCCGTTGGAACCGTTCGGGACGATCCTTGCTTTATTACACAATATATAAAAAAATTGGTAATTTTTAAGGAACAATATACATATGTACTTGTACCAGTATGATGGCTATCAAAAAATTGGTTGTAAAACATATACATCCTATGTGAACTTTAGGCGATAGACTAGGTAGCTGTCACACTTTGAACTTTTGACCTAAGTTGCTTTAATTTTAGTAACTTAAATAATAAACTAAATTCTATTCACGCAAAGCCAAATAGCTACTTTGGTATAACCGAAAAGGTCTATTACTTGTTAAGAGCAAAATCTCACTTAACTAATAACTCATTAACAACTTGTTAAACTATTAATATATTATTTTAAACAAATCTCCGCTAAGATCGAGAAAATGTTTTTATCTCTCAATTCCATTATTAAGCCACACAGCTGAACGCGGCCTCCAGTCTTCACAAGACTGGCTTTGTCTACCCCACAAGTGATATAGACGTGATTATATGTATTTATGTACCTAAGTGCCTATGTGTTAACCTGTACGAGTATTCTACCTACGTTTCTCATTTCGATGCTAAAATTTGGGACATCCTCTCTCAATGCTTGCAATGAAAAATTTTGGAATATCCCCTTTGTCTTTGCAAAAGGTACTTCTTTAGTGAATTCTGATTCTAACTAAACCTTAATATATTCTTTGCTTTGTATAACTCATAAAACTTCATGTTTTTTTTTATCTTTTAATCACTGGCCAGTTTGTACTATAACACAAACGACACAAAAATTAAAAAAAAAACAAACAAAATCAATTCAAATCTGGAACAACCGCTGATTGATACTTCATATCAGTTCCGTCAGGAGGGGCACAAATAGGCAAATAGCGTTTCCCATTTACTGTATATAATGGTCTAGTTTGGTCGTCCGGTAGTTGTGATTTGTCGTTATTGACGTGCGAGCCGGGTTACAACACTAGTTTGAGCTAACAATAAATCTTACTTAACTAAAAATTACCTAAAATAGCGGTGGTTAAGGTCTTCTTCCTTCTGACGTTTGCTCCTCTGGAGTGGAACTCTAGGTTCTATGACCAAGATATCCTGAAAGCCCAGATACGACATAGTTAGGGCTAACAACATACATTCATATAGTCACGTCTTTATTTATAACAGTAGACAGAGCCCACAATCTAAAAAAAAACAGAGAGCCACGTTCAGTTCATCAAATACTCGTAGTGACAGGTTGCTAGCACATTTTTGAATAACTTTTGACATAAGTTGCTTAAATTATTTAGTACCTTAAATAATAAACTTTATTCTATTCAAGCAAAGCCAAATATATGCTATACTTTGGTATAACCGAAAAAGTCTATTACTTATTAAGAGCAAAAATTTAACGGAAATACATAAAAAGTGACTATGAGAACCATTTCTTGAAAAATCTCACTTTAACTAATAACTCATTAACAACTTGTTAAACTATTAATATAATGTATTTTGAACAAATCTCCGCTACGATCGTGAAAATGTTTTTATTAGTAATCTTAATATGGACACGGTTTAAAATTAAAATGACTTGGTTATAATTATTAGTGTAAATAAAAAACTGGTCGGGAGCAGTTCATTGGTCATAAATTTGTATAACTGTTGATTGTATTTTGGAGTTGACACATTACCTTATCGAAATTATCTTTATGGTAGCAATGAATTTGTTTTAAATATAAGTAACAAGGTTTTTTTGTTATTTATGATTAATCTTATAATTATTAATGATAAAAAAATATTAATTTCATCGCTTTAACTGCCTTTTACCAAGCGTTTAATTTCACTGGGTGAAATTAAAAACGAAATACAATTTGTAAAAAAATTTGAATTTTACTTACAGCACTTAATAAAAAAAATAAAATAGTTAAAAATATCGTATCCACACAACATCATCGCCACAAATAAATCCATAACGAAGTGACACATTGATTGTAAGATTAAAATCATTGATTATCATAACATATCCGTCCCTTTCCGTCATTAAGTTTATTTCTATTCCCATCTCTTTCTGAAACCGTGTGATCCCCAGGCGATAGAGATGTAATATATTAAAACAATATAATAATTATAGCAATTAAAATTCGGCTTCTCCTATCTTTTCGTTGTTTATGGAGTGTTTTGGAATATTTATCAATATTACAATAGTTGGGTATGGCAAAAGAAGCATGAAAGCAGAATAAATGCAGTGGAAATGAGAGCGTTAAGGAGTATGATGGGTGTGAAATTGAGTGACAGGATAAGGAACAGCGTGATAAGGGAATGTTGTGATGTGAAAGAAGATGTAGTTACAGGAATAGAAAAGGGTATGTTAAGATAGTTCGGTCATGTGGAGAGGATGAATGAAAGCAGGTTGACTAAGCAGATATACAAGGAGAGTGTGGAGGGAAAGGTCGGAGTGGGAAGACCTAGACGAACGTATCTTGATCAAATTAAGGACGTCCTGGTAAAGGGTCAGGTCAAAAGTACCCGAAACCGCCGAGCTTGTATGAAGAGAGTTATGAATGTGGACGAAGCGAAAGAAGTATGCAGAGATCGTGGCAAGTGGAAAGAGGTAGTCTCTGCCTACCCCTCCGGGAAAGAGGCGTGATTTTATGTATGTATGTATGTATTACAATAATATTACGTATTCTCAAGATTTGGTAATGATTTTAGGGTTACGTAAGAAAATAAATAATGTATGTAATACACAAATTGATCTAGCTAAGTTATTTAAGTTCAATTATAATATATATATTAATAAGTATGATATATAAAAGGTGATCAATAATACTTATCAATCAATATCAATAGAACCTATGTTATTTTGTTTCTTGTGGGTACATAAATTAGTTAATAAATCAATAATACTATATGCCCACTTTATAATAAATAATATATACCTACACGTTAAATAGATACATACATACACGTCTTTATTTCCCTTACATAGTAGACAGAGCCCACAGTCTTGATAAAAATGAAATTGAGATTCAAATAGTGACGGATTGACTTTTACAATTTGCACGCAAAATTCAATCAAAAAATATTCCAAAAATATACGGATCGCCAATGTCTTCCAACAAATCGATAAAACTAAAGTAAATTATGCACGTTTTAATTTGGTAGGCAGGCATTAATCGATTAATTATTCGATTAGGTTGTTGTACTCCGAATCAGATATCGGATAGCTATAACGATTAGTCTCTCGTTTTGGGGGCAATAAAATAGTTGATCTTCAACAAGACTGCCGGTGTTCTTTGTACGCTTAATTTGGTATATTTTGTAAGATCACATTTTGTTTACTGCCATAATTATGTGATCAAAGAGTTCCTTTGGTCGGAGTTCAAATCCTGTGAAAGATTACTCGACTTTTTTTATGTACGAGTTTTTTAACACCTTATCTCTATTTATTATAAGGAATTTTTGTTTTAAGGAATAGAATAGAAGAAGTACTATAGCTAGGCTTATTGGGAAATAAAAAACGGAGGTCCTCCTCCGATTTTGAAGTCGGTTAAAAAATACTTGCCAGCTGTTTTTCTACCTCAAGATTATTGATTTATTGATTATTAAAGTTGAAATAAAAGAAAATCAAAAAGCCATCTAGCATGACTTTCGAGGCCTGTGACTATTGGTTATAGTCTACCCCGTAATATGTATGTGTGTCTGTGTGGGAGACCCCAATGATAGTAAATTTTTAGCCTTGATATCTGGACACGTCCGAATTGTCTGTGGTCCATTTCACCTAAGTCGTTCAGATTAAATACAAAAACTTCCAAGGTATTATTAGAAACTCTCTTCAAAGCACCAGGATGTGCAAGATCAGTAAAACTTCAATCCAATTAGATGCCAAAGAAATAACTAGTTCCAAATGATCCGTGTACTCAGATAATCATTGAATAGTAACAAACATACAAATGTTACATCGTACAAACGGACGAGACAAACCTCCTTTGAGATAATTAATCGAGTAAAAGTGAAACATCCTTTGCCGTGTATCCGCTGCAATCTAAGCTATCTGGGAATCGAACCGGGGTCCCCGAGGATCGCATCAACAGTCTTTTGTTAATTAACTTAGGTCCGCATATCCTTGCTCGGACAGAGAAACCTATGGAGGCCTTGTTATTTTTATTTTAATTTGCATCAATTTCTGTTTTGCTTTTCTACAGTTAGGTGGTACTTCTTGTTTCGTTTTGTGGAAGTTATTTAAAAGTAAAAGACTGTAATACTAATAACGAATCTGAAAAAGCGCGTGTATTGGTAATAATTGTTATTTTATAGGAAAATATAGAGGCGATGTTCTGTGATTTTTAAATAAGTCACGAATCAAAACCAACACAACTAATGCAACGTTATTACTATCGCATTATTGCTTTTTTAAATTTATATGGATGCGTTGTCCCACTTCAGCTATTATTGCTTAATGTGATATAAACAAAAACAATAAAAATATTTTAATATCCAACTTAAATTTAAATAATTCCAATTCAACTCTTAACATTCCTCTCGCCAAATCCATGTAAAATACAAGAAAAGCAAAGCAACGAGAAAAGAATGAAAAAAATCACACCTCCACGGATTTAATGCGCGTATAATTTCTTTGTGGCACCGCTGAATGTGAACAGACGTCATAAAATATGCATTTCTGATGCTTGTACGCAGCACACACACACACACACTCACACGACGATTTGCACGCGGTCATAGTATGCTCCGGATTTTTTACATGAGTTTAGCTACTTGAGCTACTAAGCTTGTGTAAATGAATCAGAGAGCAACTAAGAATCATTATTTTGTCTAAACTTGGTGTTTTTTTTGGTCTTGTATAACCTGGAAAAGAGCTCGAAGTCAGTCAATTATGTTGATCTAGGAGTATCTTAGTCAAGTATATTTACACAGCATCACCGGCTGAATCTGGTAACAGAGGAATCTTACTTAGGTAAGGTTAGAGTTTTTTGACTACGTATACTGGAACTTTATATTTCCTATAAGAGATACACAGACTGTTATTATGACTCAAGTAAAATGCTTATGAATCTATCACCACCTGAAACTCAACTCTACCATTAAGCCAACGAGCTGAACCTAACCCAGGCTTATAAATGCGAAAGATTGTAAGGATGAGTGAATGTATGAGTGTATGTGTGCAATTCGCACGGATATATACAGAAAACATTGTTTTACTAATACTAAGCGACCAACACTTGCCCCGCGTGAAGCCACCATAACTCGCGTCGCAGACTCTCTCACACACGCAAACGCACACACGCACCTGGTCACAATAACTCAATCAAAAAATTCAAAATTCACATTCAAAATTTGAATTTAGAATTTTTCCATTGTAAAAAACATTATTTTACTAATTCTAAGCGACCATCACTTGCCCCGCGTGAACCCGCCATAAACCGCGTCGCAGACTCTCTCACACACGCAAACGCACACACGCATCCGATCACAATAACTCAATCGACATACAAGCAAACCCTATTGCATATTCATCCCATCATTTTGTGTCTGTGTATAAAATTATAATGCATTATGTGCAAGGTATCGTTTTTACTCAAGATAGCACATCGTCAATATAATTTGTGAGTCTGTTTACCTTCCCGTTTGTCTAAGGGGTTAATTTTATTTATTAATTATACATTCATCTTTATAAGTTTTTAAGGTTTATTTATTTTTAATTTAAAAAATAAATTTGGTAAATAGAAATAAAAACAACTCATAATTGTTAGTCGCTAGATTTTTAAAAGACAAGTGTTGCAGTTTCCCTTAGGAATAAAATTTAAACTAGCGATCTCCCTCTGTCTCCTGGCGTTAGTCCCAGTTACATCCTTACCTCTGGACGGGATCCCGGGGTAAAACTTTTGCTCATGATCCCGGATTGGAAACAAACGACCTCGTATGCGCTAAATTTCATACTTTTGTTGCCAATTAAACGAGGCACATTGTCTCGTCATAATACTATCCTACACGTCCTTAGTTTATTCGTTTTGGTGTTCAATTTCTGTTATCCTCGCGTAATAACTTATAAAGAAGTGTTATTTTTTATTTTTTCAAAATATTTACTCATCATGTACGAAGTAATTGGTTATTAACCATTGTAATAATGCCAATAAGTGTACATCTTGAGTACATTCATACACAAAAATGTTCGAAAGAAAAGAAATATTGACAATTTATTGTAATGAGAAATATTTGTAGTCGTTCAACAGCTGACATTAAAAACGTAATTAAGCAATTCTATTACATAGTTGGAAATCGTCAAGTGCGACTGGTCGGGTGCTTACAAGGTTCAATTTTTTTATTATTTATATATATTTCTTCCTTGGGGAAGAGCCTGAGATCCAACTTTGATCATGATAAATAAATTGGGAATATAAAGGAAACATCTATTTCACCATTTATTTAAAGTGAAGGTTTTGGTGTGATTATCATATATTTAGTATTTTGGAAAAAGTAACCAGGTATGAAAAAAGGGAAACAAAAAGGTAAAAAAAGGAAGCAGTCAACAGAACCTATAATGGAACCTTTAAAATTTGAACCCTGAACGACAAATTGAGAAGAAAGGACAGACTATAAGCATTACAAACTTACATAAATTATCCCCAACAAAGTCACTTAAGACATTTTATCATTCAGAAACAAAATTAAAACAATGAATATACATGCCGATGTACCGAAGATATCACCTGCTGGCAATAAAAAGAATCGAATGAACAAAAGTATCGATTATAGCAACATTAATCCGAAACAATCGATTGCATGTTACGACGCTTAACGCAAACCCCCATATTTATTGGAGGTCTGGCTTAGATTGCTCTCGGTAAAAAACAATATTTTAGGAGGAATATAAATGCTAATGAGAGCGTTGGTGAAGCCTGATACAATGTTGCGCAGGATCAATTGACCAGTTACTTTATTTGCGATAGTTCATAATTTTTACTTTTTGACACTATTATGACAAGAATCTCCCAATTTTATGTTGAATTTTATGACGTCAAGTCTAAATCGAATGCTAAGAATATTTTGATTAATAATCTAGTTATTACAAAAAAGAATAAATGAACTATACAATAAATATTAACATCAAATAATTTGATCAATCATTGAATTCCAAAAATTTAAGAAATATCAACTACAGAACAAATTAATCTGACTACAATACAAAAGCGGACCATCAGAGACATCTCCCTAATTAGACTACCGACGAAGTTAAAACAACCGTCAAAGAAAGAACAAAACCAAGATCATGAGGAATCATTTACCCCTGGGCACGAGATGGAGGGGATAAGATTTACTGACCTTCGATTGCTGATAGCCTGATGGAGACTTACAATGAGACAGTTAATTAGGATGAAGATTTTAAAGAATTTGACTTTGATTAATTTGAGAAAGATGAAGACTCATTTGATGTAAACGAAGAGGTTTAAGTAAAGCTGAAATAACGTATGAAACAAATAAGTTTGTAATATGACCGTAGGTATGATATAATTTTTTTTTTTTTTAATGGCTCATGAGAAATACTGTGTTAACTTTATGTAAACTACTTAAACTAACCAAGTTATTCTCCAGAAATGTGTCAAGGAGATTAAAAGTGTATAATATTTGATGTATAAATGCTACAAATATGCTTTAGATTTTCGCTAAGGAAGGGTTTTCAAAACACGTTTGCAATGTCTTAATCAGGATATTTAGTAATTCATCAGAAATCTGATGATAGTAGGGTAAATAGGAGAAATTTTCTCTTTATCAACTTTCTTAACGAATATGCATCATAATAGTAATGAAAAGCAAGAGAAACAGTGTAAAGGAAACCATAAAATACTAGTCCAATCGAAGTTTTACAATTCATCGTCCTTTCTCTAGAGCTATTCATTAAAGTCTTTTTATTTGCTCCTGACAGCTAGATAGTCTATACAGTTGCCATCAGTACACGTAACAGATCGCCAGCGCACATACTATCTAGATCCCAATCGATCGATGGATCCGATTTGATCTACGCATGCGTACGTTCATAATTATCTGCGCTCTTTCATTTGCCGACTGACTTTATGACCGTCTGGACCATGTAAACGTCTCAAATCATATTGGCGAGTAATTAATAGTCATTACATATGGCAATGTGTTCAAAGAGAATAATTAACGTACTGACAGAGTTAAAGCCGGACAAGATTGTGTTTCGAGCGAATTTACCGTTGGCGATATGATATTGAAAAAAAGAGACTTAATTACTCGTAAATAGATGCCATTGGCCGTTGAAATTGAACCTTGCGGCGTGTCAGTTTAAAATGATATAATTTAGAACTGTCATTACAACAAAATCAAATAAAAACTCCAATCACCAAATCTACAAAAAAATTACCTAACAAATTTAAAATCTGGTAATGTTAGACTTAACAAAAGATCCCACGATGCGAATAACAATACCACATACTACTATCTATACAGGAAAACGTTAAACTTATTTCCAATCTTAGAGCAACAATGCCTAATCGATCGTTGGAAAATAAAACTAGACACGGCACTCCTTATCGGTACATCTTAAAACGAAATATTGTAATAAAAAGTACGTAGAATAGCTACATACTTCATGGTTCCGTCATTCCTATCATGTATTACATCAATTTCAATCTTAACACAATAACATAAAGACATACCTATCCAAATTTATATTTTTCGAGCGGCAAACCTACTATGGTTATAACATACATTGATGTAATGAATATGGAATGGGAGGAATATGATTCATCTCGTTTCGGTCTCAGTACAAATCAGGAACGAGATTCAATTTTAACTCAATTAGATATGCAGGAACTTCCATAAACGTAATGTATTCAAAAACATTTTTTATATGGACAGCGCTTATAGATCTTGCTTGCTTCATTTGATGATGATCCATTGTTTTTTCTGTTACATGTCATAAAACAAGTCCTCGACAACTTTATGGCTTGTTAATAAGCTTAAGAATTCTGAGATGCTTATATCTTGTCTGTGCTTAGATCTTTGTAAGTTGTCTTGCACACTACCTAAAACATTAGGACGGGATGCCAGCGTGATCTGAGCCCTCATTTCAATAAAAACCATTAATAGAGTAATCAGCATTACATTTCAAGATACGCTGGCCTTGTTTCTCCAAGTTAGGATGGAGTGGATCTATTTTTTCTTTAACAATAGGTGATAGAGTTTAAAATTGATTGTCAGATCATAAGATTGGTTATGTTGTTTCTTTACCTACATGTGAATCAGTGTGTGTAGCGACCGCATCTACATTTTAGAGTTGCTCGCGAGTAAATGTCAATTTAGATGGAGACGAGTGAACTGAGGCAGTTATTGAACCCTGCTTATGACGTCCGTTTTTTAGTTAAGTGTCTCAATTACTGTGGTAAATCTGATTGTTGTTTATTTAACGTTATAGGTTTCTGTTGAAACTGTTAAAAGTTATTAAGTGCTATGAGAATATTAAAGTAATAAATTAGAGTTAACAATGTATAAATAAAATTGGTTGTTACTGCACTAATGTTAGCTTTTGGCTTTATTAATAATAAAAAATACCCTTAGGTCTGTATATTATTATGCGTCTCAAAATCGCATAAATATTAAATTATCAATCCAAAATTTGCAAGCAATCAAACGTACAAATAAATTAAACACACATTCGCATTAATAAAAAAGTCACATAAATAAAAATCGTGCCGCGGAAGTAAACATATAAAATTTTAAAATCCCATTCACACGATCTGCGTCATTTACCACTAAAACGTTTCTCAGAATAATCCGTGTCTGACATTTTGGGGGCTTAAGGAAACCGTGTAAATGTCAATTGTATTGTCCCGTCTAAATTAACATTATAACTAATTGAAATTGAATGTCATTTGAGATGCAGATAGCCAAGTAGGAGCTAGAAGGGACTGATTTATTGGAAGCAATTCAGTTTTTAGAAAGGCGATTAGTTTTAATTGAATTCAGTATTCATAATTTTCTTGAGGAACTTAACCCATGTGGAGCTTTTGCGAATTTCATACACTCATTTTAGCATTTATTCCTTACCGTATATTCAAGCTTCTTCGTTGCAAAATTCAAAAGCCAGGTTTAGCTGAATAAAGAGATAAAGGTGACAGGCGGAATAAAAGAAGTAATATCCAAATTGGAATTTCATTATATAGTTTGAAGAGCCTATGTTTGAGATTATCAAGTTTAGTTCTCTCTAATACAAGAAAATAAAAAGTTTTTTGTTGCTCAGAAACCTAACGATTCACTGTGAACCATATACATATTTCAACTTCATCAGCTCACAAACACTCCCGTAGCCAACCCATAAGTCCTTAAACCCGTGGTTCCATTGAATGGGTCCAAGAAGCCATTATGTAGGGCATTATGATACCCATTGTCTTGGGTGAATGGGCCGACACAATATCTTACGAAATTTCCTAAAAAACTCGACGTATTATAAATGTATATTATGTTTATTATCAGATTCCGGTCGCCATTGTCTTTTTTATTCCGATCATCGACATTTACGTCTACACTCGCCTTTTTACGTGGTTTTGCTTGGGCATTGTTTTTGTTTATTGTTTCAATGTTTGTTACTTCATTTTGGCGGTCTGTTTGGCGCAGTGGTAATGTTTCTGTCTTAAAACTGTTTCTGTCCTGTGTTTGATCCCGAGTCAGATCATGATAAAAAAGGATTTTTTCTGATTAGCGTGGGATTCGATGATTATCTTTTTATTTGAAGATGTGGTGGATAAGCGATCTACTGTTTAATTCCAATCGCATATTGATCGCAATTTCCACTATATAATAGTTTAATGTTTGTTTGCCTACTAGCTTAGAAATTAATGTGGACCGTTGAGTGTTCATTATATTAGGCAACAAATTAAGCGTGAAAGTTTTTGTGATAACTACATTTTACGAACCAGTTTCTAGTTTTTTAATCAATTCAAGACATCCGGGTAATTGTAACAGCAAATCTCGATGTCAGATCGATAACTCGAAAATCGGTTTATTCCGATCGATATTTTATATCGATTTCGCACAATCTTAAAAATCGTGAGCTATTAGGTATTATTGCATTCCCTCATTAATATCTCTCTGGCATCACCCATTATTACTATCACGCGTATAAATTTTACGCTATGTTCAAATTTGGCAAGTAAATTTAGCTAGTCAAGTAGCAAATGAACATGATCCAAATTCAGTTACCTAGTTTTGATTGAAAAAAAACTAGATACGTTATGTTAGACCCGGAGCGAGATATTGTTTATTTTGTTGTGAATATAGTTAAATATATATAATATAATTTTTTGGCAATTTTTAATGCGCAACTGGTTAAATGTAATGTTTACTTAGTGATAATGAGGTAGGTATAACATACAAAACATACACAAAAGGCGTAAAGAAAATTGTAATATGCATGATATTTCTACACGTACTTAAATTACATGTTCTTCGGTACATAATTTTGGACACAAAATAAACGTTTGATATCAAATTCTATACCATAGCATATTTAGCCACTTCTAACGCACTCCTCACCCACTCCACATTGAACTCGCCCAATATAAACCTAGTCTAACCACGAATTATATAACGAATTATAAGTCCGTATGTTAACATCTATTGTGTTACTCGCTAATCTACATAAGTATAGGTATTAATGCGTCTTTCGAAAACGTTTTTGTAAAAGTTTCGACATGCAGAGAAACGCCAGTTTCGTAGGTACACGAATAAAATGGAATTTTCAATACAATAAGATGTACCTACACTGAACAATTTGTTTTTTGTAATGTAACGTCGCGTGCTAAAGTGTACTCTGTCACATGTTTAGGTTTTTTAATTTGTGTTTCAACATCAAAAAGGCAGTATGTGTTCCCAATTTGAAATGTCAAATCGCACGCCAAGAAAAAGGCGTAGTTTTTTTTTTGTTGGATGTAAATACCTAGCTCATTAATATTCTGGTTTGCAAATGCACTTGTGACTATAATTATGACTGTGACATGGATTTATTTAGCTTTAAATTTTATTTGAACAAAGTTTATAAGTAGATACTTACATAAACTTTGTAACGAAATATTTATGACCCAATATTAATATCGTTTTTTGCTTTTTAAAATGACAACTGACCTTTTTTTGTGATAACTTTGTATAACAACAACCTAGTGGATATTGTCAGTGTGCTGCAAAAATATTTATCTTTTACCTATATTATTTATTTCAATATTTAAAACTTAATTGCGCAAAAATGTACAAAATGCGGACTTAATTAAGAAAACCGTTTGGCATTCTCTGCCAGCTGATAAGCTGATGAAACATAAAAACTTTATTTAAATTAATAAAATTAACTAAAATTTTCTAGAACATCTCGTATCGTACATGAAATTAAAAAATAAAGAATTAAAAGATACATCAGCCATACCGAGCATACACCGTCATATTTACAGTCTAATTGAGAAAACTGTTTTTTTTTAGTCTGTTAAAAAAAAGCCACAAATCTTTTAATCCTTTTAACACAAACACTTTCGTGGGGCAATGTACGCCCGTAGTCAACGATCACTCACAATGGAGCACCGCAGTGACTAGGAGAAAACATTGATTAATTACCATAATAATTTATTTGATACTCCAAAACTTGATACGGGGAGGGGCCGCTTACACAACAACGTGAACGTTTAAGTTAGATTCTATTTGAACCAAAAAATATTGAGGGCGATACACATGGTGCGGTGTGGTGGCGGCATTGTCGCGTTGCTACATCGATGTCGTCTTCATTTAAAACGATTATCAGTTAATTATTAAAAGAAAATGTGGTAGGTTCATTTGTAGATCTCGTTTTAGCTCCAACATATAATAATACTCTTTTATATTTCATCGTTTTAACCGATTCTCCCAAACAATCAGTAATCCGCTAGATACTCATACAATATATTTTGTTATAATTTAAAAAACAGGGATATTAAACAAATAATTTGCTTATAAATACCGAAATTTTCATGATATAAAACAAACATTACAGTGAATCTACCAAGCAAACTTTTCGATATTCTAGGAAAAGATCTAATAAAATAAATGTTGTATCCGTCTTTATCTGAACAACATAGTCTGCAATTATTCATAGACTCAATAGTCGCTGTCGACAATAAAATGTAATCGCAACACAGCACATAACTAAACATGCTGCCGTGTCGTCTCACGTAGTGTGAACGAACCTTTTCTGATAAAAATGAAAACGCAAACGCGCTCGATGCGGCATACGGACTTGGTAAAAAAATATGTTGAAAAGAGAACAATGTTTTGGGTTATGATGCATGGAGGTGATTTGACTGTTTCAAACAAAAGAATGAGTTTGACGGAAAAGGAATGAGAGATCTGAATGTATCGTTAGTTGTGATTGTTTCATATATTAGCATAATACTGTTTTTGTTGAGAAACATTTGGTTTTTGTTATAGGTTTGCTGTCGGCCTTGAACCACTTGGACCAGGCGAGGAAGAACTCTTTGCAGTCGACGGTGGATTACTCTAGATACGTGAAGAGGTAAGTATTTCTTTTTGTATAATACATACATACATTTAATCACTTATTTGAGAGAAGTAACTGATATGTAGTGAAAAGTCAATCCTCTGAATGTAAACATTTGGATATTATGACCACAGTTAATTTTATTTATTTTTTAATGGTTTTTGCAATCCGGATTGGTTTTAAAACAGCATACATACAGGGTGCATTATTAATTACATTATCTCATTATGGTTTCAAGAAGACGTCTAGAATTCCATAGTTGATCTGGAATCCAACTCTAATTAAACTTCGGGACGGGACTAATAACCAGCAAAAACTTGAAATAACTATAAAAAATATGTTGAAGATCTAGTAGGTTTATAAACTTCGGTTTGCCGCCACATACGTACATACATATAATCACGTCTATATCCCTTGAGGGGCAGACAGAGCCAACAGTCTTCAAAAACAACCATTTTTTTAACAGGTACAGCTCGACCTTAGAATGTGGTTCCTCGTACTGCAAAGATCTGGGCTACCGGGAACACTTCCACTGCATGGACTGTACCGCGAGGGTCTTCTGCAAGAAGGAGGAGATGATCAGACACTTCAAGGTTAGTTACTTTTGGATATCTATATGTTCTTCTTTCACAACACCAAAGAAGGAACACACTTTTCTTACCAAAATAGAGACGACATTAAAGAAAAATGTGATTTAATTCTGAGAAAGAAGATAATAATTTACGACTGATGAGCACTTTCAGACATACACATCCATCACCGTAACCATCCAAGTTAAATAAGCTTCCCCATCTTAGGCACCTGCACCAAGTTCCCGGTCATAGACGGACCTTTAACTGCTATCAAAGAAGGACGTAATTAAGGTACCTTCTTGACCTACCATTTTAGGTTTGTATATAATCTTATCTTATTTGTTCCCACAGTGGCACAAGAAAAGGGATGAGTCCCTAGCTCATGGGTTCATGCGGTACTCGCCCCTCGATGACTGCTCAGAGAGGTTCAGCGACTGTCCCCACAACAGGAGTCAAACCCACTACCACTGCATACAAGAGGGCTGTGATAAGGTATGAGTTGATATGTAATACCCCGTTTATTTTAAAGGTGGTTGAACTATTCGCTAATATTTTCGTCAGAAGTTCTGGTAATAAAATATCTGTTAAAGAGTTGTATAAAAAAGTAAACTTTTTTGTCTTTAATTTTGCGGATAGAAATTGTTGATACAATGTCACCTACAGTCATAGTTGAAGCAGTTCTGATTCGGAAACTTAAAGGCACAGGCATGATACTGCTGTTGGATATAAAAACTTGTTATGGAAAATTAAACCCTATAGAGATGCAACCATGGCACTTATTTATAGACCACGATTATCGAAGCTAACAAAGCTCAATCTGTTTCATTTATAAAAAAAAAGGCAGAAAAGATAAAAACACTAAATGATTTTGATTCTAATCGTTATTCCTACAATGTTATCCCTCTTCTCCGTCCAGGTCTACATCTCCACTTCCGACGTCCAAATGCACGCGAACTACCACCGAAAGGACTCCGCCATCCTGCAGGAAGGGTTCCAAAGGTTCCGGGCCACTGAGAGCTGCGCGGCCCCTCATTGTGTCTTCGCTGGTCAGAGGACCACGCACTTCCACTGCAGGAGACCTGGGTGCACGTACACTTTTAAGAATAAGGCTGATATGGGTGAGGAAATTATCTGTTTATTCATCACATTATATGTATCACTTAAAAAATTCTTAAATACTTTAATGGGTTCCATCCAATTATTATGTTATTTCTGTAAAAATTTACCTTTGGTTGTTAAAAAAGGATTATTCGTCCTTACCTCTGTGAAATGTGCGAAGTGCGCCAATCATCACGATCCAGGATTAGGTCAGTTAGGTTTAGGTATACAGCTTCTCTGTCTGACTTTTGTAAGTGAACCTAACCCATGTCGGATCATGGTCTCACATACACTCATGGTGGTCTGAACTTGTTGGTTTCCGAACGATATTTTCTAAGAAGGTATTAACATTTAAAAATCACTTAGCCATTTACGGCAACAAAAGAGGAAGTATTCAAGATTAGGAATAAACTTCTGTTGGTTTCACATCTTACAATTTAATCTAACCCTTTAATTTCTTCCAACAAATTCCAGAAAAACATAAGACTTACCACATCAAAGACGAAGCCTTATCCAAGGACGGCTTCAAGAAGTACATGAAGAACGAAGCCTGCCCATACAGGGACTGTCGGTTCAGCAGGACCTGTAACCACATACACTGCATACGGCCCCATTGCAATTATGTCCTGCATTCCAGCAGCCAGATCTTCACGCACAAGAGGAAGCATGAGAGGAAGGAACAGGAGATGAGTTTTGGGTAAGTAATTTTATCCTCAATATCATCTACGTATACCAATGAACACTAATGTAATAGGCGAAACCCGGGCTACTATTTAGAGAGATGATGATATAACCAGCACTAACGCCAGGAGGATGATGATGATAAATAATTACTCATCAGCTTCTCGATATCTCCAAACGTCATACGCCATCAACCAATCACATTGAGAATTCGACGCGCTCAGCCAATAGCAACGTCTTCGCTGCTATTGGCTTATTTGGCACATACTCTTGTATGTGTTGATATATCAAACGTCAATGTCCTAGTATAGAACCACTTCATCACTTTCTCATGGGTGTCGTTAAAGGCTTAATAAGATGCGGAGATAAAACAGAAGTCGTTTTATGTCAAAATCTGACATACCCAATGAAGGGTCTTGGGCAAAAGGCCTACCCCTCCAAAGTGACGAAGAAGATAGCAAATATTTTTTTTTTCAACTTAGATACTTAAACTTAATAATCCGGTAGAACTTTTTTCAAGCAAGCTGTCTGTCTGTCTCCAGGCTTCCAACCTCAGTGATCCAAAGCGCGCTGATGCAGCAGGGAGGAGACCTCAGCATGTACTCCCCGGGCAGCAACCTCCACATCGACGACGACATGTCCAACTCCATGGACCCTGACTATCCCCATCCTTTTGTGAGTATTTCTTCACCTGAGTATCTATATTAATTGTTACTTCTTTGTCGTTTGTATGTTATTCTTGCGTTAACAACTTTTGTTTTAAAGCCCCTAAAATGTGATGTAAGTCAAAAAGAAGGAATGCAGAAATAACCGTTTCAAGTGGAAAAATGTAGTCACTGCCTATGAGTTCATAAGTTTGAGACTTACTTCAAAGAAATTAGTAGTAACACACATTGGATATAAACAGCCCCCATAGTAACGCACGCGCAACGCTATTTTTATAAACTGTCGCTGTTTCGCTTTTTATTATGATGTAATATAGGACAGCGATAGTTTTATCGCGCGACTAAAACGTCGTCGCGCGGGCCATAGTACGGGGGCTGTATCAGCTTCTTATAAAACGAATGACTTAAATTTTTAAACTAAATTATGATGTTCCAATTCCAGAACCCAGCGTTGGTAGAAGAAGTTACCCGCAAATACATCGAGACCTTCAATGGTGGCAAGGAAGCGGAGGACAAATGCAACAAATGCAGCGCTTTCAATAAACACTACCACTGTTTAGCTGATGGCTGCAAGATGGCTCACAGGTACGAATATATACGTATAAATCAGTTATTACAACACATATATACATAATCACGTTTATATCCCTAGACAGGACCAACATTCTTCAAATGACTGGACATGTTCAGCTGATTTAGTAGTGACAGGATGGTAGCCTATCGCCTAAAACCCCCAAGTATCCCTTGATTGAATTTTATAATCTGCAAGGGAAAAATTACATCACAGTGAAATCAGATCCAATCTGATGTTATGGTCTATATTTGAAAAAGAAATAAAATCTGTAGGTCGCCAAAAACCATCGCTGTTTCACTTTTTATTATGACGCGAAACGGGACAGCGATAAAAACGCCGGTATTATTGTTGATGACGATGATGATGATGATTCAATAATAAAATATTTCTTCTAGTTGCCACACAACGATGGTAAAGCACGTGATGGAACACGAGCAGCAGAATCAAGTGACAGAAGCCTATTTCGTGACCTACACAAGGAACAATCCGTGCGGGAACTCTGCCTGTCAGCATATCAGGGATATCACACATTATCACTGCACATGGGTAAGATATTCATTCTAAGTGTTTGTATAAAAATTTTCTGACATCTGCTAGAGCAATTAACATAATAATAAAAGGATGCACTGTTCCTTTAAAACATGACAAACATGACTGTTTTATTATATTATATTATACATGTATGAAAAAGAGTTCTTCTTTCTATGTAAGTTTAGTGGTTAAAGTGGACGAAGGTTTTTATAGTGTTCTTTTGATCTACAGGAAAATTGCGGTGCAGTAATCCTCTCTTCAGAAGAACATCCCTTCAGGCGTCTCGAACATCATCGCCAACACGCAATTCTAAGCCCAATGTCTCCAAACTTAGCGGCTAGATTCGCTCCCAATTTCACTCCTCAACTTTCGGCTCAACTTCATCCTAACATGGCTGCACAGCTAGGACAAGTACCTAATCTTCCAAATCTTCCACCGAATCTTGCTCAACTAGCCCAAATGGCACCAAGTCTGACATCACAGTTGACTCCAAATTTACAAGCGCAATTGAATCTTGGACCCAATTCTGTTGTTGCACCGCAGCAAGTTAATCCATCGAGTTCTTTAGATGAAATGTTCAGTAGGAAGAGAGGAAGGCCACCGAAGAACAGGGTGGTTGAAGTCTGGACTGGCAATGTAACTCCTGAAGCGATTTTCACTTCGTTCAAATTGCCTAAAAGTAACCAGTTACAGCATGTTGGGCAATCACCAGTGGTTACTACTGTTGAAGAGTTCCCTGTAAGTATGAATAATATAAATAAAAATAAAATACATAATATCCATAAAAGTAATAATATCTAATAAAAAATATACATAACTATCACTGCTAAATCTATAGATAAATTATATGATTATGCATTTAAGATTTAGAAATCAATTTTAATATCTTAGTAACTTAACATGGATCCAATTACTGTATCAAAAAGTGTTACCATACTAATGATATAAATATTATTTCCAGCGCATCAAATTCCAACACTTCGAAGTATTCACCAGCCCAGACGCTTGTAGCTCATCATACCCGGCCTGCCAGCTCAGGATGAGCAGACTCCATCTCCACTGCTTCAACTGCAGCTTCGCAGCCGAAGCCCACGCCTTCATGGAAACCCACATGAGGGAATCCCATTCCATCTCTCCACTTTTAGAGGGCTTTGATCATTTCTCTTCTTACGACCAGTGCGGTGGAAGAAGCTGCTTCAAAAACCAGTTGAGGACTCACTTCCATTGCGCTCAAGGCAATAACTGCCCAGCGATTCTCACTCAATACTCAGCTTTAGCTACTCATAAACATGGGAGAGGAACTCCAGTTATCAAGAGTGAAGAAGAGAAGCCGTTTGAGGAAGCCAAAGACTACTCTTTGAAAGAACGCGCGTCAGTAGATAGTGTGGGGTCTATGAAAGAAGCTGTGGAGTATGCGCCTACCAATTTCTCGATCAAGAGCGAATTTGAAAGGGAGCAGGATAATGTTTCCGGTGAGCGTTTTTCTATTGTATCATAAAGAATGCAAGAAGTCACTAAGAAATCTTGTGACAAGCTTTGATAGCTCATTAGCCTATACAACCATTGTTATGTTAACCTCTGTCCTGGACAAAAACTGAATTATTTTCTTCTTTTTCTTTATTTAAACTCAAACTTTACTGGCCCAGTTTACTTGCCTTTTTTGTCATTTTCATAAGTTTCTTCTGAACTAGACTTAAGCGGTTTTAAAAATCAAAACATCCGTTTTAATTCTCAATATCAATTTATCAAAATCAACCGAATAATAAACTGTTCATTTCAGTAGTAAAAGCTACGGGAACCTTCTACCCGTCGTCTCACCTTCGAAGCAACACATCATCGCCCAGGAGTATCTACGACGCTTCCCCATCTAAAGATATGAAACTCCGCATAGACTATGACAAGAAACCTTTAGACCAAAAGCCCACAGGACCGACCATTCCTCCATCATGTCACGATCAAAACTGCACATTGAATAAAAATGCTGGTGGAATGAATTTGCATTATCATTGCCCTCATTGTGGTCAGGCCTATGTGGACTTGAAATTGCTATTCAGTCATATGGTCAAGAAACACAGCAATTCCATGGATTCTGGTCCAGTTGGCTTGGCTGCTACTAAGGTGAGTTTTAATATGTACTTACTACTTCCGTTGATATTTATTTCCGCAGAAAATCCTTTTTAGGTACTTCATTTTGGGAACACATAAGGAACCTACATGCCAAATTTCAAATCTCTAGACCCAGTAGTTTGGGCTGTGCGTTGTATATATCGCAATATATCAGTCAACTAGTCAGTCAGTGTCATATGTCCTCTTTTACATATTTGGAAGATTTTGTTATACTCGGTATTTTATGCAAATCCGGCCTCGTTCTACTTAATCTTTCTTTCATCATTACGAATTTGTGATTCATCCTGTTAGCTTCATATTTATAGGATAAAAGAATTTTTTGTACGCCTTCCCATGTCCGTCACGGGGTAGACCTCAGTTAAAGCATACCGTCTGAAAACGTTCAGTTATATGGCTTAGTGATGGAACTGAGATATGTAACAATGATTGCCTAAATATTCACTTGATTCTATAAAAAAGATACAGACAGTACAATGAGCTTGTTTCGTGACAGGAGACGTTGGAACGGGAGTACCCTGAGATCTCCATCCTGCCATCCACCGCCGCCGCCAGCCAGCCAGAGCCCAGCCAGAGGCCGCCCAATCCTGCTGAACAGGTACTGTCAAATGTAAAATTTGTACATTTTCATAGCAGTTTCGTAACTTGGAGTTAATGGAAAGCTATACTTGGAAAATTTCTAGTCTGTTTCACGTGGTTTTCTTGACTTTAGAATAATGTACTCTCTCTCTCTCTCTTTCTCTCTCTTGGTAATATAAGGGTACAAAGCACATTAATCTTGGGTAACAATCATGACCCAAGCTTGGTTGATCGTCTTGTTATTACAATTACAGAAGTCAGTCGAGAGTAGGTTAGTTTAATTATCCAACTTACCAACTCCTGGATTGCGGTCATAGGCGACTCCTCAGGACTTTCTTAAAGAGTACTTATCATAGACCTAAATCCAGATACCACAAGAAGGATGCAACCAGAATTCACATCAGAAGAAGACGAGTGACTGAAAAATCCTATATTTGCTCTTTGGTATATCATATCCGTTACTTTATTTTCAGGTTCAAGCAGTTCAAAGCCTCCTTCTCCAGCAATACCTCGCTGGTGGCCGCAAGGGCAGTCTTCAGGAGCAGCTGAAGATGCAGCAGCAATACACGGCTTCTCTCGCCGGTTTGCCTGGATTGGCTCAAGTGGCTCTATTTTCACAGGGGTGAGTATTTGATGAATGTATAGCGATCATCCAAGTGCTGACATCGCGTTTTATTTTTAGAATTATGTCTTTCTGGTTGTTTGTCTGTCTATCGGTGTGTTTACTGAATGCGGTTTTTTAGATGAGTTAGGCTTGAAACTGGTGTACGGAAAATTCTCCCCCATAATGCACATATTGCACATTATTAATTAAGGCTTATTTAAGAGCAATACAGAAACCCAGCATTTTCAGAGAACTTTTACGGCAAACGAAATCGCGAGCATCAGGTAATTTACGTATAAACTTAAGAGCACTATGTAATATTTAAGTTTATTTTCAGAGGGTCTCCGTTCCCCCTGTACCCGGCGATGCTGTATCCGCCTGAGCTGCTTCTAGAACAGAGCCTGCTGCAGGGTCACGGTCTACCTCCAGGGTTGGACAAGGAGGCTGAGATGTTGGCTAAGACGTAAGATTCACCTCTATAATTTGTAACCATAGTTTTGTCTCCACTACAAGAGTATGCTTTTATAACAGC
Source organism: Amyelois transitella (assembly GCF_032362555.1). Taxonomy (NCBI): domain Eukaryota; kingdom Metazoa; phylum Arthropoda; class Insecta; order Lepidoptera; family Pyralidae; genus Amyelois; species Amyelois transitella. The sequence continues at coordinate 2,732,975 of NC_083528.1, read as the reverse complement.
TAGATATGTTTTGATACATGGAGAGAGGAGTGATTTTGTCAGAAATTGTTATGCTATCAAGTTTCTCTTGGTGCTTTTTCTTGATTTTGGGAAAGGGCCCAGGGTTTAAAGACTTTCTTTAAAATTCTGTGCCGCTGAAACGGGTAGAATCTACCAAATATTATGTTGCATGTTTGCATTTCATATAATTCTCAAAAACATAACACAATCGACAAGGTTTTGAATCAAATAAGTACTTAATCTATTTAATTCAGAATCAGGTTTTTAATCTTATGCCATAGCAACATATGTGTATGTATTTTTTTTGTTATCTATTTTTATTATAGTAAGTTACTATATGTATGTATGGCTATTGGTCTTCTTTCTTCTTTCTTTCGCGTTGCATTAAACTTTATATAATTAATATAGGTATTTGACGTACTTACCATGCATTACATTATACATTACACCTTAATGTCGCCGAGCAAACTTGGTCGCTCATTGTGATATGATTCGAAACGTCCAAGATAACTTTATCTTGGAAGTTGCGTTACGTGCGCGTTTAAACCTGTATTATTTGTAAATACTAAAAATAAAGTAACTAAATGTATATTTGTTTATAAAACAATAGTAATGTCGGCAGGCGGCGGGCGGGGGGTGCGCGCGCGCCGCACATGCGCGTGCTCAAGGACGAGCCCATCCCCGACGGCTACCTGCGCTTCCGCTTCAACGAGGACTGCGCCTACCAGCACTGCGGCTACAGGTCACTGCCCTGCTATTGTTACACGGATACATACATATACTTCGGGACGGGACTAATAACCAGCAAAAACTTGAAATAACTATAAAAAAATATGTTGAAGATCTAGTAGGTTTATAAACTTCGGTTTGCCGCCACATACGTACACACATATATAATCACGTCTATATCCCTTGTGGGGTAGACAGAACTAACAGTCTTGAAAAGACTGAAAGGCCTCGCTCAGCTGTATGGCTTCTTGATGGAATTGCGATCCAAATAGTGACAGGTTGCTATGCAGGAATTTTTAATCTTTCAGAAACTTTCAAAAGAAGCAGAAATAATAATCTTGGCTTTGGAGGCACGTTAAAAGTTAAGGGTGAGGAGAGGACCACGGAGTCGGGGGGGGGGGAAGCTAGTTATTAATATTAGAGACACATTAAGAGGACTTACGAGGTTCTAAACTCAACAATCAGAAGATATGAGACCATAGATGGCGCTGCTTTCAATCGTCTATCAAATGTAGAACAGATCACGATGTTCAAGATTGTAGCGAAGATAAGTGGGAGAGCCAATAACACTGCTTAGCACACATTACGGAAATCCAATAATTCAGATTTCTTAAACTGTTAGCATATATATTGGATTACAAAAATCAATCACAATTTTTTGAGGATCAAACTTGTGAACTGACTTCTTGACTAATTTTTTTTTCACAAATAATCGAAATTTATTTACTTCTGACAAAAATAATATATTATATATATATATATTACAGGGAGCATCAAACCCACTTCCATTGCACTCGCAAAGACTGCGGCTACTCATTCTGCGACAAGACGAGATTCGTACAACACACAGCCAGGCATGAAAGGTAAGACTTTACATGCAATATCCTCTTAAGAAGTGAAAAAAAAAGATCACATAAAATGATAGATCAAGTCTTCTATTTAGTGTTTGAAATAATCTGTACATTTGTATGAGGAATATGTACTGTACAGTCACCTGCAAAAGCAAAACAAAGAAAATAATTTTCCGTAAAAAAAAAAGATTTTTTTTATAGCATTTAATGTATGTCCCTAAAATGAATAAAATGTGAATGCGCAACAGGTGACGTCATCTTTCAATAAAGCACCGCAATATTTGGCAAATTAATAGCAACGAAAATCGTTATAATATTTTTTTTTAATCCTAACCCGATTTCTCATTTATTTTTGTTCTAATATTTTAAATCTCTTTGATACAATTTTTTTTAATATTTAAAAAAAAATTAAAAAAATTTTTTTTTTAATATTTTTAAATATAATTAATGTTCGTTTCAGACTGGACACCCTGATGGGCGGCGACTTCCAGCAGTACCGAGCCAACGTGTACTGCCAGCGGCCCGAGTGCCCGCACGCCTCCACATTCGGTAAATATCACAGTATGTTGTTTTTTTTACTCTTAACTTATTAAAGCCTTGATATGCGCAAAATACCCTCTGTTGTCCCTCTCCCACGAGATAATTTCTTCCCATCTCCCACTCCTTTCTTTCCATATATGTCAAATTTCAGCTTTCTATAACCAGTAGTTTCGGATTAGTAATTAATTTTTTATTTTTATGTAATGTACATTCGTCTACGTTTGAGATTTAAGAAATAAATAAAATAAATAAATATATACGGGACAAATTACACTGATTGAGTTAGCCTCGAAGTAAGTTCGAAACTTGTGTTACGAGATACTAACTCAACGATACTATATTTTATAATAAATACTTATATAGATAAACATCCAAGACCCAGGACAATCAGAAAAAGTTCTTTTCTCATCATGCCTTGACCGGGATTCGAACCCGGGACCTCCGGTGTCACAGACAAGCGTACTACCGCTGAGCCACAGAGGCCGTCAAAATCTATATTTGTAAATTGACGTCTGGTGAAAATGCTGCAGTGTAGTTTATTCCGCCGCTTCTTCTACACATACGAAATATATATATTTAAATGATGTGACGTCAATAAGTGATACCTCGTTTCCAATTTTGGAAATTAATCTATTCTGTATAAGTTGTTAGATTATTTCTAAAACTGAGATACAACATAAGTGTGCCTAAGTAGAAGAGTGATAAGTACGTTACGTTAGTTTCATAGGTCATTTCTATGAAAAATGACCTGTCACTATTTGAATCACAATTCTTTCTGTTGTCTCTGTTTACCCCTCAAGGGATATAGACGTGACCATATATATGTATGTATGTCATTTCTATCATTTGTAGCGTTTTAACTTTCTAAGAATAAACATACTAAAATAATATTTAATTCTGACTTATCTTTGGTGTAAAAAATTCAGAGAAAAAAAATTTATAATATTTTGCCTAGGTTTTGTTAATACTATCACATTATTCTCTAACGAACACAGGTTGACAAAATTACCATAAGTAAATAATGATATTTCCTCATCAGGCACAGGCCAAAACAAGGCATCTCACTTCCACTGCCTGAAGTGCGACTTCGTCTGCACCGACACCAACAAGGTGGTGGCCCATCGTCGGCAGCATCAGAAACTGGACACCATCCAGGCTGCTGGCTTCGAGAAGTTCCCTCCCAGTAAAGGTTGGTATAAATAATCTTTATCACCTCTGCGCATTTCCATTTGCACCACAGCTCTTCGAGGCCTGGGGTCGGCCTTCCTACATTTTGTACATACATACATACATGTGGTCACGTCTATATCCCTTGCGGGGTAGACAGAGCCAACAGTCTTGAAAAGACTGAATGGCCACGTTCAGCTATTTGACTTAATGATAGAATTGGGATTCAAATAGTGACAGGTTGCTAGCCCATCCTCTAAAAAAAGAATCCCAAGTTTGTAAGCCTATCCCTTAGTCGCCTTTCACGACATCCATGGGAAAGAGATGGAGTGGTAATTTTTGTATTGGTGCCGGGAACCACACGGCACCTACATTTTGTCTCTATACTTTTGCCCAGTCCGCGGCTCAGTTTTCAGACCATTCATCGTTGATATAAATGATTGTATAGACCAAACCACATAGATTAAACTAGCCACGGCCAATCAGAAACAGTTTGTGACCTGACTAAGGATTTAACCCTGGAACTTCAAAAGCATACTTTAAGACATAAACTTAAAGGTCATGACAAAAAAGCGAAACCAATGCACTACTCTCATGATTAGGATCTTTTACTTGGAGGGTTGGCAGAGGTTGATAGAAGGGACATCATTACTAGAGCCCTGTCTAAAGACTATCAGAAGCTGCACTCTATCCTGTCAAGAAACTGAGTGTCCGCCATAAGTAATATAATTAAAATTTAACTCCCAGCATAAAACTCCATGGTCATGTTAAGTCTGTCACATAACCAACTACGAATCATGGTTCTATTAGGTGCAAATGCTTTTTCCCAGTCCACTTTTACGACACCACGAATAGATTTTAGTTTAAATCTAACTTGCCGTACAACTACACGGGACTTAAAATGAGTTATTTATTTATTTTTTTATAATTAAACTTAGATATTTTTACATATTAAAGTTAAAGTAATATACTTTATTAATTTCATTTTGACAATAAAAAAATTAAAAATTAATATTTTCTTTGTCAGGTTGTGGCTACGAACCTCAATGCATCCACAGCAAGAAACAAACCCACTACCACTGTCTCCAGTGCGGCTCCGCAGTCCTAGGGCTCTCCCAGATGACCTCCCACAAGTACAAGCACCAGGAAGCGAACCTGGGGCCCTCCACCAGTGCTACCAACTGACCCACTCTGTATATAACCTTTGTATATAGTATTTACTGTAGAAACGATAAAGGTGTTTGTTTAATTTCACGATTCAATTTCAAGTCACAAGGAGCGATTCGTGACTGAATCATTAAGTAAAAAAATATTATAAATGGTATTTTATGATTTAACTTCAAGATTCAATTTCGAATGAGTTACACTGTGTGATTTGTAATTGAATCGCTAAGTAAGAATTAGCCTTACAGAAATTAAATGAAACTAAACAATTTAAGACTTGAATTAAGATTTGGTGTCCCTCAATATTGTGCCTTATATGCAAAATGACGGACAAAACAATTTATGATATTACAAATTGTGTGAGGCGTCTATGGCAATAAATTGAATTTATTAGTCGATTCGAGTGGCAAGAATTGTGCCAAAACAATGTTGACTTTTGAAATTTTATGCATGAAAATAATGTTTAAAAACGAATGTGTTTTGCTTACAAATTATGTAGAATTATGATTTATATTAATATAGATAGTGTTGGACGAACAAAAGAATTTAATTGCGAGTTGCATGTTAAATGTAAACGTGTGTATTACCTTAATCCCGACCAATCGTAGATGTAGTTATATAAAATATTTATATTTATTACTTCACCGTGAGAAAAGACATTTTTACGAATAGTATTATTAATTTAGACTTCGTAAATAAAAAAGAAGGCAATAATTGGGATAGGAAAACCATTTTGTGCCTGGAAAATTAAATTACATGACAATATGCATTGGTTTGCGATAATTTCTGATAGGCAGCCAGACATTTCAGCACTCAGGTAATCAGACCTCAGTAAACCTATCAGAAAATATCTCAAAATTTGCATGACGACAAACAAACAATATTACTATTAAAAAAAAACTATTTAAAAACGTCAATTCTATGAACAAAAACATTGTAAATAAGATTAGATTTATTATATATAAAGTCTATGTTAATAAAAGTATAATTGTTAATTGGATATTGGTAAAAGTATTGTATAAAAATCTCAATTGGACACTGTACAGGTATTTGAGTGCTAACGTTTGTGATTCATGAGGTAGCCATATAAATGCCATGTTAACTTTTAATACTAAATTATCCTTTGAAACAGTATTAGCTGTATCCTTATAACCTTGCATTCCTTTGTTATTCCCGGCGTCCGACTCGAGCCGACCCATTAGTTTTAGAAAGTGATCATTGATCATTTTTGTTTTTTATTGACCAAAACAGTGTACCCTATTCCTAGCTTGTATCAGTATTTTAATAGAATAAGGACTATCCCGTTGTTCCTATTATCTGTAAAACATTTCTATGTGACAGTCACAGAAACTATACCGGAGATTATTTTTTATAAGAAAAAAATTAATGCACTTCTCTCTGTGACTGTACTACGCATGGACGTTCAAAAACTGTCATAATTTTTTTCTGTATTTTACTTTTCAATGTTTTTCATTTATTATATTAAGCCACAAACAAAGGAAATGTAGTATTTCTTCATATTATTCTTCCAAAATATAGCCCGTGCCATATTGTTAGTCACGAAGATTGAAGTCTGAATAACTTCAACTTGTAACCTTTTTCGTTCAATGTTTCATTTTATTAAAAAAATGCATTTTTTTCGTATTTTTCCAATTGACAATTTTTAAGAAAATATCGTGTCATATAATTAAGTGTTCCCAAGGAAATCGAATATTGCAATAAAAATACTTCAATATTGGTTGTTACTCCTTTGTTTTGTTATCTAATTTTATGTACAACATTTATTTTCTCTCTTTTAAGTTTTTCATCTTTCACAAACAATTTTTTTAATTTAATCGCGTATTTATATTTAGTGCACGTAGCTTTAATTTTAGTTGTCATAAATTAATATCTCACTGATAAATGGAGTGTTGATAACATTTTTATAAAATTAAGTGTACTCGTACAAAAAAATAATTAAATATCACACTCGAAGCTAAGCTTTGTCAAGCTGCGCGAACATACGTCTATGCATGCAACTTTAAAATTTGTTTATAAGCTGCAATTAAAAGCGATAATAGCTTAATTAGCTTAGTTTAGGGAAGTGATGTGCAAATTAAGGGCTGGATACAATGTAGGCGTTTGTCCTGACAACAATTGGTATTTACTGAAATAGTATAGTGTTGTTTACCTCATGAGTTCTAGGAATTAAACGAGAATATCCAAGATTTGTTATTTTATTATTACACACCCAATTCATACACTAAAATCCCGTAAAAAATGTATTACTGAGATAAACAAAAAGACTGAGCAGATAAACAAAAAGTCAACTATCATCGTCATGGTCAAAACCCGAACTCTTCGCATCTTTGAGACACCAGGAACATGACGCTGGCCAAAGACATATAAATAACATGAGAAAGCGTAATGGAACGTAAAAACAACCTTCTACCAACGTTATGTTTGGCTAAATGATAGTTGAGATTCAAATAGTGAAGTTGCTAGCCCATCACCTTAAAAAAGAATCCCAAGTTATAAGCCTATCCCTTATAAACGCTAATGCTATGATAATCAAATTTCAAGTATTGTAAAACCTTGATTTGAAGTTCAGTGAAGCCATTAAACCAGTATTAAGACATCCCCTGATGTAGTAATTTCTTGAGCAACAAACTTCCCTGGTATTGCGCCACACTATGAAATTTAGGGTTGCCACCCTGTGTTACTTCCCGTTTATCCGAGACTTTTTCTGAAAATTGTTCAAGGAGTTAAGAAACTTCCCTAATTGGTATGAAATCAGAATTTATAACTAACTTTATATGGCTTACGAGTTTGCCAGTTTATATATTTAAGCGTAAACCATGCACTCCAATAAATGCTAAGATATGTTTATTTGTGGATAAAGTTATTAAATAAAAAATTATTTAATTCCGTTATAAATTACGACTACTTACTACGATCTAAGTGTGTAAAAGTCTTATAGGGAGCTTAGCTCACATATTTATCTCTTATTCACATCTTTGCATATTCCCAGTTGCACCTTCAGCCGTTATAGATTATTTTTGGCTGATAATTCGCTTTCCGATATTTTCCATTCCACTCTGTCCGTTTTATAGCATTTAAAGACCTTATGGGTTCTGTATGTGTATCTGAAGTTCTGAACCACGTATATAAAGGTGAGACCGAAGCATAACTCAATAACGGATTTTTACAACTTTATTTCAATCATCCAATACATACTGTAACACATGTACATAATAATTATCTGATTAACATGTGTTAATGATTCTATGGCGCATCGGTAGTACGTTTGTCTATGACCCCGGAGGTTCCGTGCTCGAATCCCGGCTAGGACATGATGGAAAACGAACTTACTCTAATTGTCCTGGGTCTTGGATGTTTATCTAAATAAGTATTTATTATAAAGTATAATATCGTTGAGTCAGTAACTCGTCACACAAGTTGGAACATATTTCGAGGCTAACTCAATCTGTGTAATTCGTCGAAATAAAAAAATATGTGATATTATTATATAAGTACCTATAGTATATTATGATACGAGTATCGAGAGAATACACTGCCCGGTAGGCAAGGTCGACTGATGCAATTTACACTGACGGCACTCGCCACGCCATCAAATACGCTAGCTTGTTTTCTGTAAACAGTACAGTACTATTTCCGTACAAATATTAAGTTAATCTTATACATACATACATATAATCACGTCTATATATCCCTTGAGGGAATACATAGCCAACCAAGACTAATAGGCCACGTTCAGCTGTTATGAGATTCAAGTGACAGGTTGCTGGCCTATCGCCTAAAAGGGGAATCCCAAGTTTATAAGCCTATCCCTTAGTCGTTAAGTCAATTATTATTAAAGGTTAATAAACAACTCAAAAAATAACACAAGTTTCGAACTTCATTTAATGCTTCCTCAATATGTTCGATATGTTTAAAAAAATCTTAACACATAGGCCTCCAAAAACATCGCTTAGCTCTCTCGCTGTGATTCCACCCTTACACTTATTCTTTAGACTCTTTCGTGACTTAATTTGTTTGGAAACAAATAATATTACGAAAGTCACAAAGTGAAGGATTCGCTTGCCATGGCCAGGTCATTTAGTAAATAAATCTTACCTACATATGAACAAACAAAACAAATTGAGCAAGCTCATAGTATTAACGAGCATCGTGTGGTTTTCGCCACCTTAGAAGACAACTTTTACCTATGGATGTCGTAGAAGGCGACAAGGGGAATAGAAGCACATCATCTTCTGCAATTTCTTCCAGGCAACCACAAGGACATTTCGTGAGAGAGAATTGGCTGCGGGGTAGTCAGAGAATTTTAAGAGAATAGCTACCTACTAATAATCGACGTACAAATAGATGTTTCTTGAAACTTACATAAATATAAATACAATAAATATACGTATGTAAGTACTTACAGAGACAGTACATGACTCTTTTGTAGTTAAATAGTTCTCTTTAGTCGTCTTTAAGTACCTAGCAAGAACGAGAATAACTACAGCATCACTTACTGGAATGGTTAGTATAAATCTACTGTTTTATAATAATCTTATTCCAAATCTTTCGGAATCGCGATGTGGCATCGTGTTTATTATAAACGATTCTTCGTAGCGCGACTCAAAGGACACAGAGATTACATACATTATATGTAATCTGAGGCATTACTATGTTGGTACATGTACCAACATGTAAAATGTGCACGGGCCCATAGAGTCCCGGTCATATGGGAGGCGTTCATGGGGCCGAAGCCAACACGAAGAGGCCCTTTGGTACCTTTTGTTCTAAAGTGAGATGGCTGCAGCTATTGAGATCTGTCCCATGATGAATCATTGGGATACACCAACGGACAGCCGTCCACGGCTGCCTATCAGGCCAGGGAGGGATTAACTTGGTCTGGGTCATACGGATGGGATGCTAGTGGATTTGATTACTGGACTATGGAGTGAGATACGGACATCTGCCTTGAAAATCTCTCACGTAGTTTTGATTAGGCAGATGGTGACTCGCTACTCATTGGCTATACAACAGCTATTATTATAATGCACTTGCCGTGTGATTTCCGGCACAAATGTAAAAAAAGAATAGAATCACTCCATATCTTTCCCATGGATGTAATAAAAATCGACTAAAGGATTGGCTTATAAGCTTGGGATTCTTCTTGTAGGCCATAGACTAGCAACCTGAGACTTATATCTAAACGCGCGAACTTAGCGCCACCTGTAAAAGAATACAGGTTTTTGCAAATACCACGGGAACTTAATAATAAAAAAGCGTGAAGAGACAACAAACATATATACTTATTTTCGCATTTATGATATTATTGGAGATCACTGCAAACTCCTCGTAAAAGCTTAACGATTCGATAAGTAATCAGTTTTTCGTACACGTCTTGAACCTACGCATTCAGCCGAATGAATATGACCGTGTGGAACCATGATCTGAGTGACAATAACTTTCTAAAAGAACTCACTCAGAAGTTAAAATTTTTACTAATTTTTGATGTTCCAAGTTTTCAATGGTCGCTTTCTGGCAAAGAACACCAGTGGTCTGACTGCTGACATTTTAAATCACACCTCGACTTGTACCAATGACTCTGAGGGTTCTCCTGAGGTTGTGTACATTAGTTTGAGTGCTGACCGATGTTCTTAAGGTGAGGTAAAACATAAGTACCCTGCACATTCAGGCAACTGGATATAGCCTTTACACAATATGGGTCAGGTTCCCTCTAAATTTTCATAGGTCAGACGGTAATTGCTTCGTGTTAAAACCACTTAAGGATCGTGCTTCACGAGAGCTGGAACTTGTGACGTGGTACCACGTCGCAAGTATGAGTGATGAGAGGTAATATAAAATATATAGAATAACAACAACCTTTATTGGGACTAGTTTAACAATTTTTAAAAGGGCGTGGGCTTAGCTATAGACACGAGATCCAGCAAGTAGCCGCTTGAGGATAGAGAACTACTCGGTGAGCGTTGAAGTAGACCAAAGACGAAGGAAGGAATATATAGGATTCTGGGCGGTGAAGACCGTAGCGGCACGACGTCACAAACTAAGGTTAGAAGGATGATGATTGAGGAAAAGCACAAGTACAAATTGATCTCATGGATGTCGTAATAGGCGACTAAGGGATAGGCTAATAAACTTGGGATTCTACTTTTAGGCGATGGCCGAGCAACCACCGAGCATTGGCTCTGTCTACCCCGTAAGGGATAAAGACGTGTTTGTATGTATGTTTGAACTTGATGCTTACAGCAATAATACCTTATGGTTTTGATTTACACTATTTTTAGTAAATTTTTTGTTGTTGTTTTTTTTCTTATTTACCAAACATTTTCTCAATAGTTTAACAGAAGGCAGTGTAAACTTAGCCTAAGGAAGATTATGAATAACAATAACTAAGTCTGCTCAGGAGTAAGTAACTATCTTTATTTGTCAAAAAAAAAACACCAATTAATATACATTTTAAAACATTAATTATTATTAGGTTATTTGTAAAACTATTTTAAAAATATGCGCGGTCTAAGAGAACTTCATCTCCTAATACATAAGATCGCAAATAGTCTGACACAAAATTTATTGTCATTAGATATAATTATTGTCAAATGGCCGCGCTGTTAATACGTACGTCCATTTTAGTAGCTACATTATATTTTCTTATTGTCTTATACCATCCAATAATTTTCACCAATGTTTTTTTTTCCTTCACGAAGGTATTGCTACCAATTGGCTGGTATGAATGAGTCTTTACCTGGCAGGCGATAAAATACTTGGTACCTATTTAAAAAGTTAATGGCTGGATTCTAATTTAAAATTTGAATGTGATTATTTAAAAATATGGAATCTGTGTTGCTATTTTATCACTTACTAAATTCTGGGGAAAATATTATTATTGAGATATTTCAGATGGTTATTAGTAATTATTAAAATACTTCTATTAATAATAATACTGATATGGTTAATTATATGTTTGCATTGTAACCTTCATGATCGTATAGATATGTAACTACGAATTCTACACTTACAGAAATGATTCATATTTCATTAAACACCTATTTAAATTGCAATACGCTTTCAATAAACACTACTCAATGTTTTATCCACTAACTACCTAACTATCAATGACATTTTCAAAAGACAATGAAAATAATTTGTAAAATTCTACATAATATTGTTAGAAAATTATATATAAATAAAAATATGTATAGATATCTCGCTAATGCGCAACATTTAGGATAGGACATGTTCTACAATTGTCCGTTTATAATATAATAAATAGAGATTAATGATCATTGACTCGCATAAAGCCATAATACATGTGTTTATATAATTTTAAAGCCAAATTTTATAGTCTGTGAGGTTATGTCGACTTTTGCGTCGATACTTATTAAGTCGATAGTTGATTAAATATAATAATAAATATGTATAGTACACAAATAGGTAACAACTTTCTTAGAATTACAGCCTTCACTTTCAGTGCGAATCCATTCATATTAAGTAAATATTTGTTCGTAAACATTGTAGCTGGCTGGATTGGATAATAATAACCTTATGAAGTTTCGAAACTTCTTTGTAACTTTATCGAGGAGATTGACGACTATTTTCTTTAAAACAATGTTCATTGTTTTTATAATACTAAAAGGTATGTTTGTTATATTGCCGATTCATTTACTAATGTTTCGATATCTTCCCGCCTTGAAACCCTACCACAACAGGCTGTCCCCAATCCTACGTCTAAGATCCATTAGTACACAATAATAAGCCGCGCGAGGCGCGCCAAACGCTAATTTACAATTAACTATTACATAAACATGAAACATTTAAATGTAGTTAAAGCATTTATCTGTCAAGCTTCGGTTGTGAAATAAATTTTCCGTGGTGTTTCGCATGAAACACAATGTATTTTTGTGAGCTTCACACACAGCCGAAACCGACATAGCCGTCTCGAAGGCTTTTGAAGATTATAATTACATGATATCTATTTACTTAGTGACTAATCACAACAATAATTATGTATATATTTTGTGGATAAATTTACTACGTTTACGTAGAATTCAGATAGTTCAGCCTAGGTATTCATGTAGCATTATTCAATACAGGATAAGTCAGTATTATACTGTCAAGTAAACAAATAAATTATTAAAGACACTATTTTGCATTTTCAATACAACAGTCTGCGTACAACATACACAAATACACGAATTAATTACAAATTATTTAATATAAGTTTATATTAATGAGTTAAAAATAATGGTAAATCATTTATTTATATCTACGTCAAAAATGAGCAAGTATCTAGTACTAAAATATTTCACAATAAATTGAGAGGGAAGAAACACTTCGCTTCGATTCAGAGGTCGTCGGGCTCGGACTGCACCCCGTCAAAAGTTAAAAAGTAAAACTATATTTTTTAAATTGTCATCTTAAAAAGTCAGAGAGCGTGGAAATCGAAGCGAAAAGCTGGAAACACTTGGCCGACTGCTCACCGAAACAAATTGCCAATGCCAATTTTTTTTTAATTTAAGTAATTATTCATAAACAGATAATATTCTAAGTATTTGCTCTTAAATTCTAAAAAACACCAATTGTAAAACACACATAATTATACAGTTTATTGTCAGAATTTCGAATTGTCTCAAATTTTATTGTCGAATTAACTTTTAGGAAATTGACGGTGGTTATCTACTTTACGTAATTGATCGAATTTGTATACGAATGCGTATTATTGTCGCATTTGGAAGTATGTACCCCTTGGACTAAAGGAGATACAAATCTTAAACCTATCGAAAAATACAATGCGAATGTTCAAGGGGGTATATTAAAGACTGAATATCTACATAGAAAATGGATAATAAATATAAAAATATTGCAGTTTATGCTGAAGCTCTCGTCAATGGACAAGCAAAGCGATAGATATGATTTCGATATGGTGTTATTTCCTTCCGAAATCTCGTAGAACGTTGTACATAGTACCCTTTATTTGTGAAGGGTAGGGAGAGTTCAATACACGTAGGGGAGGTATTCAGGGGCTGCATAGTCGAAGTAGGGGTGGTAGAATGTGCGGCGAACCGGCGGCAGCATCACATCAGAGTAACGAGAGAACTGGGACACTTGGCGACTGCCTGATGGCGGTTTCCTGAAAATAAAATATATATATTTATATATATATATGTTTTAATAAAGATTAAGAAATGGACAAGCTAAAATACTCAGTATCCATACGATGAACGATGACAAAATAATAAAATCCTTTGTTTATTTATTTTTCTAAATTTCGGTTCAGTTTGAGTTCATCAATGATTTCATGTATTGTATTATCGTGATTTGAGACTTTTTGAGAATGTCCTAGTAAAAGGTCAGGTCAAGAGACAAGCTTGGATAAAAAGATGCCCACTTGCTGTGTCGGCCAGTTGGTTCATCGGCAGAGTATTCAACTTGCAGTGGTTGAAGACCACGTGGCTCCTGCTCCCCATAGCTGCCATACACGTAGTCATCGCTGGAACAACAACATTACATCATTTATTCCTGAAATTTTGAGTTACTATTATCACACTTCGATCCACAAACTTTTCCACGATATTCTTACAAACTAATGTAGCGTCAGTAGGTCAATCAATTAGCACTAATACATAAAAAATGTTTGCAACATCCGAAAGGGTAAATATGAAGATCTGTTATACATAATATTTAAGACCTTGTTGTACTCATATTATGCAAATAAAAGTTTGAATTTGAATTTGAAAATAATTTGGTTAGACTTTTTTAACCAACTAATATACTGCGACCTCTGTCGCTCATTACAGTTTATAAGTATACATTTCTAACAATCAAATAATTCAAGCAAAGTCCAAATGAAGCCTACTTCAACTGAAAAACCTATATGACATCTTCGTAGTTTACGACGACGTCTTGTTTTAAAAAGTCAATTTATACTATGACTCTCATAGAATTCGAATCCTCAACTTACGATATATTTAATTTACATCCTACACCAGTAAACTTCGCGCCACAACTATCCATTTTATATCTGTCTTCGTGCGGCTGAAGATATTAATATCAGTTTCATCTCTATTGCAGGCTTCACAACGGAATTAATTTTAAACTCATTGAAGTATAATAGTTGGAAACTTCACGATCTCGATAGCAAGTTAATTATGATTGAATAATATTACAAATATTTGATATTCTTGCTCTAATAGAAGCGTCTTCTTATCTCTTATCTGCGCAAGAATAATAACGCTTATCGGATTCAATTCCGTTTGAAGCGTCCAAGAAACTTATTTCTGTCGTATTTTCATACAAAAATTTAAATCATCAACGTAATCAGTCGTTATCAAAACGGTGCGCAAGAAAATAATCTCCTCAAACAAATCCAGTGATAAACCGATCAATACAAATCTCCGTCGAGCGCAGGCATTTTCTACAAATTCCCTGACGTTTTAAAAACGTCGGATTATACCTGCAAACAGTTTTAATTTTCTTTCATCCGCTTAGAGGAGTGCCCTTAAAGGGTGTTCTTGCAGAATCGGGGAAAATCTTTTAAGCTGGCTACACTGTTTTGTGGTGTCTACGTTTTTCGCCGATTTTGTGTTTTGGGTGTTTCAAAATTGCTGACTAGTACTTTGTAATTTAATTTTCTGTTTTAGCTCCCTAAAGAGTAGGTCGAATGTATGTTGTTATTATATTGAATATAAAGGCTTAATATTATTATGAGTATACAATTTAAAACTCCACTTAACGATAAAATAGTGCAAGAATCGTAAATCAAGAAGAGGAGCTGATCAAAATATGAGGAAGAGCGGTGAGGCATCTGAATCTACTGTTGGGGGTTGTACGGAAAACAAAAAAAAATTGAAACAAAACCAAATAAAATTAATTTATATTGTATGCAAACGGGAATTAACCCGAACATACCCTTTTTTTCCTGACGTTTCGACGGAGTTGCCCCGACCGTGGTCACAATATAACAACGCGAAAGTACTTAAACGTATTTGTAACTATTATTTTACTTGAAAAATATATGGTGTTTCCGAATGGATACCACCACCTCGGCATAGTTGAGTGTTGCCTTCACTAAATTTGCTTTACGAAAATATTAAATATTGTGTGTGTATTGTGTTATACTTAAATACTGTGTCTACAATCCCGAGTTCATTAGCTTTTCCCTTAGTCGCCTTTTACGACATCTATGGTAAAGATATGGAGTGGTCCTATTCTTATGTGCCGAGAACCACACAAAAAGAAGTAAAAAATAAAGAACTTGTAGACATGCACCTTCGTCCCGAGGCTATATCCTTCAGCTCCTGTTTCTGCTCGGTGTCGTACTTCCTCTGCAGCTCACGCACGTGTTCCTGTCTGATCAGCTTCTTCAGAGCCTCGAATCTGTAACAGAATAGTTTAATTTTTTTTTGTTCCAATATTTTAATGTTAAGTTTATTTTGGTTAACACTTATCTATTATCTGAAGTGATAAATGAAAATCGCCGGTTGGAGTGCTGAAAAGAACATTATTATAGTAACATACATACATATGATCACGTCTATATCCCTTGCGGGGTAGACAGAGCCGACAGTCTTGAAAAGACTGAATGGCCACGTTCAGCTATTTGGCTTAACGATAGAATTGAGATTCAACTAGTGACAGGTTGCTAGCCCAGCTGCTATAAAAAAGTATTCCGAGTTTGTAAGCCTATCCCTTAGTCGCCTTTTACGACATCCATTGGAAAGAGATGGAGTGGTCCTATTATTTTTTGTATTGGTGCCGGGAACCACACGGCACGGCATTATAGTAACATAGATGTATGTTTGTCGCGAAACGCCTCACCACTCTGGAGAGGAGTCCCGGGTATACTTTTGACCATAGATCGTGGATTGGGTGAGATTGATCGTGGATCGATCATGGTTACACATCCAGTTACTTGAAGGTGCAGGTTTCTTCATGATGTTTTCCTTCACCGTAAGAGCATCGATTAGTATTCTTTTTATTACTTCGAAAAGAGTCATTGGTACATGTCCAAGGTGGAATTCGAACCTGTGACTTTTTGAGCTACTTGTATTTTAATCGGGCACTTTGCACCTTACCGTTCGACCACCAACGCCCACAACTCCAACTGTGATAAACCAATAATTCTGTTCATTTGCATTCCAGTGGGAATTTCGAGAAAGCCTGAATTACTGCTCGTGTAAATAATACTTTCAAAACGCTACTCCTACCTACCAATAATAACTCATTTATAACATAATAAAATAAAATGAGGTCTATTTTTTGGTCATCAACAACTAAATAGCCAACGCCAACCTTTTTTAGAATAATTAATAATAAAAAAATATATATTAACTATGGTAACGTGTAAAACAGCCTTAATCTCGACATTCTCTTGAAAAAAATTGTTTATTAAAAAAAATATACTTTTTGAATTCGAAAATGGAATTCAGATTATGAATTCCGGAGGGTCCTGTTTGAAGACCCTTTAAATTAAGTTTGTTTCTTGCCAGAATATAATTTTTTTTTTCTGAAATCTGCGTGGGAAGACTTTATGCGCTACCGGAGGCGGGAGGTGTTTGATCGCCATTCCAATCTCTTTCCCTCTTACAGCATGGAAAATAATATAATCACTTAAGTATGTTAATTTATATTTAAAGCTTATCTTATCTTAATAGCTTATCATAATTAACTTTATTAAGATAATTTGAATTGTATTGTATTTTTTTCTATTGTTACATGTGATTTGCTCCTTCTCACGGATGTCGTAAAAGGCGACTAAGTAGCCATGCCATCGCCTAATGATCGCCCGAGTCTCTTATCCTGAAGACCTCCAAGTTTTGTTTATTTGGTTCAAAATACAAATTTAAAATATTTTTTTTAAATAGGTATATTGTAAATTACATGCAAATATGTACCAAAAAGGGAGACCTTTTCACCGACCGGGAGATCGACCTCAATGAAAATAAAAAATAAAATAAAATAGATTAAGACTATGGTGGCGTTACACTCTGTGTAGGAATACAACATACATACCATCACGACTATTTCCCATTGGGGTAGGCAGAGACTTTGGATTTCTACTTCCTACGATACTTACTCCTGCTTACTTCGCTTACAAAAATATTAAATAAAAAGCAAGAATAAATAAAATAAGATAAATAATGGGTAGTCTCCCCCCACCTGTCCCGCTGCGGAGGCACCATGAAGGTCTGCCTGGGTCTGGAAGGCCCTGGGTACCGGAGGATCTTTCCCGAGGTGTGTGGTACATTCAGCATGCCGAACATCTGCAAAGAAAATTATTATAAGTACAACTAAAAAGTACTACATATATATACGAGTATATATATGTATTATATACATGTATATAATATTTACAACAAGTATATATATGTATATACGTATATTATATAGTGTTTAGTACTTATATACATATAATTATTAATAATTTATGTATATTTACCATTAATTATGTAGAAATTTATTGTTTATCAAAACGCATCCTCAATGCTTTTTATGTGTGCTGTCTTTTTAATTATGGATGTTCCTTTATGTTTTGGTTGATGGAAGAAATCCCAATTGGGATAAGTCCGCCATTGTACATATTCTTCTAAATCCACTAACTGTTTTGTAATTTGGTATATATTTATTTTTATGTGCAATAAAGCGTTTACAAACAAACAAACGAACTATAGTTTTAGTAGAAAACATTAAATTTAAAAGCCCCCGCTAATTTTGAAACAGTGTTTTCTACAATACTAGCCCTTTTACCCATATTGCGGGAGTGTACGTAAAAAAAATAACTTAATCAGATTTTTTGTGGTGGCGGCCATCTTGGACCGATTTCAATCAAACGAACACACTCTCAACTATAACCAGATATATAATAAGACCGTTTTTTTATCTTTTTGATTGATACATACATACATAAAATAACAACTATTTACCGGAGGTAGGTATAGGCAACGACTACATCTTAACACCTGCCACGATCCTTGCATACTTCTTTCGCTTCATCTACATTCGTAACTTTCTTTCATGCAAACTAGTCAGTATCGGGTACTCTTAAACTGACCTTCTGCCATTGGTTTTTAGAAATCGGAATTGTCTTATTATTTAAATTTATATGGTATACTATGGGTAACCGTATATTATAACCTATTACGATTTTTTTGGGAAATTAAATTACATACATACATATGATCACGTCTATATCCCTTGTGGGGTAGACAGAGCCAACAGTCTTGAAAAGACTGATAGGCCACGCTCAGCTATTTGGCTTAATGATAGAATTGAGATCAACTATAACAAAAACATAAAATTAAAAATAAATCGGTCGCATCAGAACTTTCCATTTTTAAAGTCAGTTAAAAACCAATATATTTTTAATAACGCTACAACACGCTTACAACCTGAGACATAAACGCTTAAACAAAATTTATTAGATAAATATGGAAGAAGTCGCTAGGAACAAAATATAAAATACGTAACAAAATAATGCTAAGATTCCCTGACTACAGCGCCCCTAGCGGACAATCATTTAATTATAATAAAGTAACAGTACCCACATATTATTACGTCTTTATCCTCTACGGGGTAAACAGAGGCAATAGTATTAAAAAGACTGAAAAACAAAACAGAGATTCAAATAGTAATATTTTTCGTTGCTATAACTATTCGCCCAATAGACGAATGTCAAATTTAAGCCTTCCCCTTAGTCGCCTATGACGACATCCGTGGAAAAAAGATGAAGTGGTCCTATTCTTCAATGCCGGGATCCAACATGTATTAATGTTAACTGTAGTAGACAAAAATTGTACTTAGTAGATTAGCTCCCATATATGTACTTACATAATGAAATTAATGATAATATGATTTTTTTTTATTTATTAGAAATGTAAATAAATAAAAAAAAAATTAAAAATTAAATAAAAATACTTTTCAAAAAGTTATCATGAGCGACCCTGCCAGGATTCGAACCTGGAATCTTCTGATCCGTAGTCAGACGCGTTATCCGTTGCGCCACAGGGCCAGTTGGATGGCATGCCGAAATTACAGTACAAGTGTCTTAAAGCTTGATATCTTACATTTATTTTTATTCATTGTTCATAATGGCGAATACTGTGCAGTATTTTACAAAATATATCTTCTTATATATTTTAAACTAGCTTTCCGCCCGCGGCTTCGCCCACGTGTAATTCGGTTATATATAGCGTTTTTTAATGATCTCGACAGGGCTTTTTCTTCCACAGGCTGAAATCTTGTTACAACTGGAATTAAATATAGCCTGTGTTACTCAGGGATGATGTAGCTTTCTAATGGTGAATGTTTGAAATCGATTCAATAGTTTCGGAGTTTATCGATTACATGTGTAAACAAACAAACATATAAAAAAATAGATTGTTCCTCTTTATAATATTAGTATACATACAAATCTATATAGAAAAAGTAAAGCGAGACAAAATCATTGTCTCAAAAGAAAAAAAAAACAGGATTTATAGGACGAAGAGGCCTTACAGGATTTCCTTGTAAACAATATTTTTAGTTTTTTTATTATTTACCAGTATGAACAGGTTAGAGGGAGAGCTGACACGCGAGCAAGCAACATACAGTTGTCCATGAGAGAAACAATCTTCTCTTAAATCAACACCAGCGACTTTAAAAGTTTGCCCTTGAGACTTATTTATCGTCATCGCAAAGCAAACTTTTAGAGGAAATTGAAGGCGCTTAAATTCAAATGGAAGGTCATTGGGCATTAGAGGAATGCGCGGGACGAATACCGTTTCTCCTCGGGCACATCCTGTCAAAATAACGGCCTCAACTAAATATTTATGTAAGGCTTTGACTTGCAACCTGGTGCCGTTACACAATTTCGGTGGTTTCAGGTTACGTAGCAACATTACCGGTGTACCTTTTCGCAGTGCAAGCCTATGGTATGGAAGACCAGCTGGTTTAAGTGAATTTAAGAATTCGACCGGATAATTTGTAGCGTCGTCTGCATGGCATGGTGTGTCTATGGATTTATAAATCTTTTCTTCTCCGTCGAATGACTTTAAAAGTATGTCGTTAATAAATGCAGCTTGTTCGTTCTTCGGAGTCAAAATAGCTCGTTCGCAAAACCATTCTATAGGCTTGTCTTGTATGTCGGAAATACCTGGATAAATGTGTTGTATTAGCTCCTCGATGGTATATACTAATGTACACATATCTTCAGGGATGTCAAATATACCATCCCTGGTAGGATGTTCACCATTTCCTATTTTTAGAAGACTGGTTGAAAATATACCAGCCGTCGAATCACTCCCCAGATAGGCTCTCATGTTTTTAGTTAACGTTATACTTTTTACGGAGGACCACAAAATCGATCTTTTAAGGCATGCTTGTACTTCATCAGCACGAGTTCCCTTGGGTACCACCGGTAAGGTTTGTCTAAAATCTCCAGCAAACAGCACGGTTACGCCACCCATTAAATAGAAATATTAATTACGCCGAGATTTATGGACCGATTTACGTGATTCTTTTTTTGTTCGGTAGAGTATACTTTCATGTTGGTCCCGTTGTTACCTAGTCAGGATCTGATGATGGTATTCCAGGGAAATCAAGGGCAAACCTCAAATTTACAGGCAATTACGTTTTTGACAATTTCATAGATCTGTTTAAGTATTTGCGTCTGATAGTCATCATCCCATGTGAATGAGCTGATGATGGAAGGTACAACTCCACTACGGTTAGGAGTTGAAAGAAAATTCTTACGAAGTTATACGTACATGTGAGGCTATTAGGTTGACCTGATAATAAAAAGTAAATCTCATTAACGTTAAGAATTTAGGTGAAAATGGATGCGGACAAATTTCGTCTCTTCACTTGTTTCCTTTTAGCTGTTTGTATGGGTAGTGTTAACACAAAATAGGGATTTAAAGGCGTGATGTTATTAATGTTATGCATGTATGTACATAATTATGTATGTTATTATGTATGTTAAAGAGACGACTGAAAGTTGTCATACCAAGTCTTTTTTTTTTAAGGATGGGAAATCATCAAATGACCTCTCCCGCTCTGGGTGGAACGGAAGGGAGTGTCAGACTTTTACTGACTAAAACCCACGAGGAACGAGTTCCTTCAGTTGCCCTTTGCGTTCCGGGGCCACGGTATCTCGTTAGAACTTTCCCGCAGCCCCGGCTCAGTTTATCCCGTTTCCCCCCCTTGGGGGTTGACATTTCAAAAATCCCTTCTTAGTGCTTACTTATGTTACTAAAGGAACCTCTGTTCAAAATCTCAGACTCCTATACCGAGCGGTTTCGGCTGTGCGTTAATAAATCAGTCACCCAATCGCACCCCCTAAATCACGATTGGAGGGTAGTTTGAAAAAACTTATAATGTCAAACATATTTACTTGCCTATGTACGTGTTCATGCCAAGTTTCAAGTTGATAAACCCAAGGAATAAGATTTTTCATAGAAACGTTTTTACCCCTTTTCCCCCCCTTGGGGGTTGAATTCCCAAAAATCCTTTCTTAGTGCTCCCCTACATATCCCAAGGAACCTACATTCCAAATTTCAGCTGTCTACGACCAGTAGTTTCGACTGTGCGTTGTCTGTCAGTCAGTCACTCAGTAACGGAAGAGTTTTATATATATAGATATAAAATTCTCGTGTCACAATATTCATTCCCGTATTCCTCCGAAAAGGCTTACCGTTTCTCGTGAAATTTTGTGAGCATATTGAGTAGGTCTGAGAATCAGCCAACATTTTTCATACCCGTTAGTGATAAGGGTTGTCCAAATTTTTTTTTTTTTTATGAAATTACTTAAAAAAAATTTATATGGCAAAATAACGTTTGCCGGGGCAGCTAGTATTATTATATTATTGTCAAAACAGGGTTAGGTAAAAATTAAACAATGTCACAAACAATTAACTGTGGCGCCCTCTAGAGGATTTCAGCGTTTTTTTGATGATGGGTTTCTGAGATTGATTGATTCTGTGATACGGGTATTGCCGTGAGATTCCCGGCATTTTAAAATAGGACAATTCCATCTCTTTTCCATGGATGTCGTAAACGGCGACTAAGGTTGCATAAGCTTTATAAGCTGATAAACTTGGAATTCTTTTAGGCGATAGGCTAGAAACCTGTCACTATTTGAATTTCAATTCCATCATTAAACTATACCTACAGCTGAACGTGGCCTTTTAGCCTATTCAAGACTGTTTGCTCTGTCTACCCTGCAAAGGATATAGACAAGACAATCACGTATCTAGGTCTGTAGTTTTGCGTGAAAGAGTAAGAAAAACGCACTCCACACATCCTTACATACTTTCGCATTAATAATACTAGTCGCGCCTCGGGGCCTCCCGTTTGTAATATACATATATCCCTATCCCTTAGCCGCTTTTTACGATATCCATTTGCGATAAATGGATTGGTTCTATTCCAAAGTGCCGGAAAACATACGGCACAATATAATCCTAGTCAAATATTCATTAAACTATCAAACGTCAAATTTAAAGAAATTAATAAAATAACGAACGAATCCGCAAACAACAGCTGGTAATCCAATGAAATTTTCCTGTCTTTATCATCATCCAAATTGAATCAACGATAAAATAGCTTTACGGAAAATAATTTTGTAATTCTACATTTTTTGTGTCACATCACAAAGGAATAAATTGGTGAAAGTGAATGCTTTTAACAAATAATGGAACGGAATGACGTTGAGATTTATACAGCTATGTTTAATAACGATTTAATAATACCTTCCCCATTTATGTTTGTTATTTGTGTCTTCTATTTTCAAATACAATTAAAATTCATTATTACTTTTCGAACATCACTTATTAAGAACATTATTAATAAGTGATGTGTGTTATGTTATTATTCACAACATTGATTTAGTGCCGTTTCTAAAGCGTCAGTGCAGAAGAAGACATTTGCGCTTCAGAAGTGGCGGCAGATTTAGTTGACGTCATTAAGTGATACCTTTTTTTATTTATTTATTTAAACTTAATTGCACAAAATACAAATGACTAAGGGATAAGCTTATAAACTTCAGATTATTTTTTTAGGCGATGGGCTAGCAACCTGTCACTATTTGAATCTCAATTCTATCATTACGCCAAACAGCTGACCTTTCAGTCTTTACAAGACTGTTGGCTCTGTCTACCCCGCAATATAGATGTGATTATATGTATGTATGTAAGTAGGGAAACATTTTTTCCAACGGGAAATCACGCTCATAATTGAAAACATTTAAAAAACGCATTGTTGAACGGATATTATTTAGACGTGCCTTTGATCGGCATTGTTTCACCCGGGCCCTTTTGTCCGGGTTGGTGGCGGGAAGTTTTTTATAGAAGACAAAAGCGTTATTACATTGTGATAATGTCGGCATTCAGCTCAAGTATTTGTGGGGTTAATTCTTTACGGACGATTAAGTATTAACGAGTTTGGAGTCATCTTGGTGGTACATACAAAGATACATAATAATCAAATCTTTATCCCTTGCGGGGTAGACGGAGCCAACGATAATCTCACAAGGACTGAAAAGCCACGTTCAGCTGTGTGGCTTAAAGATGGAATTAAGATTTAAATAGTGACAGTTGCTAGCCCATCGTCTAAAAAAAGAATCTCAAGTTTATAAACCTTTCTCTTGATATACTTTTTCAACTTGCACGAGAAAAGAAGCAGCTGGCTCATTTCATCATCAACTCCATTTATAAGGAATCTCAGAATAAGTACTAAAGCATTAAAAAATAAAAAAGGAATCATCTTGGAGATACGCATACATATATAATATAGTCACCCCTTTATCTCTTGCGAGTAACACCGATTAAACTAATTTATAATTTAATAAATTGCAGTGCAAAACTATTTTATTAGATCTTAAATAAAGTTTTAACTTTCATCAATTCATTCGTTTGTATTTCTACAAAGACCACACCGACCAGCCGCATCTCGTCATCATTTTGTCTCGAAAAGACTTAAAATATATAGCACTAGCGACCCGCCCCGGTTTCGCACGGGTGCAAAATTCGGAAAAAATTATACATAAAAACCTTCCTCTTAAATCACTCTACCTGTTACAAAAAACCGCATCAAAATCCGTTGCGTAATTTTAAAGATTTAAGCATACAGACAAACAGACTAAAATAGCGACTTTGTTTTATACTATGTAGTGATTCATTTCTGCATTCTCGTAGCGTTATTCCCGGTTTCATCCTCACATGTCTGGAGACGAACCTTGAGTTGGAGTAGGTATATGGGTAAGGTTATCCTGCAAAGGTCGTGGAAATTAGATGGAAATAGGTTCCTGTTTTTCCCTGACTTACCCAATCTAGAATCATGATAAGAGGCATTGGGCTCCTCTCCAGAGAAGTAAGTACTCTATAGTGCCAAGAGGAAGAAGATTAGGTACTTATAATGATAAAAAATAGATGATGAAAGTTGGTGATGAGAAATTGAAGGAAACTGTACCTCGTCGTAGTCAGAAACAAGATAGTGGCAAGAGGAAGAAGATTAGGTACCTACTTATAATCATAAAAAGTAAATGACGGAAAATGGTGATGATAAATTTATGATGATGAAGGAAAGTGTACCTCGTCGTAGTCAGAAACAAAATAGTGGCAAGAGGAAGAAGATTAGTTACGGTACTTATAATTATAAAAACTAGATGACGAAAATTGGTGATGAGAAATTGATGATGATGAAGGAAACTGTACCTCGTCGTAGTCGGGGGTGCGGACGACGTTCGGCGGCGCCTTCGTCACCACCCGGCCGTAGGCTTCGCGGGGCAGTGTCGGGTACTGGTATCTGAACCTGTGAGGAAACATCAATCATCATCATGTGTGCCGTGTGGTTCCCGGCACCAATACAAAAACAAGAAAAGGACCACTCGATCTCGTCCCCTTGGATGTCGCAAAAGGCGACTAAGGGATAGGTTTATTAACTTGAGATTCCTCTTTAAGGCGATGGGCTAGCAACCTGTCACTATTTCAATCTCAATTCTATCATTTAGCCAAATAGCTGAATGTGGCCAATCAGTCTTTTCAATATTGTTGGTTCTGTCTACCCCGCAAGGGATATAGACGTGATTATATGTATGTATGTATGTAGGAAATATCAATCAATCAATTTATTTTAAACACACCTTACAACTCTATCGGATCCGAAAATGGCTTAAAGTACACAAGTGACAAATGAATAAAAAAGATACTTATAAATATATATATATCCCTTGCAGAGTAGACAGAGCCAAACAGTTTTAAAAAGACTGAAAGGCCACATTCAGCTGTATAGCTTTATGATGGAATTGAGATTCAAATAGTGAAAGATTGCTAGCCCATCGCCTACGCATATGGAGATGTTCTATTCCAAAGCGCCGTGTGGTTGGCGACAATATATATTTATGAACGCATGCAAATAAATAGATATCTTGCAGTGTCTGAAGTTGATGGAATCCCACCTTGGCGCAGCCCTGGGCATGGCCGTGTAGACCGGCCACTCGTTGTACATCAGGGGGTCACGGTACGAGCTGACCTCATTCATGATCTCTGGAGCGCGCGCCTGACGTTTCGAAAACCTGAAGACAATGGAAACATTACGTCAATTAAACGAGAATACTATAATAAATAAATACATACATACATATGATCACGTCTAAATCCCATGTGCCGTGTGGTTCCCGGCACCATTACAAAAAAGAATAGGACCACTCCATCTCTTTCCCACGGATGTTGTAAAAGGCGACTAAGGGATAGGCTTATAAACTTGGGATTCCTCTTTTAGGCGATGGGCTAGCAACCTGTCACTATTTGAATCTCAATTCTATCACTAAGCCAAACAGCTGAGCGTGGCCTATCAGTCTTTTCAAGACTGGTGGCTCTGTCTACATACATACATACATACATAAAATCACGCCTCTTTCCCGGAGGGGTAGGCAGAGACTACCTCTTTCCACTTGCCACGATCTCTGCATACTTCTTTCGCTTCGTCCACATTCATAACTCTCTTCATACAAGCTCGGCGGTTTCGGGTACTTTTGACCTGACCCGCCCTCTGTCTACTATAATAAATATATATATAAATCCGTGAAGTTCAAATCGTGCCGTGTTCAATCTCTTTCCCATCCGTGATTGCCGTAAAAGGCGACTAAGGAGACACATTTACTTAATGACGCTTTTATCATGATCCAATATGAGTCAGGTTCCGCTGCAAAGATTGTGCAGGTCTGAGACTGTTGGCTACGTCTACGTCGTTAGGGATAAAGACGTGATTATATGGATAGATGGATTAAAAACATTGATCAATAAAACATAACACTGACTGATTTTATAAAGAAGATTAACATCTGTGCTGTAACCAAAAACACCGTGATGTAACCACACGCTTTTATGACCGCCATGTGATTTATGACGACAACAAGGTATTAATTATAAGTAATGAGTGGCTAATTTTGGTAGAAATTTAGTGACACGTTTTCCAGCTGCCTGATGTAACTTTGTAAACAATTGTTTCTTCTTTGTTGACCTATTTATGACGTCAAAAGATCAAAAGTCAGAGCGACCTTTATGATATTTGTGTCAATAAAAAATGTTCTGTAAAACTTCGAAGTGACCCACAGAAAATAATAAAAATTTGTTTAATTCTTGATTGTATTTTGTCTATTTATTAGATAGATTTTTTAATCATAACTTTCTCAATAATTCTCATATTTTGCTTTGATTAACGTTTGAGTTATTTGTTTTTGAAACAATACGAGTAAGGCAAGTTGGGCGTAAGTCATTCTACGATAACTAAGTTCAACTTATAGTGTGTAGTTTTATTGTGTTCATAGTCTCTTATCAAAAAAATATATTCCTCTGTCCTAATCTTTTCTGTTGTTAAGTCCAAATTTCGCCCCGAAAAATGTCTAACAGCACGGCGCGTAGATTGAGCAAATTCCTTTAGAAATATTCGTTGGTATTGTAGCTTTATTTCGTAGGTCACCGCAATCTAATCCGGCTTGAATGTCCGGCACGAGAACTAAATTATTTGTAGGGAATTCCTGTGGATTTGTTGTGTAACAGGTACAGATAACATAAGGTGGTAATTCATTTTATTTTTCAGTTAGGGAGATGAGAAAAAAGCTCAGTTTGTCCTGGCATAATGTCACGGCAAGAATGTCGATAATCGAAGATTTTTAAGAAGAAAGTGGTGAATGTAGCTGTGAAACAAAATAAGTGTGCTGCAGATATCTAGAATCAGCAAATTGAACTGACAAAGCGCAGGCCACATTTCTTGAAGAACTGAAGACCGGTGGGGCCAGAAAGTTCTAGAATAGGGACCACGTAGATACACACGGGTAGGCAAGATGAATCAACGACTTGGTGAAATTGGCGGCGAAACGTTGGATGCAAATTGCTTCCAATAGAGCGAGGTGGAAATGATTGGAAGAGGCTTATGTTCAGCAGTAGACTTTCTACGGATGATGATGATGACGATGCGAGGATCGAAGCTATGTTGGCATGTGTATCTCTGTCTGTCCGTGATTATATAAATGGACATACCTATTGTTCACGCTTTACGGTAGGGTTCACATAACTAAGTTATCATATAAAGCTATTATTTTTCCCGAGTAAGTACATTCATTTCATCGAAATGGAACTTTATCCTCGTATTATCGAACTACCCACACACGCCAAAGGTAACAAATAGTCCGATATATGAGACAAGATGCCACCAGAACAATTGATAGAGGCCATCAGTCACTTGGCAGGCAAGGTTTCGTATCCAGTTATACGATTATATCTACTGAATATATAAAAAGATAACATAACTGACATAGACGTAATTTTTCACAGCAGTAACCAAGATGTGCCGTGATATGCGGTGTGGTTTCCGGCACCAATACAAAAAAGAATAGAACCACTCCATTTCTTTCCCATGGATGTCGTAAAAGGCGACTAAGGGATAGGCTCACAAACTTAGGATTCTTTTTTAGGCGATAGGCTAGCAACCTGTCACTATTCGAATCTCAATTCTATCATTGAGCCAAATAGTTGAACGTGGCCATTCAGTCTTTTCCAGGCTGTTGGCTCTGTCTACCCCGCAAGGGATATAGACGTGACCATATGTATGTATGTAGTATCCAAGATATTTCACCGGATTTTAAGGTAAGATAAAATCGCGCCTATTTTTCGAAGGGTTAAGCTGAGACTACTTCATCTTTCCACTTGCCACTGTCACGTTCCTTGCATACTTCTTTCGCTTCGTCCACATTTATAACTCTCTTCATTCAAGCTCTGCGATTTCGGGTACCTGACCTCACCAGGTCGTCCTTAATTTGATCAAGGTTCGTTCATACAAAATCAAACAACGGCTTGTTTAAGTTTTAGTTATATTCCCAACGTTGCCCAGATCAGACGGCTGTCGCTACCTGACTTATCCAATCCAGGGTCATGACCAAAGGCGCACCACGAGCTCCTCTTCTGAGAGGTGAGGATATCACCAGATAAAGAAGTTCGCCAAAGCCACTCACCTCCACATAGCTTTTAACTGATCACAAGTAGGTTCATCCGGTTTCCCCATATCCCGGTCCCGGACGCGAGCCGGTCGGGGGGAAAGCAATGGCTCCTGTTCTATACGCTGCGCCGCTACAACACATGCGCACACTAGAAGACTCCACGCGCGCCAAAATGACCACATCCTGGAACAAGGAAGAATTTTATTAAGATTTCCTTCTTTATTTAACGTCCACAAAACTGATGTGACAGATTTCCATACATTTACAGAGTAAACCGCCATCAAAAGACTTATTGTAAGGTTTCGAAGGCCACTTTCAGTGGGCTATATATAATGTCATATAGTGGATAATGGGCTAGCAACCTGTCACCTTTTGAATATCAATTCCATCATTAAGCCAAACAGCTGAACGTGGCCTATTAGTCTTTTCAAGACTGTTGGCTCTGTCTACCCCGCAAGGGATGTATACGGTATTATATATGTACTAGAGGCCGCCCGCGACTTCGTCCGCATGGAAACCCTATCAATCCCGCGGGAACTCTGGGATAAAAATAGCCTATGTGTTATTCTGGGTCTTCAGCTACCTACATACCAAATTTCATGGTAATCGGTTCAGTAGTTTTTGCGTGAAAGAGTAACAAACATCCATACAAACTTTCGCCTTTATAATAGTAGTAGGATATTGAAGAAGAAATAATAAACCGAATTTTTCACTTCACGTGGGTGTATTTAAATCTATAATAAATAAATAAATATATACGCGACAAATTACACTGATTGAGATAGCCTCGAAGTAAGTTCGAGACTTGTGTTACGAGATACTAACTCAACGAGACTATATTTCATAATAAATACTTGTATAGATAAACATCCAAGACCCAGACCAATCAGAAAAAGTTATTTTCTCATCATGCCTTGACCGGGATTCGAACCCGGGACCTCCGGTGTCACAAACAAGCGTAGGTACTACCCCTGCGCCACAGAGGCACAGAGGCGAAAACGCAAAGGTGACTGATTGACTGACTGATATATCAACGCACAGTCCAAACTATTAGCCCGATCGAGCAGAAATTTATCATACAGATAGTTGCTATGATGTTAAGAAAGGATTTTGGGAAATTCCCGCGGGAAAGCCGCTTAAAATGTGTCGACAAAAATGCCAAACGCCACGTTATTAAAATTATTACGAGATAATGCAACAATACGCATTGATGAGAACTCATACAAACTCATACAATGCAGCTCACATAATATGGAACTTCTGACGGCGGATAGGACCGGATTATCTGCATATTGACGACGTAATGCACAACTTTCACGGTTGTAGTGATTTTATTAGGTCGGAGTGAAGTGAATTCCTATTTAATATTGTATTGTGTGGCAGTTCTCGTGCCGTGAACGTATAATCATACAAACATAACTATTATCTAATTTCCATCCATCTTCGTTCCATAAATATGGTTTGACGGCCTCTGTGGCGCAGCGATAGTGCGCTTGTCTTTGACACCGGAGGTCCCGGTTTCGAATCCCGGCCAGGGCATGATGAGAAACGAACTTTCTCTGATTGGCCTGTGTCTTGGATGTTTATCTATACAAGTATATAAAAAATATAGTCTCGTTGAGTAAGTATCTCGTTACACAAGTTTCGAACTTACTTCGAGGCTAACTCAATCTGTGTTACTTGTTCCGTATATACATATTTATTTATTTGTGCCAGTATGTATTTACTTACTTGCTCAGACCACCACAATTAACTTTTACTATAGAGCCATCATTGGAATGGCAAAAATACTATATATTTTGCCGCAATAGGCATTTTTTAAATTATTATGCACAATTTTGTAGATCTTTATTGTATAAACCTACCTTCCTTATTTCACAATTTGAAATTCTTCTTTTAGGCGATGAGCTAGCAACCTGTCACTATTTGAGTCTCAATTCCATCATTAAGCCCTACAGCTAAACATGTTCATAGCCTTTTTTACTGTTGGTTCTGTCTACCCTGTAAGTGATTAAGACGTTATTGTATATGTTGCAGTCAAAACTCTTAACCAGTCAAAAGTACTATTGACTAGCAAAATCAGTCAAAAGTACTTTTGACCGTATGCTTTAGTCAACAATACTTTTAACTAAAATAACAGTTAAAACTACTTTTGCCCAATAGAGCTGGTTAAAAGTACTTTTGACTAAGTGATTCCGTCAAAAGTAGTTTTGACTGGTTGTATCAGTCAAAACTCTTAAAAAGTTAAGGTGGTCGATAAAAATAACGACAAACGCTCGTAAATAAACTTTTATATTACTCATCATTTGTGGATAACGTGCTGATATTAGAATCAAAATGAGTGAGTATGAAAAGAAAGAACGCTTTTTGCAAAGAATTTTAGCGTTAGAAGATATGAAAGATAGTCATTTTAATGTTATGACAAAAGAAAAATTTGAAAAGTTTGCAATGGATGTGGAAGACGCGAAATTTGATGAAAAGAAAACACCATTACAGTACAGTAGACTAAAACGCTTCAACATCATTGAAGTTTGTGGTATAAAAAATTAGTTACGAACACAGAACCTGTCAAATATTTTTTGCCGGCTGAGGAAATCTACGACATTATTGATGCTGCTCATATTTCTATAGGGCATGGTGGTCGCGATAGACTTAAGAACGAAACGGCAAAAAAGTACGCTAATGTAACAAAAGAAATGATTAATATATATTTGTCAATGTGCGAAGTATGCCAAAGGAAGAAAAGCAAGAAAAGGAGGGGTTTGGTTTCGAAACCGATCCTGCACTCTGAAATGAACAGCCGCTGCCAAGTCGACCTTATTGACATGCAGTCGCAAGAAGATCGCGGGCATAAATTTATTATGGTTTATCAGGATCATTTAACTAAATTTGTAATTTTGCGACCACTGACATCAAAAAGGGCTACTGAAGTTGCATATCAATTAATGGATATTTTTTTGACCTTTGGAGCACCATGTATTTTGCACTCAGATAATGGCAGAGAGTTTGTTAACTCAGTTATAAAAGAATTAACATCATATTGGTCGAAGCTAAAACTAGTAACTGGGAAACCACGTCATAGCCAAAGTCAAGGTTCCGTGGAAAGGGCTAATCAAGATGTCGAAAAAATGCTCGCATCTTGGATGGAAGACAATAAAACCACTAACTGGTCGAATGGACTAAAATTTGTTCAATTTATGAAGAACAGAGCATTTCACTCAGGGATAAAGCAGTCTCCGTATAAAGCAATGTTTGGAATGGAACCTAAAGTGGGGCTTACAACATCTAATCTACCTATGGAAATTATAAGTGGATTGCACAATGAAGAAGACTTACAAGTTGCAATCACAGAAATGGATCAAAACTTCGATGATAATGAAGAGAACCTAGATAAACAAGAAAAAATTGAAACAAAAAAGACAGGTAAAGAACAAGAAGAAAATAAGGAACAAGAAGAAAACAAAGAACAAGAAGAAATATTTGAACACAACAGTAACGTATCAATGATATTGGAAGCAAGAGAAAAAGCGCATTTGAATTTAGTAAAACAAGCAAAGAGAATGAAAACAGCAAGCGATCAATCTCATCCACCACTCAACGTCGGAGACAATGTGACCATACCAATCCCAGACGTAGACAAAGGAAAGGCAGACCTTCGTAATTTAATTGGAGTTGTATTAGAAGTTACTTGTGAGCAGTTATACAGAATTGGGACAAAGAGTGGTATTTTAGAGAAATTGTACTGCAGGTACGTACCTACTTATTAAAATTTAATGTGAATCTACTAAGTGAATTTGTTAATATAAATGAATTTGTTTGTGTGTGTGCGTATGTGAGCGTGTGTGTATTTGTTAGTTAAAATTTGTGTGTGTGCGTGTGTGTGTGCGTATGTGTGTGCGTGTGTGTGTGCATGTGGGTGCGTGTGTATTCATGTGTGAGCATGTGTGTGCGTGTGAGCGTGTGTGTATTTGTTAGTAAAAAATTGTGTGTGTGTACGTGTATGCGTGTGAGCGTGTGTGTATTTGTTAGTTAAATTAAAACCTACAGTAACCTGTTTTTATCATTTTATTTTCCAGATCCGAATTTGATGGCTGCAAAGAAAAATTTATCCGCCCGGATGAGGTGCCCAACAAAACAGTTACATTACGAACAGCTGCAAAGAACGCTGCTATCGGAACAGGACAAGGTTATGCTCGATGTGTATGTTCTACGGGCTGTAAAAACAACAAATGTTTATGCAAGAAGAAAGGATTGCTGTGTAATTCAAAGTGCCATAATAGTCTGAGTTGCATGAATAAATAATTCGTCACTGTAGACTGATAGCCTAGTAAAGTTTAAAAAAAACACGTATGTTGCTTACGATGCACAAATAATTTGCAATAAGTAAAACATATATAATTTACAAGGTTTCTACATACTAATAATAATAATAAACTAATAAAGGCGTAGGGACGTGACGACCCCATCGCCCTCTGTGGAAGGGTTTCCTTCCCAGTGCAGTCAGTTTCCGCGGGGCGGCTTGTGGCGAAGCCGTTGGTGAGTGGCGACACCACGGACCCTACCTCCTGGGGAACATACAGACATGCGCCATACACACACATACATACACACAGTAACACTTTCCCCGCCTCTGGCTTGCCTTAGTCGGCCGGCCAGAGTGGAGTCGCAAGAGCAGATCCTATGCTCCAGGATGGAAGTGTATTGCACGTAATGGCGTAATAGCGGGGAAACCAGCACGGGGTCATGCCTCGTGCTCGTGAAACCGGGGCCGCACCTCTCGGCATCCTATAGCTGCTTTTAACGTGTTGCGCCCTGGCCGCCGCATGGTGGCTTATTTAGGGTGCCCACAGGCTGCTGTATAGCCAATGAGCAGCGAGTCACCATCTGCCTAATCAAAATTACGTGAGAGATTTTCGAGGCAGATGTCCGTATCTCACTCCATAGCCCAGTAATCCAATCCACTAGCATCCCATCCGCATGACCCAGACTAAGTAAATCCCTACCTGGCAATAGTTTGGCAGTTGGGGAGGGCTGTCCGTTGGTGTATCCCAATGGTTCATCAAGGGACAGATCTCCACAGCTGCAGCCATCTCACTCTAGAACAAAAGGTACCAAAGGGCCTCTTCATGTTGGCTTCGGCCCCATGAACGCCTCCCAAATGACCGGGTCCCTATGGGCCCGTGCACATTTTACATGTACCAACATAATAAACTAATAATAATTTACATGTTTATACAATCACGAATTATGTTTTGATTTTTAAATTTCAATTATAGTTAAAAATTATTTAAGAAAAGCGATAAACTGTAAATTAATGTGTTTTTTAACTTGTATAATTTTTGATTACCTACTTTAGTTTGAATTTTTAAGTGTATCTTTTCTTTGTATTGTTTGCAATGTCAATTTTTTCGTAATAAACGATTTTACATTTAATAAATATCTTTTTCATTCACATCTAGCGAATTAATGCTTTTGACTGATGCTTTATTCCAGTTAAAACTACTTTTGACGAAGAGCGTCAGTCAAAAGTACTTTTACCCGTAAATTTGCAGTCAAAAGTACTAATAACCAATAATTTTCAGTCAAAAGTACTATTGACCAACCTGTTCAGTCAAAAGTACTTTTGACTGAATTTGTTAGTCAATAGTACTTTTGACTGGTTAAGAGTTTTGACTGCAACATATATATGTATGTATGTACCGTAAAAAGAACCTTAAATATCATATCAATGCCGTGTGGTTCCCGGCACCAATACAAAAAAGAATAGGACCACTCCATCTCATTCCCATGGATGTCGTAAAAGGCGACTTAGGGATAGGCTTACAAACTTGAGATTCTTTTTTTAGGCGATAGGCTAGCAACTTGTCACTATTCGAATCTCAATTCTATCTTAAAGCCAAATAGCTGAACGTGGCCTATCAGTCCGCTCAGGACTGTTGGCTCTGTCTACCCCGCAAGGGATATATAGACGTGATTATATGTATGTATATGTATGTATGTATGTAATATCATAGTATCGCATGTTTATTCAGTATACAACTTGCTAGAATACAGATTAAATAGACGTTCTAATTGCTTGTCTGTCCTTGCACTGTTCCCTGTCCTGATTGGATTTCGCTCAACGTCACCCTGTGACTCCCTGCAAACATTGTTCAGAGCAAAATGCATGAGAGTTAAGGGCACTGTGTTTGATTTTAACTAGCATTAAATATGATATGCTTCCGTGCTGGTAGGAAAAAACTGACTCAATCCAGGATCCATGGTCAAAGGCATTTCTAAATGCTTCCCTCCAGAGTGATGAGGATGCAACCGGGACTAAAGTCAGGAGGAAGAGTCATAATAGCTTATGTTATGCCCACATCTCCGCCTACGTAAACCACTAATTTTCTCTTGGAAAATCATTACAAGACAAACTTAGTCTTCCTACAGATGACGCAAACAGGACAAAGCTAGAATAATGCTGAGAGCTAAATAAAAATAGGTAATATAAGTAAATAAAGAATGACCTTTTACCCTGTAATTGTGGATACGTTTCCACATTACAACATAATATAGCTTAATGGATGCTATTTTTGGATACAGCTTTCATGTGGCCGAAGTGATGTGCAATAATACTGTAAATCATTATCGATAGATTGACGACTAACGATAAATTTATCGTATAAGATTCCCACCATGGTGTTTGAATGATTTCGCATCGGGATACGTCAAAATATTTACGTAGGTATATTTACAATAAATTATGCTCAGCAGCATTCAGCTCCTCCCACTCTTTGGGGTCACCACATAATAGTAATTTTCCAATTCGTTCTGTCACTAAACATATCTCCTAGTGTCTGCTCATGGATTTTTTTATGCTATCAATCTCTTTTTTCTAAAATTCGAACTTTTATTGTTAAGACTTTTTGATTATATGTATAGTATCAACAGAGGTCAGACGGGAATACCTTCAAGTAGAAACCTACCTTACCCAATTCAGGATCATGGTCAAGGCGCACCCCGGGCTTATCTCCAAAAAAGTGAGGATGTAACAGGGACTAACGCCAAAAAATTAAGACTTATTACAAAACTATCGACGGTTGAACTATCGACTCTTGGCCCAACACTAGCTATAGCGGCCGAAACCACCGTGCAGCCTAGTTCGTTAGTTCAACGTAATTTGCCCGTCACAAACTAATTTGGGTAGGCGTTGACCACTGTCGCTCATTTACACAGCTCACAGAATGTCACCGTGTGAACTAACCTTAGGGTGTTTACACACTGTTATAATAATGTTGTTTAGACATGATTTATTCATGTATGTAGAGTAGGTACGCGGATAATTCCGTTAATATCAATTCCCGCTGAAATATCGGCAATGCACTTAGTGTATCCCTAGACCACATAAGGGGACTTACAAGACAAATCTCTAAACTCAGCAGTTGGAGCCGTCCATTGATATGTCATTCAATAATTCAGCAACTAGTGTATGACAAAGATGCTACCATTTATAAAGTAAGGCTAAAAAGATAAGATTTTTTCTTTCAAGTTATGTATAGGTCTTAGAGAATCCACTTAATTGATCCAAAAAGAAACGGCTGGCACAACGTCACATTACATTTACCAAAATTAGCTATGACATGTTGTAGTGTGACCATGGCTACTCTAGATTTTACAAAACCTCACCCCTCACTTTTTAGTTAATTTTAGTAAATAGGATAAGTTAATTTAAAATAAGCATTTTTAACCTAATGCTACAATCGATGTGGATTGTAGCATTAGGTTAAAAATGCTTAATTCTTTAAAGTGATCCTAACGAAGAATAATTTAATCTTAACTTAAAATAACCAGAAAGTAAATTACATATTCTTAACAACGGGCTTATTTAAATGAATCATTAACAAAAACATATTAAATTGAGAACTAAAATTAAACTAAACAAAGAGACAATTTGTTCACAGTCGGCTTCCAATGGACAGCTCTCGGAGGCACAGTTTCCGTCTCCTGTCCCTCAATACTCAAATAAATCAAATACGGACCGCCATATTTATTTCTGTTTTGCGCATGAACGAACTAAAGTATTAACTTCTATTTTTGGACCTCGGAATCTTTGAATAAATCCCTCGGTGATTGCTTTCGTATTTATTTGCTACTAGCTGTGCCCGCGACTTCGTCCGCGTGGAATAGTTATTTTGGGCATCATATTTATTTTTGCAAACATCCTCCTCGGCTTTATCAATTATAGGGTCACGCGGTCACGCGTATTAGAAAGAACGCTGGTTCGCCGTATTAAATGTTTCGCTGCAAATTGCTTATAACGACTATATCTCAAAACCTATTCGTCTGATTTATATACTGTAAATGGCAATTTTAGTCTACATGAAAAGCCGAAAGTAATAAATATATTTATTTGGATAAGGATTAATACTGAATTAAAGAAAATTGGTTTCAAAATAACTTATGTTTATAATGAAAAAATAATCTTAAAAAATGAACATAAAAGTGGTTATTGTAAGTAAACCTTAAGAGATAGATATATGCTCTCGCGGACTTTTTTGTGGCAAAAAGTGAGTACTTCACATCTTTAGTACATTGTTTTACTATATCTTTGTTGGTTTGCGCAGCGTTCGCGTGGAAAGCTCGCAGATGGCCGACTCATTCAACTTTCACCTGCATTGTTGACGTTTCCCGTAGGAAATCCGGGATAAAATGTAGCCTATAGCCTTCCTCGATAAATAGACTATCTAACAGTGAAAGAATTATTCAAATCGGTTCAGTAGTTTCTGAGATTAGCGCGTTTAAACAAACAAAACAAACTCTTGAGCTTTATAATATTAGTATAGACTAGATTGTGTTCGCGGGTTCGCTCCCGTGCAATTTTTTAATACTCTTAGCTATGTCAGGCTATATCAGGCTTAGCTATAATAGCAAGTCTGCGTGTGAAAAATATCATAAAAAATTTCTAATATAAAATAAATATATCTATATATATATGTATATAGAGTGTAAAAGTATAAAATTATTAATATAAAGACAAAAAATAGTTATTTGGTACCTACAGAGTACATGATATAAAGTCGTTATTATCTTGCGGGGTAGACAGAGCCAATAGTCCCCAAAAGGCTGATAGGCCACATTCAGCTGTTTGGCTGTTTGGCCTTGAGATTCAAATAGTGACAGGTTGCTAATCTATCACCAACAAGAGGTTTATAGGCCTATCCCTTAGTCGCCTTTTACATCCAAGATATGGGGTAGTTCCTTTTTTTCCTCGTTATTCGTTGCGGCAACCACACGGCAATTATTTATTACGAAAATAAATCATTCAAATAGCTTTATATTACTTAACTAGCTGTGCCCGGGACTTCGTCCGCGTAAAATAGTTATTTTGGGCATAATTGAAGCCCTCAAGAATGACTAATTTTCCCCGTTTTTTTTTCACATATTCCATTATTTCTTTGCACCTTAAAATTGCAGCGTGTTGTTATATAACCTAGAGTCTTCCTCGATAAATGATCTATTCAACCCAAACAAAAATTTTCAATTTGAACCAGTAGTTCCTGAGATTCCTTAGAATTAGCGCGTTCAAACAAACTCTTCAGCTTTATAATATTAGTATAGAATTATCATTGAATGTTTCTTCTATAATTATTCTAATTATCCACATCCACCACTATCCACAAAATTTGAAGTGAAATGATAATTGTTTGGCAAAATTTTGAAGTCAATCGCCTGCCTGACACCAACCCACTTTGAGAAGTATTTGCCAATAACAAAACAAATAAAATATCAGATATTTTCGCGCTGTTAAACATGAATAGAATGGCGGAAACCACTGACATAGATCGAAATAGATACGGGTGTATGCGTACTTTGCGCGGGCTTTAAATTATGATAATATACATACATATAATCACGTCAGTATCACCTGCTAGGTAGACAAAGCTAAAATTCTTGAAATTCGCTAAAAGTTGAAAAATTATGATATCACATCACAAAATCAATGATATATTCGACAATGCAGTATCGTCAGGTGATAAAGGGAAAATTTACCTCATCGATAGTGCACCAAAACGAAGCCCTGCCAAGCTAATCACACCATATTGATGGTACAATGTGACGATGTGGCACACCGTCGCGGAAAAAGGTAGACAAATTAACCTATTTTTGAAATATCTTCATTTGGCATCTGTAGCAAACCTATTTCGTTAATCTATACTTATATTATAATACTGAAGAGTTTGTTTGAACGCGCTAATCTCAGGAACTACTGGTTCGAATTGAAAAAACATTTTTTTGTTGAACAAACCATTTATCGAGGAAGGCTTTAGGCTATAAAACATCATGATGCAACTATTAGGAGCGAACAAATAATGGAGAATGTGAAAAAAATCGGGGAAAATTATGTATCCTTGAGGGCTTCAATGATGCCCAAAATAGTTATTCCACGCAGGCGAAGTCGAGGGCGCAGCTAGTTATTTATTAAACTGTAATGTATTGAGCTGTGTTTGTGAATAAAGTCGAATATAATGTTTTCTTTGTTTGAATATAATGTGTTGTTTTCCTTCAAATAAGTAAGGTAAGACATTGCAGTCAAATAGTTGAAATGCTGCGATATTATATAATGCGTAACCCAAAACTGAATATTTGTATTTACTTCTCTTTGTTAATAAGCAGTGACTGAAATACTAACTGATGTATGATGTGAAATTCAAATAAAGAATTTAAATAGAGTCTATTTTATTTATGTCTGTGTCGAAGACGACCAAGAGTTATTGAAAATTAAAATTCTCGAAGGGAATTCAAGGTGCTCCAGCGCCCTTCTTGCCAAGGACGAGGGTTCAGATAAATAAGATAAAATTCCCAGATCAATTCCAAAAGGGCCGATGATAATTTGGATCAAATTGGGAATATCTGAATTACTCGGGACATGTCTAGACAAAGACTGGGTAGGAATGTAATTTGAGATAATTTAGTGATCAATTTACAAACAGATAATGTAAAAGAATTTTATCAAAATTTATTTTACATTTGAAATAAGATGAAAAACTCTAAAGATAAGTTCGTCATAATTATATCGTAGTATTCCATAACACTAAGTCTATTTTATTTTTTTATCTATGTAATTTGTCCCGAATATACTTATTGTATTCCTAGGACTACGAGTATGGTGATCAAACCATTATGATGTCTTAATGAGTGTGACACCGATTTTTATGTCATAATTTAATTTACGTTGAAAATTTAATTGCATATACTTACATGCAGTAAGCATGTTGATGCGTCGGTGGGGAGGGCACGGGGTTGCGTGAGGAAACCTTCACATTCAGGTAACAGAATGTGCAACCATGATCCAATATGAGTTAGGTTCCCGTACAAAACCGCTTCGTGTAAAAACCTGACTCAGCCAATCCAGGATCCATGGTCGAGAGCGAACCCCGGGCTTCTCTGCAAGAGGTGAGAACTCACCCGGGACTTACGCCAAGAGGATTACTGGGTAAGTTGAGTAATTGTCCAACTTGCCACTCCTGGAATGTAGTAATATTAGGAGGTACGAACCCAGAGTATGCGACCAGGACATACGCCAGTAGGATGACGATTATTGATACCTACTGATTAACCTTTCAAAGTTTTAAGATTTACGTCGTGGGCGGCCCAATTAGAAAAGTCACCGTATCCCAGGAATCCGAAAACTTTGCTCAAATAATCGGAAATTAATTTTGTTTGCAGCAGCTAAAAATAGTTCGTGAATGGAATATTTTTGGGTACAATAACTTGCTAATTGAAAAGAAACTCTGTCAAAGCCACAGAGCAATGAACCGCGACCTTAAATCGAATTTTAGGGTTCCACACCTAAAAGATACAAACTGTCTGTTCGTCCGTCCGTCTGTCTAACACCAAGCTGTATCTCATAAACCAGGTTAGCTAGAAATCTCATATTTTCATTAATTATGTATTTCCGTTGCCGCTATACAATAATGACAAAAATTTAAATATTAAGAAGTTCCCCACAGAACCATAGAACAAACGTAATTTTTAAGCAATTTCTTGGTCAATTTTAATAAATAGGTAGAAACGTGAATATATAAAATAAATATTGAAGTCACAAACGTGATGATGGTACGAAATCGTTAGAGGCCGACTCGCACTTGGTCCTTTTTTTTAATTTATATATATCAAAGTGGAGCAGGAGTTTCGCCTATGTCTACGATCCTGGATTGGATAATTCTGGTTTTATGGTCTCTTTCTCTTTCATGGTCTTTGCAACCTTTGCAGAAGAATCTCACGGATATTAGATCACATGTCATATCATCAAGTTTTACTTTCAACCTTATTGCGAGTCTCTAGACCATAAATTGGTTTACCAGCGCTTGCAGGGTCAACTGACGTTTCATTTCAACCCACTCGATAAGCATTTGAAGTACTTCCAAGGCTTTACGTCCCGATATTTCTCTCGTCCCAACCCGGCGGAATCTTTTTTTAGACGCCGCTTGATCGACGCCCACGGGATTTCGGGATAATAAATAACGTTACTCTGATTATAATACTTGTATAAACATGTTTCAAAAAGTTAAATGGCATCCTTAAAACGTTTCCTCGAATTTTTCAGTAATAAAACAAATATATATGGTTTTTCTTTTTATTTATGACAATGAAGAAATCATTTCTGAAGGCGTTTTTTTGGGTTCCGAAGCCAAATAGCAAAAAAGAGTGCGTATTGTTTCGTCATAGGTATCATTTCCGTAACATACCACAGCAATTTCATTTATAGACACGTCCAAAGTATTAAATAGTTATCCCGTCAAAGTTGTAAACTATTCTATAATTAAAATAAAAAAAGGATACATAAAATAAAACTAATATGAATTTTAACCAAATCACGACTGACAAGGTAAATCTTGCTTCTCTTTCTTGTGCATACAAATAGAACGAGAGAACTGTATCTTTCACGTCATTTGATAGAACACTTAACAACAGCCATCCGCTTAATAAAAAAATTACTTCTAACCAATTTATCAAGACAAGAACCGAATCTAAACCGTATTTGACATAAATTCTGAGAAAAACGACCGTTTTAACGACAAAGGACGGCGACCACTTGTTGAGGCAGTTTACATAAGCCCTATTAAGCCTCCAGCTTAACCTGACCTCCCCTGGACCCCTGCAATCTTCCCGCCTTAGGCGGCAGAGGGGTCAATCGCTAAGCCCTTGGAGATCACGTTATAGTGGCGTTGGGAAACGAATTAATTTTGGACTACCGTTTGTATATTTACATATGATTTGTTTGTCTTTAGTTATGAAGAGTAATGAAGAATTCGGTCTCATCTAACTGGGATAAAGGCTATTTTTAAAAGATTTTATTAATAAATGTAAACTATTATTTTAGGGTTTTTCTTAAATTTTAAGGAGACACTATCATATTATAATTAAAAATTTATTAACATCGGGCTACATCCTTTATGAGTAGTTTTAATAATTATGACTAACGTAAATAAGATATGGTTTAAATAGTAAACTGATAATATATTTTAATATCAAGCCAGCATTTTACACAAAGTGTTTTGAGTAAAATAGAATTCCCATGTCAAATTTATTATTAGTTTATTTTTAATAAGTATTATTCATTACACTTACTCGCATCAATTTAAGATCTATTCAGTCTATAAATTTGGTCTTGTTCAGACAAGCAGACAGACACTATCTTGGGGGTTATATTAAGTAGCTATGCACCTGGGAGGGGCGTCTTAAATGGAAAATAAAATTGTGCTCGTCTGTAGGTAGACCATGTATAAGATTGATGGATTTAATAATAAGGGTCTGCCCACAGTGACATGAAAAAACATTGTTCGGAGAA
The DNA here is from genome assembly GCF_032362555.1 of Amyelois transitella. Classification (NCBI taxonomy): domain Eukaryota; kingdom Metazoa; phylum Arthropoda; class Insecta; order Lepidoptera; family Pyralidae; genus Amyelois; species Amyelois transitella. The sequence continues at coordinate 2,690,212 of NC_083528.1, read as the reverse complement.
TGTACGGGACTTAGATAAAATATAGATTGCATTTCGGAGAAATCTTGTCAAAGAAACAGGTGGTTTGAAGCATCAATTTATTTTATAAATAAAAAAACAACGTCCTTAGGGAATATTAATGTTTTCCCGGAATTTTCACTGTTATATCCTCGAAAGGAAGAAGGTACAAGGTGACTGTAAATGGGACATTGGAAAAAAAAAATAAGGTGTAAGGCGTAAGTACCTTGTTCAAATCGGGGACGTCAGGAAAGGTCAAGTCAAGTATACCCAAATGTTTAATTTTAATTAATTAACTTATTAAGGCTATCGCCTTATCCTTATCTATCCTTATCCTTATCTATCGATAAGAAATAATAATATACAAATTGTAAAAGTACCGTGTGCCGTGTGGTTTTCAGCACTTCAGAATAGAACTCCATATCTTTCCCATGGATGTCGTCAAAGGCGACTAAGGAATAGGCTTATAAACTTGGGATTCCAATTGTACCTCAATTCCATCATGAAGCTATACAGCTGAACGTGGCCTTTCATTATTTTCGAGACTGTTGCTCTGTCTACCACGTATGAAATATAGACGTGACTATGCACATACTTTTACATACATACCAATGTTAAAAAAGGAAATAGTAACTAAAAGTACATATTTATATCTTTTAGTCAGCAGAGACTTAAATTAATTAATTCCCGGTTAAGGCCATTTTGGTTACAAAACGTAATTAAAGAAAACTTTCGCTTAAATATTCTAGGCTAAGATTTTTATATGAAATATCCTAACAGCTGGCGGTGTAGCAGTTGGAATGAATAGGAAACACAGAGCACGGTTTACTTAAAATAATACCAATACTTCTATCATTAAGCCAAACAGATGAACGTGGCCGTCTTTTTAAAACTGTTGGCTCTGTCTACCCCGCAAGGGATATAGGCGTGATTATATGTATGTATGTGTGTAATACCGATAAAGTAACAACATCGTGAAAAGCACATTCAAGCATTGAATGTGTAACCATCAGTTTAAATGGGTTAGAAGGTTCCCCTGAAAAGGTGGTCAGATGGGAGTCGCTTCGTGTTAAAACCTGAATTACTGATTGCCGGGAACCACACGGCACGCTACGCAATAAGCAGTATATAACAAACCTAGTGCGGTAATTTTCCTTGCTCTGTGAAAGAATCCATCTGCCTTGCTCTGTGCAAGCCTGCAAACTCGTAAAATATGCAGCAAACGGCCCCTCGTTATTACAAATGGAGAAACGCTAATTACTCCGAGAGGAATATTTTTTAAATAGATTAATGGTTTGTCTTCGTAATAAACGAGTTTTTGATTAAAATAAAATGGGTTATTGCGCGTTAGCGTTGTGGTTTTAGTAAATAGAAAAATATCTTAAAGACTCTATCTAGCGCCTGGTACTTCCCAATTCTTCTTTTATACCTTATATCTTAGGTACTAGCTGTTCCGGCAAACGTTGTTTTGCCATATAAATAATTTTTAAGTAATTTCTAGTTAAAAGGAAATCGTGGCAAGTGGAAAGAGGTAGTCTCTGCCAACCCCTCCGGGAAAGAGGCGTGATTTTATGTATGTATAGAATTGAGATTCAAATAGTGACAGGTTGCTAGCCCATCGCCTAAAAAAGAATCCCAAGTTAAAAAGCCTATCCCTTAGTCGCCTTTTACAACATCCATGGGAAAGAGATGGAGTGGCCCTATTCTTTTTTTGTATTGGTGCCGGGAACCACACGGCATGAACACAAACTCCGTTTGAACAAAATTTTATAAGTACGGATATTTTGTTTTTCTCTGAAAATATAATACTTGGAAACCCTTAGTTCAAGACACCAACTCACACTTGGCCGGTTTTTATTCACGTAACAATCTTAGCCGCGAAGTAAGACCGTTTCCAATTCCCCATTACCGGCTGACGCCTCAGGAGTATTTTTACCCGACTTCGTTATAGAGAGTGCTGTGTTCTACCGTTTTCACGGCTCGCTGACTAACGCGTGTGGTACAAGTTCAAAGATGAAGCGATGAAGTCAAATTCAAAGTACATACATGTACTTAATCACTTCTTTATCCCTAACAAGGGTAGACAGAGTTATCTACATAAATAATCACGTCTATATCCCTTGCGGGGTAGACAGCCAACAGTCTCGAAAAGACCGATAGGCCACGCTCAGCTATTTGGCTTTTAGATAGAATCGAGATTCAAATAGTGACAGGTTGCTAGCCCATCGCCCAAAAGAAGAATCCCAAGTTTTATGCCTATAACTTGAGCTGTCAATCTGGGAGGAAATTGGAAATAAAAAATAAACAACACTGGAATTAAATATAATTTACTTAAAGGCGTTTTTTTTTTGACAAATTACACAGATTGAGTTAGCCTCGAAGTAAGTTCGAGTCTTGTGTTACGAGATACTAACTCAGCGGTACTATATTTTATAATAAATACTTACTATAGATAAATAAATACATAATAGTTTTTTGGCATAATTGGTTTTGGAATACTATTTCAATAGACATAAATATAGTTCAATTTTATTTTGCGGAGCGCTCCGGTACACGGCTGCACTCGATGAGCGTTCGAAGCAGACTGGTTAGGTTAGGTTAGCTGCTTAAAGAAATATGCCAAAAAAGTTATGCCAAATAATATTATGCGTAACAATTATTAGGCTAAACAAAGGTATGTCATGTAAAATTATGACACAAAATTTTATGCTAATAGATGGAGAACCAACAGGACTCCGAAACTCACAGCTTCCCTTAGACTTATAATAGTTTATCGCGAATTATCATAAATCAAGTTTAAGTCTCGCTGCCGTATTTATAAAAAGTTCAAGTACAAGTTGGAATGTGTGAGACTAGCTTTTACCCACAGTTGCGCCTGCGTCAATTACAAAAGAATACTAAATGCAGCTAAACGTAGCCTTTCAGTGTTTACGAGACTGTTGACTCGGTCTACCTCGTAAGGGATAAAGACGTACGTGATTATGTATTTGTATGTGTGTATTGTACATTTATCGTATGTTAAAACCATCGAGTGCATTCCCCAGAAACCATTTGGCTTTACACTGTTATCGCCTTAATCCAACTCGGGCGGCTATCCGAAACGACACGTACAAAAACCAACTTTATTCCCAAACGAAAAGGTACAAGTTCCCCCAAATTTCAAGGGTTCAATCATTGGGCTATCCCGGATTTGCGTCACTGTCCCGAATCCTAAGAATTTCGACGTTTCTGTTCGGCTATCAGTAATGTGATGTGAAGACATGATTATAAGTTACTTGTTATAAATACGGCAGCAAGACTTAAGATTGATTTGCGATAAATCGCGATAAACTATTATAAGTCTAAGGGAAGCTGTGAGTTTCGGAGTCCTGACAATCCCGCGGGAACTCCGGGATAAAAAGTAGCCTGAGTTATTCTGGGTGTTTAGCTACCCACATACCAAATTTCATACATACATACATAAAATCACGCCTCTTCCCCGGAGGGGTAGGCAGAGACTACCTCTTTCCACTCGCCACGATCTCTGCATACTTCTTTCGCTTCATCCACATTCATAACTCTCTTCATGCAAGCTCGAAGACATGATTTACAGCCTATATTTCTCCATTACGACATTACGATCTCCTTGGACAGACTAACTCTTCAAATTTCGATAATGTAAACTGACTGAATGGAGGGGAATAAAGGACTACAACCTTACAACCTTGGGATTCTTTTTTAGGCAATGGGCTAACAACCTGTCACGATTTGAATCTCAATTTTATCATTAAGCTTCATTTCATCATTATAGCTGAACGTGGCCAATCAGTATTTTCAAGACTGTTGGCTCTGTCTACCCCGCAAGGGATATAGACGTGACCATAAGTATGTATGTGAATAAAGGACTACCTATATACAACGGAATAAAAAAGACCACGAAATTAAGAAAAAAACCACTTCGACATGATGACTACCGAGCTCTCTTGGATAGAATCTCGTGATTTATTTGACTGACTTACCAGACCTGACCCGTTCTCAGTCATCGTATCATAATTCCAATTTCCCAGCTCTTACTGCTTCAGTTGGCTTACTGAATGGCACACATAAGATAAACAGTGAGAAAATACTTCCAAATCAATTGATTATAGTCCAATGTTTCTAAGACTGTTGGCTCAGTCTACCTTGCAAGGGATAGAGACGTGATTATGTATGTATTCCTACATCATACCTAACTTTGCTGCAATATCAGGTAAGCCTGGAGGTAAATTTTCCGGAAACTAAACTCAAAGCGGCCAAGTCTTATGCAAACCTAGTGACGAGTACTTTCTGAGCCTTCGTAATGAGAAAACTTGAGACATTTGCGCCAACATCGAATTTCGTGGAAAAAGAAACTATTAAGAGTGAGAAATGTACATATACTTATTTGTAAGATAGATAAAAAATCAGTAATAAACAGAACGCAATTAATTTCTATTTTATTATTATTCCGAAAAATTAAGTCTAATAAATAGCACTTGGGCGACCGAGCGGTGCTCAGTGGACGTCAGGAAATCCATAATGAATATTATACACAAACAATAAAACCGTACGTTGTTGGGGATCGATCCTGGGTACTCCGACGTGAAAACTAATCGCTCAGATTTTTTTACTGTTTCTTACTTTGAGTAAGCTCCTTATTAATTATTCATGTGAATGACACAATCAGAAAAAAACAAATTTTCCCAGACATAGGAACTAGCGGAATCGATTTTTTACGCCCGTATGTGACTAAATTTAAAATTTTAACGAAATCGTTACAGCCGTTTCCAGAACACGAGTACAAATATATATGAAGTATGAAATGTCTATCATCAGATCTTTGCTGACCAGTCGGTAAAACTAAAATTTAAATTTTTTCTCCATCATTATCCTCTTGGGTTTACCCGAAATTCCTGAAACGTTAAATTTTCACTCCAGCATTACACCGACCCAGCCAAATTACCATATGTTTATCCCGTGGGCGGCTACGATTATGGCTTAATCCTCAACATACGTACTATCAAAGAGTCTTTTGGTGCAATGCCAGCTAATTTTAACTATATTTTTGAATACTTTTTATCAAAAATATTTGCATGCGGACTCGAATTTTTTTCTACAGATTTTGTTAAAAACCTGTATTTTTTGTAGGTGGAGCTAAATTCGCGTGTGTATTCTGTGGAATTCTCTTCCTGAATCTATCCGGAGGGCGCCTAATAGATTTGCATTCAGGGAGCAAGTCCATTTTCTCTTTTTTGACCAGTAGATTATCTTAAACTTTACACAATCATATAACTTATCTAGTATATGTATGTTTATTTTATATGGAGTATATATAATTATATTTAATCATGCTTATGTTTGTAATATATTATATGTGAGTGTATTAAGTAACCTATTATTTATGTTATTATTTCTTTTACAGTTATCGCACCACCTGTACATTTATCTCAGTTTGATGCAAAGGTTCGACTGGCAGAGAATGTTTTGTGGCATTAAGTCCACCTGTGCATAAAGTTTAAATAAATAAATTAATTAATAAATCCAGTACTTAATAATTTAGTAGATGCGAATATAAGTCTAATACTCATCTTCGAGTCTACCTATATCTCCCTGCCTATTCCATTGAGAATTTTGCATGCTTTCATTACCAGTTCCGAAAATATCGCCCATCAATAAATCCCTTACAAAAGTATTCCACTCATAAGTTACGCAAACAGTGACGACCGCCATGTTTGTTTTCGTTCTAAAAAATACACGTTTGAAATGCGCAGGAAAACGCTTTTAAGGTTATTCGGACCTACAATATTTTATCTGTTTCAATATTAAGAATATTTTTCGTTTAAATTTAAGAGATTTTTTATAAACTTAAATTGGGATTTGAGGTCAAAAGTAACTAACCTATCAGCTTGTATGAAAAGATCGATGAATGATTCGCAGATGTCGGATTCTCGTCTCTGAACCAATTTGATCCCCGGTCAGCTTGACGCAAAATAAGCAAGTAGTGGAAAATTTTTGTCACTGTCTCTCCGGGAATGAGATATGTGTCAATTATGAGAATCATGGGAAACTGACTAAAATAAAATAAGCATCGCAGCAAGCGTAGTTTCAATGTTTTTATTGTTTTTTAAACCATTATTCTGTTCTATTTTTCAAACATGAATATCATGGTGGGAGAGAGAAAGAGAAAAGGATTTGATAAATATCTTTCTCCAAACGTGTTTCTCCCTAACGGGATAGATATTACAAAAATTCACAAGACAACATTGCCTTTCAATGTATAGGTAATAAGCTCCAGAATAGCTAGATAGAACAAGTATCCATAGAGTAATAGATCACCTCACTAATCCATCATCTAAAAGAAGAATCCCAAGTTTATATGCCTTAAAATCATGTTACACCTTATTCTTCTCCAACAATCAAAACCAACATTATGAAATGCGTAGGTTTTTAATATAAATCTCCACTCAACTTCACAAGAAATAAAAAGTGACTGGTTTATGAAAACACTGCACACAATTCATTGAAATGTACAATTCTTGTTAAAAGTACTTACCACTACGGTATTACACAGAAAACAGTCAGCTATCATTAGATAAGCTAAACAGCTGAACGTGGCCATTCAGTCTTTTCAAGACTGTTGGCTCTGTGTACCCCGCAAGTTATATAGACGTGACCGTATGTATGTATGTACTTCCGCAATCAAAACAATAAGCATTTAACAGATAAATTTTGTCATAACAAGAATGTGAACAGACATATATCACTCCCATTTACCCCTCATATCATCGCGAACGTCTGAAATTTGCTCCCGTATGTCACAGGACGTGATCCGAATTTCAACACCGTTCCCGATATATCTGAACTTCCAACTCGGAAGGCCAAGGGAGACTGATGCGGGTTTCCTAATATGTATATCAGCAGGCGATGTGGTACAAATCGAATGTTTATTTGATAGTAATACATACATACATATTTATCACGTCTATGTCCCTTGCAGGGTAGACGGAGCCATAAGTCTTGAGTTTGGCTTAATGACATAATTGAGATTTAAATAGTGACAGTTGCTAGCTTATCGAACCCCGAGTTTATAAGCCTATCCCTTAGTCGCCTTTACGACATCCAAAGTCAACGAAATCATAGTTCGTTTTATTGTTAGTTGGAAGTTCCGTTGAAATGCGTCAAAGAAATATCTCTCTCATCTTTAGGCATTCCTAGTTGCACTTTCTACCATAGTCCTTCGGAGCTTAGGGTCCACTTCATCGTACATATACTAAGATATCACGTCTTTACCTCTTACGGATAGACAGAGCAATAGTCTCGAAATCACTGAAAAGCCACGTTCGGCTGAATGAGAGAATTGAGATTCAGATAGTGACAGGTGGCTAGACCATCGCTTAAAAGAAGGAATCCCTTTTAGGAAGGAATCGTCTGCTTTTTCTTTAAAGTTCTCATTAAGAAGATAATTCGTTTCTCATCATGCCCGGGATTCGAACCCTGGACCTTCGGTGTCACAGACAAGCGCACTAGCGCTGCGCCACAGAGGCCGCATATATGTACCTATATGTATTTTCCTAAAATACGTGACAATATAAGGGCTTTCTATTTTCACATTAGGCTTTATTCATGAGTAAATAAATAAGGGCTGCTACTAAGGACTATACGAGGGTCGGTTTTGGGGTGTGTATTTACTCAGTACCCCATGAATAAGAGCCGTGAGTAAATACCGACGTCCAGAGTTCAATTCTGTGTTAGCTGTCTTAACATTACTCTGGTTATAAATGAAAGGATGCTGTATAATTTGGAATCAGAATAATTTTCTCAATTCTTATATGCCGTGTAGTTGCAGGAACGAATAAAAATAAAGAATAGGACACACACAGGTAAAGAGTACCATGAATGTCGTAAAAGTTGGCTAAGGGAAACCTTATAAATCTGGGATACTTTTAGGCAATGGGCTAGCAACCTGTCACTTTTTGAATTTCAATTCTATAATTAGGCCTTACAGCTGAACGTGGCCTATCAGTCTTTCAAGAAGGCACTGACTACTCCGCAAGAGATATAGACGTGATTATATGAATGAATGATTCTTAATTCTATAGGAACCCATTACTTACACTTTTTTTACACCCACTCACGACCTTACATGAAGAATGTGACGTATCCACTATTCATTTATATTGTACTAGAGGCCGCCCGCGACTTCGTCCGCGGTGGAATCAATCCCGCGGGAACTCCGGGATAAAAGGTAGCTTATATGTCATTCTAGGTATTCAGCTACCTACATACCAAATTTTATCGTAATCGGTTTAGTAGTTTTTGCGTGAAAGCGTAACAAACATCCATACTGACATCCTGACATACTCACAAACTTTCGCATTTATAATATTAGTAGGATTATATTGTATTGATGTATGTTTATTTATTTGATATTTGTTATTTTATGATAATATGTTTTGGGTTTATTAATATCAGTAAGTTTATGTAAGTTTATATCTTAATTATTATGTACACAAGCCAATGCCTTTCTTTACACTTTCCTGTCGTGGGCCTGCTGGAAGAAATTTCTCTAGAAATAAGTAGTGCCCTTGTACCGAATTTCTCTTTATTTTAAGTTTTATTCTTATTCTCCTCGTATATATGTATATAAACGTTTGTAGATGATGCAAAATTAGTAGGTATGCCTGGATCGTGTTAAGATGTAGTCAAATCAGTTTAAAGTTTGACGCTCATGATAGCGAGAGAGGTTAAACATACATACATACATATAATCACGTCTATATCACTTGCGGGGTAGACAGAGACAACAGTCTTGAAAAGACTGATAAGCCATGTTCAGCTTTTTGGCTTTAAGATAGAATTGAGACTCAAATAGTGATAGGTTGCTAGCCCATCGCCTAAAAGAAGAATCCCAAGTTTATAAGCATATCCGAAAGAGATGGAGTGGTCCTATTCTTTTTTCTATTAGTGCTGGGAACCACACGGCACAGAGAGGTTAAATACATAGTAGGTATATAGGAGAGTTAAATTAATATGCACTAAAACAGTGTTTATTTGGCACTAACTATAGCGGCAGTAGCGGAAACGCTAATGAAACTCAGAGTTTCAGAGTAGTTTCTCGTTAGTTTTGTTGATGTTTTGAACAATTTTAGCTGAAACACTAATTATTATGTCGAGTCCAGAATTTAGAAGCTTAAAATGACGTAATTATTTTGTTGCCAAATACTTTGAACGACTATTTTTTTAAGCAAGAATGAAACTTAATTAACGTTTAACAAATAACGCCTTTAACGACCATCCATGGGAAAAACATGGAGTGGTCCTATTCTAAAGTGTCAAGAACCACACGGCACACACTAAACCGCAAACAGTTCATAAGTAAATGCTATAAACGACTACATAATGGACGCAAGCGCAGCCAAGGGTAGATACTAGTGATATCATAAAGGAGTGACCTTCCAGGATCCTTTTGCATTAGAATGGAGTGTTTTAGATGTTTGGGATCGCTTTATTTGGGTCCGAAAGTAGTTTTGAAGATATATTTAGTTGGGAATAACATTCGACCATTAGCGTGTCACAAGGCCGGATATATCGCTAGATCATGATGATAAATCAACTTTTTCTGATCGGCCTGGGTCTTGGATTATCTGATTCTCTTTAATGCAGTAATCTTGGTTACAATAATTATGCAAGGTCTTCCCAGTAATCAAATGATACTTGTGTTGGGAATGGCCTGCTACTGCCTTAAAAGTTATACATAAAGACTACTAGTATGTGGATGTACGATATTTATACATTATAATAAAGAAACAAAAATAAAATGACGGTACGAATTAATATGAGACAGTATGTGTGAGTGAGCAAGTCGTGGCAAATAGATAGATGTACGCAAAATTTCAAGAAGATTAGTTCAGTAGATAACGCGTGAAGGAACAACAAACAAACAATAAACTTACTTTTCCATTTAATATATCTGTTGGGATATATCTACTACGATTACAACTATCTTTCGTGGCCTAATTCAATAGTATTATGTATCTATCAAGTATTACTGTCATTTATTGCCGTGTGGTTCCCAGGACCTAAAAAAATAATAATAGGTCCTCCATCTCGTTCCCATGGATGTCGTAAAAGGCGACTAAGGAATACATATGCTTATAAACTTAGGATTCTTTTTTTATGCGATGGGCTAGCAACCTGTCACTATTTTAATCTCAAATCTATGATTAAGCCAAGCAGCTGAACGTAGCCTATCAGTCTTTTAAAGACTACAGGCTCTGTCTACCCCGCAAGGGATATAGACGTGATTAAGTGTATGTGAGAGTTATAAATGTGGATGAAGCGAAACAAGTATGCAGAGATCGCGGGAAGTGGTAAGATGTAGTCTCTGCCAACCCCTCCGAGAGAGATAATTTAGCATTACAAAATCTATCAATCATCGTAATAATTAAGGTAGATTCTAATATGTATATAATTACGTTATTGTATAGATACTTAAACCTGTTTCGTTCCTTTTGATGTCATAATTCTGTATTATAGCGGTAATGTGATCATTGTGATGTTATTATATGGGGCTGCCACAATAGATTGCATGTATAATGGCATTAGCTTCTATGATATGAGTCTTTTGTTCCCTCATACACGTACGTACACGCATAAACATACATACATATAATGTTTATTTATTTATATAATCTATATTCCTTGCGTAGTAGACAGAGCCAACGGTCTTGGCGAAACTTAATGCCAGCTGTATGGTTTAATGATGGAATTGAGATTCAAATCGGTAATAGTTATAATTAGATTTAAGTGCCGTGTGGTTCCCGGCACCAATACAAAAAAGAATAGGACCACTCCATCTCTTTCCCATGGATGTCGTAAAAGGCGACTAAGGGATAGGCTTACAAACTTGAGATTCTTTTTTTAGGCGATAGGCTAGCAACTTGTCACTATTCGAATCTCAATTCTATCTTAAAGCCAAATAGCTGAACGTGGCCTATCAGTCCGCTCAGGACTGTTGGCTCTGTCTACCCCGCAAGGGATATAGACGTGATTATATGTATGTATGTATGTATGTAGATTTAAGTGATGTGACGTCAATAAGTGATAACTTGTATCCAATTTTGAAAATAAATCTATTCTATTCTAAATAGTGACAGGTTGTTAGCCCATCGTCTAAAATAAGAATCCGAAGTTTTATAAACGACACAGATAAAGAAATAAATTACATTTTTCGCTATCCCGTTTATATTTTTATGCTTATTTTCCTTCAGTTTTATGCTTCAACATTTCAGCAAAGCGGAATGCAATAAAATGAAACACAATATTCAGAAAACCATACATATCTCGAAATGTTGACATAGCGGAGTCTGTCAGGCAATCTGGAACTTTGTTTATTTCCGTCATTGACTTTGATCAAACAGTCAGTCAGTTTGTTTACTCGTTTTGCTCCTAGTAGACGTAAATACCTATAACTTTTCCCCCTTTAAAGCTCCTCTTTTTTCTCTTTATCCGTATGCATGCGCTAATCTCGGAAAATTATGGACGAATTATTTTCCTGTTTGAAATGTTGGAAAGATAGTTTTTTAAAAAAGGTTAATATTTATAAATGCCAAGCGAAGGCGGGCGGGTGTCGCTAATATCATAAAAAGAACTAAAAATTCAGTCATAACTGTTAAACCTTCATGGTTTTAATATCAATAACATATACCTTGGCCATTATATATTGTGTCGATTGTGAATAAGCTCATACTCTTCTATCATCAGCTGTGTCATCTACTTATGTGTATCTAAGATTTTATCTACAAGAAATAAACTAACGCTGCACTCTCTCTCTTATTATAACAATAACTTAATAACTTTGAAAATTCCTTATTCGTGTTGAGGGCAAAAGTTCGTATGTTACTTTGTAAATCTTTTCATGCATACTCAGTTAAAGTGGACCTATTACCACTCATAGCTCTGCCTACCTTCCGGTTACACGAACCGAATCATGGGAGGAGTGCCCTTTTATCAATAGCGGACCTTTTAACTGATTTTAAACTTTCGCGTTGCATTATAACATAACATATAAACGTCCGAGATAAAATAAAAGAACGTTACGTGCGCGTTTAATACTTGTATTATTTACGAGTACTAGCTATCCCAGCAAACGTTGTTTTGCCATATGAATATTATTTAAGTAATTTCTAGTTGAAAAAACAAATTTTGAGTGTGGACAACCCTTATCACAAAGGGGTATGAAAAATAGATGTTGGCCGATTCTCCGACCTACTCAATATGCTCATAAAATTTCATGAATATCGGTCAAGCCGTGTTCGGGGAGTACGGGAACGAACATAGTGACACGAGAATTTTATATATAAGATAGATAGCGCAAACTTTCTTGATAATGACTCATAACAAAATGTCTTTAGTGTCCATTTAGTTCTGTATTAGGCAAAGTGTACATACATAAAATCACGCAATAAGCAGAGATAAACATGTTTCCACTTGCCACGATCCCTGCATATTTCTGTCGTAAAAGTGTATTATTGGATTTACAGTCATACCGTGGATTCGAAATCAATACTTTATTTACGTTGGATTTGTTCAAAATCATGAAGAGGATAACGTCGCCGGAGACTGACAAATATTGAAATTGAGATCTAAATTGTGGGGCGCAACGCTTTCGAGATCTTTTAAGAATCAAATTTTTGTTTTCAGCTTTATGTTATCCTTGTTTTAACTTTTGTACATGCATATTTAGCGCTATACATGCATATACATTTACATATTTTATATAATCACGTCATAAGCCTTAATGAGGTAGACAGAGATGGTAGTCTCCAAAAGTCTAACACGCCAGCTATAACAGAATTGAGATTATACTGTCAGGTGGCTAGCGCATCGTCTAAAAAGAATTTGACGAAATATTCGTATTGAAATAAATAGTTTTACATTCAATCATGTTTTTTAATGTAGACAATGTGCATTGGTCCACGATTTAGATTTAATAAATCTATTAATGTCATAATTCTGTATTATCGCACAAGAAGAGTACTTAGAGTACCATTGCGGTTATAAATCGTTCCCTCTGAAGATTCACATGATATTTACCAGTAAAACCTTTCATCCGTCGATAGATCTAAAAGCCACTCACACGAAAAACATTTACACCCATTTCAGCCGCTACTTATTGGAAAAATAATGAATCCACAGAAGATTCGCTTCGAGAAATATTATTTTTGCTAAACATACGTACGTACGTATAAACATTTGATGCATTATACGTGATTTATCGCTAATGGTTACTCTCAACTATCCATATTTATATCCCAACAAATATTATTAACGCGAAATTAAGTTTATTTGTTTCTTTATTGTCTCTCCACGATGTATCTACTGAACAATATACAATCTTCTTGAAATTTTGCGTAAATCTATATAATTAAGAATCTGAAAAAAGTCAGGCTACTGTTCATCGCGGTGAAAACTAGTTTAGACGGATTTGCGAAAAACCTGTATACTTCTGTAGCTGGCGCCTATACATATAATTCTCACGTGTAGGTGCTAAATTCACGCCCGTGGAATAAAGCTAGTTATATGATAAGAGGATTTATGTTTTTGTTTATAACGATTAGACATGATGATGAAAACTGTCACAGAATATCGTTAAGAGGTTGAAACCATGACGACGGCATTGCATCTTCAAAGGAAAATGCAATAGGCTTATAAACTTGGGATTCTTCTTTCAGGCGATGGGCTAGTAATCTGTGAGGTACTATTTGAATCTGAATGAATCATTAAGCTATACAGTGCATGTAGTCTTCACGTCTTTTCGAGACTCATAAAGACGTCCCATATACATCCATACATATTGTAAAATATAATAGTAACTGACCGATTTATGTTTTTGAAAGATATTGGAACAATTCGATCTTTGGAATATATATAAAGACCAGCAGAAGCCAAAAAAGTCTGTCTAACTTATCACGTATATTTATCACGCCGAAACTGTTACTTCAATTTAAATGTGGTTTTCTCAAATGTGTTGGTTCTAAAAATTCTCACTTTACCCCTCTCAAGGTTAAGGTTTTTCAGTTAACTTTTACGGTGAACGAAGTATTATATCTACAGTACATTGTAAACGTGTAAACGTAAACTTATTGCACCCTTTTGTTTTCTGTAAGACAATACAATCGATTTATACCGAGACGAGTCGATCTTTATCACTGTATCCCAGACAAAGCTGTTTCAATTAAAAGGTAATCGAATCGAATCGATTCCATTGAACAATTCAACTCGCGTTGACAGCCGTGAGTTATTGTGTCTTTAATTAATGTTTCTGTTGTTATATGATTTAAATAAATAATAGTAATTGATACATTAATTTAGTAGGCATAGTCAGTCATGCGCGTCGCGCTGTTCTGAGCGGGCGCGTTGAAATCGTTTATACACGGTGACTCATCGCGTTCACTATGGCAAATATTGACATTGTTAAGTGTTCTAATTGTAACATTGTTATTAATGAGCTCCTTACTTTTGTGAGGCATGTGATTGACTATATGGACGAAGAAAGCATTCATCAACTATGCACTAACACTTTTTCGGAAGAGGAGATGGTGAAGGCCAAAACGTTATTATTTGAATCCGTTCCAAATGCAAAAAAAAATGCCAGTAAGAAGAAAGCAGGGTAAGAAGAGGAAGTCCAGAGATTTGGATGATATCATCGCCCTGATGAAAGGTGGTGATCGTGCGTCATTTCCTATTTTCTGTGCTCGGGACTTAGACAGAATACCACCAGTAACGTTCGATCATGTCGATGCTACCACCTTCATTAAGGAACTTCTCGCCCTGAAAAATCGCTTCAATGTGATGGAAGAAAAAGCGGTGTGTAAGGAGGAGTTTAACCTTTTAAAACAAGAAGTAAACAATATGAAATATGCGTCTTTAGCTGATTCTTCTAATATTAATTTAAATAAGAGAAGGGGCGCATGCTTACAAAATAGTTTTGATATGGATAGCGGGCCGATTGGACTGCAATATTATGTGCAAGAAGATATTGGCATAAAACCATCGCAATCAGCTGATATTGAAATCAACGAACGACTTTCGATAAATACTCATCTGCCGTCAAAAAGAATTATCAACAATGTTTCTGTCGCTCCTATACGTGAGCCAGTTAATGAGACGGAACCAACATGTGAGCAGGCGAGACAGACAAGCTGCAGCCATACGCGTACAACAGAGACAGAGAGTGCGCAAGTTGTGACGTCGGCGGAGGTGATCGTGAGCGATCGTCAGACAAGTGCATCAGATGGTGATAGTGCGAGTGTAAACGAGATAGCATCTCAATCGGTAGCGCGAGTGACGACGAGTTATGATAGTGACTCACAGCAAGTGTTGTTGACGGCGGACAAGGTATGCAGTGATGTGGCCCCTACTAATGGTTATTGTCGTGTCGCGTCCCAACCGGCCGTGCATTCATTGAACGCGAGCGTAACTCATGGTTACTCTGCGAGCGCGAGCGGTCAGCCGACCGCAACCGCTGCTGCGGTGTGTAAAGATAATTGTGAACAAGTAGTAGGGGACTCGGAATGGACAGTTGTGCGTAAAAAATCTGCAAAACACTATAAGTTAATCGGTCAAAGAGGCTGTGCACCTATTGCGCCTAACGATAAATTCTAAGCTGCGGATATTAAGATCCCACTCTTAATATCCAATGTTAGTAAAGATGCAAGTGAAGAGGACATTATTAATTATATAAAAGAAAGAACTAGCGAATGTGTAACTCTAAAAAAGATTAATATGAAGCAAACGAAAACGTATAATTCCTTTAAGTTATATGTCTCTAAAAATAAAGTTGATATATTTTTGAAAGATGATTTTTGGCCAAATGGCATCTCATTTAGGCGTTTTGTACATTTTATGTACGGAACAAAAACGAATAAGGTGATTAGTTAAAGTTATTGTATGATTTAATTTATGGATTTACAGCCACAACATAATTTAACTTTTCTTAGTTTTAATTGTTTGTTTGTCACGAGATCATTTGTTGACTTACAAAATTTATGTAAGGTGGCGGATGTCTTAGCGTTACAGGAGACGTGTTTACTGCCGCATGAAATACCATTACTTGGGACTATTTCGAATTACTTTGACTACACGGGCAAGTCAGCCGTGGACACGTCTGCTGGCCCGCTTATCGGCAGGCCTTATGGTGGGGTAGCCATACTTTGGAGAAAAGGCATTTTTGACCAGGTGAATATTTTGAACTGTACTAGTGATCGATTAGTAGCTATTAGGGTTACACTAGGGCAATGCTCGTTAATAGTGTTTTCTGTTTATATGCCAAATAATTCTCAGAAAAATCTTCCTATTATGACGGAGATTTTGGGCGAAATAAATGCAATAGCTGATCAAGAGAATGTTGAAAATATTTATATCTTAGGAGATTTTAATGCCCATCCACACGAACTGTTCTATAATGAGCTCAGTAGTTTCTGTTCCGATTTGAGCTGGGTTTGTGCTGACGTAGAGAAAATAGGCTTGCAAAGTAATACTTATACGTACGTTAGCGCAGCACATGGGTGTAAAAGATGGCTAGACCATTGTGTCGTCTCGGACGCGGCCTGGAAAACAGTTGTGGAGGTAGGTGTCATAGAGGATGTGTTTGTATCGGATCACATACCCTTGTATGTTAAGAGTGACATTAGCATTTTAAGACCTGAATTGGCATCTTCTCTCTTGCACCGAAGCACTGTTGTGTGGGGAGCGCGTGAAGAGAAACAGGTGGCGAGGTATAGTGAATTATGTAATCATAGTTTGAGTGAAGTTGATTTTCCCCCAGAGTTCACGGAGTGTAGTCGTGGAGCATGTAGCCTGAGTGGACATAAACTGGTGTTAGACCGTTTGTACAGTGACATTGTAAAGTCCTTAAGTGAAGCGGCAAGTAAAACTAGTGAGAGATCTGAGGGGGGGAAAAGCAGCTACAAACATCTATGTGGTTGGAACAAACACGTTCACGAGGCTCACAGGGTGGCCAGGCTTAATTACAGACTGTGGTTGCTATACAATCGCCCTAGTTCAGGTAGAATATATGTACAGATGAAGGAGTCGCGTAAAATTTTTAAGAGCCGTCTACAATGGTGTCAAAAAAATCAAGATATACTTAAAATGAATGTCTTAGCTAAGTATAGAGCGGAAAAGCGGTTTGACAGATTTTGGAAAGCGACAAAAAGGCTTGATGTTAGGCCTGGCCTGCCCGCGAGTGTGGAGGGGGAAAGCGAGCCTATTAGTATTGCCAATATGTTTCGAAATCATTTTAGGGTTAGCTCACAGTTGGGGCCTTCGGCTCCCTCTTATGTTGAGCTTAGCGGACAGACTCCACTGATATGTATTTCGGCAAAACAGATTAAAATGGCGATAAATGGTATGAGTGGTGGAAAATCTCCTGGCCATGATGGCATCAGTGTGGAGCATTTGAAACATGCCGGTGCTCACTTGCCCAGGGTGCTCGCTCTCTTCTTTACAATGTGTATTAGCCACTCTTATCTTCCACATGAAATGTTGAAAACGGTTGTGATACCCATTGTGAAGAATAGGGCGGGTGACGTTTCGGTAAAGGGGAACTACCGCCCCATTTCGCTAGCAACAACCATTGCTAAGGTGTTTGACAGTGTGCTAAACTCGATTTTACAGAAGTTTGCTGATATTCACGATGCACAGTTTGGATTTCGTACCAAGCTGTCTACGGAAAGCGCAATTGTGAGTTTAAAGCACACTGTCAAATACTACACAAGTCGCAGGACGCAGGTGTATGGCTGTTTCCTTGACCTCTCGACGGCTTTTGACCTTGTGTCATACAACAAGCTCTGGAGTAAGCTGAGTGAGGGGGGTATGCCGGCGGAAATCATAAATATATTTAAATTTTGGTACGCCAATCAATCTAATGTTGTGAAGTGGGCGGGTGCATTTTCAGAGCCATATGTGTTGGAGAGCGGGGTGAGACAGGGTGGTTTAACGTCTCCCACGCTCTTTAACATATACATCAACGATCTCATCGTTGAGCTGAGCAGCATGCGTGTCGGATGTCGGTTGGATGGCGTTAATCTAAATAATATTAGTTACGCCGATGACATGGTGCTGCTTAGTCCGACGGTGGGGGGGATAAACACCCTGCTTGAAGTGTGTCAGACCTATGCCGCCAATCATGGGCTGATTTATAATGTCAGGAAAACCGAGTATATGGTCTTTGAGGCCCCCGGTAACCCCCCCAATGTCACATTGAGTATCACTCTCGGTGGAGTTGAAATAAAACGCGTGACAAAATTCAAATACCTGGGACACATTGTTACTGAGGACCTTAAAGATGATGAGGACATTGATAGAGAACGCAGGGCGCTAGCGGTGAGGGGGAATATGCTGATCCGCAGATTCTCTCGTTGTACTGAAGATGTCAAGATCACGCTGTTCAAATCATACTGTCAGAATATGTACACGGGAAGTCTGTGGGTGGGCTGTACCCAAAAGGCGATGGACGCACTGCGTGTTCTATACAATAACGTTTTCAGGATGATGCTGGGATTGCCTCGTTTCTGTAGCGCCTCAGGTATGTTCGCGGAATACCAAGTCGATAGCTTTGCGGCTATTATGCGCAAGAAGACCTCGTCGCTAATTTTTAGAATACGGGACAGTCCCAATAGCATTTTGAAGACGTTGGCAGACAGGTTCTCCTCTCCGTTGTGGGCTGTTTTTGTGAGGAGGGTGATCTGTGAAAGAAATGAGCCGATCTGATCACTCTCCATTTTATTTTATTTTATTTTATATTTTATTTTATTTTATTTTATTTTATTTTATTTTATTTTATTTTTTATGTTTTAGTATTTCTTATCGTGCCATGTTACTAACAAATCTAGACTAAGTTTACTAACATTGATATGGATCCGTGGCTATCTGAAATAAACAATTTTTATTTTATTTTATTTTATTTTATAGTTGTGTTTTAGCGAGCGCCGACTCCAAACTAACTATCGCCTAAATACGACGTGTTTAGTTTTTTTTTTTTTTGGCTTTTTAGTGTTTTGCGAAGTCTGTTTTACTTATTTTTTCATTTTAACTTATTTTATTAACAATTATATAAATATTATAATAATTAAATCAAATTAAAACTAAAGCTAAAACTACTTATAAAAAGAAAGAAAAAAAGATACTTACAAACTAATTAATTTAAAACTAAAACTACTTATAAAAATAAAGAAAAAAAAATATGACTACAAACTAAAATTTAATTTATAAATTGTACAGTCCCTGCATAGCATCAACATGCGGGAGTGTGCCTAGAAGGCTGGCAGCATTGCCAATTTGAATGGCAATGCTGATTCTCTGAGCCAGATAATTTCCAGCCCTCCGGTCACGAGATACCTCAATCAGCTTTTTCGATAATTGTCGGAAAAGCTGATGGGCAGATGGGCCCCACGGTCCCAGAGTTTCCACCCCAAAAGGTTCAAAGGTATAGGTATTACCGATACCTACATATTTGCGCCTTTTGAGGTTTTCTGCCTCATTTGCAGCAGAACCGGCCTTAGATTTAGTACCCTGAAGATGAGACGGCGCAAGTGTGTCGACACAAGTAGCATCCCACACCAAAGACCGCCCCAATCTCCAGGGTACCAAAGTCATACCATCCGGTCTCTTGCCATCATCCCGAGCCAGACCGTTTGGTTCTAGAACGGCTGGAACATGGATGGTGGCAAGAGCACGGAGGATTATATTATTTAGGGCGGCATGGCGCCCTAAACGGCTGGCACTCCTAGGGCATGAGAGGCCGTGGTGTCCATAGCCGTCAACGGTATCCCCGCAAGGACAACTATGCGGGACCGTACAATACGCACCTAAACGCAATGCTGTTGCCAGACGGAAAGAGTCCCCATGAAGCAAAGTGCCCAGGTTGGCCGATGGTAATGCCTGCAACCAAAGACCAGATTCCCACTCCGCTACGGCCAATAGTCGAGCGCGCTCCACAGAATTGCTAGACGTTTCTAGTAAATTATCTTGTGCAATTCTACAGAGCGGCTCATCCCATTGCCTTTGCGAAGATAGGTTTAAAGGGAATTTCGAATTTGGAAGTAAAACAGACCAGGCATTCCTGGCCTCCAGTGCATACGAGATATTGCAGAAAGAGCAATTCCGGTTGATTTTTTTAAAAAGATCTTCCACACTGTACACGGAGGACAGAAAAGCCGGGAGAGCTACACTGGAAATTTTGCGGATACCTAAACCTCCACACCTGATTGGCAAGGAGGCTTGTTCCCAATTACGATCACTTAAATTTATATTTAAAATAGACGAAAGGGAATTTTTGATAACTTCATCTAATTTGTGGAGTAGCTCTGGATGCCGCCAAAAATGACTACAGCGAAGATTATATGTAAAATTTGGAACGAAAAGACAATTTATTTTTTATTTAATCCTATTTAGCGTGAGTACATTTACGTGATTAGTGCTTAATATCTGTTCTATTTATTTCTATAACCTCTTTATTAATAGGCTTAATTAATATTATAGCTTTATAAGTTTCTGACTGTACTGGTTTTTACTAGTCACTGAGATAGACAAATAAGTATAATGGTTATTCCTTCTTCTGCAGAAGAAACCTTTGCCATATACACTGGTTTATTTTTAAGGCAGTTCCCTGAATGTTCTATGAAACCACACAGATACTCAACTCTTTTGTAACATACATAAAAAACGATCGAATTGAGAAACATCCCCTTTTTAGAAGTCGGTTAAAAAAAAATATGTACGCGATAATTTACACAGATTAAGATAACCCCAAAGTAATGTCAAGACTCATGGAATAAATAATATGTACTAAGTAGCTTAATGAGAAATTCACATTTATTTATTAATTGTATGTTAAGTGGTAGTTATTTAGCTTGTCGTTACTGTCAGAATGACAACTATACCTATTTTTTAAGCTACCAGTGCTGAATCTGAGCTCACATGGATAAAAGCAATCATTCTTGTCTTCCATCTATCATCTGTCACTGTTGAATAGGGTTGACACTTATTAAAATGAAGTCATTTATACAGTCCCCAACCCTACCTCTGTCCTCAGATTAAGCCCTGCCCACACTGGCCAGACTCCACTGTGCATAGATTTCGGAATAATATAAGATTATAGAAGGAGCCCGCGAAAAATAAAAATATCCCTGTAACTTCTGTTCACGCAGAATTCATGGGAAACCCTCTCTTAGTGCACCCATAGACGACTTAAGGACCCAATTTCGGCGCGCGCGAGCGGGTAACTGGTAAAGTGGTCAAAGTGATGGCTTTTTACGTCGGAGCCGGGTTCGGTCCCCAGCAACGGATATTTTTTTTTTTACTATCTTTTTATATTTTTAAAATATAGTTACCTATGTTGAGTTATCACTTGTTATACAAGTTTCAAACCGACTTTAAGGCTAACTCAATCT
Organism: Amyelois transitella; assembly: GCF_032362555.1. NCBI lineage: Eukaryota > Metazoa > Arthropoda > Insecta > Lepidoptera > Pyralidae > Amyelois > Amyelois transitella. Next base: position 2,668,763 of record NC_083528.1, on the reverse strand, counting down.
GTATAATTTGCCCCGTAAATATTTGTTATTTATTTACTTATTGCTTTTTTAACGTCTACCGAGCACCGCTCGGCCACCCAGGTACTTCTTACTAAACGAAGTCGAAACTAATCATCTTAACCGGTCATTTCAAAAGATAATGGCTACACCAAAATGTTTAAATTTATGTCGCCTTTAATAAAATTGCTTTTTCAAACACGGGTTTTAACCAAGTTTGTTCTATAAACGCAGCTAACTAAATTCGGTTAGTACGTTAGCGCCACCTGGTGTCAATTTGAGCGAAACTCTAAATTAAGTCATTAGGTGCCATTTCCATCATCCCATAATGTTCGTTCTAAAACTTCACAATACATTTTTGGAATTGTTTAAAGTTAGAAGATATTGTGAGAACACTTTTATCACATTATAAGTTTTTCCATTAAGCCATACATTAGCTGAACGTGACCTTTCAGTCATTCGAGACTTTTGGCTATTTTTATGTTTAATAATTACAATTTTTAGGCTAAATAATTTTTTCCTGCCCTCTAGCTTTAGTCCCGGTTGCATCCTCACTCACTCTGGACAGGAGCCAAGGGTATGACTTTGACCATGAATGCTACCTTACTGCATTTTTGCGCAACCGGCCACCTTAGCGATTTGACCAGCAACGCTTAATAAATGTTATGTCAAAAATTAAATAAAAAATTAACTTACGAAAACACGTAACTAAACATCTATACTAAGAATAAACGAACACTTTTTTGTCATATAATTATTAGAGAATTATTACGCTCAGAGAATAAACATTGTGATTCAATATGGCAATGCTGCCAGCCTTCAGGGCATACTCCCGCAAGTTGAAGCTATGCAGGGAGTAAGTAAACAATTTAAATACTTCAAACGGAGATTTATAAATATACGAGTATCGAGACATTTGTAATACTTACTTCTAAAAAAATTGTTCTACTTATAAATTGTATGTACTTCTTCTTCAACCGCTGTGAGTAAAGTCTTTAACAGACGCCAGTCTCCACCAATATTTTGTACATTTTTTGTAATTTTTCTGTGCCTACGGTGACGAAATAAATACTTTTTTACTTAGTCAAATTCAATATTTCAGCTGCGTTCTATAGAATGTCAATCACCTTTACATCTTTTCAGAATACAGAGAAAAATTTTTACGATCTTGTAAAACAATATTTCATGGAATAATTTTCGTTACAAATTTAATCGAAAAGGCTTTTCCCGCCTACATGCCTCCCACGTCATGTACTAAGCAATTATTCATTCTTTATTTACGTTAAACTTAATGTTACAGCTGTTGTGAGCATATATTATAATAAAGTACACACATTATAAATAATTTTTGACGTAGGTATCATAAGGTTAAAAGTACCCTTACCCGGCGGGCTTGCATGAAAATAATTTTGCTTGACGAATTTGAATGACGCAAAAAGTAAGCGCGTAATTTGGTAGTGTAAAAGAAATACTATCTGCCTACCAATCCTAAATTCCAACGGGAAAGAGGCGTGATGTATACATACATATAATCACGTCTATATCCCTTGAGAGGTAAGGTCTTCAATAAAGACTGATAGGCCACGTTCAGGCGCTTGGCTTAATGACAAAATTGAGATTCGTGACAGGTTGCTAGCCCATCGAATAATACCATACCCATGAAAGAATCCCACATTTAAAAGCCTATCCTTTAGTTGCCTTTTACAACATCCATGGCGTGGTTTTATTCTAGAGTATCGAAAACCACACGGCATAAAGTGTATTATGTATTATGACATTTGTAACCAACATAACAGTAAAGCAGTCTCAAACAAAATAGTTAACGCACGCATAACTAAATAAACTCTAATTGCTACCCACAACTTCGCTTTCAATTTTAACAACATACATATACATATATTCTTTCATAAAACTAAATAAATAAATGTATCTCAGCAACATATTAATGTAACGCGATGCACTTAACCGCTAACTTAATTAAGAGCACTCAACGCTGATACACTGTTTCTCAAACTGTAGACGATATAAAGTCAAAATTAAACTTTATTAATCATTTATTGTGGAAGAATCGCACAATATCATTTATTCCAACTTTATATAGCGTTATAAAGGTCGGTAATTATTCTTACGAAATATGTTTTTCGGGCACAGTAAAACCTAATAATAAACTCAAATCGGGTAGGCCAATTTGAAATTTTGACAAACAATGCGCAGCCCAAGCAGGTCTACAAACTTGAAATTTGGCATGTAGTTTTATTATGTGGTCTTTAGATTCACAAAGAAACATTTCCACAAAATTCTCGCGGGAACGGGAATCATCGAGACTTTTCGCTTTACACGGACGTCCTCTAATTAACCTATAAAGTTTGACAAACGCTGCGCTAACTACTCGCGCTAAGCGCTAACAAACACGAGACGAGTGCTTGCGATAAGTTAATAGCCGAACTAAGCGGATTATAAGAATATTTTCACACAACACAGTTAATTACTTAGGAGATACTTACTAGCTTATGAAGCTGGCTCTAAGTCTTATACATACACACATATCACGTCTTTCGGGTTAGACGAGTTAAGCTATAGAATGGTTTAATTATGAATATGAGAGTCAGGTATAAATAACCTATGTAATGACCTATGTATGTAGTGGTCCCCGGCACTTTAGAAAAGGAATGCAAAGAGGTGGATTGGCCACCTCTTTGCATTGACGTCGTACAAGGCGACTAAATGCCACTTCCTTGCTGGTCTAGTGGCAATTAAAAACACTGCGTGGCTAGCTGCTTCAATTCCTGTGCTTGCGTGTTAAACTTGGGATTCTTCTGTGACTATTTGAATGTCAATCATATTTACTAAGTCATCCTTTATTATATAAGGTGCCAGGAGTCCCACACTCTCCCGAGTGAAGATTTCCCCTTCGATAACAAAAACAAAGGTGAGTGTATCGTTCGACTCTTTTCAAGATTGATGGCTTTGTATACCCCGTAAGGAATAAAGACGTGTCATATATGTATATGTGTAAAAAACCCGGGCAAAATTGCGAATTGTTTGGAACTTACTTTGTACTGTGTTCAGATACGAGTAAATTACGTGTTCAAAGCACGACTGAGTTCACAAAGGGAGATGTTGTAATCTATTTCTTTTTATTTTCGCTATTCCCTATTACGTAAACTAAGCAACTCAAATCCCGGCTTAGCTTTTACGAACTCAGATAATGGATAAGTGCAGCGATTCAGAGCAGCTTTGTGCCTTTGTAGAGGCAGAAATCCAGACATTTCTCTGAAACTTTAGAGTTAACAACCCGTATTTTGAATCTGCAAATCATGGAAGAAGTTATGTCTACTCATTTACGCGTTTATATAATACCTGCTTTTGCTTCGCCGGAGTTGGACTAAAAGTTTCACTTATATTTTGTTCCATTATTTACATGGTGTACACTATATTTTATTATTATATCATCCATTATATTAACAAAGTCTTATGGTAGTCGCAAAAATATTTGTTGTTATTAGATATTTAATATTATTGTTAAGTATTCAGAAAAGGTAATATTTTAATTCTTCATTTCTTTCATCAAGTGCAACTGTGACTATTATTTAATTGGGTAAGGTTCCACTAGCAATCTTGCGGAGGTCAGTCGGGATTCGTTTCGTGTATTACCTGAATAAGAAGAAGAGGAAGAACTATATATGTACTAGAGGCCGCCCGCGACTTCGTCCGCATGGAAACCCTATCAATCCCGCGGGAACTCTGAGATAAAAAGTAGCCTATGTGTTATTCTGGGTCTTCAGCTACCTACATACCAAATTTCATGGTAATCGGTTCAGTAGTTTTTGCGTGAAAGAGTAACAAACATCCATACATCCATACAAACTTTCGCCTTTATAATAGTAGTAGGATTCTAAATTTAATCGAAGTCACACCAAACATTAAAGCCGTAAAAACGAAACAGACAAAAAGTCTCAACCTTTCTTATTACTAGGGATTCTCGTGGCTTTGTCCTATTTTACTTTCAATTTATTATATACTAAAACTAATATCATTTATTTCAATCCAAAAAAAAACAACACTCACTTTTAGGTAGTCTCGTAAAAATAACTTGTTTTCGATAACTGATAAATAATACATCAAAGAAACTTCAAATGTACTTATAGCTTTCAAATCAATGTCAACATAAAAATATTACTAATAGCTATTCCCATATCCTCTTAGTTATTTTTGCTTAGTTTTTCCTTTTATCAATAAATGCGAGCGTATAAAGCCCTTCGCTCGTGAGATCAACACGACATCGACATAATTTACTTATCCACAAAAAAACATGACTCCATACTAAACATAACTATAGATATTCATCAAATCTATTATTATTAACTAAGTCCTTCTAAGAAAGAAAAGATATAAATGAGAGATAAATAGTTACGAAGTGCCATAAATGTGGGACCTAATACAAAGTGTGAGTTTGTAGATCATTTTTTTTATGTTTACAACTGATTTGTCACAACTATTACGCCCACATACTTCTGTTGGAGTAGGTACATAAAATATACTATTTTCGTAAGAATTGCCATCAAAGACTACTTACCAGGTAAACAGCTTTTAATTCTTGAGTCGAATCGTCGGCGTCGCGTCGGTGCAGTGTGCGATGGCCTTTAAACGAACCCGTGTGTGTAATCCGCTTATTTCCCATTTGCCGAAGTATTGATGTTTAGATATTTGTTCTATAAGTCCACATGTGGTTTAACACACGATCCGTAGACGTTTTCTCGTCTCAATATATTTGATGGAAGTTTGTATTAAAATACAAAATTTTTATTCATTATTATGGGACATCTCAAACATAATAACTGTCGTAACTTTTGGTTTCGTGCCGTATGGTTCCCGGCAACAATGTAAAAAAGAATAGGACTACGCCATTTCTTTCCCACGGTTGTCGTTAAAGGCCGCTAAGGGATAGGCTATAAACTTAGGATTCTTTTTTTGACCAATGGGCTTGCAACCTGTACTACTTGAATCTCTAGGCACTAGTTTTGAATTTTAGCCGAAATAAGCAGCAAATAAAATATATATCCATGCAAAAGGGTCTGTCTCGACTATAAAACGCGGGATCGGATTGGCCCAAGTTTTTAAGGTTGTATAAAGATGGGTTTATGACCTCAGCACATGTCACACGATCCCGCAGAATTCGGAATGGAGGTTGTAAAATATAGGGATTTACTGATGAGAACGGCCACGTGATTTCTTTCATTTATTTACATACATACATACATACATACATACGGTCACGTCTATATCCCTTGCGGGCCAGAGCCAACAGTCTTGAAAAGACTGAATGGCCACGTTCAGCTATTTGGCTCAATGATAGAATTGAGATTCAAATAGTGACAGGTTGCTAGCCCATCGCCTAATAACAGAATCCCAAGTTTGTAAGCCTATCCCTTAGTCGCCTTTTACGAAATCCATGGAAAAGAGATGGAGTGGTCCTATTCTTTTTTGTACTGGTGCCGGGAACCACACGGCACTTGTTTCATTTATTTATAATTTTTTTATTAAAGACTCTCTCACATATTTGCGTGTTCCGAATTGCACCTTCCGACGCAATGCTTCGCTGCATATGATAAAAATTTTGTCTTACAGAATCAAAAATGTTTCCTTAGTTTCTCCTTATTACTAAGATTTATATGGTCACTAGAGGCCGCCCGCGACTTCGTCCGCATGGAAACCCTATCAATCCCGCGGGAACTCTGGGATAAAAAGTAGCCTATGTGTTATTCTGGGTCTTCAGCTACCTACATACCAAATTTCATGGTAATCGGTTCAGTAGTTTTTGCGTGAAAGAGTAACAAACATCCATACATCCATACAAACTTTCGCCTTTATAATAGTAGTAGGATTGTAATTTTTTATTCTTTAGTTTAAAGAACCGAATAATCGTGACAAGTAGATATAGTAAATGATTTTCTGAAATTCTTACGGAAACTTAAAAAAGGTACATACATACATATGTACCTATATATAATCACGTCTATATCTCTCGCGGAGTAGACAAAGCCAACAGTTTTGAAAATACTGAAACGCCACTTTCAGCTGTTTGGTTTAATAGATTAAAGATTGTTAGCCCATCGCTTACAAGAAGTATCCCAAGTTTGTTAGCCTTTCCCTTAGTCGCCTTTAACGACATCCTTTGAAAAGATATGGATGGAGTGGTTCTATTTTAGAGTGCCGTGAACCACACGGCAAAAAATGATATTAGCGTTTAATGTGGATATATACTGCTCAGCTTAACTAGTCAAGTATATTCTAAAACAAGATTGCCTTGCGCTATATCGCTAATCGGGTTTAAGATTAACCTAGATACGATAGTTAGCTCGCGATGTGAACTTTATTACATTATATCAGACTCAGTTTCATCATTAATCCATCCAGGTAAACGTGGATTTTCTTTTAGAAACTGATGGCTCTGTCTTGCCCATAAGGCACACAGACGTGATAGATATAGATATGTGTATATGTCAAACTACGGATTTGTCAAAATGCCAGCCAATAACATGGTTTAAAAAAAAAGTGTGTATCGCAAAATACGCGATGTTATTTTGGTTTTAGTTAAGTCAAAAATGACTTAATCGGTAACCATTAATAGCACAAAACAACATATGTACATACATACATATGGTCACGTCTCTATCCTTGTGGGGTAGACAGACCAACAGTCTTGAAAGTCTGACAGGCCACGTTCAGCTTTTTGCCTTGATGATGGAATTGAGATTCAAATAGTGACAGGTTGCTGGCCTATCGCCTATGGGAAGAATCCCAAGTTTATAAGCGCCTATAGTCGCCTTTAACGACATGCATGGGAACGAGAACAAACGCAGTACAATGGAGTGGTCCTTTCCTTTTATTCATTGGTGCCGGGAACCACACGGCACATTGTTTTTGAGACTACGAGTATCTACCCCAAAAGAGATAATATGTTTATGAGAATTACTATTAATAAATTAACAAGCCCGAAGTAAAAAAGAAACAAGTTTTAGAATAATAACACTACAATACTATATTTTATAATAACTGCCACTAATTTGTATGAAATTGTTAGTTTGTGTTTAAGTTAGTTACACACAAACACAAATTATGAACAAAAAAGCACCTTAAACCAACGATTCAACGTTTAATCTGCTATAAAACAACAAGAAAAACTCCATTAGAGCGAGACAATGGAAAAAGGCCAGATTTAATTTGTCACCGTAGGCAGCCACAGCATATTGATGACGGTATATCAACTCAGTCAACCAAGAGATTTTCTTTTGACAAAATTTTTATACTAACGTGTTGTTTTGCTTTCATATTGAACATTGGATTCCAATTAAATATTGCCATTGTAACAAAAAAAAGAAAAATATTACACTTAGGGATAAGCCCGCTTTTGTACTGTACTATTGTTTTATATTTGTAATGTACTTCTTCAGTTATCATTTATAGTATTCACGTTAAAATTTGTTTCTGCAATAAAATAATACTTACTTAAATAATAGTACAAAACTACTTTGGCCACAAGTACAAAAATTGAACTTTGCAGGAAATTGTAAAAAAGAAAAAATTTATAAGCCGTATCATAATAAAAACCGAAATAGCGTGCGATAAAAACGTGATATACTTTTTTATTATAGAAAATATAAATCGAATTTAAAGTTAACTTATCTTGTTGTTTTCATATATACATACATAAAATCACTCTTCTTTCCCAGAGGAGTAGACAGTGATCAGATTTTTAAGTTTTCTGCCAGTTTTTTTTATTTAAAATCATGTACCTACACAGCAGAAAGCATCAGGAATAATACATTTCTTACCTGAAAGCATCAAGAATTCACTTCTTAAAACGAGATTTACATATTTAAGATTTTTTATAAAAATTGTTATATTATTAAATTATCTTATTATTTTTAATATTAATCTCGTAAATTAACAGTTTAATGTCCACAACAAAACAAAATGTCCTCAGATAACATTCTGTAACAATACGTATACTATGCGACTGAAAATACAGGAACAATACGATTGTGAGTCTGAATGACGAGCCGTGTTGCTTTTTAAATTCCCGTAATCCCTCGGGATCCTCTCACCGTGAATCCCCAAATTTGTAAAGCGGGCCTTGGGAGTGCCCATTATTCATACAATTGTAATTAACGGCTGTCTTTTAAATTACATTGATGTTGGATGTTAGGACTTTTTAAATTCTTTACGACTTAAAGATACTGTAACAATATCTTTTCCTATCCCAATCCCAACTAATTTTATAAATGCGAAAATACTTAAGTCTGTCTATAACCTAGACATACATATACGCCACATTCAGCTATTTGGATTTAAGATAGAATTGAGATTCAAATAGTGACAGGTTGCTAGCCCATCGCCTAAAAGAAGAATCCCAAGTTTATAAGCATACCTCTTAGTCCCCTTTTACGACATCCATGGGAGAGAGATAGAGTGGTCCTATTCTTTTTTCTATTGGTGCCGGGAACCACACGGAACCTTTTTTCTATTTAATTATTAGCGTAATAGGCGTACCTGTTACGCTTACATGGCTAAACCGCTTTTTGAGAACATAATTTAAGATCCGTGGTGAAACAACCATTATTTTTCTTAAGTTTCCACGGGAGCGACTCCTGGAGTACAAGATTCATGTGCCTTCAAATTTTTATATATGTTTCACTAGAGGCCGCCCGCGACTTCGTCCGCATGGAAACCCAATCAAGGAGGAACTCCGGGATAAAAAGTAGCCAATATGTTATTCTGGGTCTTCAGATACCTACGTACCAAATTTCATCGCAATCGGTTCAGTAGTTTTTGCGTGAAAGAGTAACAAACATCCATACTGACATCCTGACATACTCACAAACTTTTGCATTTATAATATTAGTAGGATTTTGTAGTAAGTATGTAGAGGCATCGTAGCAAGTTCATAGTCGACTCGTAGCAAATTCGTAGGCGCCTCGTAGCAATTTCGTAGAGGGTACAGAGGAGTTTTTTAATAGTTCATAGAAGCTGAATGACTGCTGAGTTTTCTGCTTATTGTAAATTGCTGCCTTATGTACATATATAGACGTGCATTGCGTCTTTGTCCTTTACGGGATAGACAGAGTCCGTAGTATAGAGCCTGATAGTTACAGGATGCTAGCCCTTCGCCTAAAAGGAGAATCCCAAATTGAGCCTTTCCTTTAATTGGCTTTTACAACTGCACGGGAAGGGAATCAGCTGGTTGTACTATGTTCCTTCACTAACAGACCACATGGAAACAAGATTAAATTTAAAAAGAATAGTTTTTTTTTGATAAGGGAATGTTGTGATGTGAAAGAAGATGTTGTAACAGGAATAGAAAAGGGTATGTTAAGATGGTTTGGTAATGTGGAGAGGATAAATGAAAGCAGGGTCACTAGGCAGATATGCAAGGATATTAATGAGGGAAAGGTCGGAGTGGAAAGGCTTAAATTAAGGACGTCCTAGCTTTAAGGTCAGGTCAAGAATACCCGAATCCGCCGAGGTTGCATAAAAAAAGTTATGAATGTGGATGAAGAGAAGGAAACATGCAGAGATCGTGGCGAGTAGAACGATGTAGTCTCTGCCTACCCCTCCGGGAAATAAGCGTGATTTTATGTATGTATGTAGAATTGTTTTCGTTAGAATATTCGAAAAACACTAAGTAATTTAATGTACATATTTTCAATGTCATATGGTAAGCCCTTTGATCGATGAGGGTTTTTGGACACTGAACACTCAATCTCTTTCCTGGCTGAAAAGACTTACAATGATAATGATGGTTTTTCGGTCAAACTAAGTGCTCAGTGATTAAAGTTGCGAATATACATACATAAAGTCATGTCTATATCCCTTGCGGGGTAGACAGAGCCAACAGTCTTGAAAAGTGATAGGTCACGTTCAGCTGTTTGGTTTAATGATAGAATTAAATTCAAATAATGACAGGTTGCCATAGCCCATCGCCTAAAAAAAGAATCCCAAGTTTATATGCCTATCTATATAATAAAATTGCATTTTATGCATTATTAAAAAAAAATACTTAACCCTTTTTCTTTTTCCTTTATCGTTGAAAATCTACGAATTTTCCCTTGATTGATTTATACAATTTGTATGGGAAGAAAAGCAGCTGGTTCAGCTACCAGGCCATCATGGCAGCTAAACATTGAAAAATATCAATAAAAGTTTAGATAGATTTTCCCTTTTCAATAATATCCTCATTTCGAGTCATATCAATATCGTCAAAGACAGAAATATTCCTTTGACACGAATTGACAATTCAATTGCAAATTTTTTTCGGAATCAGAATTACAAATGAACCAATATCACTTTCAATTTTAAAGATTCAAAAAAAAAGATTGTAACTTTGTTCGATCTTTCAAATATTGTATTTGAGCAGAAATCAATTTAATATTGTGCCAAAGATTTTCATTTAAAGAATATTTCGTACATTTTACAATCCATACCTACTATATATTATATATTAATTATGAAAGTTGTAATTGTTTGTTTGTTCACAGGTAAATAAGTAACCGATGTCCGTGAAATTTTAGATGCATATATTATGCAGTGCGGAGAAAGATGTAAAGTTTTTTTTCACGCGAGCGGAGCCGCGACCAATACCTTGTACTAAAACATATACTTAAATATTTTTTTATTTTATTAACAAAATATTTATGTCGGATCGGATGTCGTAAATGGCGACGAGGGAAAAGGCAATAAAATTTGGGATTCTTCTTTTAGGCGATGGGCTAGCAACCTGCCACTATTTTAATTTCAATACCAGCATTAAGCCATACAGCTGAACATGGCCTTTCAGTCTTTTCGAGGCTACTGTCTACTCCGTAAGTAATAAAGACGTGATTATGTGTTTGTATATATATTATTGGAAGTAAGACCTCACAATATGTTTCCTGTAAATAATATAAGAGGTAACTGTAAAGATTTGACAAATATTATAATAGATTTCAAGCCTGACCTAATTGGTCTCAGTTTTTTAGATTCTACCAATTATTAGCAATACAATAATAATGTTATGGCATAGTACTTCCCGTCGGAATTTTAGAGTCAAAAATAACTTTGTTCATCTGTGGGGGTAATATCTTCCAGGACTTAACCTTTATACCTAATAAATTTTATAACATAAACACAAATTAATTATAACTAATATCATTAACACAAAAAAACATGTATAAAATATGCGTTTATTATCTCTTAACATTTGCTTAAAATTTCAGAATATTTCTGAATGGTCAATAAATAAATTTTTCTAATGCGATTAATACTTATACTTATTTAATATTGGCGCTAAAAGTATAATACTGATAATTTATAAAGGTTGACAAAAAATGCAAGTGCGTAAAAAGTTTTTACAACTTATTATTGCATAACCCAGCAAAAAGTTTGATATACAAATGTAAAAAAGACGTAAGAAATACCAGAACATAGCAAGTGGCTCACCTGTTGTTCTTGCAGTGATCTCCCGGTCTAGCCACGAAAACACACACCCCTAACTCTATTTAATATTATCAGACAGTATCAATAATTCAGTCAAAATTTATTGTCGTCAATTTGGAAGACAGAACGCCGTTGCCGCGATATTTAAAAAAAAATTAAACGTCAAAAAGTCATCGCTGGTTATTCGATATTCGAAAATCGAACGCGTTCCCGAAAGTGATGGTCGCCGAATTCTTTTTTAAATTTACAGCTAGTTATTGTCGATGCCGCGCGCTCCCGGAGACGTCGAGGGTTAGACTGAAATGTGGAATGAAAACAGGGGTAGCGACGTAGGTGTAGCTGGCTGAGAGTGGGTGTCTTTGAAAACGAAAAGGCGTTATGTGTGTTAAAGGAAGTGCGAAAGAGAAGGCTGTATAGGCGCGGAGGTAGCTCTGCTCACGTACTCGGGCTCTTGATGTCAGGAAGAATTTGTAGGCGGCCGTAATTGTACCTTTGATTGGGGCTTTCCGAATTTAATATGTGGCCCTTCGTGTTCTCTCAAGACAGCCATTAACAATGTTTTCGTTAACGGTGACGTGTGTTTATCGATTGATAAATAAGTTTTTTTTATGAATAAACTGGTAAATGCTAATTTCTTAATTAGCTACCCTTCCGTGACCGACATTTTATTTACTTAATTAATATTCATGAGTTGCTTTTAGATAGATGAAAACGCTCATCTTTGTTTGAGCTGAAACCGCAGAGTGTGGAACGTGGCAGGCATTTATTTCTGCTCTGTGGAAAATATTTTACTAATTCTGTAGAATTATAGTTTACATTCCAGTCTTTTTTTTAATTTCGCAATCGACTTTATTGGGAGAAATGTCTGAAAGTTTTTATCCCTATTTTCTTGAGGATAGCAAAAATAAATAAAAATACTAGCACAACGTCTTACACATTCCCGCCTACACCTTTAAACAGCTTTTCTACATTCCTTCCTTATAGAGTAGGTGTAAGATCAATTGATCCTGCACACTTGGGTGCCGGAATTTTCAAAATGCTAAAAACTATTACTTCTTCAGTTGAAAGACTATCAATTAAATTATTTAGTGATGTATCGTGTTTAGTTTTGTGGAAAGTTCCATGTGAATTCTCAATTATAAGGGCGGTCTTTGTTTGCGTCATGAACTGTAATATACTGAGGAGCCTTTCCATATCATTGAACAAAGTCCTGTAGGACTGCAAAGTTTGTACCAAAAAATATACCAAGATTTTGAGGCTTTTGATGCTGTAGTGGTAATTTAAAGTTCCAAGAATCTTATTATTTTCGACAAAATAAGACCGATCAATATCTTTCCCATTGATGTCGTAAAAGGCGACTAAGGGATAGACTTACAAACTTGGGATTGCTATTGTAAGCGCTAGGGCTAGCAAACTGTCACTATTTCAATTTCAATTCCATCATGAAACCATACAGCTGAACGTAGCCTTTCAGTCTTTTCAAGACTGTTGGCTCTGTCTGCCCCGCAAGGTATATAGACGTGACTATATATGTCCATGTATGTTATTATTTCACTCGATAAACTAACAACCTATCACAGTTCCTGTGGTCTTTTTTGTGACTATTGACATTTCTTGTTCGTCCTGACGTTAGTCCCAGCTACATCTTCGCCTCTGTGATCGAGTTGGTCTTTGACGTTTGATTGAGTCAGATTATTACACGATGTGACTCCCATCTGACCTCCGTCACCTTTTGGCTCAGTTAAATCGCATTCAGTCTTTTCAAGACTGTTGGCTCTGTCTACCCTGCAAGGGATATAGACGTGATTATATGTATGTATGTAAATCCTACTAGAATGTGATGAAGTATAAATTACTTAATTAAAAACAATGATTACGGATGTGCCGTTTGGTTCCCGGCACCAATACAAAAAAGAATAGGACCACCCCATCTCGTTCCCATGGATGTCGTAAAAGGCGACTAAGGAATAGGCTTACAATCTTGGGATTCTTTTTTAGGCGATGGGCTAACAACCTGTTACTATTTGAATCTCAATTCAATCATTAAGCCAAATAGCTGAACGTGGCCGATCAGTCTTTTCAAGACTGTTGACTCTGTCTTTCCCACAAGGGATATAGACGTGGCCATATGTATGTATGAATTACGGATCAAAAAAGGCCAAATAGGTGCTCTATTTGTGTTTTTTTAGCTCAAAGACCGCACTGAGGGTTAAATAAAGAACTGTGATGCCATAAATTGCCTAACCCATTGAGTATATTGTATTTTATTGACATTCGACGCCCACGTACTGCTACAACGACTAACAAAAGATTTTTTTGATGTGCCACTCGTAAATTCCCACCCATTCACAGGGGAACAAAGTGAAGTGTAAGGAAATCGACACGAATTCAGTTTAAGGTTAAACAGATTGAAGGGCAGATGACAGTCGACATTATACGTTTTATACACACATACTTACATACATATAGTCACGTCTATGTCCCTTGCGGGGTGGACAGAGCCAACAGTAATTAAAAGACTGATAGGCCACTATTCAAATAGTGACAGGTTGCCAGCCCATCGCCTAAAAAAAGAATCCCAAGTTTATAAGTCTATCCCTTAGTCGCCTTTTAGGACATCCATGGGAAAGAGATGGAGTGGTCCTATTCTTTTTTGTATTGGTGCCGGGAACCACACGGCACCGTTACGTTTTAGGTACGTTTTATTCCATAAGGTATGAACTTTAGAATCTTTAGAGTAGTTTATTAACCCGTGTGGTTTCCGCCACTATAGAACATAACCACTCTTTATCTTTCCCATTGATGTTGTAAGAAGCAACTAAGAGATAGACTGAACCATCTGAAAGCCATACTCCTGAACATGGCCTTTCAGTCCCTTGCGGGGAAGACAGAGTCTCGATAAGAATGAAAGGCCACTTTAAGCTATATGGCTTAATGGTGGAATTGAGATCGGTCGTGGAATGTCAAGGTACCCATCTCAAACAGCATCGGTAATCGAAGATAACGGAATTTACCGTTTCCTTATAGGAATGCGACAACCAAGCCATTTCAGCTACGAAACTAATGCGTTACAGCTTCATTTTCACTACATAGTACAAAACAAAGTGTCTTCCTGCGTCTGTCCATATGTTTATATATATAAAGAAGCCCGCAACTTCGTCCGCATGGAAACCCTATCAATCCCGCGGGAACTCTGGGATAAAAAGTAGCCTATGTGTTATTCTGGGTCTATAGCTACCCACATACCAAATTTCATCGTAATCGGTTTAGTAATTTTTGCGTGATATTATAACAAACATCCATACTAACAAACTTTCGCATTTATAATATTATATTATTATAGTAGGATGAATGCGAAGATCTTTAAAACTACACAACAAATTTTGCTGCAGATTAAGGGATTCAAGTGGAAGGTTTAAATGTATTAATGTTACCAGTGCGAAGCCGGGTCGGGTCGCTAGTGTCAAATGTAATTTGTTTGTAGACTACCAGAAGGCTCCAATGTGTTTAAGATCCACTACTGCTTAATATAAAGTAGCAGAATCGGAGTGCAGGTTCAAATCCTTTCGCGGACATACATCAATGACTGTAAGTACATTAGTTTAATTGCTAACCGTTTTTTTTTATGAAAAAAATATTGCAAAGAATTACATATTCAGAGAACTCCCTTTTTAACATTGCTTCGAGTAAAAGCCTGACTTACTTACTTCAAGATCTCCTCTATAGAGAGATGATAACATAACCTTGACCGACCAACAACGTTAGGAGTATAATCTTCTTCCTCATTTAGACCCTGTTACATCCTAAGTTCTGGATGGGGAAGAACCTGGGTGCGCCTTATTGACCATGATCCAGGATTTAGCGAGTCAGTTTCTTACACAAAGCGATTCCCATCTGACCTCCTGACCCTCAAAATAGACGTCAGGCATAAAATGACTGCATTCCATTCTTCTGTACATTCTATATTTTACACACAGCCATTCACAAACTTGAACAAATGGAAAATCAATTTGGCGTGCCGGCTGAATTCTCCACGTTGCTGGCTAGAATAGCATATTATAAAATGGAGATATTTCCGCTTCCTGCTTTTAATGGTTGGAGTAAAGCTTATCAGTTCATTGCACAAGATTCATAATTTCAAGTGTCATTGCACATAATCTTATTTTTCCTTTTAAAAGATTAATGGACAAATCGTAATCAATAGATCTTTATAAATTTACTCGGAATTTTGCTAATAAATAAGCTTATTCTCAATATTAATCTGACAAATTTCTCTGAATTGATCAGAACCTCGATTCAAAGGAACTATAATGTTTAAAATGGTATTTATAGAATTCAATAATACGGCGTTTCATAGAATTATGCTGATATCGTGTTTATATAATGACGTCGAAGTAAAAAAGGGATTTTGATCGAAATATTTGGTTTCACGTTTATTCATTTGAAACAATATTTGGAATTAATGAACCCTTTTTAGTCGCAAATTTGTCGACGTAGATACAGTAGGTTACGACAGACAGTATGAAGACTTCCGTATCCGGTGTCCTAAACTTAAAACCTAATTATTTCATCAGGTTTATTTTTAAATATTAAACCGGCAATTTTTTGCATATATGTTACAGCATTTCTCCGATATCTTAATCCGATTTGAAAAATTCTGTTTGCATTCAAAAGTGTTGTGTCCATGTGGTAGAATATAGAAATGTGGAAGAACACCTCAAAAATCAACAGAATCCGCTCTGCAGTTTAGTAACATATGCCTTTTTCCCGAAGGGGTAAGCAGAGACATCTTTCCACTTGCCACGATCTCTGCATACTTCCTTCGCTTCATCCACATTCATAACTCTCTTCATGCAAGCTCGGCCGTTACGGGTACTCTTGGCCTGACCCCGCCAGGACGTCCTTAATTAAATCAAGATACGTTCGTCTAGGTCTTCCCACTCCGACCTTTCCCTCCACACTCTCCTTGTATATCTGCTTAGTCAACATTCATTCATTTTCATTTCTTCCCTTCCACATATTAGCTTAGGTGAATATGTAAATAATTGTATAAAACATTAAAACATTAATAATGAGTAAGGAATATTAGTTATATAAGATTTATTTCACAATAAAAAAATATTTACCTCGTCATCGGCAGTCGACTAAAATGCGGGAATTTCCGAAATTGTCAGCGCAATTCGAAGCATTCCGCCAGCGAGCGTACAAAGCGGGAATTTAGACGAAATTTGTTACAATATACATATATTAGAACTAGAGTTCGCCCGCGACTTCGTCCGCATGGAAACCCTATCAATCCCGCGGGAACTCCGGGATAAAAAGTAGCCTATATGTTATTCTGGGTCTTCAGCTACCTACATGCCAAATTTCAACGTAATCGGTTCAATAGTTATTGCGTGAAAGAGCAACAAACATCAATACTGACATCCTGACATACAAACTTTCGCATTTATAGTATTAGTAGGATTATTTGACTAGTTATATTTATCAAAGGTAAGCGTATAATATTACATAATTAATGAAAATGTCTTGTTTGATAAAATATAATTCACAATGTTTATGTTGTTTGATAAAATATAAGAGAAGGCGATGTGCTAACAACGTATTGCTTTATGAATTTGAATTCCATCATTAAGCCATCTAGGTAAATATGGCCTTTTTAGTCGACATCGACATGGACACTGTTGGCTCTGTCTCCCACGTAAGAAATAGAGATGTGATAAATTTATGTACACTAAGACTGAACAAAAGACAAACTTACTGCTACATTGTCTACCATATATGTAAATCTTAACAATGTATTCTCTCGTCCACATTCTATTCTAAGTTTAATTGATATTGTGAAGTTGACGTTGTTGAAGAAAATGCTGCAGTGCAGTTTGTTACCGCTTCTTCTGCACTAATGCCTTGGAAGCGGCAGTAAACTTAGTTTTAAGTAATTTATTTGTCAACCAATGTTGTTAAACCATACGTTTTGACAATTATCAAGCGATATGAAGTATGAATAAAAATTTTGATTTTGTTTGTAGTTTTCCACCAAAAAAAAAATATTATATAGTAAAATATTAATTAACGAATAGGTCATTGTGTTTAAAATATTCAAACATAGGCTTCTTTTTTTCGAAATTTCTAGATCCTACGGGAGAAGCACTAAGTTTAATACAAACGGTTCTACAAAATAAAAGAAAACTATTATACACAGTTCTTTACTTTATTTTATTTTGATGTTTATGTGAAATTTCTAACTCTTCCCCTTTTTTTTTCTTTCCCATGGATGTCGCAAAAGTCGAATAAAGAATAGGTAAATAAACTTAGAATTCTTCTTTAAGGCAATGGGCAACCAAGCTGTTAAACTCAAATAAACATGGTCTTTCACTTTTTTCAAGATTGTTGGCTCTTTCTACCCCGTAAGGGATAAAGACG
Organism: Amyelois transitella; assembly: GCF_032362555.1. Classification (NCBI taxonomy): domain Eukaryota; kingdom Metazoa; phylum Arthropoda; class Insecta; order Lepidoptera; family Pyralidae; genus Amyelois; species Amyelois transitella. The sequence continues at coordinate 2,650,868 of NC_083528.1, read as the reverse complement.
TGATTGTATGTATGTACTTCTCATGAAACCTAATATGGACTCTTGAAATTTTAAATAAGTAGAATGTAGAAGTTTCCTTTCATACCTCCACCAGTAATTGCACCCTCATCAGCTCATCTCTCGTTGAAGAACTGTTCCGGGTCAGATTGACGTGGGGCGAAGGGTGTCCTAATTAGAAGACCGTCATTCCGTAAGTTAACTTCTTGTGTTTTTTTTTCTTCTAATGTCTTTATTACACAGAACATTACAGAATAATATTAAACATAGGAAAAGTATTACTTTTTGGTTTAGATTTTTTGTTTTTTTTTTTTTTATTAAAAGCAAAATAGAATGACAAATAGATTTTTTATATGAATAAAATTTACTCTGAATTGATTTAATGTCTTTATTTTTAAATATTATATTAAAGAGTGCGGACAATCAATTTCAAAATTGAAAATAGAACACAATCTACGCGGGAAATGAAGTAACTAGCTCACACTATTCATTCTGCGGCTTCATATCACCATAGATATAGAAGTCAAAATCTATGATAGATAGATAAAACTCTTTATTGCACCATAAGGGTAAAACATACAAAACAAAAAACAGAGATTATACAAAGGTAGACTTTGCTTTGGTATCCATAGAGTTTGATTTCTATATCTTTTTATATTGGTGGTCCATGGAAGTCAATTTAGATTACGCTACCGTGAATCGAAAAAATGACGCAAAGTTTCGTTCCCGCGAAAATTACAACAAATTCATCTTAGCACCTACATGGCACATTTCAAATCTACCAACGGTTTCGGCATGATTTCGGCTGTGCGTTGATAATCCAGTCAATCAGTCAGTTAAAGTTCTCTTTTAAGTATTTATAAAAAGTTAATAATAAATTTCATTTATAAAAAGTATTTAATTTTATATTTTACTGATTTCGTCAATTATTTTCGGTGCTTGACATTTTATGAAAATCGTATTTCACTGAGGGCTCTCATTTCCGACGGTGTTACCATGGTAACAAAATTAATAGGCATTCAATGAACCACACCCCTATTATTTGTACCTTTTCTGGAGACGGTATCATTCCGAAATCCAATTTCCTGCTCCAAAACTTGAATTCAAGGTTTCTATATTGAGGTTTGTATTCAGAAGTTAATTAGAATGCAAAGCCTTCAATAAGTATTTTTCGGCTTTATATTAGTGCTATTTAAAGATAGTTTTATGTAAAAGATAAGTTTTGTGTTCTATTTTAATGGAATTGATAATTATAGATAAATTTTTCGTAAGAACTTTTTATAAGTTCGTCATTAAAATAGTTTTAAAGTATTGAGTTAAATGTTAATTGTATTGTAATTTTAATTCAAATTCATAATTTTTATTCATTATCATGTGACATTTCGAACATTACTTAGTAACTATTGTCATATCTTTTGATTTTACAACGCTTCCAAAGCATCAGATTTTTTATTACCTATGGTGAAATGTTTCGCTTTTAAAAATTGATGTTTAAAATGAACAGAACTTTCTCGATTTGATTTAAGTAAGTTCGTCTACGCCTTCCCCGTTTAACTTAGCATTTGCACTCTCCCTACATATTAATCCATACTCTCAACATGACAAACCATTCACGAATTCCCTTTTCTATGAATTTAAACAGGAATACGCTATGAAATAAAAGAGAAAATACTAATAACAACTGCCTCTTCATACAAAATTGTCCCCTGCTTGTAATTTCTTTAAAATAATCTTAATAAATTCTTTCACGAGCCTTGAACTGGTTATTAATTAAATTTAGTTTACCAAGGTACATGTTAATATATTTTACTTTATTTATATATTAACGTATATAATTGTTTAAATCTTAAGCATCATACCTCGTAGATGAACTATTGTTCACCTTTACCTAAATTTTGTATGCGATCCTCTTATTGTCAGGTTGGCTGGAAGTGATTCCACTACTACTGTTTTATATTTTTAATGTACTCCTTTAGTTAACAATAAAGTATTAACTTACTTACTTACCAATAACATCTGGCATAGAATTAAATCTGTTTAAAACCATACTTACTATTTTTAATTAATTTGTCCTCGATCACGAAAATGGATTGAACAATTTAAATTAAAAAGGAAACTGTCCTTAAACAAGACTGGGCTGACAGATGGCTAAATTTAATAAGGTCCCATCGGCACCCATTGGGTTCGGAACCCTACAAAGGATGCTGTAGTGGGCGGACCGTGACAGAGCTACCAGATGTACGCCCACGCTTGAAGATATTTTGAGTTATAGAAATAAAATGCCTAGAAGGAATCATTTACATTTTCCGCTCACGGGACGGGACTACTGAAAGAGATTCTTTTAAAAAATAACAGCCCTTTGTGTAGTAATTTAGTGTGAATACTTACTCTCTGTAGTATTTTATGCGTATTCAATTAAATAAATAAAAATATTCTAATCAACTATATTGCCTTACATGTTTATCTGTGGCGCACGTTTTAAACTATAGACAAATATTAAATGTCAATTAAAATTATCGAAAGATTAGAAGCTTTTTCTACTAAGTTCTATTTTTGAAATAATTTGTAACTTAACATTGTATTTATAACAAAAACTTGGACATAGTTTGTTACAAGTAAATACTTCGGGGTTTTAAAATACAAACTTGAGTCGGGGGCTCGCTCTCATCGTGGTCGCTGACAACACCAACAAAAGCGAGACACCGACTCAAGTTAGGCGAAGGAACTTCATGAATTTGCAGTACTACTACTAGAGTAGTATGCAACATTCGTAAATATATAATATATACTAGGCTACTTTGGCATTAAGCATTTGGGAATTTCGGGATACAAAGTAGTTATCAACTTCCAGATAATATTCTTAATCAAAATCCGTCTAGCAGATCTTCCGTCATTTTTTTTCTTTTTAAGAATATATATAAATATATAATTTAAGATCCGTGGTTATACAACGATTATTTTTCTTTAAGTTTCCACGGGAGCGAAGTCCGGAGTACAAGCTTCATGTGCCTTCAAATTTTTATATATGTTTTACTAGAGGCCGCCCGAGACTCCGTCCGCATGGAAACCATATCAATCCCGCGGGAACTCCGGGATAAAATAGCCTATATGTTATTCTGGGTCTTCAGCTACCTATATACCAAATTTCATCGTAATCGGTTCAGTAGTTTTTGCGTGAAAGAGTAACAAACATCCATACTATCATCCTGACATACTAACTTTCGCATTTATAATATTAGTAGGATAAAACTTAATCGTGTGAAAAACAGACTTATTTAATCCAAGATGGTGGTCATAGACACACTCTGGGCTCTCCTGAGAGGTGAGTGACTCAGCCAGGATTAATTCTAGGAGGATAAAAACATTGAAATAAATTAATGTATACGAGAAAGATTACACAGATTGAGTTAGCCTCGAAGTAAGTTCGTGACTTGTGTTACGAGATACTAACTCAAAGATACTATATATTATAATAAATACTAATATAGATAAACATCCAAGACCCAAATAATAATTTACCAGCGTTTAAAAATGCATATAAACTACTTACCATAATAGTATGAAGTTGGACCGTTTGATCGTTCCTATAAAATTTCACTTTCCTTTTAGACTGTTGGGAACAGTCGAGGGAAGATTTAAAAAGAAGAATAACACAATAATTTCTTAACAAATTCCTTCCATGGAGATGGGTTAAACAAATAACAGGTATTAATCCACGCCCACGCGCACTTCTAACTTTCGCATTAACCATAATATAATAGGATATAAATCCTAATGGTGAATTGCGTTAATTAGTAAAGTTACTTCATTATAATGATAAATAAATGTAGGACTGAGTCTGTAAGCCTTAAACTCTATTTATTTTTCACTAGGTTTTATTTATTAAGGTTTTTTGTCTGTCTTTGTGCCACATATCATTTAGATTCAGTAATTTGTCAGTTTATTCAGTATAAACAGAAATACATACTTATATTTTTCTCTTAATGATATGAATTGAGTTCTCTATTTTACAACGATTCCATGAAATTTCAACACGTTTGTGCTAATATATAAAAAAAAATTATATAATGGGATCCTATATACGAACGTCTTTCTGCATGTCTGTTACGCTTTACGCCTAAACCGCTGGACCGAAAAAAACACAACCACTGAGAGGTCTTCAAGGAAAATTGGAGGGAAACATTAGCTAATATTATCGCAAAATAGCAAAAAGCCCACGCATGAAAAACCGTGGGCAACAGCTTATAATAAAATATTATTTTCCATAAAATAATTCTGAATAGTCAAGGTGTAGGCGAAATCTAGCAAATATTGTAAGTGCTTTTGAAAGTTCCTGTAGTTCTCGGTAATTTTAAAAGCTCGGGAAAAACGCACTCGAGCTTGTCCTGGTTCACACTTGGTCAGAAAAGAGCGAGTTGATTTTAATCGAAAGTAATTTTAACAGGGGCTTTTACCGCGAGATTAAAAATTACAAATTGCGTTTTTTTTTCTTAATTATGTAAATTGTCATTCATACATAAAAAACGCCTCTTTCCCAGAGCCACGAACCCTGTATACTTCTTTCGCTTCATCAGTTTCGGGTACGCTTGACCTGACCTTTGTAAGAAAGTCTCCGATTTGATCAAGATACGTTCGTATATACTTTTCCAGCCCGTATTGATGAAAATGCTGCAGTGTAGTTTGTTCTGCCACAGGTAAAGGTTAGATTAGAAAAGGTTCGACGAACTTGTATTCTACTTTTTTTTATAAATTTTACATGAAATTTATTTCAGAAATCGCAAGTAGGACCACCTTTACATAATTGTGCATTATTTTAAAATTCACCCAAATGCGAATTGGATTAATTTTTATAGGGAAGCTCAAAATGGTCTATTTTGCGTTAGTTGAGTCCAAGCTTCGCTATAGCATAAAATACTGGGGACAAAGCTACGATTACAATTTAAATAGAGCTTTTGTATCTCAAAAGCGAGCTATTCGCGCTATGGTACGAATATCTTCACAAGAATCTTGCAAACCACACTTCAAAAAGTTGGGAATACTAACGGTACCTGGTCTGTATTTGCTTGTGGTCCTATCTAATTTTAAAAAACAGCTTCCGAAACTTGAAACGGAACAAGAGAAAATCGAACGTGAAGGATCTAGACGAAAACACTTCATTTCCAATATAGTACCCAGTCTGAATGTTGTCAAGCATAGTCCATACTATCAAGGGGTGAAGTTATTTAATAGACTGCCAGTTGATTTCAGAGGAGATATCAGTTTAAATTTATTTAAAATCAAACTGAAAAATATGTTAATTGCCAAAAACATTTATGACATTGAGGATTTCTTCAACTAATAATTAAAGATTAACTATAAGAATTATTGCACTTATCAAAGTTTTGTTGGATATTTTAAGTTTAATTGTTCTTTTTTGAAATTTTATTTTGTATCTATTTGTATTCAGACACGATTGTTAAATTGTTATATGAATAAATGATTTGATTGATTGATTTGATTGATTAAATTGTGCCAAAACGATCTACATTATTAGAACGCTCCAATGCAGTTTGTTCCGCCGCTTCTTCTACACATGCGCTGTGGAATAGATAGTAGGATAGAAGTTATAATTAGTTTTAAGTGATGTTACGTCAATAAGTGATATGTATTCAATTTTGAAAATAAATCTATTCTATTCAGAATACATACAGACTTATAACTCGCAAGCGAACTCGCTACTTTACTAATCACAATGTAAATACCTCTTAGAAAAATCGTCTGAGTTTCATACGGAATTAAGTATTCCACATAATTTCCATTTTTATTTGAAATGAGAAATCTGCTCTCGACAGCTGGAATTATTTTTTATTTAAAAGTTGGTGGGTTTAATCTTTCTCTCCTCTTTTCTTATCTAGTGGGTGTCTGATAAACCTTTATTATCTTTGGTGATAATCAACCACTGAAGAAACATACCTACATGCATACATATTGTCACGTCTTAATCCCTCGTGAGGTAGACAGAGTCAACAATGTGGAACATGGCCTTTCAGTCTTTTCAAGACTGTTAGCTCAGTCTACCCCGCAAGGAATAACGACGTGTTTATGTGTATGTATGTATGGATTAAATATGACAATTGCTAGAGAAAAAAGAAAAGGCTACAGTATATTAACAAGATATTTTTATCACCGCGATGAAATAAAAGTCAAGTTTTCTTAGCTCATGAAACTACATGTTATATATGCTGCCCTATTACACGTAATATGTTGGTTCTACCAGTTCAAGTGACAGAAATACGTGGGTAGAGATATATCCGAAGTAACAAATGAAAATCGTCGGTTGGAGTGTTGAAAAGAATATTATTACAGTAACATAATATATGTATGTTTGTCGTAAAACGCAGTAGAGAAATCTTGTTGCATCACTTGTTCCTCCTGACTATAGTCCCGGTTGCATCCTCACCACTCTGGAGAGGAGCCTGGGATATGCCTTTGACCATGGATCCTGGATTGGGTGAGTCAGATTATTACCCGAAGCGACTCCCGTCTGACCTCCGCAACCTTTGCAGGGGAACCCAACCCGTATACGATCGATCATGGTTACACATCCAGTTGCCTGAATTTGCAGGTTTCCCTACGATGTTTTTCCTTACCGTAAGAGCATCGGTTAGTATTCAAACTATGGTACAAAACTTTGAAAAAATTCATGGTGAATAGTGGGATTTGAACCTATGCCTTTCTGCGCATCACGCTTTTAAATCAGGCATTATTATGAGATGTTAGTTGGTTGAGTATTGCAGAAGGTAGAATGATGTATTATGCCACATCATCCGTACTTCCTATCTGTCTATCTATTTGTTTGTCTGTCTATAACGCTATCACTGCTAAATCGCTGGACCTACTGATGTACGCAGCGCCATACCAAATCACGCCTTTATCGAGGGTACTGTAACTTTGTTCTTGCCATGGTTATCATATTTTTTGTTTTTTTTTAATAATAAATCCTTAATTTTATGATTTACTTTGTTGCTTTAAAAACCTCTAAATAAGAGCACACACTCACACTTCTATCTTCAGCTGTGTCATGTATACAGGGTCACATTTAAAACAACTGCATCCTTTTAAACATAGACTATACCCATGCTTCTGAGCTGTTTGAGCCTATTTTTATTTAAATTAAACGTCATCATTTTCACATTTAAAAAACCCTCAAAAACTACGTCACACGCTTTATTAAAGACCAATACTACAAAAAGAAATTAAAACTAATGTAAATAAATGTCTGAAAAATAAATTATTTTTCTAGTATCAAGATCAAGTAAAGTACAGAGTTGTCGAGATCGCTCAGAGCTGAATGAGTGCTGTCGTTGACCTCTGAATCTTACGCGTCGCTTTTCCGCCGGCCGGGGTGATATGACGTATTTAAGATCGTGGATTTTGATACTTTTATTTTTTTTAGTACTTTCTGAAATATGAACCGATATTTTTCTTTTAACGTTTTTAAATATCCTTTAGATGAGTACACTTCACAGTTTAATTTATGCAGTTGAATTAAAAGTCACCCTGTAATTGTATCTAAGATTTTATCTTCAAGAAATAAACTTACGTACTCACGGCACTTTCTGCTTTCACTTATTATAATTTAAACTCCTTCTTTCAAATAGGCTTCTGAAACTAACTTCCCGTGCAAACTGTAAAATTAAATCAAGGGATTGTTCTTTTAGGCGATGAGCTAGCAACCTATTGTTGTCTGAAACTCTGAAAGCTGAAGAAGATTAAACTTATTATGTTATATCAATGTCAATGCTATATTTCTACGAGTTCCATGCAAATACGTGAACTAGTTTTTGTGTAAAAAAGTAAAAACATGTGCCGTGTGGTTCCCGGCACCAATAGAATAAAGAATAGGACCACTCCATCTCGTTCCCATGGATGTCGTAAAAGGCGACTAAGAGGTTGGTTTATATACATACTTGGGTTTCTTGTTTTAGGCGATAGGCTAGCAACCTGTCACTATTTGAATCTCAATTCTATCTTAAAGCCAAATAGCTGAACGTGGCCATTCAGTCTTTTCAAGACTGTTGGCTCTGTCTACCCCGCAAGTGATATAGACGTGATTATATGTATGTATGTAAGCAAAAACATCCAAAATCTAAGAATAATTTGGTGCTTCTTGCAATTATTGGCTGTAGTTATAGTTATCTGACACGTAAACTCGTTGACTTTTATACAACGAGTCAGAATGAAGCAAATGAATATTGTTTCGTTCTAGAACATTCGTTGGCTATCCATTTGTATTGTCAATATTCTGTCACACCTTTTAGGCCACTCAGCTCGCGCCAGCAATAATTAGGACCATAATTAATTAACAATTAACCTTATATAGAGAGAGGCTCGTGAGAGGTTTTTATTTAGACTGAAATGTATTTATAGGAATAAAGTTAGATATTCCAGGATTTTGGTGAAAAGCGCACCTCTGGCTTTTCTCAGGAGAAGATGTAGGTAAGCTGGACCACAACTAGGGGGGAAAAGAGTGAGAATTTTAGAAGTTTTTGGCCTTCGCAATATTTGTAAGAGAAACTTACTTATAAAAGCTACACAAGATGAATAGGGAATAGGCACACTATTCCCTTATTCGTCTTCACAGATGAAAAGAAATCAAGTGTTCCAATATTAAAATGTCGGGAACCACACGTCACATACGCGGCTTTTAATACCACTGATATATTTCCGGGCAAAAATTCATTGAAAAATATAATAACTTCAGGTCAGGTCAGAGAGGTCATTTATCAAATCGACGCTGAGTGAAACCGACCTCTCTTGTTGATTCTCCCAGAATGGAGAGTGGAAACAAACGTGATTCATGATGTTTATTGATGCAACACAACTGCAACTTTAATTGAATTGTTATTTGCGTGCGTATTTTTCTTTTATATTTAAGTACCTATATATTTTTTTAATATATTATGTAGGTACAATAAATTTATAATCAGAATGTTGCATAAACAAAACGAGGTTTTAAAAATTGCGAGTTGGACTCGCGCACGAAGGGTTCCGAACGTATCATCACGTTTATTGGAAAACCTGTTTATTCAAAAACACTACCTGTTTATTTAAAAACGATCAGTCACCCTTGTTCTTTTAGATATAAATTTATTTAAAGAATTTCATTTTTCTTTACGTATACAATAATATGTACCTAACCAAAACTCTTTCCTATCCGAAAAGGCATATAAAGAGCCAAAAAAATCTGATACATGATTGTCCCTAGTATTAAACAAATAAAGGTGACAACACTGTCTCTGCCGAGGCCTGCGTCTTAAAGAGGTGCTGCCGATTGACTGACAAAGACAACTAGCACGTGTTTGGTCACACTCTTTGCGTGGTCCGAGTTGCAAGCTCCGCCACAATGTTTCGGGCCCTGAAAAAAAAACAAAAATAAACTAATTAAACTAACTAAATTAATTAAATTAACTAATTTTATTTTATTTTTCCGCTTTCCGACATTTTCCCATCCACTTTGCCCGGTTCGCAGCGTCTTCTGTTTTAAGACCATTGGCAAGCATATCATCTATCATGACGTCACGATCTCTTCGGCCTGCCCATTCTACTTGGACCCGATGAAGGCGGCAGGCATAGCCAGACGTGATTAGTGTTGCCATAAATAAACGTCTTAAATTAAAATTATTTTTTTATGTGAGATATTTTCTCATAGCTTTTCTTTAGTAAAAATAGACTTTGATACTTTGCCCACTCTCGAATCCCAGTCAAAGGTTTATCGCTCCCTCGGGAAAACGGAAATAAAGGTAAGCATAATACAGCTTAGAGTAATTTTTAATAGTAACCTATAAAAAGGCATGCAAAAAAATTTTACTGCTTACATTAAGTATTATGTAACAAATTAGAAAAAAGATCTGAATGGACCTTTACATTTTCATACAATTTGTTAACGTATTGAATGTTTCCGAGAAACTAATACAGCTACTTTCTTTTCGTAACTTTTCTATAGATATCCACCTACTGTTATCGGGAAAATGGCTTGAAAATTCTTAGGATTGCTGACACAGCCCGGAGGTATAGGAGTCATTTCATTCATTCCTTATTACAGGTTACCTGCGACTTTAACCGCGTCAATTTTAGTGCCGTGTGGTTCCCGGCACCAGTACAAAAAAGAATAGGACCACTCCATCTCTTTCCTATGGATGTCGTAAAAGGCGACTAAGAGCTTACAAACTTGGGATCCTTTTTTTAGGCAATGGGCTAGCAACCTGTCACTATTTGAATCTTAATTCTATCATTGAACCAAATAGCTGAGCGTGGCCTATCAGTCTTTTCAAGACTGTTGGCTCTGTCTACCCCACAAGGGATATAAACGTGACCATATGTATGTATAATGTACATCAAAAAAAATAAGAATAAAACTTAAAATAAAGAGAAATTCGGTACAAGGGCACTACTTATTTCTAGAGAAATGTCTTCCAGCAGGCCCACGACAGGAAAGTGTAAAGATAGGCATTGGCTTGTGTACATCATAATTAAGATACTCGTATAAACTTACTGATATTAATATGATATAATTACGATATGCAATAAAGATTTTGAATTTGAACTTGAAATGTATGATACGAACAGTAACTACATAATAATAAGCATCAAATCCCCAGATTTTCATAAAAAATACAGCGGCATCGTGATAGATCCTTCGGGGCAATAAATATATTGAAGATGGAGCAAGAAAATTACCTTTTTCACATGATTACCCGAACAAAATGGAATGCTTTCTATGGAAGAAGCAGCTACTTGTACATTTAATTTAAAGACGCTTTTGTATCTATCTTATGCGTAGTGTACAGAAAAATACGTACATATGGTCACGTCTAAATCCCTTGCGGGGTAGACAGAGCCAACAGTCTTGAAAAGACTGAATGGCCACGTTCAGCTATTTGGCTTAATGATAGAATTGAGATTCAAATAGTGACAGGTTGCTAGCCCATCGCCTAAAGAAGAATCCCAAGTTTGTAAGCCTATCCCTTAGTCGCCTTTTACCACATCCATGGGAAAGAGATGGAGTGGTCCTATTCTTTTTTCATTGGTGCCAGGAACCACACGGCACCTACAGAAAAATAATTAGTCCAGAATCAGGTTTTATAATCGTTTCACAGCATGAATAGTCATATTAGCTTTCATTCTGGTCGGATAGCGAAGAAATTTTTTTAGCCGTTTACCTTCCAGCACAAATTTTAAAAGTCTTCGAAGGAATAGCTTATAAACTTAGGATACTTCTTTTACGCGTTCGGCTATCAACCCTGTCACTATTTAAATCTCAATTCCATCATTAAGTCATACAGCTGAATGTGGCCTTCGAGTCTTGTCAAAAATATTAACCCTGTCGTGCCCATAGGGTGGGTGCAAAGGTTTGATATAAGTATGTGTGCTTGGAAAATAGACATAGTTACATACATATTATCACGGCTATATTCCATGCGGAGAAGGTTGGAAAGTATGACTTGGAAAAATACGTTCCTTCATTCCCGTACCGCAAGGATTAAGGCGACAGATGGGAGTAATCGGGAATGCTCTGGGCTTAAACAAAGAACAGAGAAAATTAAGGCCGACTGGTAGATTCAAAGGAAGTTACTCATTCCGAAAATTGTTCTAAAGAAATTAAATTTGCGAAACGAACATTAACCTCCTAAAGCCCAGATGCAAATAAAGGAAATAATTTTTACATCAGCCGATAATATTTGTCAAATTCCCGAAACATAAATCTCGTTAATTCCAAATTCAAATATAACCGACATAACGGTAAGCAATCTCGACCTATCAATCATATTTAAAAAATAGGACGTCGATCGCTCAGCCAATCGAAAAACCAATTTCAAATTTGGAACACCGTCCGCACGCCTACGACGCGGGGAGTAAATATATCTGTGTATAGCGTACAGCAATACGCTTCATTCTGAATTCACCAGTTGCTCCATGAATGGGCTCATTCAATACTCGGGCGGGTGATACGCTTGCGCGCCATCGATCCGGCGGAGGGGGTGGGGGGCGCTGCGGGATGTTCTCCATTTGACAGACGATTCAGAAACGGCTCGTAACCGGCAGAGAAGTTGGCATAAGTACAAAAATGGAACACGGATACTTGATTTTTTACTGATAGTTTTTCTTTTCACGTTAAACCATAAGGCAATTGCCGTCAGAGTCATCAGTATAAAGTTTTAAAATGCGTCGTTGCGTGAAGGTTAAAAAAAAATAACATTTACTGGTCTATAACTTCTCTTACATCGTCTAGAGGATAAAATCTCAATTTTAATGCGTCCATATCTTCCTATATTTACCAAATTAAATAAACTTTTATAATGATAAAATGTAAGAATAACTTTTCTTATTTTTTGTGGACAGGAAAGCTGTTTATCGTGGGATTTTTCATTTAGGCAATAGGCTTGCAACCCATTACTACCTCCAAATCTCAATTTCATCATTCAAGCTTTAGCAGCGAGTCTTAAGACAATCAATTTTATCTTTAAGTTTAACCCCGACAGGATAAAGGATGTGACGTGGAATTTTATATCAGTGCCGGTACCGATACGGTTTTAGAAACCGGACCGGAATATTACAAGACACAGTGGAAAACGACTGACCACTGAATCCGAGTTACGTTTGCCCGAAATAGTGTACTTACTTATATCTAGCAGGCGGCCGGGTCGTCCTCAAATTTAAGAGAGCTGGGGGTCATTTTGAGAGCGTCATCGGCAGTCGAACGGTTAAGGAGCTTACTAAGAAGTGGGTTGCACATTTTCTTACGCTATCACAGCTGAACGTGGCCTGTCAGTTTTTTCAAGACTGTTGGCTCTGTCTAGCCCGCAAGGGATATAGACGTGACTATATGTATGTATGTATGTATCACAGCCATGCACCAACGACTATTTCCTGAGTTCTGATGCTCTATCGGTGAGGAAAAACATTTCTGACAACTGTATGTGAGACCGTGATCCAATATTAGGTTTCCTGGCAAGGTTGCGGTGTGGAGGGTAGGCCAGAGTAAATACTAACCCAATCAAAGATCATGGACACAGATTGCCAGGTAGTCTTCAAATTAAAAAGAGCTGAAGGGTCATTTTGACAGCGTCATGGTCGGTCGAACGGTTAAGTTAATGGTTAAGATGATGATGAGGTGATGATAATGGCATAGTCCTTATCCTGTGTATACTGTATACTGTGGCCATGTACCAATGACTTTTTCTGAGTTATTTGTATTTTATTGCAAATTGAAGGTCTGTTGCTGAAGAAAAGTCGTGAGGAAACTTGCATATGCAGCCGCCGATGGAGTAAATAAATCATTCGGATGGAAACTTAAGAACAATGATTTAAAAAGAGTACATGATATTTCGATCATTATTAAGGTCAATCACTTCGGATTTTGGTAGGAGTAAAAATAGCATTCTCGTGAAGGTATAAAGTTTAAATCAAAACAAATCAAATTTTATATCCAAATAGCTGTCCCGGCAAACGTGGTTTTGCCATATAAATATTTTTAAGTAATTTCTATTTAAAAAAAAATGTGTTAAGGGTGGACAACCCTTATCACTATGGGGTATGAAAAATAGACATTGGCCGATTCTCAGACCTACCCAATATGGTCACAAAATTTCATGAGAATTGCCGTTTCGGAGGAGTACGGGAACGCACATTGTGACACGAGAATTTTATATTTATGATTTCATGAAATAGACATATACCTTACAAAATGATTCCCGTTCCTATGATAATTTTAGAAAGGTCTCTCTTATTACCCATTGTTAAATTTCAGCTTACAACGCTCAACAGTTTGGGTTATAATTTATGATGTCGGTCAGTCATAACTCATTAACGTATTTTTTTTAATACTCTACCATTACTACACTGATGACAGATTTGTTAATTTTATTCACAAGAAATAATTCTTAAATTTAAATAATTTAAAAACTCAAATTTATTGATTTACTACAACATCTGGATTTCATACAAAAAATATAAAATCTTTAATTGAAAGTATTCAAGACTGTCCATATATTCCTATATGTATTTGTGAAATATCGTGAAGACTTAGCAACCCCTCGATACTAAGCAATAGAAATAGGAATCTTCCATCTTCATCCTAATTATACTAATTTTCCGAGTAATTCTCTGAATTAGGCCAATATGATTTCCCAGACTTGTTTACAGTTATGTCTTAATTGACTCAGAGCAACTACACACATACATACACACATCAATATATATACATACATACATATGGTCACGTCTATATCCCGTGTGGGGTAGACATAGCCAACAGTCTTGAAAAGACTGATAAGCCACGCTCAGCTATTTGGTTTAATGATAGCATTGAGATTCAAATAGTGACAGGTTGCTAGCCCATCGCCTAAAAAAGAATCCCAAGTTTGTAAGCTTATCCCTTAGTCGCTTTTTACGACATCCATAGGAAAAAGATGGAGTGGTCCTATTATTTTTGTATTGGTGCCAGGAACCACACGGCACAATCAATATATATCACGCACGTCATTATGCCTTACAGTTCAGACAGAGCTGATAAAGCAAACCTTTTTTACTAAAGCCATACAAACATCAAAAAGACATCGTAAAAGTATCGGCAGAGAAAAATAACCCCATTTTCTTCAACTTCTTCCTGACGTACGTTACATCCTTTGATCCTCTCCTCCCTCCTCCCTCCTCCTCGGAGCTCGAAATGCTCCTCTGACTATAATTCTAAACTGGGTATTAATTTCGCTGCTACAGCTGTTAGACTTTGGAATACACTTCCCGATTCCGTTCAAGCTTCTCCGAGCCGCGCCAGTTTTAAGTCGCACGTGGTCCAATTGTTTCTGACTCAGTCATATGAGTGTAAATAATCTCTGTATGTAATCTGCTGCAAATACACATATTACATACATATTATGTGTATTTGCAGCAGATTACATTCAGAGTAGTATAGTTTATAGGTATTATGTATAGGTTTATAGTATATATAGTATAGAAAGTATGTTTATTATACATTATTATTATCACCCACACCAAGGTTCTCTGCTTAACCCAATAGTATCATACATACATATAATCACGTCTATATCCCTTGAGGGGTAAACAGAGCCAACAGTCTTGCAAAGACTGATAGGCCACGTTCAGCTATTTGGCTGTAAGATAAAATTGAGATTCAAATAGTGACAGGTTGCTAGCCCATCGCCTAAAAAAAGAATCCCAAGTTTGTAAGCCTTTGTAAGCCTAAGCTTTTTACGACAACCATGGGAAAGAGATAGAGTGGTCCTATTCTTTTTTCCATTGGTGCCGGGAACCACACGGCACTTTATGGTATCATTTAAATACTTATATATAATGTACTTAATTCTCGGACACACATCATTAACTTAAATAATTCCTTGTCACTAACTGTCAGTGACCGCACTCCGTTTTGAAGAACTTTCCGTTCTCATCTTTAAAAGGTGACGCGGGCCTGATGATCTTAAGGGGGTTAAGGGCTTAGGTACTTAGTAGCTTTTGCTTTGAACCGCCAACATATGTGACGAATATAATACCAGTCCTAATGGATCATCTCCCGGAATTCATATGCTTCCTGGAGCGCTGCCAACCTCATCATGTTGTGATAATATCCGCTATATGTTACTGATCTATATGTACACCTTATTACGTAAACATCATATCGTCAATCAATCAATCATCATCATTAATTTAGTCATCTTCTTTCTAATGGCGTTAATCTCGGTTACATCCACCCGGTGCCGTGTGGTTCCCGACACCTAAAGAAAAAAGAATAGGACCACTCCATCTCTCTTTCCCATGGATATCGTAAAAGGCGACTAAGGGATAGGCTTATAAACTTGGGATTCTTCTTTTAGGCGACGGGCTAGCAACCTGTCAATATACATATATGAATCTCAATTCCATCATTAAGCCAAACAGCTGAACGTGGTCTGGCAGTATTTTCAAGATTGTTGGTTCTGTCTACACCGCAAGGGATATAGACGTGATTGTATGTATGTATTTACATTCACCCGGGTGTGCCTTTTGACAGGATTGGGTGAGTCAAGTTTTACACGAAGCAACCCGCGTCTGATCTCTGCAACTTTAGCAAATGAATCTTACCCGCATTGCATCATGGTAAGAGGTGCAGTTGATGAATGTGCATATTCCCTTAGGCGTCTTCAACAACATTCATGGAAAAGAGAGAGTGTGGTCCTGGTTTAAAATGCCGGAAACCACACGACAGTTATTTGAAGATAGCTATGTATAAAAATAAGATATGCTTACAATTAGTTGGCATCCCTTGTTAATATTATGAACGATTCAATCAATTTTGCGAATTACTGGCATAGTATTATTAACAGATAAACGCGCATTCCCTCCCACGGGAATATTAGGCATTATATCAGTCCGCCCACGATAAGACTAGACGTAAACGGTTCACTGGATTCTTGACAGGCCTAGGCATATCTCAGACCACACCTTGTCTCATCTATACTAATATTATAAAGCAGAAGAGTTTGTTTGTTTGAATGAACGCGCTATCTCAGGAACTACTGATTCGAATTGAAAAATTCATAGACTTTATAATAACATCACGCTGCAACTACTAGGAGCGAAGATATAATGGAAAATGTGAAAAAAACAGGGTAAATTATTCATCCTTGAGGGCTTCAGTGATGCCCAAAAAAACTATTCCACGCAGACGAAGTCGCGGGCACAGCTAATCTTTAATAAAAATAAAGTTACCTAATCTATTTCTTTTAATTCATGCATATAATCCCTTTTATATCCCTTGCCGAACAGACAGAGCCAAAAGTCTTAAAAGATCACGTTCAGCTGTATTTTTATTTTATTTTTATTTTATTTTATTTTTAAAAGGAAGACCAACAGCTACAATCATAATATAGTAGTAGAAATAAAGCTAGTTAGCAAAGGAGCCAATTAAAGGTCCTCACAAATAAGAAACAAGATAAATAGAAAAAGTTGAACACTAACACTGAACTTGAATGTATGGCTTAATAGTTGAATTGATTGAGATTCAAATAGTGATAATGTACATACATGTGACTGCATGCTACAAGCTAGACTTAGCTTTGTCCTTTGCAGGGTAGACAGAGCCAACAGTCTTGAAGATACTGATAGGCCACGTTTAGCTGTTTGGCATTATAATGGAATTGAGATTAAGTAGTGACAGGTTGCTAGCCCATCGCCTACAAGAATCCCAAGCTTATAAGCCTATACGGTTAAAGATTTATTTATTTCTCAAAAAGAATATCCCTTAGTCTCCTGTAAACACACTATAAATCCCAACTAATATAATCAATGCAAAAGTGAGTTCATTTGTTTGTTTGTAACCTATTCAGGAGTTATCTACTACTATAAACTCCCGTGGGATTTGGGGAAAACCTGTGTTCTTTTGTAGGTGTTGCTAATTTCGACGCTTTATTTAAGTTGGAAAGAGAACTTATTTCTTATTATAGGCGATAAGCTTGGAACTTTTCTGTTAATCTAAATTACATTATTTATGCTCATCCAGCTAAATGTTTATCTCGTAATTAAAGGCTCTGTCTTAGAAGGAGTAGACTGAAACTAGACATCTGACTGATTAATTTATGTACTAAGAGAGTTATTAATGGTGATGAAGCGAAAGAAGTGGAAAGATGTATGTCTCTGCCTTCCTTTCCGGGAAAGAGGCGCGATTTTATTTATGTATTTCGTACACATTACTCTGTTCCAAAATGTGGCTTTAATACCAACGACC
The DNA here is from genome assembly GCF_032362555.1 of Amyelois transitella. NCBI lineage: Eukaryota > Metazoa > Arthropoda > Insecta > Lepidoptera > Pyralidae > Amyelois > Amyelois transitella. The sequence goes on along the minus strand of NC_083528.1, from coordinate 2,633,110 downwards.
TTCTGTCATTCTTCGAACACCCTGTACGCAATCAAGCTTCATTCAGCGTAACTAATCATTCCCCACTATAAATAACCAGAATATCTTACTTACGTAAACATTAGAGATAATCCAATAACCAATACGTTATCGTGACGTCAATGTTATACTAAATAAGTAGTTTGAGCTGGATTAAGCCCGTCTCACACTTTTCTTTATATAGCTGCTTGATATGTATATATACCTATACACACACACACACACACACAATCACGTCTATATCCCTTTGCGGGGTAGACAGAGCCAACAGTCTAGAAAATATATATACCTACCTACATACATATATATACATACATCTTCTTCTTTTTCTAGTTTGAATCCTAATTGATAAAAAAGAAGTCAAGGAGGTCCTGAGAATGGGATTATGGCTGGAGAGGTTACGACCAGCCCCCGTAGAATGGCTCGCGCGACGCCTTTTTTATTGCTGTTTCGCTTGTCATTATGACGTGAAACGAGACAGCGGTAGGTTTTCGCGGGATAAAAACGGCGTCGCGCGTGCCATGCTATGGGGGCAGCTTTATACTGCACTACAGGCCGCCCGCGACTTCGTCCGTGTGGAATCAATCCCGCGGGAACTCCGGGATAAAAAGTAGCCTATATGTTATTCTGGGTCTTCAGCTACCTGCATACCAAATTACATTCCTTCCTCGTTAAATGGTCTATTCAACGCAACAAGATTTTTTCCTCAGATTAGCGCGTTCAAACAAACAAACAAACTCATCAGCTTTAAAATATTAGTATAGATAAGTCGCGTGGCGACGCCAAACTGTATCACTTACTAAAACCTTCAACTTGCCCATTACAATTGCCCATTGACTTACGAAGTTTCTGTGTCCTGTCTCTTCCCAAAAACGCTGGAAGTTTCCCTCTGACTTAAGAAGTTTTTCGTTTAATCTCCGATATTGCGTCATGTTACCCCTGTTCCACTAACGCGCTCCAAAAAACCCACGTACAACCTTCGAACTAAACTTGTTTATTTGGGGCGTAAAAAATCGCGCCCGAAGGCACACGCATGAGAATAACCCTAAAGTTGGAATAAATCGAAAAAATATAGACGGCGCGCCGTTATAGATAGACAATATTTAACGTTCTGATTTTAAACTATATTAAAGTTTAAATAAATTAAATAGTAAAATTAATATACATACATATTAATCCCTTGTGGGGTAGACAGAGCCAACAGTCTTGAAAAGACTGATAAACCACGTTCAGCTATTTGGCTTAATGATAGAATTGAGATTCAGAATAGTGACAGGCCCATGTCCTAAAAAATAATCCCAAGTTTGTAACCTTATCCCTTAGTCGCCTTTTACGACATCCATGAGAAAGAGATAGAGTGGTCCTATTCTTTTTTGTATTGGCGCCGGGAACCACACGGCATTAATATATTTATACTGCTTAAACTAATTAATTATATAACATTCTGCCTCAATGTTCATCACTGCAGCTTAAATCTACTGTCAGCAACCATCATCAGGACAGCATCGAGATGGCCCGCGTCCTGCGCATGATAGATGCGGTCCGCTTGCGCATGGTCACATGAAAGCAGTCTGTGTGCGCGGCTGCGAACATACCCGCCGCGCTTCAGGAACGAGACACTCCAATAACGCCTTAACACTTTTTTAAACTGAAAACGGAGACACTTTATCTGCGTTTCATGTAATCTGCCCACAGGCCCCATGCGTACAGAGATGTGCAGAAAGCTCGAAAAAGAGTTATTTTTACAGCCTAGATACTCAAATCTCAAGAACCTGCGGGCCGACATGTTCGCACTAGGTGACAGTCCTCTGCTCCCGCTCAACATCTGCATAGTTTGTAAGGTCAACAAGTTTTTAAATATCCTTTAGATGATTACACTTAACAGTTAAATTTATGCAGTTGAATTAAGTCACCCTGTATAGTGCTTAAATTCGCATACCCTCTTTAGATGAGCACCATATAACGGGAGGCACACAAGTTGGATACGCATCACAATCTTAAATGTTTATTTTTATAAGCTAATGACTGTAACATTTGCTGTCATCAAATTTATATAAAATAAATAAATAAAATACTAGGAAGAGTTTAGCGCGCTCAGTCTCAACTTTTTGAACTGTTGTACTCATATGACGACAGATATTCCCGACATTGAAGAGGCGTTCCCTGTGATTGGATGCGCGATGTTGTTCACATTTTTCCTGTTAGTCCGTAAACACAACGCTTTTTCATGGGATGGCAACTCACGACTGCTCCAAAGAGGAAAGTCTTGTTTTCAGAGTAAATATGTTATAGTCAATCTCTGTTTTCCAAAGCTACATATTTTATATTCATAATAATATTGATATGGATGTAGGTAGGTATATATTTTACAAGCAGGTGACTTTCCCTTTCTCTAATTATGTCAAGTTCACCGAAATAAGTACCCACAGGAGTAGCCCTTGTAGTAACTGAAGTACGCAATAAGTACGCTGGCGCTTCAATGAACAAAGAATGTGTTAATGTAATTGTACTGTGTAATTCACAGTAACTTCGTACTTGAGAAGTTAAGATTATACAATTATTTTCAACCGAACTTCCAGTCATGAGGGTTTGTCATCCCCGTTAGTGACAAAGACGAACATGTGTTTTGAAGGTTTAGATAATAAGAAAAGAGACTACATTTACCCATAAGAGTTCCGCTTGACGACCGTAAGATGACGTCATCACGTGACCTCGCCACGTGGCTCCAGTATTGTGTAGGATGTCTCACCCTGAAAACTATTTTTGTTAGGGTTTATTGACTTGGTGTAATTTTGCGAGAGGTCCCTGCTTCACATTGTTTGAAATTACTTTCGTTTGGTTGCGTAATTACCGCATCCATCATTTGAGTTAGTATTCGGAAGAAATATAGGTACCTACTTACTTTATACACGTCCATATTAGTAGTATTCTGTCCCTCTCTCTTGATAAGGCCCGTCTATTTTACTAGTCAAATTGAGTTGCACCATTAGATGTCTATTCTCTTTCTATCTCTATGGTTATCCAAAATGATAGAAAGCGAGGGATGATATTAACATACATCTTATCAAAGTTGGTGATAAATAAAGGGGGTTGGCAGGAAGGATATCATTATTTTACCAAGTCTGTATTGAACATATTACAATTGAGAGAAAATTAAATCAAAAGCCAAACTAGATATTTTCTTATATATTTTTACAGTTGAAATAATACAGGCGGTTACAAAAAAATAAATAAGTCTTCAATGATTTACATGTTGTGATGTTGTACATAAAAATGCATAAAAACTATTAACTAGACTCGCTAGACATACTGTACATAAAATAATATCAAAAGAGTAAAACCACATCACTAAAAGCATAGGCGCAGTTAGGGGACCTACTTATAAATAGATTTTAGTCATTTTTATATCACTAATGACTAAAAATTTCGACCGGGGTTAGTCCTGTCCTGAGTAAAAAAAAATAATGTCTCAAATCATCTAAGCCTATTCTAACCAATGTTTTTAATAAATGGACTACCGTGGGAGTATTTCCACTTATTAGAAGTAGTATTTTCAGAAAAATTAATTGTTTAAACATAGTATACTAAAATGCATCAAGACGGCGCTTAATAAAAATTTCCTCTTTATAAATAAAGGCCCTCAAGTTGTGAGCACGTGGTATAATATAATAACGTACTAAGGTAATTATGTGTAAATTTGCAATATAGAAATACTCGCACGGCAACCACTGGCCACGAAATGTTTGTTCGCTAACATAAGGCCATTTTCTCGACCGTCAAAACCTATAAGACTTGAGAAAAATAAAGCAAAAATATTAAATTCGGCCCGTGGTACACATTTTCAATGATCCATCGTTTTTATTTCAGACTCTGTATAAAAATATAAAAACTTATAAAAATAAAAATGCAGTCAAACAAAACAAGCGAACTAGTCAAGAATCCAGCTCTAAATATATTTCTTATGCAATTTTAAAATTATTGCATGTGTCAAAATATTGCCGTAGAAGAAAAAATAAACGATGAACCGCTAAAATGTGTAGTTAACAGTTATTAATTCATGGAATAAAATGGGTATTTCACTAGAAGAAACATAGCTTGTAAACAACAGCTCTTGCAAATAAACAAATTAACAATAAAATGGCTGGTGGTACGCGATTTTATTTTTCAGTATATACATTTTATAGACAGTCCCAGTGCAGGACGGCGTATCATCCGTCTCGCTCGTGCTTTGAATAAAACCTTTTTTAGTGTAATCATAATTACCTTATACGTTGATAGGAATATCATTCGTCTTTGCTTTTTTAAAGGCGATTGATTACTCCGCCGTCCAGAGCTTGGAAATATAGATAAAATACCTATATAATGAAAGAACCGCGTTAATCTCCATAATTGGTACAGTAACATACAAAAATTATACTTATGAAAATTATACTATGAGTGGTCAACAAATAATAATTGTGATGAAATTATAATTATTATTTACATTTTGTTGTGCTACATTGTGTCGGGTTAGTAGTGTTAATAATACAATAAAGTGTATAAAATCAGTGTATAATAATTACATGAAGTTATATATAAAAATGCAGACACAAAGATCAAATGCGTGGCAGATAAGCTGAGCAGTTTTTTCTGAGTATAGTACTTGTATTACGTACGAGAACAGGCAACAGGATATCAAGTTCATATTCATTTAAAAAAGTTTATTATTCCCCAGTATTTACAAAAACATATTTCTGTAAATATTAGTTTTTTTACACAGACAAAAACAGAAGATCACTCATTGTCGTGTTTAAAATGGTATCTCCATTTTTATACATAGCTTCATGGCATAGGCAGACTCCACATTCGCCGTCCTTGTCACACAATTTTTTTTTCTATATCATTATAAAACGTCACACTGTCTCTAACCTACGTTTTACAGCACAACGAACATTACATGAATACAAAAAGTTATATGTCACAATTCGCATGAAGAAGTATTTTTGCCGATTTTTCATAAACACTACAAGTGATATTTTGCCAAGATTACCTAAGACGGAGCGCTTTTAAAATTACAAGAATTATTCATTAATGGTTAAGGAAAACTCAGCCAATTTTTACAATAATATATGGATATGATCAGAAACTTTAAAAAATACACACAACACCGAATAAAAAAGACTTACATGCGAATTGCGACAATATTATATAACTGTAACAGAATTATTGAGTAAAATATTTTTTTTTCTATGGCAAGTAAAAATAAACTGTGGAATGCTTAAAACCGGTAGGGATACAATTACAAAAATTGGCACAATACTGTACGTACGAAGGCGGTATTAGGTACTTTTAATATTAAAAAACCTGGCAACATTTTTACACCTTACAATCTAAGAGGGGGAGGGGGAGGCAACACTCTCTCAGGCGTACATACAACATGGAACATTTATTTATTATTCTAGCAATCTTTTCAATAGTGTCTATTCAATCAGAGAAATATTTCAAAAACACGGTCATATCCGCTATCGTCTTAAGTTACACACTAATTAGGAGAAACAGTTTTAGCCTATCTACGAGTAATCAGGAACTTACTCAGGTTCATTTAAATATACCGCCCCTTTTTTTTTCTCTGATTCAAAGGCGACATGGAGGATAAACTATAAGAAATGTCAATTTCTTAATTTACATCTGAATATAAGGCTGTGTGTCTTAACGATGTTAATGATAACGTTTATCAATATTTTCTAATGTCTCAAACCTGATTTAACTGAACTTAGACATCAAGTGCCATAAAGTGTGGCCACTCAATGATTTTCATCACTTTTCAATCTTTGACAGTGACAAGACTTTAAAGGTTGTAGAGATATTATGAATAACAACACACTAAAATTTATGTCACCCTACCGATAAAAATGTAAACAAATGATGATAGGCATCATCAATAATGTCACTTGATGCGATTGACTTTGATTTTATGTATTCCATGATTGTATGACAATACCCTGATCGAATTAATGAATTCTTATTCGAAATTGTGATTATTGCAAAGAGACAACGTAGAAAATTGAGCCCGAAATACATGCTACATACATATTTATACGTGTATTTATAAAATGTCTGCGTCGACGACAAAACCTTCCCTTTGCGGAGTCGGTTAAATTTATTTTAGTATGTATAACTATAGTCACCGCCACGGAATGATTGAATGATTCATGAAATGATTTTATGCACATCGCATTATGAACTATGTGAAACAATCACGTATCTTTTTCTAAATGAAGTAATTTTCATTTTTACTCTGGTGATATTTTTCTGTAAATCTTGGCCACAAACATGCCAATTAGTGTGTGTTTATTTTATATATTCGTTTTATTTTTTTAAAGTACTCAAAACTTCAGTAATATACACTTTTATACCTGCGCCACTTATGATCTTTGAAAATTCAAGAGTTCGGAAGACACTCTTATTAAAAATGTGACCAACGTGGTAGTATGCCTTCTTATTGAATATTTTTTTAACAACCTACATAATAAAACAAATTCATAATGCAATTTACTTTAAACCTTAAGTAAACTCCGTGGCGCTATAAATTTAAATATACATTGATTTGTCGTCGCGCAAAGTTAATTAGACAAGGATAGCTTACCCTAACGATACCTAAGTCAGTAGCGACATGCGACACCCATCTCACCTACAAGTAGGTAAAAACACCTAAAACGCTTCTTTGGTTATATTCTACGGGCGGGGCGTTTGCGCGGGACGAATTACCAAATGAACACATGCATATAAGATATAAAGGTACAGCCTCTTTTTGAATGTTTTAATTACAATCTCATTTTTAACTAATAATTTGGCAAATTAATTGAATCAGTACTTGAAATAAAAGCGTTTTTCTGTTTATATTGTAATTCTGTTTGTAATCTTATTAAAAAGATCTTATAAATTACATTATATTCACGTAATGCAGTTTTACAACATAATAACATGCAGTTATCACAATAAGAGTATATTATTTCATATAATGAGATTTACGATTTCTACTTCATTGAAATATTGATTAATTCATACTATCAGAAGCGTTTTAAATCGCAACTAATGAGAGGCAGATCATTGTCTTCTAGGCATACAGATTGTAATGATAAAATTGATACTATCTACGCGGTATATTTAGCTAATAATAGGGCTAAAACGGTATATGCGCCTACGCACAAACAACCCGCCACCTCCTAACTCACTATCTCTCTGAACTGTCGAAACAACCACAGTTTTAATGCTAGCACAATATGGTTCATATATGACCGCTGATTTCACTGTTTATTTATATTCTTAAATTATAATTTATAAAGCAAACTTTCCTCGCATATGTATATAAATCCATAAACAAAATTGTGATTTAAAAAATTGTAAAAGAAACAATTATTGTCATTGGCCATTTGGCGTGTAATTTTCATAAAACTCTCTTTTTTATAAGACTCTTAAAAAAGACCGTATGGACGCTTTTGTAAACAACTATAATGTGTTAATTTCGATTAGCATTAGAACTGTGGTCATCACAGACATTTAGAGTGCTAGACAAAATAGCTTTCAACAATCCTGTGTAGAATAATTATTTTTAGTTTGAAAACGGAAAAAATCAGAAATGTAAAATTTTTCATAGATTTTGACCGTCCACGTGACGTCACATTCCCAGAAGCTCAGCTGTTTTTTGCTAATAGTTCCACTTATTTAAGAAATCAATCTAAAAAGACCAACATCTTAATCAACAGTTTGATATTTTAAGGTTAGGTAGAAATTTAAAATACATAATGATCTGCGCGGATTTAAGACGTCAGCCGATTTTTTGAGAAAATTTCCGAAATCAATGATCAAAATAAATCATGTCTTTTCAGAATAAGCATGATCTATATCTTTTAAAATATATAAATCACCACGATAAGCTTACTACTAATCAAACAAACAATCCACTTTATATCTTAAACGAGGAAAAGAATAATATGATATTACCTCATGTTTTCCATCATGTGTGACGGCCCGTGAACCAAAAGGTCCCAGGTCAATCCCCGGGCAGATCATTCTTATTGGCCTGGGTCTTGGATATTTATATATTTGTTAGAAAATACATTATCGTTGAGTCAGGGTCCCATAACTCAAGTCTCGAATTTACATTGAGGCTAGCTAAATCTGTGTATTTTTTTCGAAAACATTCTATTTATATTTATTTGTCGAAAGCTATTATGTCTAGCCGCCCCGTGACCCGACATTGAATTGGTACCACTAAAACGAGCTGAACACACGTATGTGCGATAAATCCAATATAATGATGGTGCAAAACTATTAAAATTAATCTCAATAAATCATAAATGACCATCAACCGTCTTAATTGTTATCTATGAGTGGTAAAATCAATGTTTCTTTTTTCCTAAATGTAATCATAATAATCTCGATTTAACCTAATGTAATAATATATAGAGTATAATTTTGCTTGTTTATAAAATGTGTCATAACCAAGTATGTTCTATGTTCATTGCATTCTCTGCTTTAAAACCCAAGGTCTAGTAACAAAATAGTATAACATGGACCTTAAAGACAACGACTAGGAGTACAATCGGGAAAAAAGGGAAAACAAGTTTTTCTTTTAAGATTTACCGGGTAATCATAATAGAATCGCACCACACACACAACGGAACATTTCAACCTTAATTGACGAACCACTAACAAGCAGTCTTCACATTTATATATAATAATTACAATAACTAGTTTAATAATAAAAAATACTGGACCATAAACTTGATTTAATAGGAATTACAAATAGAGTCATTCGGCTTAACCGATTCGTGATGAAGATGATGCCATCAAAGATCGCTCAACACCTTCGAATGTACAAATAAGTTTCCATACTACGTAATTGCATTTCATTTTTTAATTATATTTTGGATTTGGATGAGATTATGCCAAAGACGTGCATGTCATGTCACATGATTATGTTAAATCTTATACAATAAAGGGTGTTTACAATATATTTTTTTAATAAGTTTTAAACATAAACACAAACGCTCCCTAGCTAGACCACAGCAAATGTTGAGAGGAGGACTATATTGGCACACAAATTGCTATAAGTTTAATATTTCTGTTTTTGGTATGTTCTTTCGTACCGAATGTTTCGCATAATATCATCAGAATCCAAAATATGATTTGGAAATAAAAGTGAAAGTACGTTAAATATGAAAAATTACGTTTACCTGAAGGTTTATTTTGCATTTACAACATCTATCGTTTCTACGCGAAGCCCGTAATACACAATACACATTATATTCGACCGTATGTATATTATAATTATAGTTCATTTATAAACGTACTTTAATAAAGGTAAACAATCGTGATAAGTTGAAAATTAATTTCTAAAATAATGTATGGTGAATTGCAAAAGTTATTCATTCATTTGACATTCATTCAAAGAAAAAGTAAAATTAAATAACGTATGTAACGTTATTTAATTTTACTTTTTCTTTTTATAGCTATAAATGATGTATCAAGATTGATTACTTTTATTTCAGTACCTAGAGAAATGGACTTACTATGACTTTACTACAAAAAAAAAGTCGCCATTTATAAAATTCATTCGTACACATTACAATGCTAAGAAAAAAGAAATTATTAAAATATAATCTATTTTCCGCGTCGCTATTACAAGAATAATCTATGGACAATTTTTAAATACAAACTCATTACTTTGTTTTGATAAATGCGTTAAATTAATATGACAGCAAAACAAATATATATTTTTGCTGAATATAATTGTTAAGTTTGTTTGTATGAAGAAATTGTCTTTATCATTATTTTTGAACGGTTACAACTATAATATAAATTAACTATTGCACTTCAACTATCCGTTACTATGGAAACTGTTATATGGCTTTGTAAGTCTGTCGTGAGTGTGTGTTTGGGTATGAAAAATACCACAAAATAAAGCTATATTTACAAACGGCTGCTTATATATTAAAGCCGTTACTGGATAAAAACTGGTACTGTTGATAAAGTACGCAAGATTGGAGTAGCTTGGCAAGGATCCTAATTGATAAATGCCTCTCCTTAAATGTGTTTTCCTTTTGACCCCCGACGAAAAATGAAGGGGTGTGAACGGAGCGATTAGTGCTCTTTATTAGCACACCCAAACAAACAGACAAGACATTATTTCGAAAAAAATTGCTAGAAAAATCATTTTTTTTTGGTGTGATAAATATACTTAACGCACACAACCACATCTTATATCATAAGAGACAAGCTTACCCCAAATAATTTATTGTTAACTTTGAGCATCGATGAACGCCGCAAGGGAAAATGTAATTTTGACAACCATAAATGCATAATTCTATATCGAATCGCCAAAATCAACCTGAACCACAACATATTAAGGTCGATTTTACAATGAAAATCATAGACGAATAAAAAATAAATGTATTTCCTAAGCGCTTCAAAATGCCCGACGTTACATAGACTAACCGAAGCATAGTTATAAACCACATGCATTCATAAATAAAACTTTTCCATCCATAGCTGCCGTATAATATATATTACAGTTGACCACACCCACGGTATACATGTGTGGGTGATCGTCGTCTCGCTCGCACATCTTCCGTCTCTCTCTCTTATAGTGGACTCCACAACGCACTGAGTATTTTGTCTCGTAATTTACAGTTTTACCTTGACTCCTTAAGTGATGAGCTCGATTCACTGTGAAACGAAAGAAATTTTAGTTAGTATAAAGAAATTTGACACAATATTTCAACAATGCATTTTCAAGAAGCTGTCTTCCGAGATTTGATTGAAAAATTAATTGTAGTTTGTAAACCTCGGGTTTCAACTTCGTCCATTGCAAATTTTGTTAAATCGGTTTGGAAATAAAGTTTAATATTTCGCATTTATGTACGTATAGAGAGAAAGATGGTATGCGAACAAGGACTCAGGTCTCCTTTCAAGATATGACCAATATTAACGCCAGTGAGCGCGTTGCCGTGTGTCACTGTGTCTCACCTGCGAGCGGCCAGCAGCGCCGTGTAGCGAGCTAGCGCGCAGTACGCGGCCAGCAGCGCGGGCAGCGAGTGCGGCCGCTGCTCGGTGCCGCAGCGCGCGTGCGCCGCGAGCGCGCTGCTGCAGTAGAGCGAGGCGCCGTGTGTCACTGTGTCTCACCTGCGAGCGGCCAGCAGCGCCGTGTAGCGAGCTAGCGCGCAGTACGCGGCCAGCAGCGCGGGCAGCGAGTGCGGCCGCTGCTCGGTGCCGCAGCGCGCGTGCGCCGCGAGCGCGCTGCTGCAGTAGAGCGAGGCGCCGTGTGTCACTGTGTCTCACCTGCGAGCGGCCAGCAGCGCCGTGTAGCGAGCTAGCGCGCAGTACGCGGCCAGCAGCGCGGGCAGCGAGTGCGGCCGCTGCTCGGTGCCGCAGCGCGCGTGCGCCGCGAGCGCGCTGCTGCAGTAGAGCGAGGCGCCGTGTGTCACTGTGTCTCACCTGCGAGCGGCCAGCAGCGCCGTGTAGCGAGCTAGCGCGCAGTACGCGGCCAGCAGCGCGGGCAGCGAGTGCGGCCGCTGCTCGGTGCCGCAGCGCGCGTGCGCCGCGAGCGCGCTGCTGCAGTAGAGCGAGGCGCCGTGTGTCACTGTGTCTCACCTGCGAGCGGCCAGCAGCGCCGTGTAGCGAGCTAGCGCGCAGTACGCGGCCAGCAGCGCGGGCAGCGAGTGCGGCCGCTGCTCGGTGCCGCAGCGCGCGTGCGCCGCGAGCGCGCTGCTGCAGTAGAGCGAGGCGCCGTGTGTCACTGTGTCTCACCTGCGAGCGGCCAGCAGCGCCGTGTAGCGAGCTAGCGCGCAGTACGCGGCCAGCAGCGCGGGCAGCGAGTGCGGCCGCTGCTCGGTGCCGCAGCGCGCGTGCGCCGCGAGCGCGCTGCTGCAGTAGAGCGAGGCGCCGTGTGTCACTGTGTCTCACCTGCGAGCGGCCAGCAGCGCCGTGTAGCGAGCTAGCGCGCAGTACGCGGCCAGCAGCGCGGGCAGCGAGTGCGGCCGCTGCTCGGTGCCGCAGCGCGCGTGCGCCGCGAGCGCGCTGCTGCAGTAGAGCGAGGCGCCGTGTGTCACTGTGTCTCACCTGCGAGCGGCCAGCAGCGCCGTGTAGCGAGCTAGCGCGCAGTACGCGGCCAGCAGCGCGGGCAGCGAGTGCGGCCGCTGCTCGGTGCCGCAGCGCGCGTGCGCCGCGAGCGCGCTGCTGCAGTAGAGCGAGGCGCCGTGTGTCACTGTGTCTCACCTGCGAGCGGCCAGCAGCGCCGTGTAGCGAGCTAGCGCGCAGTACGCGGCCAGCAGCGCGGGCAGCGAGTGCGGCCGCTGCTCGGTGCCGCAGCGCGCGTGCGCCGCGAGCGCGCTGCTGCAGTAGAGCGAGGCGCCGTGTGTCACTGTGTCTCACCTGCGAGCGGCCAGCAGCGCCGTGTAGCGAGCTAGCGCGCAGTACGCGGCCAGCAGCGCGGGCAGCGAGTGCGGCCGCTGCTCGGTGCCGCAGCGCGCGTGCGCCGCGAGCGCGCTGCTGCAGTAGAGCGAGGCGCCGTGTGTCACTGTGTCTCACCTGCGAGCGGCCAGCAGCGCCGTGTAGCGAGCTAGCGCGCAGTACGCGGCCAGCAGCGCGGGCAGCGAGTGCGGCCGCTGCTCGGTGCCGCAGCGCGCGTGCGCCGCGAGCGCGCTGCTGCAGTAGAGCGAGGCGCCGTGTGTCACTGTGTCTCACCTGCGAGCGGCCAGCAGCGCCGTGTAGCGAGCTAGCGCGCAGTACGCGGCCAGCAGCGCGGGCAGCGAGTGCGGCCGCTGCTCGGTGCCGCAGCGCGCGTGCGCCGCGAGCGCGCTGCTGCAGTAGAGCGAGGCGCGGCTGTCGCAGGGCTGCCGGAAGGCGGCCTGCGGGTCGTACGTGTGCGGGTCTCGGGCGCCGCCGCAGGCCGAGCTGAGCGTGCAGAAGTTCATCGCTTTCCAGCCGCCGTACCTGTTGAGAAAAAATAGAAAATAAAAATTAATGACAAAGGAATTATAAAACAGTAGTAGCAAGTCGAACAATCAGTTATAGTCAATTACCTCCGATTAAAATTATAACAAAATTAAATTATAAACAAAACAATTTAAATCGGAGTAAAAAGCGTGGGGTGCATTTTACTTCATTTTCATAACTCTCTTGTCATAAATATATGCTAATAGAATGATTTTAATATTTACGACATCAAGCACTCCACGCTTTTTACTCCGATTTAAATTGTATTGTTTATAAATTTAATTTTGTTATAATTTTAATCGGAGGTAATTGACTATAACTGATTGTTCGACTTGCTACTACTGTTTTATAATTCCTTTGTCATTAATTTTTATTTTCTATTTTTTAGTTTGATTAGCAATAAAAGCGTAGATTTTTAGTTTTTTTAAACTATTATTTATTTTCTTTTTTTTAGTTCGATTAGCAATAAAAGAGTTGGTTTTTTATACGATTATTTTTTGGAAGTTAACATTTCTAGTATAACTTTCTTACTAGAAAAGACCTTCGCAACCATCTAAGACAAAGAGATAACAACATAATATACTGACATAATTAACGTGCAACAGACTTTTTCCAATATAGATCATTGTATGAAGGTCGAGCCTTGTTTTTCTGAATGAAAATTATTTACGTTTTAGTCAGTGATTTATGGTTCGATATATTTTATTATATGTAATTCCTTCTTTATCGACTGTAAGTCCAAAGCTAGGCCAGGACTGACCTTGACACAAAATCAATCAGAATAGATATAACAGAGAGAAAAGAAACCGAGGGATATATTAACACAGTCAAAACGAGATGCAAAGTTCATTTTTTCAATTCATTTTTGTTAATTTCATTTATGTAGATTATAATCTACTCGATATTTGATGATTAAAATTATTTTGATCACGATAAATTCCCTCTTTACTTCCGAAAGTTTTGTTTCGTAAAATAATTTCAAAGTTTATGTTCTGATTAATTTATTGTAATAATAATTAATGAAAAGCGTTAATAAATCGAGGTTGTCATCAAACATCTCATATAAATGTCAAATAGAGTAAATCTTCGTGTATGAGGCTTATTAGTATTCACGCAAGTTCGAAAGAGTAAGTCGTAAACTCCAGAAATCGCTAGCGTGCTAGCTCTGTCTCTCTTACTCTCCTACGCCTTCGTAGGAGAGTAAGAGAGACAGAGCTATCTAAAAATGAATTTATTAATCCTGGCAGTTTTAATAAGGATAATGAGAAACTCTTATCAAAATATTGCATTGTCATCGGTCCTTGATACGTGTGCAAAGTTCCAAGTTGATCAGACGTTTAGAAACCAGTGAAAATTAAGCTCAAAGATTCCGTTACATACATAGATACAACCCAAGCTAATAAAAGCGTAGTAATTAATGATGAGTAATGAATATAACAGTCTGGGCTTAAGACAATATGTGTTTCATCCATAATCTAAAATACCTAAACGTCAAAATATCATTACACACATCTATTGGTCCGATCACACAAGTACATATCCAAGCCTGAAACAGAGTTCAGTGTCAATTCACAGAAAATATTTGTACAATATGTTTCTAGCCTCCAGCGATAGTTGCAAAATCATATCTAGTTTTCGTCCCCCATCAAAATATTTATTTGAACCTAAATATTAAATTGAACCTCGAGTATTTTTAAATTTACTGATTCAGTTTCAGTCCAAAATCACTCTTTAAACAAACAGCAATATCAATTTACACTTTAGTTTCGATCTAAGAATCTACTAAACTATTTTCTGACGCAAAAACGGCAAGGAGCAGTACTATTGAGATTTAATTGCGTCCCAGCTCAAGTTATAAGCGCAATCAGGGGGCTAGCCTCTGTCAGTCGCTATACCTGTGCCAATAGTTATCTACAGCACACAACTATTAGAACTTGCAAATCAGTCGGGGGCCGCGTTTTATGTATACGCTATCAGCAGTCAGTCGATATCGAAGCAATGCGTTTTTTGTTCAAACTAGGTGGTACTTTTTTTAATGAAAAATTGTCATTATGTATGTAGGCTTTGCGTGGTCCAGCCACATATTAACAAATATTTTTTTTTTAAATTGTATGGTGATTTAGGATTTTCGCAACAGCTGTAACTGTCACTTTATCTGCTTAAATCTTCATAATGGATCACGTAACTACTAGAAATTCAAAACAACTAACCTAAAATTAGAACCATGTGGCTCCTGGCACTCATAGAAAAAAGAATAGGAACACTCCATCTCTTTCCGATAGATGTCGAAAGACTACTAAGGGATAGGCTTACAAAACTTGTAATTCTCCTTTTAAGCGCTTTTTTGGGCTAGCAACCTGTCATCTCAATTCTATCATTAAGCCAAACAGCTGAGCATAACCTATCAGTGTTTACAAGACTGTTGGCTCTGTCTACTTTGTCTGTCTGTCTTAAGAATGTGAAATATTAACTTACTTGTCAACGACAACGACCGGTCCATTCTTGTACTCCATCTGACAGCCAGCGACAAACTCAATCAGCGCGAACGAGTCTCTGTACGGGTGAGTGAGCCTGTCCAGCGCCTCTTCCCTCTCACTCTCGTCCGCAGCCTGTCTCACTGCCCTCACAAACTCGTTATCATCAGGCCTACCCGCCTCGTACTCAGTAGTATCCCCTTCGAGCCAACCCGCGCACTTTATAAACTTAACACTCAATTGATAATCGTCTTGAAGTGAATGGACACTAACATTTGTAACTTCGATAATTCTATCTGAAGGTATACTGTCGGGAACACTGTCGACCTTTTCGAATCTATAACACGGTCGGCGTAGTTCCGCTTCCTCTTCAACGGACAAAGATGGCGCCACTGGGGGAGGGGGCGGGGCCGTGTCTGGAGGGGAACCAGCAGTGCGATGACCCCAATCGGGGAATTTAAACTTCGTCGGAGAACTCAATTTGAAGTTTTTCAGCGACATTTTCGACGGACTCTTAGGCGATTTAGGACCATTTTTCTTGTCGGCGAGTGACGAGAATAGATCGCCGTTCGCTATCGATTTCCTCGTCGACAAATCGCGATTGCCGCTCAGTCTTTCTAGTCTCAGTTCCGTTCTGTCGAATCGGTAAGCCGGTTCGGTTTCTGGGATCGGTGATATATTATCCGGTATTAATCTCTCGTCGTCCGCGCAATCGCTCTCTTGCCGTCTGTAGCCGTTTGTCTCTGGCTCTATAGGGGATTCCGCTGGCGTTTTCTGGTCAGACTTCCGGTGGGCTACGTAAATATCTTTGGACACGAAACTCGCTCTGAAGTTAGCCACGTATAGCTCTCGTTCGTCTTCTGTCGGCCAGAACACCTCGCACTCCTGTATGGACGAAATAAATTTTATTTAATAAGAAATACGCTAGATTGTATTGACTGATGTACCCAACTAGTAAAAAAGGTATAGTTCTAAACCATAGTCATCTCGTGTTGCTCCCAAAAAACTTGACTTACCCAATCCAAAATCACAGTCAAAGGGCTCTCTCTAGAGAGGTGAGAATATAACCAGAACCAACGACAAAAGGAGGTGGATTAGAGTGATGCTGAGCTATTGTAAAAGCTTGCAAATTCAAATTTAAATTCAAAATTTTTATTCATTACTATAGGATACTTCATATCGCTTAACAACATTGGTTGACGTCAAATAAATTACTTAAAACTAAGTTTACTGCCGCTTCCAAGGCGTCAGTGCAGAAGAAGCGGTAACAAACTGCACTGCAGCATTTTCAACAACGTCAACTTCACAATATCATTGCCGGTTACCGGGTCGCTGGTGTCGGACAGCAGCAGCACGAGCTGGGCGGTGTGGTCCCACAGCAGCCGCCACAGCTCGTGACCCCCTCCCGAGGGATGCTGGGCCACGGCGTACTCCCGGAGTCGACGCCGGCCGCAAACCCAGGACGCGTTCACGTATTCGCTGCCTGGGGAACAAATTTCAAGGTTAATACATTTTATAAATAACCTCGGCCATATACGACAGAGTAGAATAGCGCCACCAACCGTCGAATCAATCCGAATGAAAACTAATTAAATAACGACCGTATTACAAGCACGTTCAACTTAAAATCAACGAAAACGAAATGTCTTCAGATACAATATATCTGGAGACATTTCGTTTTCGTTACATTTATAATGGTATTACAATAGCAGATTCAAATACACATACTCATGTTTTATCACTGAATCAATGACAAAGTTTAAACTAAGAAACATCTTTAGGAATATCACCTTCGACTCCCGACTTGGGAACCAGCATGACACATGGAGTCTGAAGGCAGAATGCCTCCAGGGCGTATATAAAAGCAGGGACAAACTTTATCCTCTCAATAAGGTTCCATACAATATGTACGGTCGCGTTCATAATTGCAGTCATAGTTCGCAAAACTTTATAGCTTGCACCGCTGCTTTCACTCACACATTCACACAAATAACACAATAAACAACAAGTTGGGTAACCCGCCATCAAGAAGAGGGTAGTGAAAAAAAAAAAGTCGTCCGCTAATCAACACAGCGACACGCCACACAGCGGAGATCCATGGTGGAACAGTACGAAAATAATGGCTTCATACCGACCAGAATATTTGCGGAACAGTTCGACACATCAGTGGTTACTGTTTTGTGTTTGCACCGTGAGGGACTACACCACAGACAGCCAGCAAGAAAGCCGTATTTATCAGAAATAAATAAGCAAAAACGTTTAGAATTAGCTCGGCAGTATTTGGATTTTGACTGGAAAAAAGCGATATTTACAGACGAAAAGTTCGTTTATTTTATGTCATCACAACACGGTAGACTTCATTTATTTATGGCGAAGAAATGCAACTCGGTATGAAGAAAAAAATATTGTGCCAAATATGGAGTCTGGACACATCTCTGTAAATATGTGGGGCTGGATGAGTGCTGCTGGACCTGGGGAACAGGTGTGGATAGCAGGACGCGCTACAGCTGCTCATTATGTGCAAGTGCTGCAAGAAACCATGTTACCAACTGTGCGGTGTATTTATCCGATTGATGATAGGTATGCCAACAATATCATTTGTGCAAGACAACTGCCCTGTGCATCGAGTCCATATAGTGCGTGAAAGGTTCTGCCAATTTATATTAAAAGTACTAATTACTTAGATAGTATTTTAAGGACAGCTTCAATATCTTTTCTTTATGAAAACGAATAATTAAGCTGTAACCTTAATAACAGGAGATAAGTGGATGATACAATTAGTGTAATATACTATATATGTATAGCTTTATATAATCATCAATATGTAAATAAAACTATAGGTAAACAGTTTCAATAAAATTTACTAATTTTAATTATTGAATGTTTTATTTTGCTCCCTCTTGTTTAATATTTCTTGCTGATTTCCGTGTTTGAAAACACGGGTATTGTAATTCTTAGATATCAGTTAGTTGGTTAGTCAGTCAGTTACTTAGTTCAAATGGCACCTTGAAACATTAAAAATTGTTAATAACACTAAAATAGACAAAAAAATCCTTGAATAACTTCGGAATCCAAGTAACGCTAGTAACTAGAACAAGCGAGTTTATCTAATATATCTTAGATCTCACTTGCTCACACGAAGTAATAAAATTGCTACCCAATAACTTTCAAAGGAACCACAACCTATGTTAGGGTCGTGTGCAGACAAACTTTCAACCTTATTAAAATGACATAAGTCTGGCAGGCTTTCCTCTATAGGCAAATCTTATGCAAATAATGAGAGACGACGATATTTCGATCGACAATTATCGGGCCCAGTTCGGCCATCGTTGATTACCGTCTCTTTCTGTTTTGTTATGTTATATGTCATAGAATAATAAACTCTTTTACTTAGTAATCATTGGTATTAAAGACCGTATTCATTTGAAGGAATATTTATTCTTTTAAATATGCATGTGTGTGTGTATCTAGTGGAACCACAGTGCACGCTATTTTAACCCGTAAGAATTTTAAAACTATGACTGCAGATATGAACGCGATCGTACATATCATCACACCTCTTTCCCAGAGAGGTAGTCAGAGATTACACTGGACCCACGTGCTATGATCTCTACTTCATTCACATTCATCAATCTTTTCATGCAAGTTTGTTCACTTAGGGTCCTCTTGACCTAACCTTTCACCAGAATCCCCAATTTGATCTAGGTATGTTCCAGTTCAATTGTGAAATACTAGCTTTTACCCACAGATTCACTAGTAAGAAAACAACATATACAAGTCCTACCTTCGACTCCCGGCTTGGGAACCAGCATGACCCTGGCGGAGTCTGAAGGCAGGATGCCTCCAGGGCGGTTCTTGTCAGCATTATGGACGGCCCGCGCGCAAACGCTGGGCTCCACACACGATCGGGTTATCAACTGCAAGGCAAAAACAGCACAATTAATTTTGTGTTCTTTCGTATGTACGAAAAACAAAAAATCTAACATCGAATAAACTTTAAAAAATATAGGGCCACTCCATATCTTTCTCATAGATGTTGTAAAAGGCAACTAAGGGATAGGCTAACAAACCTAACAAAACTGTCAGTATTTGAATTTCAATTCTATCATTAAGCTGAACAGCTGACCGTGGCCTAACAGTATTTTCAAGACTGTTGGCTCTGTTTACCCCGCAAGGTAAAAAGACGTGATTATATGAATGTATGTGTATGTTTGTATGTATAGATATCAATCCTTATATCTTGACGCTCTATCAATATATCAATTTCCAACAACATTATCAAAAACAATGTGACAGTTTCCTCTTCCTCATCAGACGACAGTCACCTGGAACTGCTTCTCCAGCAGAGTGGCCGGCGGCGGGCCCTGGTACGTGTGGTGCCTGCGGGCGAGCGAGCGCATGCGCTCCAATACAGCGAAATTCTCAGCTCGGTTCACTCTGAAATAAAAGTTTGATCAGTTCATATGTCGCGTATCGATGACTGGAAGAGATCTCTTTACATTATTATATCCTACTAATAATATGAATTCGAAAGTAACTCTGTCTGTCTGTTACGCTTTCACGCATAACCACTGAACCGATTTGAATTGAGTGGAGTTGAGAAAACCGACTGATGAAATTTGGTACATAAATAGAGTTTACCCTGAGGAAGAAGATAGGTAAACATGCAAAGTCGCGCATAAAAGCTAGTTATACAGGCAATAAATTGAAAAAACAGACGTTTAGAGAGTTGAGAATGTAACTAAAACTGTCAGATGAAGAAACAAAAACAATTTCCCTTTCTCTTATTATTTTCAGTTTGGCTTTGGCCACCGCTGAAGGTTTAACATAAGGTTATTTATTCATGCCAGTAGTTTGAGAAAAGTGGTGGCTGAGTTGATGACTATTCAAATATTATATCTTATATTAATACACCATTACACATTAGTACCTAGTAAAAATCACAAAATGACATACCTCCTCATTTCCTCCTTCTCAACTTCGCTCATATTATTATACGCTTGCATCTTCTTACTATACGTGTCCGTCGACCTCGGAGCCAAATCGTACACCCCCTCCCCCTCGTCCCCGTTCATCATCCCCTCCTTCGACTCGTCCCCGTCCAGGTCCCTCGCTGAAGACTGGGACTTACTCTGCTCACTGTTCAACTCATCAGTCTTTATAGACATCTGACTACCATTCTCAACTACCTCCTTCTCGCTGCATTCTATCGGACTAGACTTGACGCTTGTTGTTTCATTGTCGCCATTGGTCAGATCTTGAACGCTTTTGGATTTGGAATTTAAATCTAGAACGGCCAATTCCTCCTCGCTGATTGGCTCGAGCAGTTTGGCTAAATATTCTCTCGCTTTGTGGAACTCCACGTCGGTTTCTCCTGACCGCACGTGTTCCAGTAAGGCGTCGTGGACGAACACGTACTGCTCCTCGGTTTGGACTAAGTGGTTCCTTTGGGTTCGCGCTCGGCAGAGGAACCCAAGTGGGGATAGGGTCCCGGTCAGTTTGAGCTGGTTGAGCTGCGCGTCTAGAACTATGTAGGTACCCGTGCGGCCGACTCCCGCGCTGAAAACGATGGAAATTTTTAGTTTATCGCCTCGGCGCTAACTAAAACATGCATCATCTCACTATCACCATAGTAGCAGTGTCCAAAGAATCATTCTTATCAGCTACGCTTTTCATGACTGCTACGACCTCAACTAAGTCTTCTCTCTCAAAATTAAATTTATTATTTTTATGGATCCTTTTTTTTATAATAGGCATGGCGACAGGGTTAAAAAAATCGGTGGATGAATGGATTGCGTAAAGAAAATAACTAAAGGATTCTAATATAGTATCCAGTTTTAATGAAATTATTCAAATTATGCATATTTTTAACAAAATAAAAGGGTAAAATACTGCAATCGGCCATGTTAACCGAAACACCAATCACAGCGCATGACGTCACGGTAATGTAAACAAACTTTACTTCACTCACTACTGTTGTGTTTTGTTGTTGTATTGTAAGTTCAGCTGACTTTTTCTTTAGTACGCATCGCATTTGGATTGTCTTTTTATTAGTATAAGTGTGAATTGTCGTCTTAACTCGACTCTAAAACAATGGAACTGGGCTTTCTTAAGGCAAACGACTCAAATTTGCCAAGGATTGACATAATGATGTTGGGAGATTTCCTCGCAAATAAAAAAGAATTTTGCTCGTCTGAGTTTAGAAACGTGAAAACCTCCTTGTAAATAAATTTAAATTTAACACTGAATACAACTTAAAACCTGTAATCGTTTTGAAATCAGGAGCTTATTTTATTTTACTTTCATTTTCATAGGTTATTTTTACTTTGAACTTGTCAAATCACATTGAAAATAGGTTAGTCATACTAATAAAACTCATTGTCAAATATCATTGTTTATTTTTGAAGCGCGAAGCACCTGTTTTGTAACTGTATCTTTTTCTTCTAATTTCCTTTCACACTCTTCAAGAATCATCATCTTTCGTTTTTTAGCAATGTAGGGTCGCTCTGTTGTCTCAGATGTTCGAGTTTTCCTGTCTGATTGGCATATAAATTTTTTGGGCATACATCCTGGTATCATACGTACTTGTGATACGGACCCCATCACATGATATTGCAAGTAATTTTCCATATCATTAGGTAACTGAAAAATGAAAAGTAAATAATTAAAATTGATAGTAAGAATGATGATGTTGATAATCTAAACCAAAACAAACATAACCTCAATTACTTCCATAGCCTGGATATGTGAACTTTTTCACGTCAAACAAACATTTTGAGTTTAAAACCTATCAATATAATGATAATATACTCACATCAAAGTGGTCCTCACAGAAATAAAGTGGCGAATTCGTGATTACGTCGTTCGGGTCTCGCCGTGCGAGCTTTAACCATTTAACTCTCATGTTTTTGTTTGGAACATGTACAGACACCTTGTTGGGTGTTTTTATGGATGTGTTTTTGCACTGAGGTACTGCACACCACTTATAAACTTTAGAATTCATTTTTAACACACGAAATATGTTTGTTTTCTTCAATGCACATATGAATTGAATTGAACAATGCAATGACAATGACGTGTTTACCTAAACGTGACGTCATAGCCGACGCCATGACAGTTGCGTACTGTTTTTGTGCGCTATTCAAATAATATTTGAAAAATAGCTTTAAAATTTGCTAAACTTTATTTTATTACTGAAATAAAGGTTTTTTAGTAAATAGTTAATATGTATCCACATTACGGAAGAGGATTTCAAAATCATTCGCCATGCCTATTATTGAGTTATAAATATCCAGTTACTATCAAGTTTCAATTTCACTAAGTTAAGACTAACAACCCAAAAATCTAATTTCATTATTAACATTAATTTGTACTCAAGCCATTTTGACAATGACAGACACTGTCCCGCAGTACTGACCTGCAATGCACCAGCACGGTCCCAGGGTCCGCCTGCGCCGCCTTCACGAACGGCAGCACGCACAGCGGGTGGCGCGGGGTGCCGTGGTCGGGCCACACCGTGTAGTGGTACTGCACCACCGTGCGGGACCCGTCCGGCGCCGTGTCCGATGTCTGGGACGATTCGCTGTCCTGGAGGATATAATGATAATGTGCAACTGAGTATGGACCAATCAAATTCCAATTTAAGTCAAGACTATATAGCATACTGTCTATAGCAAGGGATATCCCTTGCTATAGACAGAGCCAACAGTCATGAAAAGACTGACGGGCCACGTTCAGCTGTATGGTAAATAGTGACCGGTTTCTAGCCCATTGCCTACAAGAGGAATCCCAAGTATATAAACTTATCTCTTAGTCGCCTTTAACGACATCCATGGAAACATATGGAGTGGTACTATTCCAAGTACTTTTTTAATTTTAATTGTTATAATGTAATTGTTAATTTTTAATTTTAAAAGCAAAACTGCTTTATATTATACCTGTTTATGCCAATATAAATAAAGGAGTTTCCATTTCAACTAAAAATTTTGCCTTTACAACTTGCTATGAAGACTTATAGGGGACAATGCTTTGTTGGCAATTTTTTTACTCTCATGCCCCAGTCTGAGTAAATAACTCATTTCAATGATCATTCCTAACACCTTCTGCAATGTTGCCCTCCTCACCTTATCGCCATCATCAACAGGCGGCGCCTTGTTGCCGCTCTTCACTCTCATATGCCTCACAGTATAAGCGGCCCTAACATCTTCATGCAACAACGTGACGTGGACGCCGCCGTATTCCGAAGAGCTTCCACGACCCCCACCAGGCCAGTACATGTCGCATTTACGCTGCAACAAAAAACAATAATATCATAATTTAGTGAGTAAAACACTTCATTGCACAAAAAAAAGAAAAAACTCTTAAAACATATATAAAATGATAGGTACAGTACAAAAGGAGGCCTTATCTCAAATGCTAAAAAAATTAAAATCTTGTTATAAGGTGGACCGTAGCATGTAGCTACGATGCTTTATATCGGCTACGACGCTTTATATCTGCTACGATGCTTTACATCGGCTACGACGCTTTATATCTCCTACGACTTCATATCGGCGACAATTCGATATTGGTTGGTGGCTACGAAAAATGTATGTGACCAGTGATTATTTTTCAAACAAATCAAAATATTCTCTTTATTTTTTATTTCGCTGGCGTTAAAAGTTACATAGATGCCTTTTTCACATTCATAACTCTCTTCTTGCCAACTAGTTCAAGGTATTCTTGACCTGATTCTGTATGTATTTGTACCCACCCTGCCTCTCTCGACGAGGTTGGTAATCATCACGATGGTGTGCACCCGATGTTGCCATATCATTCGCCAGAAAGCGTCCAGTGTTGCCGGCGTGGGACCTTGAGTGGCGATATACCGCCGACGCCACACTAGCCACTCTAGTTTCACTTGGGTTGGAACGCCATCTGGTGAAGACGAGAATTTACAATCAAAATAAACACAAAACAATCAAAAAATCGCGTTTTTCATAAAAGCGATAGAAACCGAGACCTTGTGACTCACATCACCCGTGTGCCATAGGCAGACGACAAATAAAGACGGTATTAACGATTACCATTAAAATTCATTAATTTAATTCTGTCTAAGTATGTTTGAATGAATGCATAACTCTTTTTTGCACACAAAAAAAGAGAACAATGGTGTGTTAATAAACAAATACCTAGATGTAGTACAGTGGGCGCTTTTATCACTTTATATATTTGTTTATATGTTTAACCAAATTCTAAACTTTTTGTACCAATTAACCAAATATAATTTCGTTTATATTTTTCTCTACTTTCTGTAAAGCGTCATTTCGAATGAATTTTTCTGTTTTACCAGATGTGGCGACATCTCTACGCCACTCGTCACAACATACAATCAGCACATAACCAGATAAGGCACACTATAAGATAAAGTTTAGAGATTAAGTTAGATAGCAAAACGCACGTCCTTTATTAGTATATAAGCAACCGATATATGTTAAATAGACACACTTAAAGCCATTACGAGTTTCACTACATCTCCTTGCCGGACCATCGGCAAATTGGTGACCCCGACGAACAGCAAGCAACTGACCAAGAAGAAAATTCGTCAAAACAAAATGTACACCTCGGCACAATCACCCTGCAAATCAAGCAACAACGCACAAGAAACCTTCACACCTTCTACGTAAGATGCGAGTGCTGAGTAAGGAAAAAATCGGCGACGACACCATAAAACTCCTATGGTTGAGGCTTTTACCGCCATCCGTAACCACGGTCCTGGCTGTCACAGAAAACATGGACGTCAACAAAATGAGCGAGATCGCCGACAAAATATTAGCAAACTCACAGATTACAGAAGTATCAGCCGTGAATCAAAACAAAACAAATGACGACACAATGACGTGCATATTAGCGCCATTAGCAAATATGCGAGTAGAACTGAATGCAATTCAGCAAGGTCATCGACGCAGCGGTCAAGATTATTACAATCGTCAGCATTATCCATTAAGGTCAAGACCAAGAACAAACAGTCGGGAAAGAAGACACCTTTGTTTCTATCACGAAAAATTCAGAAAATACGCGAAGAAATGCTTAAACCTTGTGATTGGAAACAGGAAACTAACTCAGGAAATCAGGGAAACTAATTCAAGCATCCGCTGTTTAATTTAATTAATTTTAATTATATAGCGATTAATCAGTGGCGCCATCTCTACGCCACTCGTTTCTCCATCATCATCATCTCCAATCCTCAGCCATCACTCCTCACTCTGCAAGCAGTCTCACAGCAAGCCAGCAACTGGGTATCGCAGCAGGTCCATCGCAGCCGACTCACCGAGCTTCCTGGTCCTGTCTCCACCCGCACTCACTCTAATCGACTTCAGCGACCGACGCATCTACCGCAGCCCACGCCTGGATCTCTTCGACGGCCGCTCTTCTCTCCAGCGTGGCAGCTCTGCACGATATCTTCCGGCGCCAACAAGTCGACTTCGCTCTCTACTGTCTCGACTCACCGCAGACTACGAGCAACGCAACGGCTCACTCCTGACTCACTAGGACTTCGAGCAACTTCCGACTCACTGGAAGACAACTGGCACTTGCAAGCTACAACTGAAGCACAGATTGCACAGCAAGATCAAGACTTCAGACCTCCGGTCTTGGGGGGGAGTACTGTGGCGACATCTCTACGCCACTCGTCACAACATACAATCAGCACATAACCAGATAAGGCACACTATAAGATAAAGTTTAGAGATTAAGTTAGATAGCAAAACGCACGTCCTTTATTAGTATATAAGCAACCGATATATGTTAAATAGACACACTTAAAGCCATTACGAGTTTCACTACATCTCCTTGCCGGACCATCGGCAAACCAGACACCAGATAAAAACCAATTTAAAGTTCTTTTTGTAAACTTTATCTCACCTATATCCACATAAACATTGTCCAGCTCGCTATCGTCGTCACTCGGCTCGCTGTCAGAGTCGTTCTGCTCGGCGTCAGACTCCACTATGCCGGAGAACTCTATGTTGAGGAACGCTGACTCTATGCCTTCCGCGAGGTTCGGCGGGGGCTTCGCCGGTTTCACTGAGGGTTGCCTGTAAGCAAAAATGATTTATAGTTGTCTGACATACTTTAATAGCTTTTAAACTAAAAATTGGTGTGTTTTTATTTAGACTGTTGTTGTAATCTAGGTATTTTTTAAATACAGTAAGTAGATGTGTATATAATTAAGTGAGTTAAGGTTAATGAGCTATTTAATTCTTTGTAAATAGTTACTGTTGAGTGTTTTGTTTAGTGATTTATAATCCTTTATTATTGTATTAGTGTTTTGTATCAGTGAGGACCTGTAATTGACTAGATATTTTTTGTAAACGGTTGTTGGTCTTCCAAATAAATAAAAAAAATAAGGTATTCCTAAATGTAAAACAATACGGAGACTGGATGGAAAACCTTATCTACCTACTGTTTAATTTAACTCTTTAATTTTAACTTGAGGTAAAACGATAAAGGACATATGATTATTTATTCTTTGAAAATTATTCTGTGAAAGGTGAAATTGTAGCAAGTACTAAAAATGAAGTTACGACATTCATAAGTCTACACTACGACTCTCAAACGCAGCTACGATAATGTTATCGTCTACGGCGTAGCATTGTTTAATGCGGATAACGCCGCTACGACGTTTATGTCTTCTACGACGGTTTCTGCGGTTGAATATTCTGAAATTAACATGGACACGACGAACTCACGCTCCTTGTATTTTAAACTAGCTGTGCATGCGACATCGTCCGCGTGGAATAGTTATGGGGATCATTGAAGCCCTCAAGGATGAATAATTTTCCCCGTTTTTTTTCACATTTTCCATTATTTCTTTGCTCTTTATAGTTGCAGCGTGATGTTGTATAGCTTATAGCCTTCCTCGATAAATGGTCTATTCAACGCAAAAGTAATTTTTCAATTCGAACCAGTTGTTCCTTAGATTAGCGCGTTCAAACAAACAAACTCTTCAGCTTTATAATAACCCAAGAAATTGCTTGTCATTTCTTCAGTAGCTCTTATCGGAATTCCCTTTTAAGAAAATATAAGCTCGCTTGGATTCAGGTAAATTTTTTTTTGTCTAAATATGGTGACTAGACAGAATAGAGGTTTGTAGGGTTACCTGTGCGGCCTGGCGCGCCGGTCCAGCTTGCGGCGCAGCCTCGCGAGCGCGCGGCGCGTGAGGCGCGGGCGCATGCCGTCGATGAAGTTGGCGTTGACGTAGTCGCAGCGCGCGCCGCCCGCGCCGCCCGCGCCCGCGCAGCCCGCCGCGCCGCAGCGCCCGCCCGCCGACACGCACACGCGCGAGTGGTCGTCTGCACCATACATTGTTATAAATAACACGATTATAAATGTGACGTGTGGTTTCCGCCACTTCACAGTAGAAACACTTCATATCTTTATAATGGACTAGCGACCCGCCCTGGCTTCGCACGGGTGCAAAATTATAAATGTTATTATACATAAAAACCTTCCTCTTGAATCACTCTACCTGTTACAAAAAACCGAATCAAAATCCGTTGCGTAATTTTAAAGATTTAAGCATACAGACAAACAGACTAAAATAGCGACTTTGTTTTATACTATGTAGTGATATTGTAAAAGTATAGGCTTATAAACTTAGGATTCCTTTTGTGGGCGATGGGCTAACAACCTATCACTTTTCGAATTTCAATTCCATCATGAATACAGCTGCACATTCATTTCAAAACAGTTGGCTCTGTCTACCCCGCAAGGGATATAGACGTGAAATGTATGTATGTAGAAAAACTAAAATACATTAGACAAAATGCGATTTAACAAGCAAGTCAATAGTCTTCTCCGCCCAGTTACATCTTCACCTCTCTCGAGAGAAGACTATCAATAGCGAAATTAAGCTAATTATCCAGCGCAACAAAAGGCAAATCTTCCGCCAACCTCTGTTCATACTGTTACCATAGATGCAAACGTAGTGCCGTGCGGTTCGCGGCACCAATACAAAAAAAGAATAATACCACCTCTTCCATGGATTACAAACTTAGGATTCTTCTTATAGGCGATGGGCTCGCAACCTTTCACTATTTCAATTCTATCATTGAGCCAAACAGCTGAACGTGGCCTTTCAAGACCGCTGGCTCTGCCTACCTCACAAGAGATATAAACGTGACGTGACATAGATGGTGGTAATGAACGCTAAATCCCTACCACTTTAACATTGAAATAATTTTAAGTTACTCATACATACATACACATACATATGCTCACGTCTATATCCCTTGCGGGGTAGGCAGAGCCAATAGTCTTGAAAAGACTGAATGGCCACATTCAGCTATTTGGCTTAATGATAGAATTGAGATTCAAATAGTGACAGGTTACTAGCCCATCGCCTAAAAAAGAATCCCAAGTTTGTAAGCCTATCCCTTAGTCGACTTTTACGACATCCACGGGAAAGAGATGGAGTGGTCCTATTCTTTTTTGTATTGTTGCCGGGAACCACACGGCACTTAGTTACTCATTACATTCACCATCACATTAAGTTACTCACAAGCAGTAATATTGAGGTAGCGGTTCTTCTGTCTGTTCTCTGGGCGGTGGCTGTGGTGGCTGGTGTGACCCAGCGCCGCAGACTTCGTCACCACTATCTCGTATTCTTTGCTGTAATCAGAATGATAAGATATTTTCATATGTTTTATACAAAATGGACTGAAATAGTAGTTAAATGGTGAGAGAAAGGTGGTTCGTACAGCGGCAATTAT
Source organism: Amyelois transitella (assembly GCF_032362555.1). NCBI lineage: Eukaryota > Metazoa > Arthropoda > Insecta > Lepidoptera > Pyralidae > Amyelois > Amyelois transitella. Next base: position 2,603,889 of record NC_083528.1, on the reverse strand, counting down.
AAAAATCAAAGTGACCAAGTGTTTTTACTAGTAACTTATTAAACTACTAGAGGCCACTCGCGACTTCGTCCGCGTGGAAACCCAATAATATAGGAGCAATTAATGTATCCGATGTCGCCAGCAGCGACGACCAATAGCAGTGCAGCGTGGCCACGTGTCGCGGGGGGCGGGGGGCGGGGGGCTGCGTGTACCTGAAGCCGATGTCGCCGTCGGCGTGCAGCGCGGCCACGTGTCGCGGGGGGCGGGGGGCGGGGGGCTGCGTGTACCTGAAGCCGATGTCGCCGTCGGCGTGCAGCGCGGCCACGTGTCGCGGGGGGCGGGGGGCGGGGGGCTGCGTGTACCTGAAGCCGATGTCGCCGTCGGCGTGCAGCGCGGCCACGTGTCGCGGGGGGCGGGGGGCGGGGGGCTGCGTGTACCTGAAGCCGATGTCGCCGTCGGCGTGCAGCGCGGCCACGTGTCGCGGGGGGCGGGGGGCGGGGGGCTGCGTGTACCTGAAGCCGATGTCGCCGTCGGCGTGCAGCGCGGCCACGTGTCGCGGGGGGCGGGGGGCGGGGGGCTGCGTGTACCTGAAGCCGATGTCGCCGTCGGCGTGCAGCGCGGCCACGTGTCGCGGGAAGGCGGCGGCGGGCACGGCGGGGTGGTGGGGGGAGGCCATGCGGGGGGGCGGCGCGGGGGAGGACACCGCCTCCGCCTCGCTGCCGGCGCCGCTGCTCGCCGCGCGCACGGGGGAGCACGCCGCTACTGGGGAGGTTATGTTTTGTGTTAATGTGAGTCGTCGCGTTTGTATAGCTTATGTATTATATTAATCCATTAACAATAGTATTAAGGTAACTTTACGAAGCGACTCCCGTTTGATCTCCATTTCCAGTGCCCTAATATTTAGATTTCATATTGATATTTTCAGCCGATATGTAGTTGTTAAATTAAAAAATAAAATAAAACTTTCTCTTTTTAAAATAAATATATCTTTTTCTTCTTAAATGACTAGGATATTATCGATTATTTGTCATATTTTCTAACCTTATAGTTCTCTGTACCTTTGCTTTAACCCTTCATCTCTTATATTTCCCCCAATCGTCTCAATCCAGAGCCATTTTGGACGACATAAGATAATATTTATCGACATTTACAAATCCAAACAGAACTTAAAGTTTCCTCACCAGGTTTCTTGTAAGCGTTCAGCGGCGCCCTGGCAGCCCTCTCTCCGCCCTCCTCCAGGTAATTGTAAGCGGCGCTGATGCACTTGCTTAGTCGAGATCTACACCTAGGACAAATAACACCTGTTATTCCAGTAACATATATAAGACAAAATAAAAGAACAAATATGTCAACTAATTGTAATAACTATGAAAAAGAAAACAAGTAATAAGAATCATAACATTTTCTATATAACATTCAGCAATGGACGTCATGTTTACTCCTTCTAGAACTTTGTGTCCGACAACTAATGTTCGTTAGGAAAGACGCAAGCAAAGACTGGTTCCTTCTTCTGGAACCTTCGACAGTCGTCGTTACTCACCTCCAATAGACAAGCGCCAGAAGCAAAGCGGGAATCAACGTATGAGAATCAGCGCGACCGCAAGCAAAGCGTGATTCCTGCTTCTAGACCATTCAGAGCATATTTTCTCCTTCTAGAACGTTCTTCAGTCGACGTTACTCACCTCCAATAGACAAGCGCCAGAAGCAAAGCGGCCAGTATGGGAATCAGCGCGACCGCAAGCAAAGCGGCCGTGCTAACTCCGCCAGAACGGGCGCCTTGTTCGCTGGGTGGAGACATGGCTTCCGAGTGGGTGGAACACCATTCACTTGACACCTCCTGGTGGAAAAAAGATATATTAGAAATGTTCAAGTTTGAGGATACATGCATATGGTCACGTCTATATCCCTTGCGGGGTAGACAGAGCCAAAAGACTGAATGGCCACGTTCAGCTATTTGGCTTAATGATAGAATTGAGATTCAACTAGTGACAGGTTGCGAGCCCATCGCCTATAAAGAATCCCAACTTTGTAAGCCTATCCCTTAGTCGCCTTTTACGACATCCATGGGAAAGAGACGGAGTGGTCCTATTATTGGTGCCGGGAACCACACGGCACGTTTGAGGATCGGTGGTCGAATTCGCAAGGTGCCCGTTTAAAATGCGTGATGCGCAGAAAGGCGCATGTTCAAATCCCACCTCAGCCATGTACCAATGACTATTTTTGAAGTTATGTGCATTAGTTTGAATATTAACGGTGAGAAAAAACATCGCGAGGAAACCTGTTCTGGCAACTGGATGTGTAACCATGATCAATTCAATACGAGTTAGGTTTACCTGCAATGGTAGCGAAGGTCAGACGGGAGTCGCTTTGTGTAAAAACCTGACTCACCCAATCCAGGATCCATGGTCAAAGGCACACCCCGGGCTCCTCTCTTGAGTGGTGGGGATGCAACCGGGACTAAAGCCAGGAGGAAGGAGGACGTAACGTTTTAAATAAATAAAATAAATAAAATAAAACTGAAGAAATAAAATAGAACTTTAGAACACTGACAACTAGTTAAACCTTGTAAACTACGTCATTTACGAGAACCACATTATTAACCACTACGAGTGAACCATCAAAACACTTGCTATCTAATTAACACTAATTAGAACCACAATTCATACGAAACTACAACATCAAGGGAAGCTGAATCATCGCTTTTCATTAGTTCGTTAACTCGTACAAACTATTTTGTTTCCTCGTATAATTCTAACGTTTTTTCCCTCTTACCATACATACATATAGTCACGTCTTTATCCCTTGCGGGGCAGACAGGGCCAACAGTCTTAAAAAGACTGAAAGGTTCAGCTGTTTGGCTTAATGATAGAATTGAGATTGAAATAGGGACAGGTTGCTAGCCCATCGCCTAAAATTAATCCTAAGCTTATAAGCCTATCCCTTAGTCGCCTTTTACAACATCTAGATGGAGTGATCTTATTCTTTTTTGAATTGGTGCCGGTGCTCCAAAACTTCAGGTTTAAAACTATTAATAATTATTTACCATGCCCTATTTATTTGTAATGCATTTTTAGGGAGAGAAATAGAATCTGCTGAGGCTTAAAAAAATTCAGACTCTTCATCTGTAATCTAAATAACAAAAATTGCAGAGATGAAAGGAGAACGCTCAACTTAACTCCGCTGACAAGAGTTAGCTATTAAATTTAAGATTTTGCATTTATAAATGTTACCTTAGGAGGTGACTCTGACCCGTTGATGACGGTATGCGCCCTGGCGACTGATTTCGTGGCGGCGTACATCTTGACCTCGTAACTCGTGTTGTTCCAAGTGTCCACCTCCTGGCAAACACACAATATTGTTATTATCCACGTTCTATAGATAGAAACTAGAGAATAATCAATAATAATATAAAGAGAAAAGAACAAAATTCAAACAACAACTGGACCGATTTTGATGATATTATGCACAGCGAAGTACAAAGCCATCAGGAATAACACAAACTACCTACTTTTTTCTAAAAATCCCAATGGGAGCAAAGCCCCGCTGAAAAGGTAGTCAAATATAAACCGCTTTTAAAAATGAAAACAGAACAGTCAAAAACAATTTAAATAACTGTGTTATTTATTTAACTAGCTGGCTGGTACCACATTTGTCTTCTACGGAATGCTAATATCCTATTTCTGAGGTCCTAAAACCGTTGACTACCTGCATTCATTCTTTATCTGTGCCAAATTACAAGCATCACAAACTAACAGACACAAAAACACGAATGTTTTATCTTCTTCCTATTCTCAATACTCAAGAAAACTCATACCACACTGATAGTAGTCTCGATATCGTTCTTGTTTGTAGGCAGAGTGAGTCTAGTCCGAGGCTGTAGGTCTGGTATCTTCCTGACGGTGACCACGTACTGGTCCAGGGAGTTGTTGTACTCCGCTGGTTGGCGCCATTGGAGGTATAGGTTACCTGGAAAAAATAATTCATTTTTAAATCCGACTTAAATCCGCGGACAGCTATTAAATATAAGAATAAAATTTGATCCAGATAAACCTCTTTATAGATTAGAAAGGATTTTAAGGAGAAAAAAGAGATTTGCCGGCACTAGAAGTCGACCTCTTTCTTTCTTTAGACAGAGCTATCAGTCTCGAAAAGACTGATAGGTCACATTCAGCTGTTTGGCTTAATAAGTAAAAGTAAGGTATCCCAATCTCTACCTTAAAAAAATCGTCTAAGAGCACTTACGTTTGTCCAAATCGCACTTGATGTCCAAGATATTGGGTGCTGAAGGTGGCACGACGTCAGTCAGCACGTAAAGAGGTTCAGACTTGTTGCTGAGTCGCGAATGGAGATCCGAAGACAGCACTCCTTCCGTGTTGAAGAACGCGCGGACCCAGATTTTGTATGGCGTAAAAGGTTCTAAAAACAAATATATACATTAGTTATCTGTAGGTGTTTGGCTTAGTAGAGGTAGTATGCTTGCACCTTGGTCCCATAAAGGGGGTAAATGACAAAAGTAATAAATTCGGATGGATTATTTGCTAGAAAATACAGTATTGTTGAGTTGATAATCCATAACCAAAAAAACTTACTTCGGAACTAATTGATGTATAGTAATTATTTGTACTTTAAAAAATATATAACTGTAACCAAAAGTGCTATAATACTAAGAAAATACTCACTTAAATTCTTCAACCGAAAACCGACGACTTTGGTCACTTTGCCCGAAGTATTCAACAGGGTCAGATTCTTAGTGGACCTGGAGTATCCCTCCATGCCCAGATCACTCGAAAACACATTCTGCCTCTTCACTTGATCCGAAGTCTGTACCCCTGACACATTGACAGTATCAAACCTAGCTACACCCTGCTCATAATACAAAACATAAGCGTACTGCGTTGTATCTTTCAACTGTTTTGTACCAGATTTCTTCACTACTTCAATAGGATAATTGTAAACCGAATGCGTCTCCATATATTCCTCGTTCTCAAGATGCTTCGCCTCGGTATTGTTCGCATCTTGCCGTCTCTTTCTGTGTCTGTGCGACCTGACTTCTCTTTTACTTCTATAGCTGTCCAAATCTGGTGGGTATTCGTCATTCAAATTCTTCTTATCGTTGATCCAGTAAGAGGAGTAATCTTCTTTGAGTTTCTCCGGCGCTATTGAGTCTGACGGTTCTTCGATTACGTCATTGATTGGTTCGTCAGATTGTGGTTCTTGTTTTTTGGGTGGTGCAGTTGTGGTAGTGGGCTCCTTCTCCGGGCTTGAGTAGAGGGCGACCGTGTAGGTCAGTGGCGGGGCCCATGACAGTAGGATCTCGTTGGATGTCACCAGGTACGTCACGAGATTCTGCGGTGCGGACGGTACTGTAACAACGAAGAATAATTTGCAATTTTTATTATAATCACCTTTAATAAGTTAAATTTTTCAACTTAACTTCAAACTTTAAGTAAAAAAAGTAAAGAAAATTTTCATAATTATAAACTTGTTTTTTTTTTTAAGCTAGCAGGACATACATTAAAAACACACATATTTCATGTAAATTTCAATTTTATAAGAGTCCATCTGTAATTTATATACAAATTTCAACAATCTACAAATGTACCATTTTGCGAAAAATATTGTGTGTAAACCTGAGCGTAGCGTCTATAGTTTAAACATACAAACATTAACGGTACTCAGTAAATTTTTGTTAACTAAGCACTTTAGCACAACATCACTAAACTAGGAATATAGGTCAATCAACTCAAGAGCATTATGTAAGATGATGGAACTTCAGTCTAGCCCTTCATCTTCGCTATGCATGCCATAGACCATACTTTAAGTTTTTCTACTTTGACAAAATTTAAAAGAAATCCGATGCATCATTTGGAAATGAAAGTGAATCATCATATTGTATGAATACTCGGGCTCTTTTAAAATTAGACTAAGGGATAGGCCTATAAACAAGGTATTTGTTCTGTCACTATTTGTATCTCAATTCCATTATGAAGCCATACAGCTGAACGAGGCCTTTCAGTATTTTCAAGACCGGCCTCTGTCTACCCCGCAAGGGATGTAGACGTGACTATATGTATATAAAATTAGACACACATTATGTGATAAGTAAGCATGTTAGGACAACATTGATAATCTAGGAATATGGGTCAATCAACATAAGTGTGTGTGGAACTTCAATCCAGCTCTTCATCGTCGCTGAGTGCTCTACTTCAAGACGACGTATGTTGAAATACGTGAGGCCTCCGCTTCGCAGATGGAGGCCACGACAAGAACTAACAATCCTATGAGTGATATTTATACCAGACATTTTAAAAAATGACTATTTTCCACCCGCGGCTCCGCCAGCATGAATAATATTTTCTTTTTATACGTATATATGTTTAAATATATATAAAAAGAAAACTGAGTGACTGACAAACTTGACCTACAGCTTAAATTACTGGTACTATATAAAATTTATTGTTATATTGTTATAATTTTATATGTAGACGGTATTCTATTTATCTACTAGATATTTGAACTTAGTTACGTAGGTTCCTTGTGTGTTGTAGGGATGCAGAAATAGGGGAATATCCAAAATTCCCACGCAAATTGAAAAAAGGCTTTTTTTTCGGTTTACGCCTTTATTCGCATAATATAGAATGGCAATGCCGATTTGCGATGCCTGATAAAAAATGTTTACGATACGAATTTTCCCACGACGTAATGTGATAACGCAATTCACGCGTAATCAATCAAATTTACTGATAAGATACAATTATTTTCTAAGCCGTTATCTATATTTACAAAAATAAACAATGAATAAAAATGAAGTATCATTGGAGATTCTGACGTCCAAACAAACCGGCAAAACACTGTTTTAAAATCCAGTAAAAACATGCATGAAATCACGGCTTTTTCCTGGAAGGGCAGAGTATGCCGTGTGGTTCCCGGCAGCAATACATGAAAGAAAAGGACCACTCCATCTCTTTCGACGCGACTAAGGGATAGGCTTACAAACTTGAGAGCCTTTTTTAGGCGATGGGCTTTTTCTAGACCACGTACAGCTGATGGCTTAATGATGGAACTGAGATTCATTAGTGACAGGTCCCTAGCCCATCGCCTGCAAGAAGAATCATCTTGCCCTAAGTCGCCACGACACGACACAGTGATATAGATATATGTATAGATGGGGCATTCCAAGGTAAGTGACACCAAACAAAAAAAAATAAAAGTGAAAATTATGTTAGAATATGCCTTTTGAATAACAGTACATAATCTTAACCTTACTAAACAGATTTATTTTTTCGTGAAAATCTGCATTTTTACTGTTTTTGCTCAATAGCAACACCGGATGTAGTCAAGCTCAATGCATAGTCATTGTCTATGGTTTTAAAAGTAAATATTTCGGCCATTTTGTTTGTGAATCGGCGCGTTGTCAACGTGAGCAAATTGATATATTATTAAAGATTTACGGCAAAAAATACGAAGCAAAACGGTAAGTTATGTTCTATGATATTAAACAAAATTTGGTAACCAGTCTTGTGTCCCGACCGTCACAGTTTGATTCAATTTTGTAAATTCTAACCTCAAAAACGATTGCTTATGATAAAATGTGTGCTTTGTAAGTAACGAATGGATAGAAATTGAGTGATTGTATACATTTTAAAGTAGCTATGGGCCGTTGGGCTTTTTAGACATTAATATTTAGGTATGTCCCGACCGTCACAGTCCCGACCGTCACAAACCCTACCGTCATGATCCTATGCTAGCAAAATTTTTGTTTTTGTGCAAATATCCCTTATATCGCTTGTATATCCAAAATATGATTAGTTTTGTGTTGGCTTTATTAGTTTTTGGTTTTATTTCGCATGGCATGAAGTGGTTGTGGTATAATTTTAGATGCCTATGGACGCGGCAGAGCGAAAACGTTTGTCTAGGGCCAGACAAAAAGAAGACCCAGATAAGAGAAAGCTTTTGTTAGAGAAGGAGAAGGAACGAAGTAGGAAAAGAAAAATAGAAGCTAAGAAAAACCAAGACCAAGAAGCGAAGATGATTCAGATGTCTCTAGCGATAAATCGCTTAACATTGGGCCTTCGTTATGTGCAAGAGATGATGATGAGGTACCATTAGCACCAGGTCCAAGTATGACGCACGAAAACACTATTCAGCATGGTTGTTTTGTGTTAGTAAGGGTAGAAAATGCAAAAAGAAAAAATAAAATTTATAGATACGTCGCTATTTGTCAGGGACCTCCAGAGGAAGATTCCGAAGTAAAGGTGATGTACATGAAAAATGTTTCTAAAGGAGATGAAGCAAAACAATTTATAAGTAATCCCAGCGATGTAGCATACGTAATGATGTCAGAAATAATTAAGGTGCTACCAGAGCCAACCATCCATACCAGTGGAGACCGAATTTTTTATGAATTCAATGAAAACATTGATGTTTTCGAGGCATGACCTAACTTTTTTTTTAACTTTTTAACTTTTTTAAAACTTTTTCGCCATATTTTTCGTAACAACCGTTAATAAAGGTATAAAAAATACATGCATTTTTGTTCATTTGCTACTTGTCCCGACCGTCACATCGGCTTGTCCCGACCGTCACATTCTTCAAATCAGAATTTTGTTGAAAATTATAATTTAATTTCGAACAGATCTGTAAGTATCGAAAGTTTTAACCTTTAAGTATACACACATAATTATTTGGACTAATATCATTAACAGTTTCTTACAAACTTTCATAAGTAGTTGTAAATCTGGAGTAGATTATTAAGTAAGAGTCCCGACCGTCACAATTTGTAACACTTTTTTTTTCAATGAAAAATATAATCTTAACACGTGAAATTCAGGTAAATTAGAGCTAACTTATTGAATTTTATATTACTGTTCATATCTATTGTGTACTGTTCAATATAAATAAAATATGTGTTTAAGTACATAGAAAAGAGAGTTAAAATGTCCCGACCGTCACCATGGAATGCCCCAGATGATACTAATGATTGTGAGTACCCGATATCGCGACAAACCTACACTGATTAAACAAATCAATTAAATATCTATCTAACTTTTCTACTCTAACACATCAACTGTTTAGAGGGTGATTTACAGTGACCATGATGAATTAAATTTCCTCAAAAAGACTGCCGTGGAAGGATCGGGGCGCCGACCAAGAAGTACCAAGGCCAAGAATTATGAATGTGGACGAAGCGAAAGAAGTATGCAGAGATCGTAGCAAGATGTAGTCTCTGCCTACCCCTCCGGGAAAGAGGCGTGATATAATGTATGTATGTAGAATGCGACGCAATAAAATCTATACGAATATTATAAAGCTGAAGAGTTTGTTTGTTTGAACGCGCTAATCTCAGGAACTACTGGTTCGAATTTAAAAATTCTTTTTGTGTTGAATAGACCATTTATCGAGTAAGGCTTTAGGCTATATAACATCACACGCTGCAACTATAAGAAGCGAAGAAATAATGTAAAATGTGAAAAAAACGGAGGAAATTATTCATCCTTTATGATGCCCAAAATAACTATTCCACGCGGACGTAGTGCTAGTCCTTTAGGTGCGATTGGTCAAATGTTAAAACAAAGCCTCCATGGGTATAACAGGTCAGAATGAGATGTAAGTCACGTCGGTCGAGTTCGGTATGTAAATTGATTCGTCTCATCGAGTGTTCCGCAATCGTTTATATCCGGTGTTCAATACAAACCTACATAAGTCTTCGCTCATTGATTTGATTGTCTTAAAAGGAAGTATCGTGGACATATTCTATATGATATTTACATGATTAAAATACTTTGGGACCAGAACAATCTATCTACATACATACATATAATCACGTGATTATATGTATGTATGGAGATAGATTGTTCAATCGATTAAAGGATAGGTTTAAAAGAAGAATCCCTAAGAAATCCTAGGCTAGCAATCTGTCACTATTTGAATCTCAATTCTATCATTAAACCAAACAGCTGAATGTGGCCTATTGGTCTTTTCGAGACTGTTAGCTCTGTCAACTCTGCAAGGGATGTGATTATATGTATGTATGATTCAAATCTCTCTCTCCGAGAAAAAAAACGTGATGTTTGTTTACATGTGTCAAACCACCACGCAAGTAAACCTCAACTTGGCTGATAAAGAATTATCTCCGAGATATTAATTTACAATCTCATTTGACTACATTAAATATATGTACAGATAGAATCTTCTAGTTGGTCTGTTCAACACGCAGAATCTTTATTTACGGCTTCAAGTTGCGTGCGCTAATAAAATTTTAATAACGAACATGTTTAATGTGTCAATGACAGATAATTATCATATGTATGACAGTGTAGTAAGAGAGAAACTTGGATAATTCGTATAACATACATACATATACATATATAATCACGTCTAAATCCTTTGCGGGGTAGACAGAGCAAATACTCTTGAAAAGATTGATAGGCCACACTCAGGTTGCTAGCCCATCGCCATCCATAGGAAAGAGATGGAGTGGTTCTATTCTTCTTTCTATTGATGCCGGGAACCACACGGCACCAATGACGGAATCATTCGTATAAGGTATGTATTTTTAACCCATCTGCGCAAAAAGATGTATTTTATTTTTTATTTAATTAAGTATTATTCAGATGAATCAAGGACGAGTTTGTGATGTGGTGTTACCTGTTTTAATAAAGTTTAAAGTTTATATATAAATGTATGACTTCTATGTTTGGCTGACACCCAAAGAAACAAAGTAGGTATGTACAAGTAAAACTTAGGATTCTTTTAGGCAATGGCTAAGCAACCTATTAAACAATTGAATTTTTAAGCCTAATGCAGCCATGGTCTGCAAGTCTTCTTAACTATTTAGTTTTGTCTGCTCCAAGGGCTGGAGACGTGTAAACTGATACATGTGGTAAAAGATATGATTACATATCACACATCAGATCGCAGATCGAATCGTCCTATATGTTATGTCTGTTCTATAACAGAATTTTAACTGACTGACTTAACTAAAGACGCAAACCGGCAGAAGATGAAAGAAAGAAGTAGGAAAGCGAACACCAGGCACCAAAGCCCAATGACAGAGGGTGCAACTGGGAACACGCCATGATGAGAGAGAGAGGGAGAGAGTTCTATTACAAAATTTCCTGTCTCTCTTTCGTGTTTCTCCTTTGCTACTGGGTTTATCAAGCCGGGCGCATAACTAGTTCTTACATTACTTACAAATAAATGTGTAATAGAACACATATTTTTAAAAACAGATAAAGCATGAAGAAACAATGAAACGACATGTTTATCTAGAACAATGGGCTAATGGACTCGCGAGCTAATCAGCACATTGGTAATTAGTTTGACGTTAAAATATGGAATTACCTACATACTAATACATATATTGTTCACGTATCAATTGGTTAATGGGTAAGCAGAACCGATAGTTACGAAAGACTGAAGGACCACATTCAGCTGTGCGGCTTAATGATGGAAATGAAATACAATAGTGATAGTGATAGCCCATCGCCCAAAAGAAGAATCCCAAGTCTATAAGCCTTTTCCTTGATTGACTCTTACAATCTGCATGGGAATAGAAACAGCTGGCATTAGGCAATAATTTTTAGGCTAAATCATTAGGCAAAGGCGATTTATGACATCCATGGGAAAGAGGTGAGAGTGGTCCTATTCTAAAGAGCATAGAACTACTCTCTCTCTGACTCAGACTCTGTTAAAAACTATTCCCTTGAAACTCTATTGACACATTTGTATTTATTTTTTACAGTCTTAACCCCCTGATTGTAGCTAGCGGTGGGTTTAATAATCCTTATAAAGATATCATTGGCAAATATGGTCTGTCAGGACTTAATATTGCATAAATTAATATGTATGTCCTTGATTCTTGAACACATTGTTTTATCACATTGGTTTTGTCACGTCTTTATATTGCTAACATGGTAGACAGAGTATGGCTTTCCCATCACCTACAAGAGGATTTTTTTCTATTGGTACCGGAAATCACATGGCATTGAATATCAATTCTATCATTAAGCCAAACAGCTGAACATGGCCTGTCAGTCTTTTTAAGACTGTTACAAGGGATATAGACGTAATTATATGTACATACATATATATGTACATTGGTCAGAGTTGCAATTTTATGGGTGTATGGATAGATCAAAGGGAATCCTATATGGTGGTTGAAATTATGTCTACATGTTTTGCATTTGTTTAACAATAGTAGTTAAAACAATTGGTGCCAAGTCAAAACCAATGGGGCTGTGCTGTGACTAATCCTGAGAGGTCAAGCAGGTTGTCTCTTTCACACCAGTGTTGTAAACAGTAAGAACCTTGAACCAAATTAATTGTTGAATTGAAGACAATAGCGGACCATTTTTTTTGTTCCGAAAGCAAGAAAAATCAACAGTGATAAACTACTGCTTATATGTATATATACCATTTCAATACTCAAAACAGTAAAATATACCATTAATTACATAAAAACAAAACTAGCAATGAATAAAAGATTGAAGTGTATTGATTTAAAAATCAAACTCTGTTAGTATGTGTTTTTGTTTGTACACACTAATCTCAGGTATTTCTGGCCATATTTGAATGAAACTTTCTTTGATACGTAGCTATTAAGCCTGGACTGTAAATTATTTTAAATACTGGAAAACCTGCTAGAGAAACCTGATAGATATACCGAAAAAAGTGGAAAGAAATTGAGAAGCCCCTTGTGTCAGAATGATGTGGGGATGGAGACTGATATGTTTTTAATATAAAAGTTGAATATGTGTAATTGTAAATCTCTTAATCAGCAATGTTAATGTGGTTGCACGCCTTTATAATCAGTCTTTATTTCTATAAATAGTGGTCTTTATGGGCCTCAAGAGTATTACTTATATGGTACATTCACCATATAAAAATAGACACAGGAAACTGAACTATATATACTCAATCAATTTCTAGCAAAGATATAAGGTTCGCACTTGGTTGCAAACAAGGAACCCGCCTTGTGATGGGGCTTATGACAGTTCATGACACCCCCACAAATTGGGCGTAATCCCTATATCTTTGTCTAAGAATCTATATGAACATAATTGTTTATAAAAGCACATGAAACTCACCATAAATTTCCTTAACTTCGTTGTTATTAACGGCATTATCACAATGAACGCACAAAATAAATATAATAAAAATGGCTCCTATCGTATACTGATTATACATTTTATCTGCTGATGCGCACATAAAACACGCATGTAAATAGATTAAACAATACTAGATAACCACATTTTTACACTGGGACACGGCAAAAACATAAAATTACTCGAAAAACACATTTATTTCGTATAAATTGTTTCAATTAGTAAGCTGCCATTGCAATAGACGGATTGACCCCGCCGCCTGTCATTCGACTTGTCAATAAACAAGAAGTGTTGCCGTACCGTATTCATGATTCTCTTAGTAGTACATTTTCACTCATCACAAATAATTCATTTTGGCCTTTCCATTTCTTACTGTTGATACCCTTATTTACACTTGAATAAAAATACTTAAATAAAAACCGGCCAAGTGCAATTCGGGGTCGCCAACAAAGAGTTCCGTACCATCATCACGTGTATTGTAATACCTGTTGTTTAATATAATTTGTAATGTACAGTGCAACCTCTTTTCCGTTTTGTTCAGAATGTATCATAACTGGCCAGTTATAAAGAAGGAAAAAGAATTTTTTTATGTGTGCATTTGATTCTTTTTTACAATGTTAAATCTAGTACATACCAAATTGTTTTAAAACTATTGTACCAATAAGTTCAGCGGTTTATTGCAGTGCATATTAAAAGTTAAACCAAATTGCAGTTTTATTTCATCTCAAGACCATCCCCACTTTATTTCCATATCCAAGTTTTACTTTTTATGCAGTGCTTTACCGCCTTCAACACCTGTTAAAAATACTATCTTTTAGGTACGGGGCCATAAAAATGGATACTTCTTATTTCTTCACCTTAATATATTAATGTTGGGACCAACACACCTTATTCTCCGCTATTATTTCACGCTTTTCTCAATGTGTGATTTACAATAAGTAAGATAAGAATATTATGAAAAATTGATTTTTATACAGGAAAACGAACGACGCAGATATTTGATTCTCTGTTTGTCTAGGAATTACTAATAATTGAATTCACAAACGATGCCGGTTCAATGTACTATATTGAATAAAACCAGTAACCGAGCAAATGTAGCAGACGTCTATTAAATCGGAGGAATCGGTATCGCGTGTAGACTAAGTGAGTGAGTTCCAACACGCCTCGAAATCGAGATTACCCACGTCTTCTCCGATTTGAATGTGGTGGTTCTCAGATTAAGGTTTTTTAATTTATGTATATACACCAGACTGTATAAAAATTCCCGCGGATCGGCGGAGGCCTGTGTTGCTCTCAACGCCTATCATAAACAATGGTAGTTACATATTATATTTTCTTTGGCAACATTCCCAGTTGGATTGTTTGTTCGGCTTCGGGTGTCACCCGCTTTGCAATTTTAGTGATAATTTTAGAAATAATCGGTGTAATTGCTGTTTGAAATAAGTAAAAAATGATTTAGGAACTGTGAGATGAATTAATTGGTGCAGTATTGTTTATACTGTATGAGAAAAGCGGCCGCTTCCGCCATGACAATGGCCCATACCGACGGGAAGTGTCCTGCGACACTTGTTCTATATTTTGTGTGTGTTTCGTTGTGTTGTCCAATTTTAGGTAAGTTGTACAATATTTAACATAATTTACATCGTTACACTTTGTTGAGAAGTCTTTAAGAAAAATATACAGACATTGATGCCAACATCGGATACCTGTGTTTCTTTCAGCCGCGTATTTTTTTCAATGTGTCTATGTAAAGAAACGAATCCTTCCTGGTAGCGACACGACACTACATAATCTATTAATTTTATATATATTATTACTAAGATACTGATTTAGAACGTGTTTTACATTTTTCTAGTTATCTGTAGGTATATAGGCAGAAGTTAACTTCATGTTATGTACACTTACACATTTGTTTCTGTATAGTACCTACCATTTTGCAGGCCTGATTCAAAATTTTAATATTCTGGCATCTGATTTCTTATCTGCTTGCAATTTTCGGGCGAAGAATGCAAAGCCACTGCAAATAAATAGGTATTAAGACTCATACTCTGTGCAAAGTGTTAGATGACTTTATTTTCCAAATATTATCATTATTATAGCTGAGTGAAGCCTTTCAGTCCTCTCAAGACTACGTCTATTTCCCTTGCCAGGTAGACAGGGTCAACACCCTGTCTACCTGGCAAGGGAAATAGACGTAATTATATGTATGTATCTTTATTATCATAAAATGTTTCAATACTTTGTAAGGTGCCTCTACACACTTGTAACTGATCTTAATGAAATATTGGGCACATCTAGATTTATAAAGAAAATAGCACCTTTTGTTGCTTGTAATAATTTCAGCAGCGCTAACTATAGACTAGGTTCCGTTCCAGTTTTCATGTAATTTGTTACTGCAGGATCCTTATATCTTGGCAAAGTAGGGGGTCATTTTGATGGTTATTGTCCATTTAGAATAGTTGTCAGCTTTGTGATGCATTATTAATATGTTATTAATTCCCAGTTTGAATAACTGATATTTGTTTTCATAGCTTATAGTCTTCTTTAGGTTTTAATTATGAGCTATTCAATTATAAAAAAACAAGATTTACAGATATATTTAAATAAACAATAAACTAGTTGAGTTACCCTAACACTTGAAAAAATATACATATAAAAGAAATTTATTTTAGGACGGCCTTGTTAGAAAAAATGCAATTAATTAACAAGATAATTTCATAAATTATAATATGCATTCTTTAACATAATATATAACATACTTTTATAAGTTAATAATTTTATATTTATAACTGTCCATCAATCAAGTATGGGAGTGAAAGTTGGGTATGGCAAAAGAAGCATGAAAGCAGAATAAATGCAGTGGAAATGAGAGCGTTAAGGAGTATGATGGGTGTGAAATTGAGTGACAGGATAAGGAACAGCGTGATAAGGGAATGTTGTGATGTGAAAGAAGATGTAGTTACAGGAATAGAAAAGGGTATGTTAAGATGGTTCGGTCATGTGGAGAGGATGAATGAAAGCAGGTTGACTAAGCAGATATACAAGGAGAGTGTGGAGGGAAAGGTCGGAGTGGGAAGACCTAGACGAACGTATCTTGATCAAATTAAGGACGTCCTGGTAAAGGGTCAGGTCAAAAGTACCCGAAACCGCCGAGCTTGTATGAAGAGAGTTATGAATGTGGACGAAGCGAAAGAAGTATGCAGAGATCGTGGCAAGTGGAAAGAGGTAGTCTCTGCCTACCCCTCCGGGAAAGAGGCGTGATTTTATGTATGTATGTGTGTATGTATGTCCATCAATCAATTTCGTTTCTCTTTATGCCATGGCCAGAATTTTAAACCTGAGACCTCCGATGTCACAGACAAGGGTGCTACTGCTGCGCCACAGAGGCGGTCAGATTAAAAGTATGAATTTGAATTATTTTTCATTTCAGCATGGAGTCTGGACATCCAAGTGGCAGTCCAGGGGAAAGTGGCAGAGAATGCCACCTTGGTCTGCAATGTAACACCCCACAACCCGACCATGAATGTTACTTGGAGATTCAATGGAATCAAACTGGAGTTTGGTGACAGGTCAGTATTTTTCAATTGTAGATTAAATTACCACTGAGATTCAAATAGTGACAGGTTGCTAGCTAGCCCATTCCCATAAGAAAAATCCCAAGTTTTATAAGTCTTCAAGTTCAGAAATACTGAAATGAGGAAACTGATTGTGTGGCATATTGCAGTAACAAGGACAATAAGTGTATTGTAGCAACATTTATTTATATTTTAACACTCATACCGCAACTGATAAAGATAAAAATATACACGCAAGTTAAACAACAATTATTGCTCTGTTTTGAAGTGGGTATAATTAACACTTTATCTTATTTTAAAAGATTTCCATCACTAAGCTTACATTGATCAACATCAAGGCAATGAGATTATGACAATCTTGGCTTTTCATTATTTGAAAAAGTTTATTTAATTTTTCAGAAATTCATCAATTTGCAACAGATGGAAATTGGCTAATGCTTGCTTTTTTTAAACTTTAAAATAGGACCATTCTACATCATTCCCATGGATGTCGTAAAAGGCGACAAAGGGTCCTCTTGTACATGATGGGCTGGAAATTTATTCACAACACTATTTAAATCCCAATTTAATCATAAAGCCATACAGCTGAACATGGCCTTTCAGTCTTTTTAAGACTGTTGGCACTGTGTACTCCGTAAAGGATATCGACGTGACTAAATGCGTGTTCGTGAGGGTGTTTTGTTCTATATGCTCATTTATTTAGAAAATGTTTAGTGGGAAATTAAACAATCACTTAAAATCGAAATCAAAAATATTTTTTTTTTAAAGCCCATGAAGTTGTATTAACAATACAGTACTTACAGGATAAAAGAGAGCGTCCGAGAAGAGAACGTGACGAGGGACGAGGACGGAAATCCCATCAAGAAGCAGACCTCAACTGTTGTCTTAACTAATGTGACGTCATCGGACGCCGGGAACTACACGTGCTTGGTGACGGACGGTGACGTCACAGTGGGCAACCACACCCAGGTGCTCGACTTGAAGTTCGAGAGCAAGCTGCTGAACAAGACGAGCGGACCCGTAGAACATAACAAGACTGATACTACGAATTTTGAGCTGTACTGCATTTTTGAAGGTATAATTGTCATTAAAATCATGTCTTCAAGAAAACTTGGTCAATGAGAGCAGAAGATAAAAGAAGACAAGGTTTTTTACAAAAAATTTTTTTTTTAGTTTTGTAGTTAACATAAGCATTTTAAGATACATGCAGTTTTAATAATATATTTTAAATGAATGCCTTGAAAGTCATAGAAACCTTACATTGCTAGAATTTAAACAATTTTTTGTTTTTACTTGTTTAATCACAACTCTGATTAAACCATTATATTCAGTACAAACTTTATTCCAGTATACAAACCACCAAAAGAAGTTCAATGGCGTAAAAAAGATGTAAAGCAAGAACCTTACCTCACTTCATTTCAACAAATCGACATCAAAACTATCAAAACCGTGTACACATTCAACAATAGCGAACCAAAAGATGACAACGAAAACATAAACGGAACGTACATTTGTGAAATAACCGACGAAGATTTTAATAAGACGGTATCTGGAGAAATCGATGTCATAGTGTACGACAAACCTCGAATTGAGATAGGAAATGCAATAGCTATAAGCACGTCTGAAATCTTCATCAATTGGACCGTCCAGAGTAACAATAGAAAGATCAAGAAATACATCATATTGATTTACAATAATGGAACTAAAACGTACACGGATAAACCCACACCAACAAATGCAACTTCAGCTATTATCCGTAACAATATAAAGAAGTCTAAGGAGTACATTATAGAAATAACGGTTTTAACTGATTATGGGACTGATTCGGCCAAATTCCCTCCAGTGACAACACTAGCAGAAGACCCTAGTTACGTCCCAGTCTTGTCTATTAACGGGTTTTCGGCTACTTCTGTTACCCTCGGATTAGGAGATATACCTAATGAAATAGCCAATCTGATACATTACTACAATCTGGAGGCTAGGAAGAAGAGTAACACGGAGAAAAGCGAGCCGTTGACAGCTGTACACATGAGGGATAATAGGAATTTGCCTTATATGTTTGGAAAACTGGATCCATACAGTACTTATATATTTAGGGTAAGTCTTTTCTTATGTTGGAAATAAAATAGGGTTTAATGTTTGCTAAAGGTCGAGTAATTTGGGATAGGTTGTGGAGGTCAGTCATGTCAAAATTTAATTTGCCCAATCCAAGATCATGGTCTTAGACTGTAGCTGGGACAAACACCAGGAGGAAGAAGATAAGATAGTATCCCTTAACACAAGTCTCAGTAGTAGTACAAGTAGATAGGTGTGATGTTGCAAAGAGTTATAATAAATCAAGAAGTTCACAATAAAGCTGCTATAAACATTTCAAGGCATCCCTTAACACAAGTCTCAGTAGTCTAGATAGGTGTGATATTGCAAAGAGTTATAATAAATCATGAAGTTCACAATAAAGCTGATATAAACATATCAAGGAATCCGGAGGAGAAATTAAAATGAAAGTCTACTTCCAGGCGCAGGCTTGCTCCGAATTCGGCGACCTGAAGCGCTGCGGCAACTGGTCCCTGGACAAGGAGGCGGCGACGCTGGACGGCATCCCGGGGGAGCCCAAGAACGTGCGCGTCGTGGAGTGCTCCAGCCGGGTCATGAACATCTCGTGGGAGCCCCCGGACAAACCCAATGCGGAGATCAAGGGGTATACGGTAAGGATTTTTCAGGCCTATTTTGTCATTAGAAGTTTTTTTTTAAATTTAAACTTGAGTGGGTTACACTTGACGTTATTACAAAAATTGAAATTTTTTCATAAACAACTTAATTTAATTTGATACCACGAAATTATAAAAATTCTATTGACAGATCCTACATACATTTTAAATTACATCAATAAATCTGACTGTGCGAATGTTATCCGCGTTACATATAAAAAAATATTTTACCACCAAGTTGATTTTAAGACAATAAGATTTTATTTTATTTTGTACATATTCAAAGGAACATTCCTTAGCTGTTGATGAATCTGTAAAATTATTTTTAAATATACAAGTGTGCATTTTATTTCAGTTGGAACTTACCGGTAACGCGACATACACGGACCGCTACGGAATGAGGAAGGAGGCTATCTGGGGACCGCTCATGAAATTTATGACAAATGAGTCCAAAAGTGTCAGGTAAGCTCTTTGAACGGAAAGAACAGCCTTCTGTATTTCATGACACTATCAACTGAAAACATACGTACAAAATTTTTATTACATTTATATCCCTTGCGCGGTAGACAGAGCTAATAGTTTATAGCTAAATGATGGCATTGAGATTTAAATAGTGACAGGTTGCCAGCTCATCGCCTACAAGAAGAATCTCAAGTTTCTCTAAGCTTAAGCCTTTTCCTAAGTCGGCTTTTGCGACATCCATCCAGGCAGCCCGAAAATAAAATTGTTTTGTATCAGGTTCGACGACCTGCAGCCCAACACCCAGTACACAGTGCGCCTCAGCGCCATGACGCGCATGCGCCGGCGCGGCAAGGAGGAGACGCGCGCCTGCGTCACGCTGCGGGAGCTGCCCGACGCGCCGCCGCGCCCGCGCTGGCGGAAGGTGACTGTGCCGTTAAATCCGTACTAATATTATAAATGCGAAAGTCTGTCTGACTGTCTGTCTGTTCCTCTTTCACGGCCGAACCACTGAACCGATTTTGATGAAATTTGGTATGTATAGGTATAATTTAAGACCCGCGTTCAGACATAGGCTACTTTTTTTTTTTCAAAATCGTCCCCCAAAATACTCAAATGGGGGGGTGAATATGATCTCCATAGCAAGTAACTAGCTGCGCCCTTGGGCTTCGCTCCCGTGAGAATTTCGGGATAAAAACGACTCTATGTGTTATTCTAGGCTATATTCTACCCATGTACTAAATTTCATCAAAGTCTGTCCAGTAGTTTTTGCGTGAAAGAATAACAAACTCCGCAAGTACGCTGACGAAGTCGCGGGTCAACCGGAACATCACGCGGCAACTATTATTAGCGTAGAAATAATGGAAAATGTGAAAAAAACGGGGGAAATTTTTCATCCTCGAGGGCTCCAAGGATGCCCAATATAACTATTTAATTTTATTTGATACTACAATACGACGACATACGATACAATTTGATTGATACTATTCAGTTTTATTTAATTTGAAACTTTTTGTTTTCAGATACAGAACGGCAACTCTTACGTTTTTAAAATGTACCTGCCCAGGATCTCTGAGAGAAACGGCCCCATCTGTTGTTACAGGTAGATTTTAATGACTCGAAGTCATCAGTCATCATCATTACACAAAAAAAAACCGTGTGGTTCCCGGCACCAATACAAAAAAGAATAGGGCCACTCCATCTCTTTCCCATGGATGTCGTAAAAGGCGACCAAGGGATAGGCTTACAAACTTGGGATTGTTTTTTGGGCGGTGGCCTAGCAACCTGTCACTATTTGAATCTTAATTCTAACATTAAGCCAAATAGCTGAATGTGGCCATTCAGTCTTTTCAATACTGCTGGCTCTGTCTACCCCGCAAGGGATATAGAAGTGACCATATGTATGTATGTATGTACAAAAAAAATGTAGATTCGGTTGTATAACAGAATATGTAGCAGCAAAATAAGGCCCTTTAAATATATAATTTAAATGCAACTGTCTCCCAATATTCGGTATAACTATCAAACTATTGTTAACCTCCTTACTTTATTTAGGGAATAAGTGCTTACTCGGTACAAGCTCCATGAACCAAATAGAGTAAACATAGAGCTCAAAAGGGAGTTACAATGTGTAATTACTTGACTAAAGACAAAATCAGGATGAAAAATGAGTAAGTAAGTAAATGCTTCATTGTTCAATAAAGGAGTACATTACAAATATAAAACAGTAGTACACTAAAAAGGCGGGCTTATCCCTAAGTGGGATCTCTTCCAACCAACCTGACATTAAGAGGATCGCGTTCAATATTTACAAAAGTCTACATATTCTCATGTTATTCCAGGGTACACATGATACGCCTCCGTCCACACCAAGAGCTGAAGAACCTGCCACCTACGAAGAACATCAGCATCATCAACTATGAGGAAGCGCACGCGGTACATCCTGTGTTCGGCGCTTACATCACCGATGTTATCACCAAGTAATTGTCATTTTATACATGCATACATACATATAATCACGTCCATATCCCTTGCGGGGTAGACAGAGGCAACAGTCTTAAAAAAACTGATAGGCCACGTTCAGCTGTTTAGCTTAATGATAGAATTGAGATTCAAATAGTGACAGGTTGCTATTCTGTCGCCTAAAGGAAGAATCGCAAGTTTATAAGCCATTCCCTTAATCGCCTTTTACGACATCCATGGGAAAGAGATGGAGTGGTCCTATTCTTTCTTTTCTAATGGTGACGGAAACACACGGCACATTATTATTGTGAGATTTTTAAGTGAAGTGGTTATTGATCACGCCTAATTTGGTGTTGTAAAGATGTCTTGGACTTATTCTACTCTCTTCTCCTGTTTTAATGCTCACTCTTCAGGGTACCTATCTATATATATGAGAATACCTAACTGACTGACGAAACAGCGATAGCTTATCGCGCTATAAAAACAGCGTCGCGCGTGTCGTACTACGGAACTCGATTCGATCGATCGATTCTAATCATCTTTCCCACTTTCCAGCGAGCAGTTCCCGCAGGACTCGGAGCTAGTGCTGGGCGACGGTGTCTCCATCTACAGCCGCGACAGCCCCGCGCTGGCCGGCGCGGAGTGCCGCCGCTGCGTGCTGCGCCCGCGCGGGGAGCCCCGCCGCGCGGGCGACGGCGTCACTCTGGCGCAGGTGTGTATAGACGTGGATCAATGAACCTGACCCCATTGATTCTGAAGGCGTTGTGATCATCATCAAAGAATTTTATCATTATACGAGAATTCACATTTGCTGCTCCCTATAATTTTATAGCTTTTTGCATCTTATGTAGGTTATCTCTTACTGGGTGGATTCAACGGTATCTAAATTACTGGAAGTCCATGTTTAGTCATTACGATGCTTTACTTTTTTTTTCATCCCACACTCCGTCTGCCTTTTTCTCTACGTCTATAATAAATTAATTCGTACGGGATAAATTACACGGATCGAGTTAGCCTCAAAGTAAGACCAATCAGAGAAAGTTCGTTTCTCATCATGCCCTACCCCGGATTCGAACCTGGGACCTACCGTGTCACAGACAATCGTATTGCCGCTGCGCCACAGAGGCCATCTATGATTATAAAATAATGTTTTCTATTGACAGAGCACAACAACGCCAGCGACGACGGCAGAAACGACTCTAGACCCAGACTTTCTGGAAGATTTCACTGCGGAGCCCCCGCCTGAGGCGCCTACAAGGCGGAGGAGGAATTTGGACGTCAGCGATGATAGGTAATAAATTATTAATGTTTTACTAGAGTACACCCGCAGCATGGCTTTGCAAGTAACGTGTATCGTCAGCCCTTAAAAATAGGGGGTGAGTAATACAGAATTAAAGGGACACTAATGAGATTTTGTGACGAGTCAAAAAAAGAGTGCGCTGTTACAGAAGAAAATGGATCTTTCCATGATTCGGCGATGATAACCTGAAGGTTGGTGGGTGCTGGTGAGATAAACCAGTACTCCCGCGGCTCAACGAAGAATACAGTCAAATCCGCTAACCTTAATGTACTTCCAGACCACATAAGGAAACTTTTTACCAAATTTCAAATCTCTATACACAGCTTTTTCAGCTGTGCGTTGATATGTCGCTCAGTGACTTCTTACTTATATTAAGAAGATGTTTGGTCACAACAGCGTACATCTCTTATATCATTTTTATTCGAATATATTGAGATGTTGCATTAAATATTTGCTAAATTCATACTTTCCTCTTGTTGCAGAGACTTCTCGAACAACCAGATACTGAACAAGCATACTGACAATATACACAGAGAAGAAGAGTTCCTCATCGAAGTGAGAGACGGTCCACTTGACTCCGGGTCCAACTACACGATGTTTGTGGAACTGATTGGTGAGTCAATGATTATTTCAGCAAGTACCTCTGGTCCGATTACCCACAATTTCTAAGTGAGAAAGCCCATAGTCTGTTTATCCACAATTTCAAAGTGCGAAATCACTGACTGACCGTGACTTGAACTAGACCAGATTGGAGTCTGGTTACTCATTAGGTTGCCTGAATGCGCATAATTTCTTACGATATTACCCCTCACCATAAGATTTACTGTTTGTAATCAGTCCTACCGTTACTCAAAAAAGTCATTGACACAAATCTATACTTATAATAAATCTGTAGAGAGGTCAATTCTGTACATTGAATATATTTTCAAAATAACTATCCGGGGGTGATTAGTGATCGATACTGATGCCAAAAATGCAATCAGTAAAATTTTTGTCTGTCTGTCTGTCTGTCTGTCTGTCTGTCTGTCTGTCTGTATGTTCTTTATAGAAACAAAAACTACTTGACGGATTTTAACGAAACTTGGTACAGTTATTCTTCATACTCCTGAGCAGGTTATAGTATACTTCTCATTACGCTACAATCAGTAGGAGCAGAGCAGTGAAAGGAAATGTTGGGAAAACGGGAGAAGTTACTTGATTTTTTAAGCTTCCGTCCCGTGTGCAGCCTTAATGGTTAAAGCTACAGCGAAACCATGTATTACGGAAATATTCTAAATAAAATTATTAAAAAAATATCCCACGACAGCATAAGTCTATCTGTTATGGTTGACTCACAATAACACGTGTAATTGCTAATAGCTTAGCAGTTCGGAGATTTCTGATTATAATTCTATACTCTGACGTTTATAATACCAATAACACTTACACTCATTCGTAATTCTTAAAAATTCATATAAATACCTATTCAATAAAAAAAGAAACATCGAAATCGGTGTAGAAACACCAAACTTATACATGAAATGAAATACGCTAATAAGCCATCGCGCGTAAATACTGAATTATTTTTGCGTAACGGTTGCTGCACTCGACGCGTCTCGCGGCGGCAGGGTATAAAAGGGGCGGGAGGCGAGTGCAAGCTTCGTGACCAAGGCAGCCAGGGGAAGACTTCACGCAGTTATCTCCTCCAGCCTCCCCCTGAGGAGGAAGCTCGGGATCTACCAAACGTACGTCAGATCCCGCCTCACGTACGCGGCCCCGGCGTGGTACGCATACTGCTCTGAGACCAACAGGAGAAGACTCAGAGCCCAAGAGAACCAAAGTCTCAGAGCAGTTGTCGGAAACAACCCTGCGCTACGTGAGGAACTCGACGATCTTCAGGGACCTGAAGTGGGAGAACCTAGATGTTTGGGAGGGCGGACGCGTCATCACACAGCCACCTGCACGGCATCGCACCGCTCCACGCACGCCCTCCGGACCGTCGGGTGAAACCCTCTCCTCGCTGCCTTGCGGCAGACGTCGTCGACCAGTGACGACGCCGCCGCCGATGGGAATTCCCAGTGTATGAAGACGTGAAGACCCAGGCCGCCACGGCCGCTCCATCGACCTGCCTACTGTCGTAGGCAGCGATGATGCCATTGAAGAGGGCCAAAAGCCCTGACCAATCTACTCCGACTCCCCTAAGGGAGTGTGGGAAGACCCGACGACGGCAAGATAGTATTGCACAGGCGTTTCAACTTTATTTTCATTTCTTTTTCTTTTGTAAGTTGTAGGTACCTACATAACGTAATAACTCTATTAGAATATTTTTTTTAGTATAAATAGGCACTTAGATTAATCTATACTTAATATTATAAAACTGAAGAGTTTGTTTGTTTGTTTGAATGCGCTAATCTCAAGAACTACTGGTTCGAATTGAAAAATTATTTTTGTGTTGAATAGACCATTTATCGAGGAAGGCTTTAGGCTATATAACGTCTAGCTGCAACTATTAGGAGCGAAGAAGTAATGAAAAATTTGAAAAAAATCGGGGAAGGAGCATCCTTGAGGGCTTCAATGATGTCCAAAATAACTATTCCACGCGGACGAAGTCGCAGGCACAGCTAGTGATAAATAAATATATACGGGTCAGATTGAGCCAGCCTTTAAGTAAGTTCGTGACTTGTGTTACGAGATACTAACCCAACGACACTTTATTTTATATTAAATACTTATACATATAGATAAACCAGGACCTATGTCAATCAGAGAGAGTTCGTTTCTCATCATGCCCTGGCCGGGATTCGAACCGGACCCCCGGTGTCACAGACAAACGCGCTACCACTGCGCCACAGAGGCCGCTATTGAAAGATACTTATCAGTTTAATACTTGTTTCAGCGCCAAATTCCGAAGATTCACTGTACAGTGACTATGTAAATGCCCTAATACCCGCCGCCACGCCGCCGCCGCACACGCCACCTAACATACTGGAAATAGCGCTACAGGTATAAACAAAAATGAACTTTATTTCAATACTATATAGATTTGTTTACTAAACAAATGTGGTGCACACCAAAATTTGCAATAATGTTATAAAATTCCAATTCCATCATTAAGCCATACAGCCGAACGTGGCCTTTCAGTCTTTTCAATGCTGAATGGCCACGCTTTGGCTTTGTCTACACCGCAAGGGATAAAGACGCGATTGTATGTATATTTGAAGACTTCTATGAATTAACTCTTAAGATAAATTTACGTCAGTTCTAAATGTTTCGTCCAATATTCGTTTTGGGTAACAAAATATATACACATTTTTTTAGTGCTCTTCTGCACTTTCTAAGCGCGATATATACGCTTAGGAAGTATGTATGTATGTAATGTATGTTTGTAATGTCAGTCTACTCAAAAAATATCACTCAGTAACCGAAGAATAGCATTTATGCATATCTATTGATTTTAGGTTACATGTGGCGTAGCAGCGTTGGTCCTCGTCTGCATGATAGCGTTCTGCATTCTGCAGACAAGAAGGTCGAGGAAACTGCCCCAAGCGCCTCTGGAGATGAATCCGGTGTTCAGGTAAGTGCGGTGTGGTCAAATATTAGAATCTTTGTCTTTAGGCTTTGTCTTCTTACCGTTTGTCTTTGTTAGATCCTTCTTAGAGAGCGGCCCGTCTTTCTCTGTACTCTTTAGTCCAAAATTTAATATATCATAATATAAACCGAACTGTTAAACCACTGAACCGAACTGCATGAAATTTTTATATATTACATAATATATTCAAAGGTTTAACCAGTTCCAGTGTTTACAGAAAGATTAAAAAAACATGTCTACGAACAAGCTTAAAATTATTGTTGTGACAACTGTGTTTAAAAATTCAACACTGCTTGAATGCGTTACTTGTTTACTATTATTTTGTATTAGATTAAGGCTCATTGTAAGTGAATTTAATTCTTTGTGAGTCAAATAAAGATCTTTAAACCTAACCGCGAAGAGAATCAACAAATAAACAATCAGACTCACTGTGACATTTATGATATCAGTGTGGATAAATGTTGTCTGCCCCGCAGGTACATAGTGGAGCACCTGGTGGGCCGCCAGCCGCTGCTGCCCGCCAGCCCGCCCGACATGCCGCCCATCCCGCGGGAGGAGCTGGCGCGCGCCTACGCCGACCGGCAGCTGGACTCCGACTACGGCTTCCAGAAGGAGTTCGAGGTCAATACAACAATATCCATATCTTTTTTTTAGCCTTTTCAGCGAAAAAATTATCTCTGTTTCGTTTCAGTCATAATAAATTGTTTTTGTTACTGGGACCTAACAGGTCTCCTTATTCATTAAACCCTCAGACACACGAAGGTTTCTATAAGAACAACCATTTTTCAAACTTATTAACCAACTAGCTTTTACCCACAGCTTCGCCTTCGTGAATTTAGCGCCATCAACAAAAAGCGACTAATTTATTTATTTATTATCACACTAAAATTATACGCTACCTAACAAAAAATGCAACGAAATTCGCACCAACTACAAAAAGCCAATGAATTATAACAAAAATCGCCTAATCAATTCTATTATTGAACCAAATAGCTGAGCGTGGCCTATCAGTGTTTCCAAGACTGTTGGCTCTGTCTACCCCACAAGGGATATAGACGTGACCATATGTATGGGTGTATGTATAATCCTCGCTTCTAAATTCAAACATGTTTTGTAAACATGTATGTCTATATCGCCTTTTACACACAACAACATAGCTCGACCAAACGTAATATACCTAAACTGTACTATCTGCTTTGTGTTTTTTTTTTTAATAAAAATAAAAAAAAATAAAAAATCTGCTTTGTGTTGTTTTGTACGTTTTCTCTTATGGTGGCAATAAAGAGTTTCATCTATCTATCTATCTAAACGTGAAACGCGAACGGCGAAGTTGTTGCAGTTGCTTCCTGACTGCTACAGCGACCGCACCACGCACGCGTCCGAGGCGCGCGAGAACCAGCCCAAGAACCGGTACCCCGACATCAAGGCCTACGACCAGACCAGGGTCAAGCTGGCGCAGCTGGACGGCGTCGCCGGCTCCGACTATATCAACGCCAACTACGTCTCCGGGTATAGGGTGAGTTTGTGATGGCATGGATGACGGGTGTGATTACCGTGGTGGTTATTTTTTGATAGGTGATAACCACACGGCACAAGATGAGCATAGTGATATGCTAATATATAAAGCTGAAGAGTTTGTTTGTTTGTTTGAACGCGCTAATCTCAGGGACTACTGGTTCGAATTGAAAAATTCTTTTTTTCATATGTTTGTTCTGGAAGGTGCACTCTAGTACAAATATATAAAAAAAATAGGGTAGTGCTAAAAATTGTTTGAATTTCCGGTACCGCGGGAAATGCGGGAAAGCCTCTGATAAACATTCCAAATGTCAAATCTCTAGACCCAACATTTTGAGCTGTGCCTAGATGAGTCAGTCGATCAAATCAATTTTTTTTTCATCATTATAGAATATTTCGAATTTCACTTAATAATAGTCACATCTTTTGGCTTCACAACATTGATTGACGTCGAATAAATTACTCAAAGCTAAATTTAGTACCCTTCCAAAGCGTCGGTGCAGAAGAAGCGGTAACAAACTGTCAATGTTCTCTGTTATATATCTAAATTATTAGAATAAGAAAGAATAACATTGAGATTAGTTGCTGTTTGATTAGTAAATATATATATATATATATTATTTGCAAATCCTATAAATAGTACCTTATGTTGTCTAATCTCTCTTTCTGTCCTATGCTTGCAAGGACCCTTCGGAGCCTAACAAGGTATAGCATGCTGCATAGTTCCTTCAGTGCATAATCTTCATTAATGTGATATTTGAAAATAAATTTCCAATGCATAACAAATTTAACGCTTAATAATTACATATGACCTCACCAATCCATTTGTTAGTTTTATGTTTATTCTGCTTATGCATGTCCGTAAATATTTTTTATTTTATTTATTATATGATCTGTCGTACCTCTTCTTCCTCCTGGCTTTAGTTCCAGTTGCATCCTCATCACTCTGTAGAGGAGCCAGATGGAATGAAGACTAACCAAGGGCTAATTTGCCAAGTTCAGAATAATTATCCAGCATTTTTATCATCAACAATCTAAGAACATGTACATGTGATTTTTTTTGCTTAATTATCTAAGGCTCTGTTTATCCCATATGGTATTAAACGTAGCTAGCTATAATACATTCTGAAACAGTTCTCATAAAATACGGTCGAATTGAGAAACCCCCTCCTTTTTTGAAGTCGGTTAAAAATATTTCGTTTCGCCAGGAACGCAAACAATTCATCTGCGCCCAAGGGCCCACAGAGACGACCGTGAACGACTTCTGGCGCATGATCTGGGAGCACGGCCTGGAGCTCATCGTGATGCTGACGAACCTGGAGGAGTACTCCAAGGTGAAGTGCAGCAAGTACTGGCCGGACGAGCTGCGCGGCTCCAGGAACTTCGGCAGCATCACCGTGCACCATGTCGATGAGAAACGGTGAGAAATTTTTTTTTGGTTACAATCTCATTTCTACTAAGACATTTCATTATAAGCATTGGATTATTTATGGATGGGTCTATGATTTCTACCGTAGTGGAAATGGCTTCAGTATCAGATAATTTTTAAATGGAAATGCTGAGAAATGTTTGTCTTCTAGATGTTTTAAGCGTTTAATCTATTATTGTCGTGGATTGTATGTAAATTATTTTTGGTCATGTCTACTACAGAACAGAAGCTTTCGAGC
The DNA here is from genome assembly GCF_032362555.1 of Amyelois transitella. NCBI lineage: Eukaryota > Metazoa > Arthropoda > Insecta > Lepidoptera > Pyralidae > Amyelois > Amyelois transitella. The sequence continues at coordinate 2,574,050 of NC_083528.1, read as the reverse complement.
ACAGAAGAAAGTTTTGTATTAATACAGCTTCTTCTTCTTAAATTTAAGAGCTAACTCTTGTCGATGGAGTAAAGTGGCTCCACTTTCCTCCATTATGTAATTTTATTGTAACCCTACTTCAAAAAGTGAGCCAGCTCGCAATTCAACTGTTTTTTCGTCTTAATAATCTAGGTGTAAACGTTGAAAAGGCAAGGCGAAATTTTCTTGATCTAATCAAAGACTGTCCTGAAAGGTCAGGTCAAGAGTATCCTAAACCATTTTGCATAAAAAAAGGATGTGGGTACAGCAGAAATGCTTGTGCGAAGTGTAAAGATGTACTCTGCTTACCTCTTAGGGAAAAAAAATGTAGAACTATTTATGATATTTTAAATAACAAAAAAATATATTGTTTCAGTTATTCCGACTATATAGTCCGTGAGTTGCGGATCACCAAGGCGCCTACGAATTCTGATGGACAACCGATTGTTGAGAACAACGGCATCGCTAAGAGGAATGGAGGTAAAAATCTAGATTACCTCTGTGGCGCAGCGGTAGTACTCTTGTCTACACCGGAGGTCCCGGGTTCGAATCTCGGCCTGGGGCATGATGAGAAAAGAACTTTCTCTGATTGGCCTGCGTCTTGAATGTTTATCTATATAAGTATAAGTATTTATTATAAAATATAGATGGATTTGTTAGCAGCAAAAGCTAACTTAAGAATGCAAGAGGTTATAGATGAAGATGTGAATGAAGCACGTAAGGAATATAAGAAGGTGAAGGATCTGGTTAAGAAAGCTGTGATTAGAAAGAAAGAAGAGTATAAAGAGGATTTTGATAAAAGGCTATCAGAAGACTTTCAGTCAAATCTGAAAGTATTCTGGAAATCCGTAAGGTCAGCCCGAGGAAATACTATAACCAGAGAGCTGACTAGGATCAGATGCCAGGATGGTAGCGTTGTGAAAGGAGAAGAATGTGTACTAAAGATATGGAAGGACTATTTTGAAAGTTTATTTGAAAAAAAGGAAGGAAATAAGAAAGATTTCTGCTATAGCGAAGAAAAAGAGAATGAGATGGAAGGCGAAATTGAAATGTTCGAAATTGTGGAAGCACTTAAGAGTATGAAAGCGGGAAAGGCTGCTGGGTGTGATAGAGTGTCGGTCGAGATGCTTAAAGCAGGAAAAGGCGTAGTAGCTAGTCAGTTGTACTGCCTTTTCAATTTGTGTTGGAGAAGCGGCCGAGTACCAAAAGATTGGTGTAAGGCTGTTATCGTGCCACTTTACAAAGGAAAAGGGTCACAGCTGGACTGCAAAAATTATCGTGGTATAAGCCTGCTTAGCGTCGTCGGCAAATTGTATGCTAAGGTATTGATTAATAGAGTCAGGAATGAAACTGATGACAAAATATGGGATGCTCAAGCGGGATTTCGAAAGGGAATGGGATGTACTGATCAGGTCTTTTCCTTGCGGTGCATAGCCGAAAAGTTTTTGGCCAAGAGTCAAAAAGTCTATTGCACATTCGTAGATCTGGAAAAGGCCTATGACAGAGTTGAGAGGAATGAATTGTGGTCAGCACTTTCTATGCATGGGGTGAGCAGTCTCTTAATACGAGCACTGAAATCCTTATATGAGGATTCGAGTGCTTGTGTCAGGATAAACGGAGCGCACACTGAGTGGTTTAAGATTGAGAAAGGCGTTAGGCAAGGATGTGTTGCGTCACCGTGGCTGTTCAACCTATTTATGGATAGCTGTTTGACAGATTTGAAAGAGTCTAAAAGTGGATTAAGGATGAATGAGTTACTCGTCAAATGTCTGCTCTATGCCGACGATCAGGTTATACTGGCGTCATCAGCGGAGGAGTTACAGGAGATGGTAAACTGTATGCATGAAGCTTTAAAAGAGAAAGGAATGAAAGTGAACGTAAGTAAAACTAAAACACTGGTTTTTGAAATGGAGAAAGAAATGACAGCATGTAATATTTTGATTGGAGGAGAAAAAGTGGAGCAAGTGAAAGAGTTTGTATATCTAGGATCAAAGTTTACATCAGATGGCAAGTATGATAGTGATATTGAAAGGAGAGTGAACGCGGGGAACATGGTGAATGGAGCTTTGCATGCCTTTATGAGCAGTCAGAAACTATCCAAAAAGGCTCGACTGGCTGTGCACAGGGGCGTGTTGGTCCCGACATTAATGTATGGGAGTGAAAGTTGGGTATGGCAAAAGAAGCATGAAAGCAGAATAAATGCAGTGGAAATGAGAGCGTTAAGGAGTATGATGGGTGTGAAATTGAGTGACAGGATAAGGAACAGCGTGATAAGGGAATGTTGTGATGTGAAAGAAGATGTAGTTACAGGAATAGAAAAGGGTATGTTAAGATGGTTCGGTCATGTGGAGAGGATGAATGAAAGCAGGTTGACTAAGCAGATATACAAGGAGAGTGTGGAGGGAAAGGTCGGAGTGGGAAGACCTAGACGAACGTATCTTGATCAAATTAAGGACGTCCTGGTAAAGGGTCAGGTCAAAAGTACCCGAAACCGCCGAGCTTGTATGAAGAGAGTTATGAATGTGGACGAAGCGAAAGAAGTATGCAGAGATCGTGGCAAGTGGAAAGAGGTAGTCTCTGCCTACCCCTCCGGGAAAGAGGCGTGATTTTATGTATGTATGTATGTATGTATGTATAAAATATAGTATCGTTGTGTTAGTATCTCGTAACACAAGTCTCGAACTTACTTCGAGGCTAACTCAATCTGTGTAATATATTTATTTATTTATTGCATTTAATAACTTATCTTAAAAAAAAACCTTAAATTAAGTGGATAATGCTGATAAAGAAATTAAGAAAATTTAAATAGGAAAATAAATCTGTTCTTCACGTATATGATGTATTAATTCCAAGTTTTGTTTGTAGATTGCGGCGGCGCAGGGTCCGGCTCGGACACAGCGCCCACGTCCCCCCGCGAGGGCAAGGGGGAGTCCCGGCTGGTGAAGCAGTACCACTTCCTCATGTGGAAGGACTTCGCGGCTCCTGAACATCCACACTCCATACTCAAGTTTATAAAGGTAAAATATAATTTTTCTCTGACCAATTCGTTCATGTAGATATGAAGTTTTTTTTTTTATTTACTCTACAAATGTTTCTCTTGATATGCATCAACTGCTAATAATTTTCGAATTACTGAGAAACCGAAATTTCATGTTTCTACGATTTAGTTTTGATGTGTGCTATGTTGATGATCTAAATAATGACAGAGATTTAAGATATAGTCTTATATGCTCGAGACTAGATACAGTAATGCGATATACATGGAAAAGTACATCAATTTCAATACCTCTATGATATGCATATCGTCTGTTATTTTCGTTTTACATTGTAATAAATATACATATATATAGTAACGTCGACATCCCTTGCGGGGTAGACAGTGCCGTTACTGAAAAAGATTGAAAAGCCATATTCAGCTGTATGGCTAAATGAGATGGATTTGAGATTTTCAGATTGAATTTTCAACGCGTCAACGAAGCTTTTACACCTTCTACGATCAAAAGTTTCGGTTGTGTCACTGATCATCACTCAATAACAAGAGTTTCTACATTAACTGTTTTATAAATTCCATATATGGATTGAAAAAAGAATTAAACCACTCCATATCTTTTCCATTGATGAAAAAGGCGACTAAGGCTAGGATTAGAAACTTGGCATTCTTTTTTTAGGCAATGGGCTAGCAACCTGTCACTATTTGAATATCAATACTATCAAAGAGCCAAACAGTTGAACGTTCCAATCAAACTTTTGAAAATTGTTGGCTTGGTTTGCCCCGCAAGGTATATAAACGTGATTATATATCACATGTATATATGTAATGTCAACTTTTTAAAAAATAGAAAAGTGATTTAGACGTGATTATATATATATGTGTATGTCGATTGTGCCTGAAATGTGAAATGGCTTACAAACTTGGGATTCTTTTTTTAGGCAATGGGTTAGCAACCTGTTTCTATTTGAATCTCAATTCTATCATTAAGTCAAATAGCTGAGCGTGGCCTATCAGTCTTTTCAAGACTTTTGGATCTACCCCACAAGGGATATAGACCTGACCATATGTATGTATGTCGATTGTGACCAATTCAGCGCGTGAACGAGGCGTGGGCGGGCATGGTGGGGCGGCCGGCGGTGGTGCACTGCTCGGCCGGCGTGGGCCGCACGGGCACGCTGGTGGCGCTGGACTGCCTGCTGGAGCAGCTGCGCGCCACCGGCCACGCCGCCGTCTTCAACACCGTCTGCGAGCTCCGCCGCCAGAGGAACTTCCTGGTGCAGTCGCTGGTATGCGGATCAATCAATATCTATATTATATCTATAGCCGTGTGCGGTTCCCGTGCACCGATACAAAAAAGAATAGGACCACTCCATTTCTTTCCTATGGATGTCGTAAAAGGCGACTAAGGGATTTAGGGCTTACAAACTTGGGATTATTTTTTAAGGCGATGGGCTAGCAACCTGTCACTGTTTGAATCTCAATTATATCATTAAGCCAAATAGCTGAACGTGGCCATTCAGTCTTTTCAAGACTGTTGGCTCTGTCTACCCCGCAAGGGGTATAGACGTGACCATATGTATGTAAATATCTATATATGAGGCAAAAAGAGGTCAAAAGTACCCGAAACCGCCGAGCTTGCATGAAGAGAGTTATGTGTGTGGATGAAGCGAAGGAAATATGCAGAGATCGTGGCAAGTGGAAAGTGGTAGTCTCTGTCTCTCTCTCTCCGGGAAAGAGGCGTTATTTTATGTATGTATGAGGCAATAAGCTTAGATTGAGTTAGCGCCAAAGTAAGTTTCTATATTTTACTAGCTGTGCCCGCGACTTCGTCCACAAGGAATAGTTACTTTTTGGACATCATTGAAGCCCTCAAGGATGTATAATTTTCCCCGTTGTTTTCACTTATTCCATTATTTCTTTGCTCCTCATAGTTGCAACGTGATGTTATATAGCCTAAAGCCTTCCTCGATAAATGGTCTATTCAACACAAAAATAATTTTTCAATTCGAACCAGTAGTTATTGAGATTAGCGCGTTCAAACAAACAAACAAACAAACTCTTCAATTTTATAATATTAGTATAGATAATAAATTCTCTCTTATATCTCTGCGCGTGTCCCGGTTGCACCCTCCACAGAAGTGTTTCGGGGCCCGGGGTCCGCCTTCCGACATTTCTCTGTCCATTTGGTCCGGTTATCGGTGTCCTCGGATTTCAGTACATTGGCTCGCGTATCATCTTTTGCGACGTCCAGCCACGATCGTTTCGGCCTGCCACTTCTACCCGTGCTCGACGGCAGCGGTATTTTATAATAAAAACTTATACTTAAATAGATAAATATCCGAGAATTTTGGTTCAGTAGCGAGTACAGCAACAAAAAGACGTTTCAAGTTTGTCAACCTTTTTCAGTACCTAATGAAATTGACCATAGATCATCACCTAAAAGAACACTGAACGGAAAAAACTGGCGGAACGAGAAACAATTGTCACGTGTTTTTTCATAATTTCTGAATTGAATTGAACATAATAAAAATAATAAAATATTTCCATCTCCACAGAAACAATACGTGTTCGTGTACCGTGCGCTGGTGGAGTACGCGCATTATGGCGACACGGAAATTCCGGCTTCTCGCCTGAAGGCGTCCATCGACCGCCTGAGGAACACGCCAGAGGGCGCTGACAAATGTCTCATGGAAGTAGAGTTTGAGGTATGTTTATTAGTTCAACCGCCGAGCTTGCATGAAGAGAGTTATGCAATGCATGTGGATGAAGCGAAGGAAGTATGCAGAGATCGTGGCAAATGGAAAGAGGTAGTCTCTGCCTACCCCTCCGGGAAATAGGCTTGATTTTATGTATGTATGTTATTAGTTCATAGCTTTAGGAACAAAACATGTTTGAATTTAGAAGCGTGGATTATGGCAGAAGAATACTAGACATTTAGATTACAAGTACCCGTTAGAAGGCGTAAATCGACCCACTGAGAAACATTCCAAAGAGCTTACAAATGTCTCATGGAGGTTGAATTCGAGGTTTTTATTCCATTTTTTATATTATAAATTAATACGATAATATTTGACGGCCTCTGTGGCGCAGCGGTAGTACGCTTGTCTGTGACACCGGAGGTCCCGGGTTCGAATCCCGGCCAGGGCATGATGAGCAAAGAACTTTTTCTGATTGGCCTGGGTCTTGGATGTTTATCTCTATAAGTATTTATTATAAAATATAGTATCGTTGAGTTAGTATCTCGTAACACAAGTCTCGAACTTACTTCGAGGCCAACTCAATCCGTGTAATTTGTCCCGTATATATTATATATTAAATACATTATGACATCAAACCATCCGAAGCTGTCTCGTGACGTTCGTAGGAATTTCCAAAAAAAAAACATATTGGAAGCTCATGTTATCATGACAGATATCAATTCAATTCTTTCATTGGTTCTTACTGCGACTGTTTATAAAAAAGTATCGTTAAAAACTGGCTTTATTCTGTCCTAACTGTAATCCAACTCGGAAATCTTGGGACCCTAAACCATATACTATAACCGTATAATCTTCCCATGGTTGCAATTCTACTTGTGAAGTCTTGTAATTAGCAATCGCATTATATTATTATTACTTATATATATCATATAAATTAGACTGTAAGCCTTCCATTAATAAATAAATAAATAAAAAAGTATAGTTTAAGGCACTAACAGTAAAATCCGCTAATCATTCACCAAATGTTTTCAGAAAATGATAAACAGTCCAGTGGCCGAGCCCGTGAAGTCTTGCGCGGCCGGCGCCGGGGACGAGGTGCGCGCCAAGAACCGCAGCCAGGACTACCTGCCCTACGACCGGAACAGGGTCATACTCACCCCCATACCGGGGAGGGACTTCTCTACTTACATCAACGCTTCGTTCATTGAAGGCAAGTGAGAGGGGAATTGGACTACTCGCATTTTTGATGGCGTTTCAAGCGGTGACAGGAAAAAGTGGGGGTGAAAAGACTAGTGGCGGCCTCGGAGTTTTGGATTTTATACATCAACGCTTCGTTCATTGAAGGCAAGTGAGAGGGGAATTGGACTACTCGCATTTTTGATGGCGTTTCAAGCGGTGACAGGAAAAAGTGGGGGTGAAAAGACTAGTGGCGGCCTCGGAGTTTTGGATTTTATACATCAACGCTTCGTTCATTGAAGGCAAGTGAGAGGGGAATTGGACTAATCGCATTTTTGACTGCGTTTTAAGCGGTGACAGGAAAAGGGGGGTGAAAAAACTAGTGTCGCCCTCGGAGTTTTGGATTTTAGATAAGCGTGTGGTGGGGTCGCGGTTAAAAAATATAGCGGTAATCATATATCCAAGTTTATATTTTCTTTAACGAACTTCTTGCGTGAAAGTCTTACGTCTGAAAATGTAATAATAAATGATGGATTTATTAGGATTTACTTTAACTATGACCGGATACAACAAAAACTGGAATTACAGAGAGAGCGGAAGTAAGTTGTCACAGATAAAATAAAAGTATTTGTGTTGCCAGGAAGGCGCCAAATTTAAATTACACCATAATAAAAAATAACCACGTTAAAAATTCTTAGGGTATTAAAATTACTAATTCAAAAATATCTGTCAACTTTTTATTTATGAAATAAAGCTTTGTTATTTTATCGTAATATTTGTTTCGCATATTGCGCCAAAATTACAACTTGCGGCATAAATAATAACGTTTTGATTTTTTATTCCCTCAGCGTACGACAACTCGGAAGGTTTCATCATCACACAAGATCCTTTGCCAAACACGATAGCTGATTTCTGGCGGATGGTGTGTGAACACAATGTGTCCACTATCGTCATGCTCAGCGAGGTAAATAACCATTAGTTAATAATCAATACTAATATTATAAAGCTGAAGAGTTTAGTTTGTTTGAACGCGCTTATCTCAGGAACTACTGGTTCGAATTGAAAAATTGATTTTGTGTTGAATAGAGGACCATTTATCGAGGAAGGCTTTTAGGCTATATAACATCACGCTGCAACTATAAGAAGCAAAGAAATAATGGAAAATGTGAAAAAAACTGGGAATATTATTTATCCTTGAGGGCTTCAATGATGCCCAAAATAACTATTCCACGCGGACGAAGTCGCAGGCATAACTAGCAGAGATATAAACGTCCTCTAGTTGATAAAATTCGTATGGATGGATAGAAATAGATACAATTTTTCTATTTCCCCGGCGCCAATACAAACAACAATAGGACCACTCCATCTCTTTCCCATGGATGTCGGTAAAGGCGACTAAGGGATAGGCATACAAACTTGGGATTATTTTTTAGGCGTTGGGCTAGCAACCTGTCACTATTTAAATCTCAATTCTATCTTAAAGCCTGCGAGCTGAACGTGGCCTATCAGTCTTTACAAGACTGTTTTCTCTGTCTACCCCCACAAGGGATATAGACGTGATTATTTATGCGTATATATGTATGTTCTCCTAATGATTCAATTAAATCTCCACATTCAGCTGGGCGAAGGCAAGTGTCCGAGATATTGGGACGATGGAACGGCGCAGTATGACAACATCTCGGTGCAGTACGAGGAGAGCGAGTCCTGTCCGTACTACACGCGGCGGCAGTTCAGGCTCACTGATACCAGGGTGAGTGGCATCTACATATATATCACTACATAGTTTAAAACTATGTAGTGATATATATGTTTTTAAATTCTTTATTTTACTAGCAAAGTAAACAATAGTGCCGTGTGGTTCCCGGCGCCAATAAAAAAAGAATTGGACCACTCCATCTCGTTCCCATGGATGTCGTAAAAGGCGACTAAGGGATAGGCTTATAAACTTGGGATTCTTTTTTTAGGCGATGGGCTAGCAACCTGTCACTATTTAGATCTCAATTCTATCTTAAAACAAAACGTGGCCTAACAGTTTTTTCAAGACTGTTGGCTCTGTCTACCCCGCAAGGGATATAGACGTGATTATATGTATGTATGTCAATGTTTAGGATATACTGTTACAATATATGTCATTGGGTTTTAATCCCTTATTTTACTAGTATAGTATCCAATACGGCCACTATTTAATGAAATAATGCCATGAAGAGTAACGGGAGCCGTGTATGTTGTTGCAGAGCGGCGAGACGCACGCCGTGCGGCAGCTGCAGTACCAGGGCTGGCCCACGGCGCCCGGCCACGTGCCCGAGGTCACGCGCGGCCTGGCCGAGCTGGCCGACGCGCTGCCGTCCGCCGCCGGCACCACGCTGCAGCACTGTCTGTGAGTCCGCAACACCACACACAAATCTATACTTATATTATAAAGCTGAACAGTTTGTTTGAAATAGCTGAACGTGGCCCATCAGTCTTTTCAAGACTGTTGGCTCTGTCTACCCCGTAAGGGATACAGACGTGATCATATGTATATAGTTTTTTTTAATTTAGTAAAAACAATGAATACTTGATAGAAGACTTTTATTGAAATGTATAGAAACTTTACAAAAGGCAGCACACACAATTATTTTAAGAACAGTATCCTCAGTGTTACCAGCATACAAATATAAAAAAATAACACACGCCTATTACATTGTTACCAACAAGTTTGTTTGTTTGAACGCGCTAATCTCAGGAACTACTGGTTCCAATTGAAAAATTATTTTTGCGTTGAATAGACCAATTATCGAGGAACGCTTATGGCTATATAACATCACGCTGCAACTATAAGGAGCAAAGAAATAATGGATTATGTGAAAAAAAAAATGGGGAAAATTATTCATTCTTGAGGGCTTCAATGATGACCAAAATAACTATTCCACGCGAACGAATTCGCGGGGCACAGCTAGTGTTTCTTTATTTAGCGCACCGACAGCCGATGTGAATGTGACGTGCGCATTTGTACGCAACATAAGTCAATTCTGATTGCTTGACCAGTTGCAGGGGTAAAACCAGCGTGTTATGGGTAACAATCCAAATCAATAGGTACTAAGAAATATAAGTAGGTAATAAGAAATCATTAGGTACAATAATTTTGACAGTTAGAAAAATAATGTGCGCAATATGCAGGCAAGCAAATTAAACACAATAAAAAAAAATTGAAGTGTCTCCCCCACACACATAGAAATAAATAAGTTGATATCTAAACAAGGCGTGGTCAACGTGCTAAAGTTAAGACTCAGGAATCTCAATTTCCAGCCCCAGCAGAAACTTGTATAAAAGAAGACTGCTGCCTGTCTAGCGGTGATAGTAGCTAACCCAATGGGAGAATTCCTAACCGTTTCCCCCATCCTCAGCTCTGAGTAAGAGCACAAAGTGTGCATTTCACCATGATCATGGATTGGTTAAGTCAGGTTTTATCGGTGTTATTTGAAAGAGATGGAAGGGAATGGAAAAAATATGTCCGTAATAAGATCTGGATATATCAACAAAGGCGTGATTTCAATTATTCTTTATTGTATCAATTATAATTTGTAAAGTAAAATATATTTTTATTTTTATATTATGTATGTGTTTTTTCTAAATTATTTTGTAGTGTACAATCTTAATCAGTTTTTGTATAATTCCGTACCAAAAGAAAGCAATGAATTCAATTAAATTATTTTTTATATCTAATTATTTCCAGTTATGGCATAGAGCGGACATCGCTATTCATACCTCTCCTAACCATTTGACCTTAACCAATAGAATTAACTCTACATCAAGTTGTTTTTTTCTCACAATTTCCAGTTACGGCACAGAGCGGTCGTCGCTGTTCGTGGCGCTGTGCATCCTCATCAGCCAGCTGCGCACGGAGCGCCGCGTGGACGTCAACTGCGTCGCCAGGAAGGTCAGGGCGCAAAGGAACGGCACCATAGACACTTTCGTGAGTCCTTATATACATATATATATATAAAATATATATCTGATATCTTTCTAATATATTTGTTATACTTATATTGCCGTGTGGTTCCCGGCACCATTAGAAAAGAAAGAATAGGACCACTCCATCTCTTTCCAATGGATGTCGTAAAAGGCGAATAAGGGATAGGCTTACAGACTTGGGATTCTTTTTTAGGCGATGGGCTAGCGACCTGTCACTATTTGAATCTCAATTCTATCATTAAGCCAAACAGCTGAACGTGGCCAGTCAGTCTTTTCAAGACTGTTGGCTCTGTCTACCCCGCAAGGGTTACAGACGTGACCATATGTATGTATAAAATTCTCGTGTCACAATGTGCGTTCCCGTATAGACTGTTCCGAAACGGCTTGACCGATTCTCGTGAAATTTTGTAAGCTTATATTGAGCATCTATTTTTTATACCCCTTAGTGATAAGGGTTGTCCACTATTAACATTTTTTTTAAACTAGAAATTACTTTTAAATAATTTATATGGCAAAACAACGTTTGTTTTTAAGAGAATCGTGTTGCTGAAATTTATAAAAAAACTAAAATGTAATAACCGTTTAAATCGCGCGATTTGTAAAACTATCGCTGTTTGTTTTCTGGGTCAGGTTCATAGTCAAAAAGCGCTTCTCGTGTTCCAGATAGGTGAAAGTCTAACATGGACTAAAATATAATAACCAAATGTTGTGAAACCAAAAGATATGACAATTATTAAGTGCCCATAATAATGAATAAAAAATTTAAATTTGAATTGTCATTTGTAATTCAGTTTGGCAGTTACAAATTCCCGTTTCCTGTCTAACGTGTAACGGGACAGCGATAGTTTATTGCGCGATAAAAATAGCGTCGCGCGTGTCATGCTACGAACGCTGGTAGAGGAGGAACTATAATATATCAACTGTCATTTGTTATTCCAACTGGTATTATGTTATAAATGGAAATCTCTTTCCACAGTTGCAGTATGAATTCCTCCACCGTGCCATACTCAACTATGCGGAACTGCACAATCTTCTAGAAGACAGTTAAGCAGCCGCCAGGGGGCGCTGGTGACTTGTTGATAATACAGAAGAATCACGGAATTATTGATGGAAACTTTTGGGTAATGTTATTCAGGGCGATCACGCAGGATTTGATGGTACTATTCATAAATAATACAGGTGTTAAGCCCGCACGTAACGTAAACCTTTATTTTATCTCAGACGTTTCGAATCATCAGTGAATTTTTGGGTTAATTTGGAAACTTATAGTCGCGAACTGATTTTATAAAAACGAAGATAATGATGATGATGGTTTTAAAAATGTATTATCGCGGAATAATTTGATTTCGTTATTAATCGTATGCTCAAGAGTTTTTCTTTTTAGCTTCAAAGGTAGTAAGTTAGATGAAAATTGCTCGGTGTAACCTGCTCCCTAGGATTATGTTAAAAAAAACAAATCCTATCTTCAACCCAAGTCTCTCATCTCTCTTTGATTTAAAAGTTTCAGCTTATAAAAATTTGACTGTAAGTGGATTCAGTACAATCGGTCGGCCATTACAATCAATTACTTCTCTTCTTTTGGGAGTACATTAAGTTCATTACTAGGAAGGTTAGTGATCGCCCGACCAAAATGAAATAAAATATTTCGGCCTAACATTGTTTGACACGTTTACGGCGGCGCGCCAAAACTCGGAGGCAACGTAAATTGTCATTTGAAAACGTAAAGTAATTTGTGAGTTTCCTCGAAAAATAATACTTTAAAAACACACCACTCGTGTTTTTTTAGAAGGCTCGCGTGTTAAGCTGTATGACTGTATGTTTCTTGTGTTATTTAGAACTTAGTCTAAGCATAAATTTTAATTACTTCGTAGCATTGACTGAATTGAGAAATTAAGTTATTTTTAATATCCTTTTGTTTAAATGTTAAGCTTTACTTTTCTTATGATTAAAAAAATAAAGTAAAAGGAGTTTCTAATTATTTCATTGTTTTAAATCGTCTGTACCTGAATGTTTACTTTTTAATATGTTTTCAAGGTCTATTTAACACAATTAACTGACTTGAATTGTATCGTCGTTCTAAACAATCATTACGTTAAATGCTCAAAACTGTAGCATATACTTATCACTAAACTAGTTTTGATTCACTTACCTTTACAAAAAGTGTAATAAAGTGTGACATGTCTATAGTAAAAATGATATTTTGTAAACGAAATTATGACAATTCAGTGATAAGTATATGTTTTTTTCACTATCACTTTCATCACACTAACATAAGAGTAGATTTTGTATGTAAGTTTGTATTTTTCAATCGGCGGAAAATTATTGGATTCAGTATTATTTTCGTGCAATGATATATGAAAATGTAACATTGCAAAATAATATTGTTTTTGTAAAACTATTTTTATAGATACGGCAAATTAAAATCTTCCCACAAAAAAAATTCTGAAATCGTTAAAAGTTATGATAGACATAGATGCAGCGAGATCACCCATCTATTTTAAAATCCAGCATCGTGCTCGAGCACCTTCAAAGCATGTGATTTTTTTCTTGTTAATCAAACAATATTTCGACCACTTTGTTCGGTAGATTTTATAAATACAGCTTTCATTATACTTACATTTTTATCCCTCGGGTGACGACGTTCCGTATATAAATCGAAACTGTTTTGAAAAGAAGTCTTGATCACTTTTTTCCCCTTTCTCGCTATAACTATTTCGATATAGATAAGTGTGAGTTAAAACGAGACTATGGTATGACCCCAGTTCTTGCTTTGGCGCTTTTTCGCATATTTTTTAACAAGTTTCCATTAATGTACAAACGAGTGATCATCTCTTTAGTTTTAAGAGTAGTTTTTAGATAGGTATATACAAGAATCCGCTTCGCTTTCGATACCTACCGCCATATTGTAAACGCGAAACTCAAGCTTCGAATAGTAGACAAAAAAATAATTTTGAAAAATTAACTAGTATATTGTTTCCATTTAGATGGTTATTACGGATGAATTGTTTTATATTTTTTATTAACAAAAAGTGCATATCTATAGTTATACAGGTCAGTGTACTTGTTTTGGGAGGTTTCGTTGAAATGGGTCAAGACATAAATTAAAAATGTGGCGCCTTTTTGGTGGGGACGTAAAAATATGTAAACCCATGTCTCATGAACAATTTTGTTCATACCGAAGAGCACGCTGATCTCTTAAGTATAGATGCAACCTTTTTGTAATATTTTCAAATACTAAAATCTTTTTCGGAAGATCGCAGTGACCCGTAAAACCAGATAATTGGCATGTAGTATAGGTATAGATCTGTCATACTATTATATCTACTAATATTTTATAATGATTTTGGTACCATTACCAATCTAAAATCGTGTCCAAAGAGATGTGTAGGTTATAATATCAATGATTATGTATAAATTTTAAATAACTACGTATTTATTTTGATAAAAATGATGGCCATATTACGCAATCGTATCAGATTATTTAGTTAGATTTTTACTCGATTCTCAGGTTTTTATAAAGAACCGAAAAGTTAATTAAGGCCAAAAATGTGTAATTAAAATATATACCCCAATGTTGAGCACAAATTTTTGTAGTGGTGCATACGTTCGACTATTGACGCATTTGTAAATATTAACTTTGTACTGTAGAAACGTAGACGTCGCAAAATGTCAAGTACGCGAAATGTCAACAGTTGAATTAATTGTATGATGTCAAATTAAATAAAAAATAAAAAGTACAGTTAACTAGCTTATTAAAGAAACCATTTTGTAAAACAAATTAAATTAGAAATTCTCGAATTAATCATATCGAAAATTGACATCGTTCGGTTGACGTTTTGCGATGTTGTCATTTGGAGTATAAACCGGTAGAAATGCATTATTTTCGGTCGAGTGCGCAAGCGCTCCGGGACGATTTTTTGATGTATTTATATGTTTTTTTTAAGATATATATAAAAAAAATCAAGACCGATATAGTCTTGTATGTACGACTGTCTACATATATGTAATGTAAGCTATGTAATTAGATTTTGTATGAGCTAAATAAAATATACACTATGTTGATGTTAGATGAAGTGAGTGAAAGAATAAGAGGGTTGTTTTGCGCTGTTTGCTTTGACGGGTGTCAGTATAGCTCAAAATTATATTTTTTAATCATTGTCCATAAAAAGTGTGCTTTTAAATCGCGCGGTACAACAATAAATTTGGTGTTGAAAGAAGAAAATTTATTACTAGCAAATATATTACGACGTTTCACACATAAATGTTGAAAGAATGTTTTCGAAGAAGATTCGATTCTTACTAAGCTAGGCGAATTCAGTATATGTTGGTAAGGAGAAATGTTTTCATTATTTCAAAGAACGACCCGTTTTCTCCAAATGTGTAATAATTGGTACAATACTGAAAACAATAAACGTTTTAGCGAACAGCACAAGAATACACAATCTATGGGTCGATTCACGAACATTGGCTAGGCGTACGTTTATCTTCTATCTTTTTTTCATACTCATAGCTAGAGAGAGAGAAGGTACGACATATGTCTTGTCAAGGCTCGTGAATTCCCGCTGGTACGTTGAAATTGTCACCCAGTGGAGTGACTTGGATGGGGACTTGCATACCGCTGGCTTTCAGAGGCCGTTCCGTTTTCTGTTTTACATTTTTTTTTTATTATTATATTTATTCGCAATTGGTACAATTCGAATCAATATCGCGATTGGTCTTAGAAGTACATTTAAGTAGAATTGGACCAATCGCGTAAAAATCTTTAGAACCAATGATAGCAGTTAATTTTTTTTATAGATTATGTATGTAAAAAGACCGTTTAATCAAGGCTGAAAATGCCATTGTAAACACCACGTATGATAAGAAGACAAGAAAAACTGTTAACAATATTTATAATCATTATGTTTTTAGCTAAAAACTGGCCTAACTCATGTCACAATTATGATCTCCGATTTGTGTTCAATTTTATATAGTGTAACTTGTATGCGAGTCCCCAGGCGACTGATTATGTGAGGTTTTTTATTTTAGCTTTTTTGTATCGATATTGATTAATACAACAAGTAGGAATGTTGCGAAGTTTTTTATAAATCGTAGTTAGTAAGTTAGGTTAGGTAATATTGCAATGGGGAACACCGAATAGTGTAAACGTATAGACATCTTTTCCTACTAATAATAATACGCGTAGTTTTCAGCAATTCGATTTAAACGAAAGGTAACAACAAAATTGAAGATCTGTCTACCCCGTCAGGGATGGGAAACGTGACAATATGTATCTATAGCCATTAATCGGCGTTCCCCGTTAGGCCAAGATACGAATTGTGAAATGTTGCCGGTAACCCACTGTTGTAGGTGTGTACCGAGCCTATTTATTAAAATGTCCATCTTTAGAATACAAAATAAACCAGCACGAATATTCAATAACATTTAGAGCGCATATCAAAAACGCTCTTTGCGTACAGCACAATAAATAATAAAAACTTGGAGTTAACTACATGTCGGCAAAATGTTGATAAAAAAAAATTAATAACCCTTTTTTGCAACATTACCAACGCAGCCGATGATGCAATATACAAAAAAGTGACATCATTATTGTTTTTTTCAAGTAACCAACATTTGGGAAAGTTTTTTTTAAATATTTAAATTTACCTCTGATGGCAGCCAGGACATACGAAGCACGAAGGAGTTCGATCTAGATAAATAGAAAGATCTATCTTTGCATAGCGATATACTTCGAATAGCTGTGGCAGTACAACTGTGCCCGGGGTCCGCCTAATTTAGATCTATCTATCTAGTTCGAGCTACTCCTTACCTACTTAGGAAAGCATGTTAAGCCGTATGACCAGGCTGTCATCAGAGGACACAGTGAGTTGACTTAAAAAAATGCCAACTTTACAGAAAAGTGTCATATCGGCCGCGTTAGTAATATTGCAATAAAGGCTTACATCTAAGTCACCAAAAACATATCTGTATTATTTTTTGCACAAGTTCAATTTTAAGGTCTCTGGTTTTATTCTGTATTCTAATGTGTTTTTTTTATAACTAAAGCTGATTTTAAATAAAAACTATTCACAGTTCGATCGGCACTTTCATGACAAATGCTGTATGCCATACAGATTTTTACATCTGGTTATTATTGGACTTGTTTTTGTACTAATCTCTTTATCATTACAAAATAAAAAAAATCTTTACATTTTACTCCATAAGTTATCTTTGACAAACTAAATAAACCTATTCAAAAACTAATTACTCTAACTTGTGAGAACTCTGGAGACACCAAACTAGTATCAAAATAGTATCATTATTTTATATTAGTTGGTATTTATTTATACGGGTCAAAACTATCGACTCACTAGGGCAAAATTAATTTTTACAGTTCGGGTGAATTTTAATTTACTAGTATCGATTATAATTTTTTAGTTTATAATCTGATCAACTTTACAAAATAGTCTGACTAACCGGGGTGACAAATTCAAGTAGCATCATTGAGTCCAGTAAGATCCAACCGCTTAAGCAGTAGATAAAACGCTTATTCATTGTAAGTTTAAGTATTATTGTTCTCAGTTAATTATGTTAGTTTTTTTATGAGCAAAAACTAAGGCCTCATCCATTTAGGTCTTAATTGTAACAAAAAAATGATGGAATACTAAATTAAATACCATTTTACATGATGATTATTTTATACAATTTTATTTTTACTATACGACGATTGACTTTTGATATCGAAAAGCGTAACTTTCTATGTAAATATTATTAAAATAAGTGACAATTATGCGCAACTTTCGAGTTATTTTCATTTTTTTTTTATTATTTATAAGTAATGGCGGTTGTAAAACTGATATTAATTTTAATTTTGTTTTATTTTGTAAATAGATATGCAGGTCTTGTATAACAATATTTTTGAAAATATACCACTATTTAGAATAAACGTCTTTGATTTTTTTTTTATTCTTTCCCCCTTCTCCATACCTATCTATTTATTTTTCTAGTGATTTAAGTCTAGCTTGGATTATCATAAATGGTTCTTGCACAAGGAAATGGTAACTTACCTATTTATTTTCACCAAATAAAAGGAAATATGGTCCTGAACCATAAACGAGGTATATAGCTAATCCAAAGCTAATAGCTATAATTGCAACTGAATAATAAAAATATAGTTTTATTTTCTAATTCCTTAACCCTAAGGGTTAGGATTTCGGGTCAGCTAGTAATGAAACTTTATAGAACCAATGAATTATAATTTTTATCAAGCATTTCATTCTAGAAATACCTATATTTTTATTTAAATGTTTAAATTTTGTGGCATTTATGGATACAA
Organism: Amyelois transitella; assembly: GCF_032362555.1. Lineage (NCBI taxonomy): Eukaryota > Metazoa > Arthropoda > Insecta > Lepidoptera > Pyralidae > Amyelois > Amyelois transitella. The sequence continues at coordinate 2,555,896 of NC_083528.1, read as the reverse complement.
TAATGGACACGAGATCTTTTATCGATTGTTACGTTTAGAGTTCAATGACACGGCGAAGGTTCTAGGTTCTCGAGTATATTCCAGAGAGTTCAAGAATGGAACTCCATGGAAATTATTGCATAGGTCAGTATCTCAAGTTCTGCTTCTCACCACTAGATGGCAGTGGCTGTAGTAAAACAAAAAGTTTCTAATCCTTGTGTATTCAAAATGGAAATTTAATTTGTTTTTATATTCGAATGAATGAATGATAGTAAAAAAAACACATATAGGTACTAAATTTATAATAAGTTTCTACAAACAAGTTGCTTTTTGGCCATTTCTATCTATTATTTTTCAAAAAAACATAGCTGGAAAGAACGTCCACAAATAAATAATATTTTAAATTTTTTTATTACCGTCACTTTCTCTCTTCTAAACATATTCCTGATGGTATTCCGACCTATTCAACTTAACTTAAATTTCTTTTGATGCATGTTAGGTAGATAAGTAGTAGGTGGGTACTTTGATGAAATATTTTTAGCCAAATAAAATGCACACTGCATTTTTTTATCTTGTTTGTATAATATAATCTAAAAGCTTATCAGGTATGCACCTGGGACCAAATTGATACATAGCAGTCCTTATCATATCGATAACAATAAACAAAAAACAACAGACGTGGTCGATTTTGCCGTAAACCACGTCTGCGCAGTCTAGAAATGTCTACTCGCCGCTAGATGTCGGGCGGAGTATATAAACATGGGAGCGAGAATTTCAAGGCAATCGAGTTGAATACAAGCAAACAAAGCGCATCGCAATATATACGAGACGATTTCGTGGGCTTCGGACATTGAAGTGAAGTGATATAACGTGCGTGATTTAAAAATATTTTTAAAAAAGTCATATTAAAATCTGCAATGAAGTCTGTCAGTTTATCTTACGTTTTCGCTGCCCTTTTTTTCCTGGGCATCGGAGACCGATCCGCATTCGCTGAAGAAAAATGTGCTGAAAAACCTGGGAGCAAGTTGCTGGACCAAACCTTCGGGATGCCGCTGACTCCGAACGACATCATCACATCCATGATGTCACCGTTCCTGTCGCCGTTTGCAGTGCACGATTACTTCCGACCCTGGAGACAATTGGCATCGCTGTCAAAAGATCTCGGATCCACAATTAAGACTGACAAAGATAAGTTTCAAATCAATTTGGATGTACAACACTTTTCGCCTGATGAGATCTCAGTGAAGACATCTGATGGTTACGTGGTGATCGAAGCGAAGCATGAAGAGAAACAGGACGAACACGGCTTCGTGTCCAGACAGTTTGTGAGGAAGTACGCTTTGCCAGAAGGGGCAGAGTCGGAGAATGTTGTTTCTGAGTTATCCAGCGATGGTATTCTGACGGTCACGGCGCCAAGGAAAGAGGTTGATGGCAAAGGAGAGAGAGTGGTTCCCATCACGAAGACTGGTCCGGTGCGGCAGGAACCGAAGAAGGACAAGGAAGAACAGGGATCTTGTCAGGCGCCAGGACAAACTTGTAACTGAACAATTTAAACGTAGAAATTTTTAATTCTGGTCTGTGATTTTTGGGATAAAAATACAGTGCATATAAGTTCTTTATATTGTACTAAATAGAAATGGTCACTTCCTAGTTTCCTCTTTTTTAAATAAGACTGAATAAACCTTTTTTTTTTAGTAAAATTTGTTTTTTTATACCTACTAAGTTATCTGCCTACATATATTTTATACGTACTTTGTCAGTGCATTTTAAATTATGTATGTATTTAGTATTCAGTGCCTCGTGGGGAAGAAGTTTGGTAACCTACTTTATAGGTAGTTTATCCCAGTTATTATAAATGCGAAAATTGTTTGTTTGTTTACTACCTCTTCACGCGTTATTTACCTACTGAACCACTCTTCTTAAAATTTCGCGTATAATAAGTATAATTAAAAATTCTAGACATTCTAGTTAGAGCACGACATAGTACCATACCTTTCAAGCCGGTAAAATCTATAGTTCCCGTGAGACTTGCAAAACTTGTCCTTATTCCTTTGGAGATGATGCTAAATTCGCGCAAGTGAAGCTGCGGGTAGGTACTCGTAGGTAAGTACAAGCAATGTTATCAATAGGTAGGCAGGATTAAAGGTAATATTTTTTTACAGTTATTCCTTCCCCGTTGCATTCTCTCGTCCACTTACCATCATCACATATTTTGTTAATATTAATTTTTTATATTCACGTTTCAAGCTGTTTATTAAAATCGACCAAACAATTGCTTAAAAATTACGTTTGTTGTATGGAAGGCTCCCTTTAATAATTACTTCATTATTTTACATATACTTAATTATTTATTTTGAAAAAAAATATTCTGCGAAAATTTTAACCGTAACCGTTATGACATTGAGCAAGAAAAATACAAAAACACAGATGTCTTGTATATATTACATACTGGATTTTAATTTTTTTTTTTGTATTTGTGTAGCGACAACGGAAATATGTACATAATTTGTGAAAAATTCAGCTTTCTAGCCACCACGTTTATGAGATTCAGCCTGTTTACCGACAGACAGAGGACCCTATTACTAACCCTACCCCTAAAAAGATGTAACTGGACCAACCGGGAATATTTTTTAGCTCCTTGTTTGACCTCCATACTAAATGCTACACCAAATGGAAGCTTACAATTGCATAAGATACGAATTTATAAGCCGTAATTTAACTTTTCTCCACTTAAACGTCTTAAGTGGAGAAAAGGTAAATTACGGCTTAATACACACACAGATAATAAATTTATTATATTTATAAAAAAATGTAAGTAGGTACCTAGGTAGCTGAAATTAATTTCTATAAAAATAGTTAGGTAGTACGCAGTTAGGTAGTCTCGAATTCTGAATACGCTACGCGCAACTCTTACTTTTGTCCGATCAATACACCAAAATAACGAGAATATTATTTGAATCTCAATTTCTCATCTCAATTCCATAATAAAACCATAGAGCTGAACGCGGCCCTTCAGTGTTTTCAGGACTGTTAGCTCTGTCTACCCCACAAGGGTTACAGACGTCATTTCTAACTTTGAGTAGGTAGGTACTTAACGTAGAGTTACATCAATTTAAACAAAAATTTATAAATCACCTAGATAGTTTTTTATTACTTGCAATTCCAACGAACTTTGACCTCACAGACTATTTTTCACAAAATTATGGATATATCAAAACCGAATTTGTTTATCCTACAAACTTGAAAATAATATTTACAAATCCTATCCTACTAAGTTTTAAATTTCATCAAAAACAAACCAGCTGTTTGAAAGTTATCGCATTAGAACACATTCGTACAATAACAAACACGAGTTGAGGTAGGTAGGTAGGTAGCTTTTTGAAAAACTGGAATTTGGAATTATAAGGACCTGTCTACCCACACTTATATGTATAACAACCAAAGGAAAATTAATAAAACACGGGAATAAATTAAAAGCATTTATTTTTAAATAATTCAGTCTTAATTAAAAAATGTTTAAAACACTGAAATCACATCGAACATAGACACGCGCTATCACAAACAATCTCGTACCATAATACTGTACAGTTACTTCTGGTTACCGTTAGCCTGGGAAGTCTGATCCTTGATCTCCTTCCTCACTGGACCGGTCTGTGCGATAGGAACAGCCCTCTCGTTCTTCAAAGCCGGAGCCACCCGCGGCGCGACGATAGTCAAAACTCCGTCCGAAGATAACCGTGATTCCACCGTCTCAGGGTTGCAACCCTCAGGCAGCGCGTAGCGCCGAGAGAACTGCCTCGAAATGTACCCGTGCTCGTCCTTCTTTTCTTCATGCTTGCCCTCAATCACCACAAACCCGTCCGCGGTCTTCACTGAGATTTCTTCGGGCGCAAAATGCTGGACATCTAAGTTTACTTGGAATTTGTCCTTGTCGGATTTGATGGTGGATCCGACATCTCGCGCGGCCGCGGCTAGTTGACGCCAGGGTCGGTAGTAGTCCCGGGAGAACATGGGTGCCACGGCGGCCGTCAGCAGATCTTCGGGAGTCAGCGCCAGGCCGAAATCCTGATCGATGAGGCGGTGAGGGTGCTCGTAGCCCATGATGAAAGGTAGCAGAGACATCTTGATTGTAATTGGAGGTAAATTCGCAGTTAGTTCAGAGATCGCAGTGCTTTAGCACCAATTCGCTTCGAGTAATGCTTGTTCACAAATAACATGCCGGAAAGCCGGCCGGCGAGTTTATATACGCGGCGAGCGCGACATCTAGCGGCGAGTAGAACAAGCGAGAAATTTCACGAAGTTTACAGAAGGATAGACGTTTGTGTGCGTTTGCCAGCTGTTTATTGATCCTTGTAAAACACGGAGCTTAGAAAATGTCTGCGTCTGGAGTAAGCATTTAAATACATTGTAAGCTTTGTTTATTTTAGCGTGGTTTTTATTCATGTTTTATTTGTGCAGCATGTTTAGTTAATAGAATTTAAAATAAAATAAAACTTTTCATTCGTAACTGCTTACAGAAAGATTTGAATCATAAAAAAAACATAATCCATAACACCATAATAACATAAGCCACTAGCATTTCGAGTAATTTTATGCCTGCTTTAGTTTTTACTTTTATGTGTTAAAGGAACATTTAAGGATTTTTTATTTAAGATTTAGATTATATTTCTATTAGAACTTATGTTTTAAATATAATGTCACAGTGCTGTGAATTAACTTAACTAATAAATAAATTTATCTTTAAAAATAGTTCTCATAACAAAAGATGCTTATTTCTCTTAATTACTACAATTTTACGATAAAATGCAATTTTTATTAAATCTAAATACAAACTCTGTATGTTTCTAGGCTCCATGGCGCCACGCAATTGGCCAATCGCGTAGCTGCGCCGCTTTAGTGGCCCCGCCCATTTGCAAGAACATTCCAACATTTTCTCGAACGTGTGCATTACCCCAACAGGAAAATAGCTCCTAGAGAGATGTAATTTAGCTGTGCCTGAATTAAATAATAACAGCGTGTAGTAGTTTCGGAAAAATAGCTACATATCAATTTTCTTTTATATCATATTTCTTATTCATTACTTAAAATGTATAAGTATTTTCTTTGATCTAATTTTGTATACCATGAGCACATTAAAAGATACTTGTATGTATTTAGTCCATATGCTTGTACGTTTGACGCGCACAAGTAATGCTTTAAGTGATACACGATTTTGCAAACCATTCCTCCAGCAGGAAACTTAATAGCTCGAGAACCTGAACCCGCACCAATTTTATTTCGGCTGCACATTTTTCCATGTACAAAGAGCTATCTGTCCATGCACAATATTTCTTGCTTCGATTATAAGTTTTGAATTTGAAGAGTAGATTTCTTAAACAGGATTTTTTTTTGGCATTTTACCAAAACTACAACTCGTATAAATTATTTATTTTATGTACATCCACAGCTAATTGGGAACTTATTTATTTTCCAGTAATATCTCTCTAGGAGCTACTTTCTTGTTGGGGTAATGCACACTTTTCCAACGGTCGCGATTCACGGCCATTGACATCGTTTAGTTGGTTTTACGCACACATCAACATGAAAACAGCTGATACAATGTATTCTGAATTTCTGATAAGCAGGTAGGTAGGTACATAGATGTTATTTTTTTTGTTACCATGCAAATGCAAGGCAAGCGATAAATATTTTTTACATCCCAACTAGGTAGGTATTATTTATAAATGCGAAATTAAGTTTATTATTTGACTCTTCCCGCTTTATCTGCTGAACTGAACCAATCGTCTTGTAGGACACAGTACCTATAAACCTACTTTTCATCCCGGTATAACAATAGTTCTCGTGGGATTTGCGAAAAACCTATATTCATTTGAAGGTGACGCTCAATTCGAGCGTGTTATGGCGCTAAATTCGCGCGGACGAAGCTGCGGGTAAAAGCTAGTTATAAATATTCTCGTATATATATATTCGTGATTGAGTTCTTTACTTAGAAAGATAGGGAGACAAGGCAAAGTAGGTATCAACTTAGTAAATCTTAAAACATTGCAGACTACCTTCCTAAAAAAATATTTACTAAACCGACACAGTAGACTAGGAACCTACCATCTCGATCTTGGGATGGATGGAGGTAGATACTATGCTATAATTCATTAAAATTGATTGGATAAGGTGACAAAGAAATTTAAAGTGATCAACTTCATACCTAGGCTTACAAACTTGGGATTCTTTTTTAGGTGATGGGCTAGCAACTTGTCATTATTTGAATCTCAATTCTATCATTAAGCCAAACAGCTGAACGTGGCCATTCAGTCTTTTCAAGACTATTGGCTCTGTCTACCCCGCAAGGAATATAGACGTGACCATATGTATGTACTTATGTGTAACTTCATACCTACCCAAATCGCGCATTTCTAAGCTTAAAAACAAATTGCGTGCAATAAATTGCCGCTTGGTATCGCCGAGCGATCCATGAACAACAATAATGATATTAAATATAGATCGATGCTATAAATAGCCACTGTAGGTAGCTACCTACTTTAGTCAGTGGCATTCCTGCGGTCTATCTAGACTGGATGCTTGTCTTGAAACCAGTCTAGTCGGTACGCTACCTATCATGTTCCTAAAGAACTTAGGGAAGCGCGCGCTATAACTATAGTACCTACGTACATTTTTAATTCAGTGGTCCTAAATAATTCAGTACGTAATAAATGCAGACAGAGATATTTATTGATTGCATTTTAGAAGTTGCTAACCTATAAGGACGCCAAGTCCCTAAAAATTGTTATCGATACAGCTTTCTTTAAATTAGTTATCTATTTACCTACCTAGCCTATTATTTAAATAGTTGATCAAACACACATTAAAAAAAAATATAGCACAAACAACATGAGGTCCGGGTTCAACTCAACTCAACTCAAAATATTTATTGCATAACTGTGTAGACATATAGATGGAATTACATTTAACAGTATCAACAGTTTGCCCCTTCAAGCATGCAATATTTTTTAGTAATGAAAATACTACATTAGGGTCAATAGTAGCCAAAACAATTTTTTTTAGAATTGTTGTCTGTCTGTCTGTCCGTCTGTCTGTCTGTATGTTTGTACGCGCATCACGGAAAATCTATCGAACGGATCTGCAGGCTTACTCTCGACTCGCAATGCCAATATCCAATGCCAATCTCAATGCAAGAAACGTCATTTGGCACTCTTGAATTTCACACTAGCGCCACATTGGGGCGAAATCGGGCGGATATTGAGTGAACTAATTAATATTGAGATTTTGTTCTGGAACTTGAGAATTCGGTACTCTTGAAGCCATTTTGACAGCTCGACATTGCGTTGAACTTGTGTTATTCTTGGATATTTATTGTGATAATCACAATAAGGAAATAGTAACTTTGTGAAAATTGCATATACATTTTACTTGTAAAAAAGTGCATACAATGGCTCGTTTGGTGTTGCAAAATGTAATTTTCAGTGATGCCTGTAGAAAGGATTTGCGAGAAACGCGTAATTTGCGTAGGATTGCTCGGTACGCCGATAAAGCACTTGCTATGAGTGATGACGAATTTAAGCGAAATTATCGTGTCACCAAGGCATTGTTCCATTATTTATATCAAGAGCTAAAACCCTTGATGCAAGCTCCTAAAAGAAGAAGTGATATCAGTACAAAATACAAGGTAATTTTGTTTTAAATTATGTGAGTACTTTGTGTTAGTTTGTGATACAAACAAGTTTGCAAAGGTACCTAATTGCTTAAATAATTGGTTTTGGTCTACAGATACTAGTAGCACTTTCATTCTATGCAACTGGCAGCTACCAACGCCTAGTAGGATGTTCACTAGGTACTCCCATGTCGCAGCAATCAGTATCTCGGGCATTGAGAGATGTGACAGCAGCATTGAATGACCCGACAATCCTGCATAAATACATAAAATTTCCTCAAACTGTTCCAGAACGCAATTTATTAAAAGAAGGTATGTAAATTGTGTTTAAGACATGACAATTTATTTTATTTGGCAGATGGCAGAAATGTGTGTTAATATCTGTGTTTGTTGTAGGTTTTATGAATAATTTCGCATTCCTGGAGTAATAGGATGCATAGATGGAACCCATGTGGCAATAGTACGTCCTGCTGAAAATGAAGAAAGATATTTTAACAGAAAACATTACCATTCAACAAATGTATTAATAGTATGTATCCCTTTTATATGTTTATTACATAAATTCATAATAAGCTTATTTTATATTACCACTACTATATGTAGTGGTAATATAAAATACTAGCTTACCCGGCAAACGCTGTTTTGCCAATTATTTTTATATATTATTACGGAACCCTATTTTTTTCCAAAATAAAATATAGTCTATGTTACTTGTGGATAATGTAGCTTTCGAATGGTGAAAGAATTTTTAAAATTGGTCCAGTAGTTTTTGAGCCTATTCATTACAAACAAACAAAGTTTTCCTCTTTATAATATTAGTGTAGATAAATTAATATAAAATAAAAATACTATATTTATTTATTTTTAATTTATTTTTGTTACAGATCTGTGAGGCGGACTTAAATATATTAAGTGTAGATGCAGCATTTGGAGGTGCATCACATATAGTAGATAGTTTTATCTGTCCAATGCTTCGGGTACAACAGCGGCAGAGGTGGAAGGCAGCTCTACCATAGATAATCTAGATGTTGGCAGGTCTATCATGGGTAAAACTGCATCAGACGTGGATGGCAAGATGGAGGGGCTAGACTGTAACAGGAAAAATAAATAAAATTATTATAAAATCACTTAACTGAATTGTATTGATGAATGTCATTTTTATTTTTTAGTTCAGAGTTTAATTTTGTTAATGTTATTTTACTGATCATAGACTTAATTCATGTAATTTTAACTGTACACTATTATTTTATTAAGCGTGTTAAAATAATCTATAGTAAATGCTTAATATAATGTTTGTAAGTAAATTGACGTTGTTGTAGAAATGCAGCAGTGAAGTTTGTTGTGCCGCTTCTTCTTCACTTGCGCTTTGGAGGCGGTAGTAAACTTAGTTTTAAGTAAATAACTGACGTCAATTCTTGGTTTCTGAATAAACAAATTTTATTTAACTTTTCATATTATTTTACTTACATTACTTTGGGGAGAGGGGTCTACTGCTATTCCCCTTGTGCCCGTGGCAAATGAGTCCCCACCCATGACTGCCACTAGGCGCTGTTCCAGCAACGACAGCTCTGGCACCACATCTATGCCACCTCCGGTGCGCCTCATGGACTGAGCCCTTTGTTGGCAGACTTTTTTAAGGGATGATTTTATTTCAGTCCAATACTGAAATGCATGAAAAGGAAATCATTATGATTTAATATATATGCATGTAACTAATATAATAAATCTGTTTTAATGCTAGCTTACCTTAGCCCAAGCCTGCCCATCTTTGATAATCCCACCCAAGGCGTTAGTGGACTCAGCGAACTCCTGCCACTTTTTTCGAGTTTCCTGTTTGGCCTGCTGCGTTGGCAGAAGGCCTCGAGCAATTCCTGTATTTTTCTCCAGGAACTCCACTAACGCTGCCATTTGGTATTGTGTGGGTCTGTTTGCCATTTCTGTAATAGTATGATACAGCATTACTAACAGTTTTTTGCTTGAAGATCACTTGTGTACTAGTGACAATCGTTTTATAATAAATAAAAGTATCAAAAACTTTAATAAGTGAAAAAATTACTTACCTTATGAGCGCCAAACTAAAACTTTTAAACCACATTTTTAAACAGTGTTGCCAACGACGTATCAAGCTCCCCACTAAAATCGACCTCTAAAACCACTAGAAATCCACTAAAAAAAGTCGGACCATCAAACACTAAATTTTCCATTAACTTTATTTCTGTTGTGTCGAAATTAGCATGAATGATGTCGCTGTTGGCGGATTAAGCGGCAAATATTAGATATTCAAATTAATCAGAATAAATAAATTGTTATAAGTTTAGTTACAATTAAATAAAAAAAAAATGATGTTTAAAATAAATTTTTAAAACAATTCGTTACGATCATAAATTATAGTAAGTGGTTGACAATAAAAAGTAACAAAGCCCATTTGTTGTCGAACTCTCAGAGACATAAAGTATGAAATGAAATGTTGTGGTTTCTGGCCTGGATGCCGGTCCTCCTGAGCGTTGTACTCACTACTAAATTGAAGGTTGGCAAATTATTGATTGATAAGTCTAGAAATTGAACTCCAACAACGATACGACTGGATTTTATAGGCGTTATTCCAATAATTTAAACAAAAAAAAACAAAATTCTTAAATTCCACTAGATAAATCCACTAGCCACTAAAACTCATATATGTCCGCTAAAAGACAAGTCAAAACCACCAGATTTAGTGGAAATTCCACTAAGTTGGCAACACTGGTTTTAAAATGTTATTTTGTTGTTTTGTTTATTGTGAACTTTACATATAGGCACAGGAAAATACTCATACAGCCAAATACGCTGTTTGAAACATTTAATTTGATTATTTTTTGCCTTAAAGTTATTTATTACTAAGAAATAAGCATTGTTAATAAAAATATCATTTAAAATTAATTATTTACTTGAAAATTACTTAAATTTAATATTGTTTATCAAAGTTTTCATTCATTAATTCGTTCTATTTCTGTCGTAGACATGGTGATGTATGTCACTGTCATATTGACGTATAGTGGAATCGCCAAGGAAAACACAATAATGACACAATCGCAATACCAACTCAATCTCAAGATTAATGATTTCAAGAGTACCAAACTAAATTGCGATTGGAATTGGATTGCGACAGAATTGAGATTGAGATTGAGTTCGAGAGTAAGCCTGCTGAACGAAATTCGGCACAGATATGGTTAGTAACCTGGATTAGAATATAGGCTACTTTTTTTCCTGAAATTCTATCCCAAGGGGATGAAATACAGGGTGCAAGTTTGTATGGAACTTTGTCATTTTTGAATCGATATAAAAACTTATAAATAATTAATTATTATATTTATCTAATACTAATATTATAAAGCTGAAGAGTTTGTTTGTTTGAACGCGCTAATCCAACGAACTACTGGTTCGAATTGAAAAATTCTTTTTGCGTTGCCATTTATCGAGGTAGGCTATATAACATCACGCTGCAACTATAAGGAGCAAAAAAATAATGGAAAATGCCCAAAATAACTATTCCACGCGGACGAAGTTGCGGGCACAGCTAGTTATAAATAAGTACCTATATATTATGTATGTAGATACATAGTTGCATATTATTTTAAAACAATTTAGAACACTTTAGAATAGGACCACGTTGTATCTTTCCTAAGGATATCGTAAGCTTTAGTGGATATGTTACACGTACGTCATAGTCTCTGTAAATATTTTAGAGGAGAGTTTGGCAGAGAGAGCGTCGTTTTTGTTATTGTTGCCCGTAGATTATTATTATAACGCCCCTGCGTGGTTTTTAAGAAAAAAAGGCATAGTGTGTGTCTATTTTCTATGTCACTGTCAGTCAGTTCGTGGTCAGTTCTAATATTGTTTACAAAACAACTAAAACTTAATCTTTTTGTGAAAAACAATGGTTAATTATTGCTGCGTAAGTGGTTGTGGCCGGAACAGTCGATGTAGCAAACAATTAAATTATTACAGTCTTCCAAAAGAGCGCTCACGGTACATAGATATTTTTCTGTGTAAATAATAGAACATAAAGTGAAATAATCATAGGGAATATTACTACAAGAAAATAACCATTTTACCTTTGTTTTAGACAAATAGAATGGTTTAAAGCAGCAGGGAGGGAGGACTTGATTGTAAAGAGCCAAGAAAAGCTTGGCTATCGGTTTTGTTCGCGCCATTTCGAGCCCAACAGCGTCAAAAATAAACATCTGAAGCCCGATGCTGTGCCTACGTTGTATTTACCTGGCTCCACAAACCAAGATGACTGTTAGTATGACATAAATCATAGATAGAAATAGTATAGAAATCTGAGTGACTGGCAATGCACAGACGGACCACTTGTTCTAGATGCTTGAAATATGGCATACAGCTTCCTTATGTGGTATAGGGGTACATAATAAGAAAGGATTTCGCGAAATTCCCGCGAGAACAGTATTTAACGGGTTTTTATCGTTTGACACTGGTGGAGCCGTAGGCATTCTCTAGTTATAGAGTAAGAGAGAGCTTTTAGTGCCTACTGAAATTAGCAATGTTTGAGCTTGGATAATTAACTATATGGCTGATTCCACAATCAGATTAGTCTTCACCTAACCAATCAGCATGCCCTCATAGCTTCAAAGGTAACAAAAGTGCAACTGTATCTGAAAATATACTTACAAATAAACAATTCCGCATTTGCCTGCCTTGTTTTCAAAAGTGGTAAAAATTGCACGAACAGTTCCATCATTTATAGTGTGTTATAACTTCAAGTCCTTTTTTATTCTTCTTAAATTTAAAACTAACTTTTGTTGGTGGAGTTAAGTCGTTTATATTTACAAAATTTATTTTCATGAGAAGGTTGACATACAGTAAACAGCTGAGTATATCCAGTTACCCAAATTCAATGTGAACTAATCTTTATTATCACATTAAAAAATTCAGCCGAGTAAGTTGACATGTGGTTGACTGTACTATGCATAATGGATATAAATAAAGTCTGTACACTCTTGATTTAATAAATGTTTTCCAGCTGACTCCGAAGTCCTAACGCATGAAGATGTGCTGTGCAACAAGTGCAATAACCCCGTAGTGGGGTTCCGGTACAAATGCTTGACCTGCCCGGACTACGACCTTTGTTCTATCTGCGAGACAGTTGAGACGCATTCCAAACATTACATGCTGAGAATTTCTAGACCTGACAAAGACGTAAGTTGTACCAGAGTTATTAAAAGTATGTACTAACATAATAATTACATAAGACTACTCTGCCTACCACTCTGGGAAAAAAAGCATGATTTATAAGTAAGTTTGTATATATGTGTATGCAGACAAGGCCTTAATCTTACTTCTCTCTTTTTTGATGAAGCTAAGAAGCAGAGTGAAGCCATGCCCTTTCAACGCCCCAGCCTCGTAACTTGTCACGTGCGACGCCGTTTTTATCGCGCGAAAAACTGTCGCTCTTTCCCTTTTTATTTGAAATCAGAGAAAGTTTATTGCGCGATATAAACGGCGTCGCGCGTGCCATTCAATGGGCTGGGGCGTTGACAGGGCATGGCTTATCTCTGATTCTAAGCAAACAAAGAGAGAAGTAAGGATAGTGCCTTGTCTGCATTCAAATATATACAAACATACTAAAAATCACACCTATTTCCCGGAGTGGTAGGACGAGTAGTTTTTAGTTTTATAACTTCTGCAGATGTCACCTATTATCCTATGTTACTTATATTGTACTTGTTCTTGTTTCCAAATAAAATATTTTTCATTTTCATTTTTCTGATGGGGCAGATCTTATGTTTCATGAACTTATATTATTACTAAGCTGAGAACTTGAACATCAGGAAAAGCTGAGGTGTTGAAGTCATTAAAGGGCTATTCATTCACCTAGTATTATAATATTTTAATCTTGGGTGGGTCATATTAGTGGAGGGATGGAGAGCCTATAAAAAGTGTATAGTCGAGTGTGAAACTGGGAATGCTGATGTAGATGATAGGGGAGACCCTATAAGAAACCTTGCCAATTTTCAGGATACAACAGAAAAGATTTTGAAGAAGTTGAGAGACGTTTTTGCTGAAGTGGAAACCCGTGTTGAAGACAGTAGTGATGATGAGCCGATCACGAAGTATGTGAAGAACTATGACAGCGGTATAGACCTGTCGGAAGACTTGAAAAGCAAGATCCGTAAGGAAGTAACTAGGGTGCTGTCTGTTAAGAAAAAGAGAAAGGTTGGTTGTCAAAGTTATGAATTATATTAACTCATCTTCTGTATCTTTTTTTACCTTCGAAGGTTAGACGCTAGGATTTGAATCCAGGATCGTGGGCACACTTCCGACTTCCCGAGCGAGTTGGGGACGCAACCGGGATCATCTCCAATATCTGTAATCCCGTAATAAGTAAACTTGTAAACTTTATATCTTTCCCATATAAACGTCGTAAAGCTGACTAACGGATAGGCTTATAAACTACAGATTCTCGTAGGTGATGGGCTAGCAACCTGTCACTTATTTGAATCTCGATTCCATCAAAAAGCCAAACAGCTGAACATGGCCTTTCAGTCTTTCCAAAACTATTGGTTCTGTCTATCCCACATTGGTTATAGACGTGACTATATATTCATATGCATGTAATATTACAGAATAAAACTGCAAAGAAACGTGAGGCCGAATCAAGCAGAGCTGCCAAGAGACAAAAGAATACGGATGAGACTGAGGGTCGTCCTGAGATGGTGTTTGTCGATGGTCCGGAGCCGGAGGTGAAGACTGAACATGACACCCAGCCACCTCCTGCAATACAAGGTGGGTTTGACAAGAAAAACAATATGAAACAACATATATGTACTTGATACACATACTTGAGATTGTATTCTTCTTTTCTTTTGGCCGTGTGGTTCCGGCACAAATAAAAGAATAGTACCACTCTATCTCGTTCCCATGGATGTCGTGAAAGGCGGCTTAGGGATAGGCTTATAAACTTGGGATTCTTTTAGGCGATGGGCTAGCAACCTATGTCACTATTTGAATCTCAATTTTATCTTTAACATGGCCTATCAGTCTATCAGTTGGCTCTGTCTACCCCGCAAGAGATACAGACGAAATTATATGTATGTATGTAAACTTGAGATTCTTCTTGTAGATGGGCTTTCAACCTGTCACTGTTTGAATCTCAATTCCATCATTAATAAATAAACGCAGCTTTTCAGCCTCTTCAAGACCGTTGGCTGTGTCTACCCCGCAAGAAATATAGACGTGATTATATGTATGTAATTAATATTGGGTCGCTTTTACTATTAATGATACTTTTTTAAATGTATTTCTTTCAACAAAAATATAGAATGGATGGATAATAAGTGGACATGTATATTTTGTTAGATGTTTGAATCACAACACTTTTTTTTTCAGACGTGAGAATGGAACAACAGCCGCTGATTCACGTGAAGATAAGCGAGGATTTCAATGACCTGATGATTGAGATGCCTGCGTCAAATGTGTATAAATATATTTAGTTTGGAATTCAATCGTCCATTTATTTAAACAAACAATACACTAGTATATGTAGAATTGTAGAGTAAATAATATAATTATATTTACATAAGGGACTGAAAAGGGAAACTTGAATTTGTAGATGTATCAAAAATATATGACCATTGCGCATAGGTCTTAAATCAAATACTGTGAATTTTCACTTGCTACGCTTTATAGATCTGTATAAAATTTGTAAAAATCGACAGTATTTTTATAAACTCCGGTGTATATACCGGATACATAAAATCACGTCTATATGAGTCTTTAAAGATTAGGCCACGTTCTGCTGTTTGGCGGGCTGGGCGCGGCAAGATAATTAAATTAATTGTTAATTCCTTTGATATGTAGGTAGCTAAAGGCCCAGAATAACATATAAGGCTACTTTTTATCCCGGAGTTCCCGCGGGATTGATAGGGTTTCCATGCGGATGAAGTCGCGGGCGGCCTCTAACAATACAATAGATAAATAAAAAACTTTATCGAGCAATGATGATGAGTACGTACCAGCTGGAAACGTACAGCCGATATAGGGAGTAAAATGCTGAAATGTTCCAGAAATAGTAAGAAAGCGCATATATTAATGTTTTAACCGATTCCTGTCTGCTAATATAATACGTATGACAAATATTTGTTTATTATTTTCTTTAACACATTTTTCCTGAGCTGTAAGTACTACCTTAATTAATTTTAAAATGTATGTATTTTTCTACAAAAAGACTTCAAGACTTAATTACCTAGTGCGTGTAATAAATGGGTAGTTTAGCAAAAAAATAAAAGACATTTAAAATTTAAATGCATTTTATTTCAACAATTTTTATATTCCTAAGTAGTTCTTAATTTATCAGTCTTAGCTTTGGTACACCTATCTAATCAATTACAAGGACTAGAGAAACTTGATCACTTTAATCAACTTCTTCAACAGTTGGGCCACCGTATTGTCCTCCTTGGTTTTGGTACTGTTGGTACCCTGGCATCCCTCCGGGCATTCCTCCGGGCATTCCTCCCGGCATCCCTCCGGGCATTCCTCCCGGCATCCCTCCGGGCATACCGCCCGGCATTCCCCCGGGCATGCCGCCCGGCATTCCTCCCGGCATTCCGGCGCCCGCGCCGCCGCCGTGCATCTTAGTCATGATGGGCGAGCAGACCCGCTGCAGCTCCTTCAGCCGGTGCTCGTACTCGTCCTGCTCGGCGAGGGAGTTGTTGTCGAGCCACCGCAGCGCCTCGTCACAGGCGTCGCGCGCCGAACGCTTGTCGTCCTCGCTCAGGCGCTCCCCGGCCTCGTCCAGGGCCTGCTTCACGCTGAACACGTACGACTCCAACTGGTTGCGAGCCGCTACGCGCTGTCTCTGTTTCTCATCCTCGTCCTTGTACCGCTCGGCGTCCGCCAACATGCGGTCGATCTCCGCCTGCGACAGCCGCCCGCGGTCGTTCTTGATCACGATGTTCTTGCTGCGGCCCGTGCTGTTCTCCTTAGCAGACACGTTGAGGATGCCGTTCGCGTCCATGTCGAAGGTCACGTCGATCTTGGGCACGCCGCGCGGCGCCGGCGGGATGCCGGTCAGGTCGAACGTGCCCAGCAGGTTGTTGTCTTTGGTCATGGCGCGCTCGCCCTCGTACACCTGGATGGTGACGGCGGGCTGGTTGTCAGAGTACGTGGTAAATGTCTGCGATTGCTTGCACGGGATCTTGGAGTTGCGTTCGATGATCTTGGTCATGACGCCGCCGGCCGTTTCGATGCCTAGCGACAGAGGCGCCACGTCTACGAGCAGAACATCCTGGATGCGGGTGTCGGTGGAGCCACTCAGGATGGCGGCCTGCACCGCCGCGCCGTACGCCACCGCCTCGTCCGGGTTTATGGACAGGTTCAGCTTTTTGCCGCAGAACAGGCCCTGCAGCAGGCTCTGAATCTTGGGGATGCGCGTGGAGCCGCCCACGAGAACCACGTCATGGATTTGGCTCTTGTCCAACTTGGCGTCGCGGAGAGCCTTCTCCACGGGCTCGAGCGTACCGCGGAACAAGTCTGAGCACAGCTCCTCGAAGCGGGCGCGGGACACTCGGGTGTAGAAGTCGATACCTTCGTACAGAGCGTCGATCTCTATAGTGGCCTCGGTGCTGGAGGACAGCGTGCGCTTGGCGCGCTCGGCGGCGGTGCGCAGGCGCCGCAGCGCGCGCGGGTTCATCCTCAAGTCCTTCTTGTACTTGCGCTTGAATTCGTCTGCGAGGTGGTTCACCAGTCGGTTGTCGAAGTCTTCGCCGCCGAGATGCGTGTCGCCGGCGGTCGCCTTCACCTCGAACAGCGAGCCCTCGTCGATCGTCAGGATGGACACGTCGAAAGTGCCGCCGCCGAGGTCGAATATGAGCACATTGCGCTCGCCTTTGAGGTTCTTGTCGAGGCCGTAAGCAAGCGCGGCCGCCGTTGGTTCGTTGATAATGCGTAGCACGTTCAGGCCGGCAATAGCCCCGGCATCTTTAGTGGCCTGGCGCTGAGAGTCGTTGAAGTAAGCCGGCACTGTGATCACGGCGTCGCGCACTGACGTTCCTAAGTACGCTTCCGCAGTCTCCTTCATCTTGGTGAGAACCATGCTACTGATTTCCTCCGGTGCGAATCTTTTCGGCTCACCCTTGAATTCCACTTGAATCTTTGGTTTTCCGCAGTCGTTGATCACCTTGAAGGGCCAATGTTTCATGTCCTGCTGGATCTTGGGGTCGTCGAATTTACGGCCGATGAGCCGCTTCGCGTCGAACACCGTATTGCTGGGGTTCAAGGCTACCTGGTTTTTCGCTGCATCCCCGATCAGTCGTTCCGTGTCTGTGAAAGCAACGTAGGACGGCGTGGTGCGGTTTCCCTGGTCGTTGGCGATGATTTCCACGTTGCCATGTTGCCAAACACCGACGCACGAGTATGTCGTTCCCAAATCAATTCCGATAGCTGGCATTTTATTATTACTTATTCTTTGTCCAGAAACTCACAAATTCGTAATATTATTATACAGTGTATTCGTAGTTCGTAGGTAAACGTGTTATTTTCACCCACTAATCTCCTTCTATTCGTCTATTCGCTTTGAATTTCAAAATATGACTGAATTCGCGGGCGCCCTACGTCATTTATATACCTCGAGCTTGCAGCCAATCAGAGCCAAGAATTTTCTCCCGCGTTCTCGACGTCACACCGAGTCGGTTCTGCTATTCGCTAGAATTCTCTGGAATTAACAAGACTGGGGCATTATTTTGAATACGAGGAGGACGGCTATGTGGGATAGAATGAGAAGAAACTAACTTTCTATTGTTATTTTAAACCCGCCTCCTGACCTGATAATATTAGGGTCTTTACAGACTAAACATTCGCCGGGAGATTTCGTCACAATGATTTATACATACCATATTTATATACCACGTTGCAAATATATACGACCGTAAGTATATTAATAATTCTACGAACTTATTAATAAGTACAATGATAACATATGTTTATTTTTGTTTTTAAGATGAACTTAATTATTTGGGTTTAAAAGTACTTAATACTACATAACATTTTTATAAGTAGCACAAATTATTATGAGTAGAAAAATATTAACGTATCATGTGAGATTTTGTATCATTTTAGGTTAATTGGGAATAACAGAGATTGATAAAATATGGCTAACAAAATAATTTATCAAAGTAATTATATCTACAAAATCGTTAACCACAGCTTTTGGTATAGGTTTCTGGTACCTATACCATAACTGTGGTTAACAATTTTTCATGAGAAGAAATTAAAAGGCGTCGATGTATTTAATTAAAAGATTGGGATTTAGATTTTAAGGCTAGGCTCCCCCTGAAAAATAATTACGAATGCTCCGCTCCGCCCGATTTCCTTGAGCCCATCGCCTACTAGAAGAATACCAAGTTTATAAGCTTTTGCTGTAGTCGCCTTTAACGATATCCATGGGAAAAATATGTAGTGGCCCTATTATTCTGAAGTGCCGGCAACCAAACGGCAAAGATAAATCTTGAAAGAATTTGGCACTTCTTTAGATAAGAATAACTAGACAATACATCAGAGCATAGGTACTTAAGTATGTCTATAAATTCACACAAATGTTATTTTGATTAAAAGATGAATGCTCGACGATATTGTATGGTAATTTCTCCAAGGCATGCTTTTTTATATTCATAAGTTCTACACATATGTAAAATTTATTTTTAAAATAACGAAACTAATACTTAACTAAAGTATTGATATTCTGTACAAATGTAGTTTGGATTTTTCCGGTTAGTAAACTACTCCTTCTATTCTATAAAACTATTTCTTCCACTGTTTTTATTAAACAATATATCAGTGACATACAAAAAATACAACTTAATTTTAGATTGAAGATTTCAAAGATACGCAAAACTCCTACTTATAAGGATGGGAAAAATAAACCGTAAGAAATATATTTTATTAACATAAAACATTTAAATTATTATAAACAACACATTTATTAACAAAAAGGGCATTCCCCCCCCCCCCTTCTTCTTCCACTTGTTTCTTCATAAATCTGTAAATAAATAAATGTTAAAAAGCATAATGTTTTTACAAAAAAAATTAAAAGTACTGTTTGTAGTGACCCTTACCTGGCATATTGTATTTGGCGCCAGTCATAAAAACAAGATAACAAAATGTTTCACTGCAATGAAAAAAATACAGTTAGTGTAGCTTTTTTGTTAAAAAGAATAGTTCCCGGCACCAATACAAAAAATTATAGGACCACTCCATCTCTTTCCCATGGATGTCGTAAAAGGCGACTAAGGAATAGGCTTACAAACTTGGGATTCTTTTTTAGGCGATGGGCTAGCAACCTGTCACTATTTGAATCTCAATTCTATCATTAAGCCAAATAGCTGAACGTGGCCATTCAGTCTTTTCAAGACTTTTGGCTCTGTCTACCCCGCAAGGGATATAGACGTGACCATATGTATGTATGAATGTAGAAAAGAATAGTTTTGCTTCTTCATGTTCAAATACTTATTCCCAGCAAAAATTTAATCTGCGGTTTTTTTTTAAATAATGGTTACAGTTTGTATAATTCGTTTCCAAACTAGTTTGGTTAGTAGCCATGATCAAACCCAATGTGTACAAAGTACTTGTCTTTCCGTGCAGACATGAAAATTGTAAAAGTAAGTCAAGGGAATGGTAAATAAATTTGGGTTTCTTCTTTTAAATAGTTTAAGTACTTTAATTTTAGTACAAAATTGTGTAACTTTTAAGTACTCTAATGATAGAAACACCAAATATTGAATTGAATACGCGATCTCTTTCTTACCTCAGTTTCTTTCCTATATCACCATCCTTCTCGAATGCTACAATTTGTAGCCATTCTTGTTAGTTCCAGAGAATTCTAGCGAATAGCAGAACCGACTCGGTGTGACGTCGAGAACGCGGGAGAAAATTCTTGGCTCTGATTGGCTGCAAGCGCGAGGTATATAAATGACGTAGGGCGCCCGCGAATTCAGTCATATTTTGAAATTCAAAGCGAATAGACGAAGAGAAGGAGATTAGTGGGTGAAAATAACACGTTTACCTACAAACTACAAATACACTGTATAATAATTTTACGAAGTTGTGAGTTTCTGGAAAAAAATAAGTAATAATAAAATGCCAGCTATCGGAATTGATTTGGGAACGACATACTCGTGCGTCGGTGTTTGGCAACATGGCAACGTGGAAATCATCGCCAACGACCAGGGAAACCGCACCACGCCGTCCTACGTTGCTTTCACAGACACGGAACGACTGATCGGGGATGCAGCGAAGAACCAGGTAGCCTTGAACCCCAGCAATACGGTGTTCGACGCGAAGCGGCTCATCGGCCGTAAATTCGACGACCCCAAGATCCAGCAGGACATGAAACACTGGCCCTTCAAGGTGATCAACGACTGCGGAAAACCAAAGATCCAAGTGGAGTTCAAGGGTGAGCCGAAAAGATTCGCACCGGAGGAAATCAGCAGCATGGTTCTCACCAAGATGAAGGAGACTGCGGAAGCGTACTTAGGAACGTCAGTGCGCGACGCCGTGATCACAGTGCCGGCTTACTTCAACGACTCTCAGCGCCAGGCCACTAAAGATGCCGGGGCTATTGCCGGCCTGAACGTGCTACGCATTATCAACGAACCAACGGCGGCCGCGCTTGCTTACGGCCTCGATAAGAACCTCAAAGGCGAGCGAAATGTGCTCATATTCGACCTCGGCGGCGGCACCTTCGACGTGTCCATCCTGACGATCGACGAGGGATCGCTGTTCGAGGTGAAGGCGACCGCCGGCGACACGCATCTCGGCGGCGAAGACTTCGACAACCGACTGGTGAACCACCTCGCAGACGAATTCCAGCGAAAGTACAAGAAGGACTTGAGGATGAACCCGCGCGCGCTGCGGCGCTTGCGCACCGCCGCCGAGCGCGCCAAGCGCACGCTGTCCTCAAGCACCGAGGCCACAATAGAGATCGACGCTCTGTACGAAGGTATCGACTTCTACACTAGAGTGTCTCGCGCCCGCTTCGAGGAGCTGTGCTCAGACTTGTTCCGCGGTACGCTCGAACCCGTGGAGAAGGCACTCCGCGACGCCAAGTTGGACAAGAGCCAAATCCATGACGTGGTTCTCGTGGGCGGCTCCACGCGCATCCCCAAGATTCAGAGCCTGCTGCAGGGCCTGTTCTGCGGCAAAAAGCTGAACCTGTCCATAAACCCGGACGAGGCGGTGGCGTACGGCGCGGCGGTGCAGGCCGCCATCCTGAGTGGCTCCACCGACACCCGCATCCAGGATGTTCTGCTCGTAGACGTGGCGCCTCTGTCGCTCGGCATCGAAACGGCCGGCGGCGTCATGACCAAGATCATCGAACGCAACTCCAAAATCCCGTGCAAGCAATCGCAGACATTTACCACGTACTCTGACAACCAGCCCGCCGTCACCATCCAGGTGTACGAGGGCGAGCGCGCCATGACCAAAGACAACAACCTGCTGGGCACGTTCGACCTGACCGGCATCCCGCCGGCGCCGCGCGGCGTGCCCAAGATCGACGTGACCTTCGACATGGACGCGAACGGCATCCTCAACGTGTCTGCTAAGGAGAACAGCACCGGCCGCAGCAAGAACATCGTGATCAAGAACGACCGCGGGCGGCTGTCGCAGGCGGAGATCGACCGCATGTTGGCGGACGCCGAGCGGTACAAGGACGAGGATGAGAAACAGAGACGGCGCGTAGCGGCTCGCAACCAGTTGGAGTCGTACGTGTTCAGCGTGAAGCAGGCCCTGGACGAGGCCGGGGAGCGCCTGAGCGAGGACGACAAGCGTTCGGCGCGCGACGCCTGTGACGAGGCGCTGCGGTGGCTCGACAACAACTCCCTCGCCGACCAGGACGAGTACGAGCACCGGCTGAAGGAGCTGCAGCGGGTCTGCTCGCCTATCATGACTAAGATGCACGGCGGCGGCGCGGGCGCCGGAATGCCGGGAGGAATGCCGGGCGGCATGCCCGGGGGAATGCCGGGCGGTATGCCAGGAGGGATGCCGGGAGGAATGCCCGGAGGGATGCCGGGAGGAATGCCCGGAGGAATGCCCGGAGGGATGCCAGGGTACCAACAGTACCAAAACCAAGGAGGACATTACGGTGGCCCAACTGTTGAAGAAGTTGATTAAATAATACAACATTTGTAAAGTACTTAGATACTTATTCAATGTTCCTTTTAAGTAGTCTAGTCTTGTTGCTTATGTAAATATTTTGAAAAAGTCTGATTTTATCATGTGTTTGTCAATAGGGTGATCATTTGTTTAATAAAATATAATTTAAGTATAAATTTCTGTGTTTTATTTTTATTTTTTTTTCTAATTTAAAACTTTACGATTTCCTCCTCTTTTATTCATCCTAACCTTATCAATCTTTGGATTTTAGCGTGGGTCTCAGGTATTTGCCGAACGCTATTCGCCGAATAAGGTAGATAAGTTTAGAAGACGTAAGTCGGAAGGAGAAGTAATCTAACTGGAACTTTACTAAGGAATGGGGAAAGTTAACCTAAGTTAGGTCTTGAAGGTTTGGTGTGTAAGTCAAAAGTTATGCTCGTATTGATTTGATTGGTGAGCTAGTGTTCTGAGTCTGTCTTTTCCAAACTTTTGGCTCTGTCTACCCCACAAGGTATGTGGACGTGATTATTTGTGTGTATGTCTGAGCCCATATCAATAACTTTCACTAAACATTTGTTCGTGAATGTCAACTTCAAACGCTTAACATTGTCAACACCATAAAATAACGAATGTCAATGTCTTTATTGTCACTAGGTATGTCAAACAAAGCAATTTGCTTGCTCAATGCAAACAAGCTTGCTTGCCTTAATAATTAACAAATATTAGGAATATTTATAAAATAAGAATAAAGCTAATTAGATCGTAAGTGAGCAATGTGTCCGTGCAGAATGAAAACCATTCATTGAAATTTTTCTTACTTAGTAGTAAACCGAGAAAGGGATTACAATTACAAGATGGATAAAGACATCAGAACAGATTCAGTAGACTCTGGCGCCGAAGAGCCCTTGCCTCCTGGAGTTACAGATATTCCAGTTCCAAAAAAGGTTAGTAGTTTGTTCTTCTTGGATCATCACACTTTATTAAACGCAAGTATTGTCTAGTTTATATCATATTATCGAAGAAAACTAAATGTAACATTATTCCATCAAAAGGTACTAACCTATGAATTATGAAGATATACTGGAAATGATATAAATATTACCTATGTCGTTCATTTCATATAGGACATGCTATGTGATGGCAATTTCAAAAAAATGTAATTTGATTGAATGTTTAATGACAACCAAGATATAAACAAATGCTGGTGTATAGGATAATAGACACTCATGCTAAAAAAAGCATTATCTAATTATTTAATATAAATTGATGTAGAAATTCTGGAAAAAGTGCAATGAAGAGCTACAAATATGATTTTGTGTTCTAAAGATATACCTTATGAGGAATGATATTTTGAATTAAACTTAACAACACATGAACAAAGGAGGAGACCTCATAGAGAGACTAAACAATCACTACAATGTAGACATATAATTATTATTGGGGATAAGTCCGCCATTACATATTCTTCTAAATCCAATAACTGTTTTGTAATTTGTTATATTTATTTTTATGTGCAATAAAGAGTTTACAAACAAACATATATATATACTGTTAACCAGAACAAACAACTTATAGGACACTTTAAGAAACTTACCTAAGTCTCGATGCACAAGCAACCCCAAAACTCACTTTTTGCCAAACCATGTCGTGCAAATGTGAAACTCCAAGTGCTCCAAGTGTTAATACTGGATAAACATTTAAAAACACTTACCAGTTAATTATTGAGATTGTTAAATAGCTTTAGTTTAAAAACTTATTCTTATAAATCCACTATATTGAAACTATCTTTTTAGCCAAATCCCCTGATGAAGACCTTTGTACCATCACCAATGGTGAGCCCGTCCAGTCCAGGAATGTTGAATGCGAAGAAGAAACTGAGGGCCTTCTCCATCCAGAAGAAAGCCATGATTTCCTCACCAGTGACAGTTCCCAAGCCTATCACCTCAGGAAGTAAGCTTTATATTTATTGATGGTCTCTGTGGCTCAGCAGCAGTGTGCTTGTTTGTCACATAGGTGGTGGGTTTGAATTGCTGAAATAGATGAAAAAAAAAAACTTTTTCTGATTGGGATTGATTGGATAGAGTTTATAGTACATACATACATATGATCATGTCTCTATCCCTAGCGGGGTAGACAGAGCCACCAGTCTTGAAAAGCCTGATAGGCCCTGCTCAGCTGTTTGGCTTAGTGATAGAATTGAGATTCAAATAGTGACAGGTTGCTAGCCCATCGCCTTAAAGAAGAATCCCAAGTTTATGAGCCTATCCCTTAGTCGTATTTTATGACATTCATGGGAAAGAGATGGAATGGTCCTATTCTTTTTTCTAATGGTGCCAGAAACTACACGGCACGAGTATTTGAATGCGCACGAGTTTATGGTATTCATTAATATTTTCTTTTCAATTTATTTTTCTAAAATGTGTTCAAATTTTAAAGACATAATTGTAACACAGGCACAACAGTCCTCATTGGCAAGCTGAGCGGGGTGAAGGTGACCCCGAAACCGGAACCAGATCCCGATGTCAAGAAACCCCCCAAACCACCTAAACCCGGGAACAACAGGAAGCTTTTTCAAGGTATTTTTATAAAACTTAAATAGTAGTAGGCACCATAATGATTTAGTGTAGGTAAATAACAATATGTTGACAAAGTAAAGATTATATAATGACGTAACACATAAATACTTATAGTGACGTCTTTTTCCCCTTACGGGTAGACAGACCCAACAGACTTGAACAGTCTGAAGAGCCACATTCAGCTGTATGGTTTAATGATGGAATTGAGACGTAAACAGTTACATGCTGCTTGCCCATCGCTTATAAGACCTAGTCTCTATTAACCTTTCCGTTACCTTTTGGAACAGAAGCAGTTGGCATACTATGTTTTCTCACTATCAGTCTCCCGCAGATGCTGATATATAGAAAGATATTAATTTCAGAGAACTACACAGAGATCCAAAAGAAGAAAGTAGCAGAAATAGAGGATATGAAGCGTAAGATGGAGCTCGTTGAGCTTGGCATTCCTCTGGGGCTGATCTGCCCCACGTCCAGCAGCGTTCAGGCTATGCCAACTAAGGCCATGCCGCCTATTAAATCATTCTTAGGTAAGTACTTTTTCATGGGACACCTTTTTTACAATCTAGCATGACTTGTGGCCCGTTATATCAAGGTTGTCAGGTGAATTGCGCATTCATATATTTAATTTTCCACACGAATGTACTACGTATGATAATTGCACGATATTTTATTTTTTGATTCAAATAAAATCATGTTATCATCGCAATTGGTCACAGTTTCGGGCGACGAATTAATTAAGACAAGTGGAATAGAATTTAGCAACTTTCGAAATTATATTCCACTTTTCTGATTGATGATCTGAGTCATGTCAAATACGCGCTACCAACAAAAAAAATTCAAAATTCAAAATTTTTTATTCATTATTATAGGATATTATTATATCGCTTAATAATTGTCGTATGGTTTAACAACTTGGTTGACGTCAAATATATTACTTAAAAACTAAGTTTACTGCCGCTTCCAAGGCGTCAGTGCAGAAGAAGCGGTAACAAGGCAACCTTCTGAAAAAACGGCTCGGAATGTAAACCTTATGTGCCGAGAGTGCTGTCACCAGCTCTATCTGTATAATAATATCTTGAAAATATAGGAAGTGTTTTATTTTAGTCTTAGTCATCTTGCACGGATTTGCTTGCACAATACTTTTGCACATTGAATGTTATAAATGTGAGTTTTAACTATCAGCTGGCGAATGTTTTGTTTTTTTTTTTATTTAATTATCTTCAATTTGTTTGCACATTTCTTTTGCTTGCGAATATTCCCTCCACATACATTATGCTTGGGTATGCATGTAGCACGAAGTTTCCGCCTGTGCCCCGCTCAAAAACCGCGCGGTAGCCGCGCGTTCGCGAGGCGTTCCAAACGCGACCGCCGGTCGACGACCCGTGAGTCTGAATGGTTACAGTAGACATTGAGAGTATTTCTATTGGATGTTTAGAAAATGTATGGAGTAGTGAGACGCTGAGGTGATGCCAAAAATGTGTTTCTAAAATACTTTATAAATGTTCCCTCATTTTCATGATTCATCATGATTTTATCTCTGTCCTCACTTTACATAAATATTTTTATAATCACGTCTATAACCCTGACCGTGTAGATAGAGCCAACAGTCTTGTAGAAGACTGAAAGACCATGTTCAGCTGTCTGGCTTAATGATGAATTTGAATTACTTATAATAATATTCGTGCGTTATTTTATCTATTATATATTATCTTTAGAAAAATAATCATTCTCATCATTATTTTAATTATTTCAATCAATTGAATAGTATCTTTTTTACTGCAATATAATTAGAATGCACGTTTTTGGTATTACTTTATTGTTTTTGATATTCGTTTTGATATCATTGCATGCTTTAGAACTTCTTGTTGTGATTGTATGTAAGTAATTATTAAGACTGGGAGATGTATGTTAATTATTACGTTTAAAACTATACTATTTTAGTTTTTAGGTCTTCATGAAGGAGAAAAAGTTTGTGAGACAAAATATTTTATAAACTAAAGCTGTATTGAAATTTAGATTATTCATCTTAAATTTTGATCGTCTTATTAAATCTGTGTTATTATTAATTGAGTAAATATATCAGCTTAAAATTTAAATTATATTAACATAGTCAGTTGTATTACATCAACCAATCTCAGCCTCTGTTATTCGCCTAATTAATTTGATTGGTGGATTGTTTAACGTTTGTGCTTCAGTTGACCCCTTTCTTAGGATCTGACATAGGTCATCTGACACATAAAAATATAGGTTAATTTGAAAGCGCTAACTAAATGAGAGTTAGATTAAGTAATATATGTATGTGTCAAATGTAGATTTACATACTTTGGGTTTAAGTAAAACATTCTTAGATTGAGTGATATAGATAGATATATAAATAACTTTTAAGACAGTATGGTAATACTTCTTGTGGTATTGGGTACAAAAAATTATTGTGATTCATAATAATTATTTTAGATTCATAATTACACACCATATCTAATAAGGTGTAACCCTTTTTACTAGTGATTGTGATTATATTCATAACTTACATCTTGAGCAATATCTATGCGGTAAAAGTATAATGCTTGATTTTGTAATTTATAGTATTTAATGAATTTAAATTCAATTTCAGATCCAGCTAAAGTGGATGAATTGATACGTGAAGCGAAACAAGCTAAGGCAGAAGGCAAGGATTTCAAATTCGAACTTTCAAAATTTTTACCTGACTATGATAACCCTTTTCAACGCAAAAAAGAAAAGGGAGATGAAGAAGACGATAAAAAAGATAGCAAAGAGTCTGCTTCAAAGAAAGATAGGTGGAACCATGACAGATTTGAGTTTAAGAGACACAATGACTATAGAAAGAAAAGTGATCGAAGCAAGTTTTATAGTAAAGATAGGAAGGATAGTAAAGATAGGAAAAAAGATAAAAGTAGAGATAACAAAAAAGATGAATTCAGAAAGACAGAAAAGGCCAATGAAAAAGTAGAAAAGAACATCAAAGAAACTGACGTGAACCTAAACGACTACTTGGTGTGTGATAGTTGGTCCTTAGATACAGAAGACAAAACTAACAGTTCTAGTCCTAAAGTAGTCGATAAAACCGCACAAGAGACTGCCTCTATTCCGCTCCCGGACGATTTACCTAAGAAAGATGTAGAAGTCATTGAAAAACCTAAGGATTCGAAAGCAACTGTTAATAAACCAATAAGTGTTGATTCAGTCAATGTGCCAGTGAAAGTAGAAAAACTAAAACCAGTCATGGACTCGTTCAAATACGAATTAGACTCGAACGAAGATGAAGTTTTAGATATATTCGACGAGGACACGGAAATAGATAAATATGCAAATCCGACTATTAAAAAGCGGAGACCGTACGATTCACCAGTTTCTTTGAAACTCTACGATTGTGATCAAGAGCCTACTACAGCTGATGATGAGAACTTTTTGGAGTCTGTGATAAACGAGATAAAGCAGGAGGACATGAGTGATTTAAGTCAGGACAAAGGTTTAGTTGAGTACGATATGTCTCCTGCTAAAGATGAAGAGATACGAAGACCAGATAACCGGGAATCTGTGACACCTGAGTTGGATGATCGTATGAGGGATTTGACAAGTCAGCAGAGTTCTTACTCTGATGGTTATAGGTCATCGGAGAGTGGTTACAAGTCCAAAGAGAGCGGGTATAAATCTGATAGGTCGGATAGTTTTAGATTGTCTGTTGAGAAGGATATGGATGATTCGTTGGAACGGAAGGTGTCCAAGAGTACGATGGAGTCGCTGGAGACTTGGAGTTTCATCTTGAAGATCTGTCAGCCGCTGTTATTTAGACACGACAAGAATAAGTGTTATAAGTAAGTATATTTTTTTTATATTTATGTCATGACTATTTGCAGTATGAAGTCTTTTTTAGGATCAGATGCCAGGATGGTAGCGTT
This sequence comes from Amyelois transitella, assembly GCF_032362555.1. Taxonomy (NCBI): domain Eukaryota; kingdom Metazoa; phylum Arthropoda; class Insecta; order Lepidoptera; family Pyralidae; genus Amyelois; species Amyelois transitella. The sequence goes on along the minus strand of NC_083528.1, from coordinate 2,526,614 downwards.
GTGAAAGGAGAAGAATGTGTACTAAAGATATGGAAGGACTATTTTGAAAGTTTATTTGAAAAAAAGGAAGGAAATAAGAAAGATTTCTGCTATAGCGAAGAAAAAGAGAATGAGATGGAAGGCGAAATTGAAATGTTCGAAATTGTGGAAGCACTTAAGAGTATGAAAGCGGGAAAGGCTGCTGGGTGTGATAGTGTCGGTCGAGATGCTTAAAGCAGGAAAAGGCGTAGTAGCTAGTCAGTTGTACTGCCTTTTCAATTTGTGTTGGAGAAGCGGCCGAGTACCAAAAGATTGGTGTAAGGCTGTTATCGTGCCACTTTACAAAGGAAAAGGGTCACAGCTGGACTGCAAAAATTATCGTGGTATAAGCCTGCTTAGCGTCGTCGGCAAATTGTATGCTAAGGTATTGATTAATAGAGTCAGGAATGAAACTAATGACAAAATATGGGATGCTCAAGCGGAATTTCGAAAGGGAATGGGATGTACTGATCAGGTCTTTTCCTTGCGGTGCATAGCCGAAAAGTTTTTGGCCAAGAGTCAAAAAGTCTATTGCACATTCGTAGATCTGGAAAAGGCCTATGACAGAGTTGAGAGGAATGAATTGTGGTCAGCACTTTCTATGCATGGGGTGAGCAGTCTCTTAATACGAGCACTGAAATCCTTATATGAGGATTCGAGTGCTTGTGTCAGGATAAACGGAGCGCACACTGAGTGGTTTAAGATTGAGAAAGGCGTTAGGCAAGGATGTGTTGCGTCACCGTGGCTGTTCAACCTATTTATGGATAGCTGTTTGACAGATTTGAAAGAGTCTAAAAGTGGATTAAGGATGAATGAGTTACTCGTCAAATGTCTGCTCTATGCCGACGATCAGGTTATACTGGCGTCATCAGCGGAGGAGATACAGGAGATGGTAAACTGTATGCATGAAGCTTTAAAAGAGAAAGGAATGAAAGTGAACGTAAGTAAAACTAAAACACTGGTTTTTGAAATGGAGAAAGAAATGACAGCATGTAATATTTTGATTGGAGGAGAAAAAGTGGAGCAAGTGAAAGAGTTTGTATATCTAGGATCAAAGTTTACATCAGATGGCAAGTATGATAGTGATATTGAAAGGAGAGTGAACGCGGGGAACATGGTGAATGGAGCTTTGCATGCCTTTATGAGCAGTCAGAAACTATCCAAAAAGGCTCGACTGGCTGTGCACAGGGGCGTGTTGGTCCCGACATTAATGTATGGGAGTGAAAGTTGGGTATGGCAAAAGAAGCATGAAAGCAGAATAAATGCAGTGGAAATGAGAGCGTTAAGGAGTATGATGGGTGTGAAATTGAGTGACAGGATAAGGAACAGCGTGATAAGGGAATGTTGTGATGTGAAAGAAGATGTAGTTACAGGAATAGAAAAGGGTATGTTAAGATGGTTCGGTCATGTGGAGAGGATGAATGAAAGCAGGTTGACTAAGCAGATATACAAGGAGAGTGTGGAGGGAAAGGTCGGAGTGGGAAGACCTAGACGAACGTATCTTGATCAAATTAAGGACGTCCTGGTAAAGGGTCAGGTCAAAAGTACCCGAAACCGCCGAGCTTGTATGAAGAGAGTTATGAATGTGGACGAAGCGAAAGAAGTATGCAGAGATCGTGGCAAGTGGAAAGAGGTAGTCTCTGCCTACCCCTCCGGGAAAGAGGCGTGATTTTATGTATGTATGTATGAAGTCTTTTTCGGACGGCAGTCTTTCTAATATCGACTTTTATGTTATGAGTCCTTTCATTACGTAATGCACTATCCCAAGTGCCGATTTTTGACCTTCGCTTCTATCCCCATTTTTTCTTAATTTTAGGCTTTAGTAAATTTTCTTCTTCTAGACTCTAGTATTGAAATTATCACTAAAATGACTGACTCTTCAAGTCTATTTATGTATGATGCACGATCTTGTCTGCGCTGACTGGCACGGTCGCCATGTAAAGATCAAGACTACTTCATAAAAACAAATGGTGATAGATTCCTCTTTATTTATATACATACTTGTAGTACTAAATTTTGTAATACACCGTCTTTCTGTTATTCATACTTCATACATTAATAAATCACGCATGTTTTCCGGAGCGGTAAGAAGCTTGTACACATTTTCACTTGTCTCTTCCACATTAATTCCGTTTTCGGCTATTATTGCAGTAGTTGCTACTAACAACCGTGTGGTTCCAGAGAGACCCACACGACGCCCAAGCTGTGGTTCGCGGAGAACCCGCGGCGCTGCAGCTGCGTGAAGGACCGCGCCGTGGTGTACCGCGAGCTGGAGACCTGCAAGATGGCGCTCGTGGACCGCGTGTACGGCTGCGACCAGTGAGTACCCCACCGCTGCCACCAGAGAAACACTCATTCTGATTGATTCTTATAAATGCTTCAAAATATGATTTTACAAGATTTCATTGCCATGTCGTTATATTTCTGTGTTTATTTTTGTTTTGTTTGTTTGTAAATTCTTTATTGTACATAAAAATATAAAACAGTAATTGGATTTAGAATTATATGTACAATGGCGGACTTATCCCAATCAGGATTTCTTCCAATCAACCAAAAAAAAAAAGGAACTGGTCGGGTTTCTATTTTTTTGTTGTCTGTGTGAAAGTAAAAAAAAAAAACAAAGTCGTTGACGCTAACATGAAATACACAAGTCTCTCTCTTCACAGCTATTAATAAATCGATACAACTCCTCTTATCGATAAAACTTAAAAATGACCTGTTTTAAATAATCATTTAAATAATCTCCGTAGAATCGTAGAAGGTCCCTGCCCAGCGTCTCAGCAGTGGTACCCGCGCCAGTCGTCCAGCCTCACAGAGCACAGCATCCCGCTCACCAACGAGTGGGAGAACGACGAGCAGGCCGACTCTGTCAAGGACCCCAGAGTGAACAGACGTAGCGACACGCCGCGGAACGAGGAGATTTACCTCGACAGGGAGTATCAAAGGTGAGGGAGTAAGCCAGTGAGATTTGTTTACAGAGATTATTTGTTTACCATTTTTTTAAGATTGATTTATTCTATCAAAACAGTGCCGTGTGGTTCCCGGCACAAATTAAAAACAAGAATAGGACCACTCTACCTCATTCCCATGGATGTCGTAAAAGGCGACTAAGGGATAGGCTTAATAGTGACAGGTTACTAGTCCATCGCCTAAGTAAAGAATCCCAAGTTTGTAAGCCGCCTTTTACGACATTTATGGGAAAGATATGGAGTGGTCCAATTATTTTTTGTATTGGTGCCGGGAACCACACGGCTGAGAACGAAAGAACCACACGAAAGAGATGGACTGCTCCAAATCTAAAGTGCTGGGAATAACACGGCACGGCAGAGACGAGTTTGCATGAAAAAAAAATGATGCATGTGGATGGAGTAAGCAGGTATCGTGACTTAGTAACTTGCCTCAATACTTCTAGATTTATGGAAGCAGTCTGGCCGGAAGTGAGCGATAGTAAACCAGACACGCCTCCCGACACGACGCCGGTTAGACAGTCGAGGAAGAAGAAGAAGGAGGACGATGGAGAAGATAAGAAGAAAACGAAGAAGATCAAGCTGAGCAGCGAGGGCTGGAGCCAAGAGTCTGAAGTGGAGGAAGACGATAATAAAAGGTAGTTTGTGGTTTTGTTTATAGTGGATGCTTATTAATTTATTTAAACTTTATGCACATAACTATTTGCTGACGAAATTTTTATCAATTTCGATCACTTCACACTTTGAATTGTTGCAGCAAAAGAGTGAAGGACAAAGAGCGGCGCAAGCGCAAGCTCTCCGTGACAGGGACGGAAACTGACAGCGACGATGAACGGAAACGGAGGAAAATTGGCAAAAAAAAGGTAATTTACTCACTTATAAACAGAGTAATATAATTGCCTTTTACTCATTTTATTAATGGATGGAACATCACATTATTGAACTTACGGCAAATCTATCTACAGCATTTTCACGGATAACTGGTTCATACTTCATTCACTTTTAGGCTCTTTTGAAATTTGTAAAAATCTATTCATGTTTAGGTTGAACAGCCAAGGTGACGCAACACATCCTGGTCTTGCACCTTTCACACCTTTGAAAGTTTGTATGAAAATTAATAATGCTACCTGTGCGAAGCCTAGGAGTGTGACTAGTAGTACATATATATTGTTTTAGGCGAACAAGAAATTAAAAGCAAAGGAGGCCAAACGCCGGCGGCTCAGCAAGAAATACTTGCGGAAACTCAAGGAGAAGAATAAGAAGAAGAAGAAAATGGCGAAGGAGAAGTCAGACGCTGAGTCCGACGATGAGAAAGGTTGGTTTATGAAATACTAGCGGCCCGCCACGGCTTCGCTTGTGTTACATACATAGCCTATAATACCTGCAGATAATGTAGGTACGGTAAGGGTCACTGTGAGGTTTTTGGCTATTGGTAAAAAAATATCTTATTGAGTAACACTTTAGTTTGAAAAGTAATTCCTCGTATCGACAGAAAAGAAAAAAGAGAAGAAATTAAAGAAGAAAAAGCAGTTGAAGCTGAAGAAAGCGCAGAAGAAAAAGAAAGCCCGCGCCAAGTCCAGCTCCAGCTCGTCCTCGTCCAGCGAGAGCTCATCGGAGAGCTCCTCCGATGAGAAGAGAAAGAAAAAAATTGAGAAGAAGAAGAAGAAGGTATGTTTATTTATTTATTGCCCCACGTTGGGCGCCACTGTTATGTTAAGGTAAACCGTCGTAGGTAAGGGTGATCAGAGATAATTGAAAAAAAATCATAGAATAACTTTATAAGGACTAGTTTTACAATTTTAAAGGCGTGAGTTAAGCTTTTTATATTTTTAATCTATCAGCTTTAAAATCGCATCTGTGGTCAAGTTATTAGGATGCTCTATTAAAATGTGTGATGCTCACGAAGGCATACAAATACTCTCTTCTGAGTTACGTATCCTACATTAGTTTGAGTACTAACAATTAAAACAGCATTATGAAGCGAAAGAAGTAAGCAGGGATCGTGGCAAGCGGAAAGTAGTCTTCTATAGTAGGAAAGAAGTCTTCACAGCATCTGTGGTTAAATTATTAAGATGCTCTATTTAAATGTGTGATGCCCATGAAGGCAAAAGTACAAATGACTCTCTTCTGAGTTATATACCCTACATTAGTTTGAGTACTAACAGTGAAAACAGCATTATGAAGCGAAAGAAGTACCTACCTAAGCAGGGATCGTGGCAAGTGGAAAGTGGACTTTTGTAGTAGGGAAGTAGTCTTCATTGTCTCTGCCTACCCCTCCGCAAAACAGGCGTGATTTAATGTATGTATATATGTCAACATCAGATGAGAATGAGTTTGTAATTTTTTTTTAAATTTTTACTTCGAGTACACAGTTCAGTTAAATTGTATATATATATATATATACAGTTAATATATATATATATATATATATTTATATTTATATTTATAATGATTTTTATCAGAAGGAGAAGAAACGCAAGCACTCCACCGACTCCACCCAGAGCGAGGAGCTTTTCGACGTGAACATCCTGAAGAACATCAAGACGGAGAGGGAGACTGACGACGAGAAGAGAATGGAGTTCTCGCCGCGGAGACAGGGCGGGAAGCCGAGGGAGATCATCAATGTTAAGGAGCTTCAGGTAATACATACATACATACTTAAAATCACGCCTCTTTCCCGGAGGGGTAGGCAGAGATTTCCTCTCACTACTGCAGGTAATCTATACTAATATTATAAAGCTGAAGAGTTTGTTTGTTTGTTTGAACGCGCTAATCTCAGGAAGTACTGGTTCGAATTGAAAAATTATTTTTGTTTTGAATAGACCATTTATCGAGGAAGGCTTTAGGCTATATCACATCACGCTTTTACTTTTAGGAGCGAAATAACAATGGAAATTGTGAAAAAAGAACGGAGAAAATTATTCATCCTTGAGGGCTTCAATGATGCCCAAAATTACTATTCCACGCGGACGAAGACTCATTGGTTTAATAAGAGTAATGGCTGGTAATAGACGCTAAAAAGATTTTACATCTTTTACAAGAAAAAAGAAAAGAAAAAATAGAATTGTTTTTTGATTGCATTATTATTATTTTGAGTAATCGAGTTCACTCATTTTAGATCATAGTTTATAATTCAATGTAATAAATGAAATGTATTGCATTTAGTTCAAATTACAGTGAAAGTTAAGAATCTAAAGTCTGTTTGTTATTTGTTTCACACAAAAAGTATCCCGTATTTCAGCAGTGCAATAAACAGCTAGTATTAAACTATTATTGAATCTTGCATATAATCACGTCTAAACTTTGAACCTTTTATAATTAAAAAAAAAAAAAAATAAGTCATGTTTCTTGTTTTGGTTCGGAATGTCTGTTCTGTTATTCTTTACATACATACATATAATCACGTCTGTATCCCTTGCGGGGTAGACAGAGCCAACAGTCTTGAAAGACTGGTAGGTCACGTTCAGCTGTTTGTTGATGATAGAAGTGAGATTCGAATAGTGACCGGTTGCTAGCCCGTCGCATAATAGAAGAATCTCAAGTTTATAAGCCGATCCTTTAGTTGCCTTTTACTAGTGGTCCTTCATTCATTTTCTAATGGTGCCGGGAACACTTCTTTTCTTGCAAACTTTCAATAATGTTTTAATATAGGTAATTTGAATATTTTTTAATGATTTTCAGAATGACTTTGTCGGCAACAACATTCACATAAAGCAGGAGAGACAGGAGATGAACGAGAAGGTAGTCACTCCCGAAGTGCAAACGCCGGTCAAGGAACCGGATGTTGTGGAAATTAAGAAGATCAACTTTAAGGTAAGTAAATCTTGACTGACTACAGTGGACCAAGCGGTGGTCTAGTGATTTGAAATTTGGCATGTCGGTTAATTATGTGGTCAAAGGAAAAGAGAGAGAGAGACTCACACTAAGAGAGTGTTTATCCGAATTCCCGCGGGAAGAGAAATCATCGGGATTTTGAGAAATCCACATGTGATGGAATTCTCATTGTTGTGAGAGTAGTGCCGTGTGATTCCCGGCACCAATAAAAAAAGAATAAGACCACTCCTTCTTCCGCTAGTGAGCTTTTAAACTTGGGATTCTTCTTTTAGGCGATGGGCTGGCAACCTGTCTCTATTTGAATTTCAATTGTATCATTAAACCAAAAAGAACTGAACATGACCTTTCAGTCTTTTCAAGACTATTGGCTCTTTCTACTCCGTAAGGGATAAAGACGTGACTATATGTATGTCTGTAAGTGACAGAGAGACAAATAAGTAGATGCTTCGCTTTAGTGTAATATTATTTTTGTGTGATGCTTATAAACTTTTATTCATTCATGCATTCATTCATTCTTGACTTTATTCGCGCCAAAATTAGCTTAAAGGCATACAAAAATTGTACATTATCTAATTAATATACTTGAAGCCTCCAGTTGAAGATAGAGTTATAAGAAATATCTATACTAATATTATAAAGATGAAGAGTTTGTTTTGTTTGTTTGTTTAAACGGGCTAATCTCAGAAACTACTGAACCGATTTGAAAAATCCTTTCACTGTTAGATAGTCTATTTATCGAGGAAGGCTATATTTTATCCCGGATTCCCTACGGGAAACGTCAACAATGCAGGTGAAAGTTGAATGAGTCGGCCATCTGCGAGCTTTCCACGCGAACGCTGCGCAAACCAACAAAGATATAGTAAAACAATGTACTAAAGATGTGAAGTGCTCATTTTTTGCCACAAAAAAGTCCGCGAGAGCATATATCTATCTCTTAAGGTTTACTTACAATAACCACTTTTATGTTCATTTTTTAAGATAATTTTTTCATTATAAACATAAGTTGTTTTGAAACCAATTTTCTTTAATTCAGTATTAATCCTTATCCAAATAAATATGTTTATTACTTTCGGCTTTTCATGTAGACTAAAATTGCCATTTACAGTATATAAATCAGACGAATAGGTTTTGAGATATAGTCGTTATAAGCAATTTGCAGCGAAACATTTAATACGGCGAACCAGCGTTCTTTCTAATACGCGTGACCGCCTGACCTAAATATGATGCCCAAAATAACTATTCCACGCGGACGAAGTCGCGGGCACAGCTAATATATATATATATATTTTCACGAGTACTACACTACATCTTCTCACCATTTCAGGAACCAGAACCACAACCCCAACAGGTGGCGCCACCGAAAACCACGCCGCCACCAGAACCCACCCCCCCGGAGATTACCGCACCGGAGGAAACCTCGCAGTGTTCCTCGCAAGAATCCATCGTCTCCAGCAAGGACCAATACGAGAAAGACGACAGCCATCTCAGACCTTCCTCTCAGAACTCCAACTATAGCTTCAAAGATGTCATGGCCAGCCACGGTTACCAGAAAGATGAGATGGACAGTCGGGAATATCAGAAAGATGATATTTCTAACCAATATCAGAAGGGGGGTGAGATAAAAAATAGTGTTTATGAGAAAGGAGACGCGATATCAACGCTTGGATATCATCAAGCCAACGAGATTGCGACTCGTGATTATCAAAAGGAGGTCGCTGATCATGGTTATCGGAGAGATGAAGTTTCGAATGGTGGGTATCAAAAAGGTGAACAAATCTACCTTCTTCTTTAATCTAAGTGGTCAGTATAAAAAAGGTGAACAAATCTACCTCCTTCTATTATCTAAGTGATTGTTATCAAAAATGTGAACCAATCTACCTTATTCTATGTATTATCTAAGCTCCCCTGGTAATTTTTTATTTGTCATTCATTCCAAACTTATGTGCCGTGTGGTTCCCACTTTAAAATAGGACCACACTATATCTTTCCTAAGGATGTCGTACAATACGACTAAGGGAATGGCTAATGAGCTTGAAATTCTTGTAGGCAATGGCTTACAGCTGAACGTGGCCTTTCAGTCTTTTCAAGACCGTTGGCTCTGTCTACCCTGCAAGTAAACGTAAACATGATTATACATACTCAACAAAAATGTAAAAAGCGGAGTAAAGCCTAAGGTTAAAAAAAACACAAGTTAACCGATTTTTTTGTTCTACTCGATATAATTAAACTATATTAATTTTATATCCAGAGCACGATATGGAGCCCCACGAGTACCAGAAGCACGAGGACTACTCCCCGGCCAACTACGAGGTGTACGAGCAGTTGGCCTTGGCTTACCAGAACGACGTCGCCAGCCAGGTTAGTTCTTATATACGAACATACATACCATTACGCCTGTCACCCATTGGGGCTGTTGAAGCCCTCGTTGAAAAATAGTTATATGAATACTTTGATGAATTGAAACTTCACTTTGAACTTAAAAAAATGCACTTAATTAAAAATAATACTTGTAAATAGTACTTGTGCCGTGTGGTTCCCGGCACCAATACAATAAAGAATAGGACCGCTCCATCTCTTTCCCATGGATGTCGTAAAAGGCGACTAATTGATTGGCTTACGAATTTGGGATTCTTCTTTTAGGCGATGGGCTAGCAACCTGTCGCTATTTGAATCTCAATTCTATCATTAGGGCAAATAGCTGAACGTGGCCATTCAGTCTTTTCAAGACTATTGGCTCTGTCTACCCGGCAAGGGGTATAGACGTGAACATATGTATGTATGTATACATACCATCACGCCCGTCTCCCATTGGGGTTGTTGAAGCACTCGTTGAAAAATAGTTATATGAACCCTTGATGAATTGAAACTGCATTTTGAACTTAAAAAAATGCACTTTAATTAAAAATAATACTTGTACTTAACAAATAGGTCTTATTTTATAATTAATTTATAATATTACTTAGTAGGATACAAGTTATATGTTCGCTATATCGTTTCAACCAGAGCAATTCCTCGATGGATTTCACTCAAGATGTCACCTGGTCGGACTCCCACCGCATCGAGACGGTGGTGGGGGGGCGGCGGGGGGAAATCAAGTGCGACTGGAGGGCGGGGGACCGGCCGCCCGACCGCGACCGGCCGAAGCTCAGGCCCTCTAGATGGGGTGAGTACATAATATAATCCTACTACTATTATAAAGGCGAAAGTTTGTATGGATGTTTGTTACTCTTTCACGCAAAAACTACTGAACCGATTACCATGAAATTTGGTATGTAGGTAGCTGAAGACCCAGAATAACACATAGGCTACTTTTTATCCCAGAGTTCCCGCGGGATTGATAGGGTTTCCATGCGGACGAAGTCGCGGGCGGCCTCTAGTATAATATAATATAAGTTTATTGCTCACCATAATCAATTACAGTTAAGTTAAATAGAACAATATTTAAATACTTAATTCTAAGACAATTGGTACATTAACAATTTTTATTCTTATTTAGGTGTTAGGCTAATAACTACATAATAACATCAATCTCTTCATGCGAGTTCGTCAGTCAGGTGTAACCTTCATCTCTCTTTCATCGTCAATTAGTTCTACATTCATTACATACATACGTCACGTCACGTCTATATCCCTTGCGGGGTAGACAGAGCCGACAGTCTTGAAAAGTCTGAATGGCCACGTTCAGCTGTTTGGCTTAATGATAGAAATTAAGATTCAAATAGTGACAGGTTGCTAGCCCATCGCCACATTTTACATTCATTCATGTTTTTTTAATTTAGACAATGTGCATTCGTCCACGATTTAGATTTAAGAGATCCATATTTGTAAATTGCCGTCCGATGAAAATGCTGCAGTGTAGTTTGTTCCGCCGCTTCTTCTACACATGCGCTTTGGAAGCCGTAGTAGTTATAATTAGATTTAAGTTATTTGACGTCAATAAGTGATACCTTGTATTCAATGATGAAAATAATTCTATTCTATTCTCTTCGTCCTGGCGTTAGTCCAGGTTATATCCCCACCTCTCTGGAGAGGAGCCCGGGGTGCGACTTTAGATCATGGATCCTGGATTGAGTAAGTTGGATTTTTATGGATCGACTCATTGGGTCATGGTTACACATTCAGTTGTTTAAATGTGCAGGTTCACATTGTTTTCGCTCGTAAGAGCATCGGTTAGCACTTAAACTAATGTACATAACTCAGAGAAGAGTTATTAGTACATGGCCGAGTTTAGAGGTGCGATTTGAACCTGTGCCTTCACGCATTTTTAATCGGGCACATTACCAACTCGACCACCGACGTTCAAAAGGATTGATTGATAACTTTTGTAAAAAGAGAACATCCCCCAATCGGAATTCTCTTTTTTTTGGAATCAGATAAATCTCTTAAACCTTCTCCTGGTAACAAACACTTCCCGAAGACCGCATCAGAATCGGTTCAGCGAATGACGCGATAATCGCGGTCATAAATAGACACATATATATTACATACAAAATTACATACATACAAACATACATACAGGTCAAACTCAGACTCACCTTTTTTTTACCTTGAAGATTTAAAAAGTGTAACGGGTCCACAGGTTTGAAGCCGGGCGAGGTGAACATAGTGCTCACGCGCGGCGAGCCCGTCTACCGCATCCAGAGCATCGCCAACCGCGCCGACCACAACACCATGAGGTTCGTCACTCTGTCGTTTGACATGATTCTTCTTCTTCTTCTTCTTCTTAAATTTAAAAGCTAACTCTTGTCATTTAACTTGAATTGATTTGACGGCCTCTGTGGCGTAGCGGTAGTACGCTTGTCTGTGACACCGGAGGTCCCGGGTTCGAATCCCGGCCAGGGCATGATGAGGCAAGAACTTTCTCTGATTGGCCTGGGTCTTGGATGTTTATCTATATAAGTATTTATTATAAAATATAGTATCGTTGAGTTAGTATCTCGTAACACAAGTCTCGAACTTACTTCGAGGCTAACTCAAATTGTTGACGAAATATTCGTATTGAAATTATTAGTTTTACATTCATTCGTGTTTTTTTAATGTGGACAATTTGCATGTGCCGTGTGGTTTCCGGTACTAATACAAAAAAAGAATAGGACCACTCCATCTTGTTTCCATGGGTGTTGTAAAAGGCGACTAAGGGATAGGCTTACAAACTTGGAATTCTTATTTTAGGCGACGGGCTAGCAACCTGTCACTTTTTGAATCTCAATTCTATCATTAGCTGAACGTGGCCATTCAGTCTTTTCAAGACTGTTGACTCTGTCTACCCCGCAAGGGATATAGACGTGACCATATGTATGTATGTATGTTCTTCTCCAATTTAAGAGCTAACTCTTGTCATTTAACTTGAATTTGACGAAATATTCGTATTGAAATAATTAGTTTTCTCTCTCGACACGGCTCTCCAAACACAAGTATTTTATACTTAAATGGAGGACCCAATCATATATGAGCTATGGAAAAAGAGTAATAAAGATATTTATTATTTATTTAGTTTTACATTAATTCGTGTTTTTTTTTAATGTATACAATGTGCATTCGTACACGATTTAGATTAAAGAGATATCTTTTATATTTGTAAATTGACGTCCGGTTAAAATTCTGCAGTGTAGTTTGTTCCGCCGCTTCTTCTACACATGATTTGTTATGATGCATGGTACGCTTTGGAAGCGGTAGTAGTTGTAATTAGATTTAAGTGATGTGACGTCAAGAAGTGATACCTTGTTTCCAATTTAAAAAAATAAATCTATTCTATTCTATTAAATTATTCAGTTTTTAAAAATTTGTTCTTTGAAGCCTCAATTTTACAGTACTACTCCATATTTCCCATGGATGTCGTAAAACGCGACTAAAGACAGGCTCATAAGCTTGTGAATATTCTTTTAGGCGATGGGCTAGCACCTGTCATTATTTGAATCGCAATTCTATCATTAGGCCAAACAGCTGAACGTGGCCTGTAAGCCTTTCACGGTTGCTGTCGCTGTCTATCCCGCAAGGGATATAGCCGTGATTATTTAGATGGATGGAGTATTAGTAAATAGCCTCGTAGAAAAATTATGATGATACATACATACATACACAAAATCACGCCTCTTTCCCGCAGTGGTAGGCAGAGACTACATCTTTCCACTTGTCACGATCTCTGCATACTTCCTTCGCGTCATCCACATTCATAACTCCCTTCATGCAAGCTCGGCGGTTTTGACCAAATTATGATGATCAAACGTATTAACCCTTTCCGTACAGTTACGACGAAGCGTACATGGATATGTACGGCGCGGCGGACCGCCTCCAATACGGCGACTGCTTCTCGGACGCCGCCCCCGCCCCCGCCACCGCCCCCGCGTCGCACCTCGCCCCCGCGCCCGCCCCCACCCCGGCCGACCCACGCCGGTCTACCCTGGATGACAGAATCGACTTGGCGCTCAAAAACACAGGTGAATATCGTTGAATCTTGACCTAGGTCTTCTTACTGGAGAGGAACTCGAGTGAACGTCAGATTTTTACATGAAGCGACTCTCGTGTGACCTCCATTTCCATTTTAGAGGCACCTGACCTGTATTGGATCATGGTGAAAGCTAGATGAATGTGCTTCGATAGACTTTTATGACATACATAAATGGGAGAGAGACGGAATGGTCCTATTCGAGTGCCAGGAACCACACAGCAAAACCTATAACTTATGTTATTTTATGTCATTTTGTCCACTTCTATGTCTTCAACTTTTGTATAGCACACTTATTATTTCACCAAGTCAAATTGTTTTATTGGTCCTTCGAGTCGGATTGCGTCATCTTCCTGATAAGACTTATCGCCTATTTCTGACCAATAAAATTTAAGGGTTGAACATGATGAAGAATCCTACACATTCAAGAATTTAAATTTGTAACTGTTTTTCACTGTAATTACTTTATACTTCGATTTGTAGTCTTGAGTTCATTTCGTTTGTTTGTCCATCGCCCGTAGCATGGAACGCGCGACACCGTTTTTATCGCGCGTAAAACTATCACTGTTTCCCTTTTCATTATGACATGAAACGGGATAGGGATAATTTTTCGCGAGAAAAAAACGGCGTCGCGCGCGCCCTGCCTCGCTACAGGCTAGACAAACAAAAGAATGAGATGGTCAATTGATATTCCCCGATGATTAGTTTTAGGTGATGTGGCGAAGGATGCGAACGAAGACGATCGCGAGGCTCCGGAGAAGGGGATCCTGGTCAGGTTGGTATTCAGCGCCGTATTATTATTATATACATATATATAAAACTCTTTATTGCACCATAAGAGTAAAACATACAAAACAACACAAAGCAGATATAGATGGTACAAAGGCGGACTTATCGCTAAAGCAATCTCTTCCAGTTAACCTTTGGGTGGAAGAAAATCAAACAGGAGATTGGCATTGGCGCAGACAACAGTCTTGAAAAGATTGAATGGCCACGTTCAGCTATTTGGCTTAATGATATAATTGAGATTTAATATGGAGGTGGACAATATTTAGTGTACCGTGACACGTGCGACGCCGTATTTATCGCGCCAAAAACTATCGCTGTTTCGTTTTTTATTATGAAGTGAAACGGGACAGCAATAGTTTTTTTTGCACGATAAAAACGGCGTCTCGCGTGCGCGTGCGCGTTGACAGGTCTAGAAGCATTGTGGAGGGGATTTCAACTGGTAATACTAAAGGATAAGTAAGAGATTGAGGACTCGAAATACCAACAAAAGAAGTTCATATCTGTTAATATCTTTACATTTACGCCTATATTCATATAATTATGTGACTGTAATTTATTAAACGGCTTTTCATAGTAAAGTTCCGAAAGTTGTGTATGGAATTTTACAGGTGTGTCAAGGCAAATCTTCACATTTACGCTACATACATACATATAGTCTCATCTATATCCCTTGCGGGGTAGGCAGAGCTAACTGTCTTGAAAAAACTGAAAGGCCACGTTCAGCTGTACGGCTAAATTATAAAATTAAGATTAAATTAGTTTAATTTATACATACATATGGTCACGTCTATATCCCTTGCGGGGTAGACAGAGCCAACAGTCTTGAAAAGACTGAATGGCCACATTCAGCTATTTGGCGTAATGATAGAATTGAGATTCCAATAGTGACACGTTGCTAGCCCATCGCCTAAAAAAGAATCCCAAGTTTGTTAGCCTATCCCTTTAATAAATTTAATTTATACATACATACATACATACATAAAATCACGCCTCTTTCCCGGAGGGGTAGGCAGAGACTACCTCTTTCCACTTGCCACGATCTCTGCATACTTCTTTCGCTTCGTCCACATTCATAACTCTCTTCATACAAGCTCGGCGGTTTCGGGTACTTTTGACCTGACCCTTTACCAGGACGTCCTTAATTTGATCAAGATACGTTCGTCTAGGTCTTCCCACTCCGACCTTTCCCTCCACACTCTCCTTGTATTTTGATTGGAGGAGAAAAAGTGGAGCAAGTGAAAGAGTTTGTATATCTAGGATCAAAGTTTACATCAGATGGCAAGTATGATAGTGATATTGAAAGGAGAGTGAACGCGGGGAACATGGTGAATGGAGCTTTGCATGCCTTTATGAGCAGTCAGAAACTATCCAAAAAGGCTTGACTGGCTGTGCACAGGGGCGTGTTGGTCCCGACATTAATGTATGGGAGTGAAAGTTGGGTATGGCAAAAGAAGCATGAAAGCAGAATAAATGCAGTGGAAATGAGAGCGTTAAGGAGTATGATGGGTGTGAAATTGAGTGACAGGATAAGGAACAGCGTGATAAGGGAATGTTGTGATGTGAAAGAAGATGTAGTTACAGGAATAGAAAAGGGTATGTTAAGATGGTTCGGTCATGTGGAGAGGATGAATGAAAGCAGGTTGACTAAGCAGATATACAAGGAGGATTTAATTTATAATTTACGCTAATTTTCAAATAGTTGATTGTTCCCCCAAAATTGTGTACGTACACAACATACAAAATGATATCCTCGTTTTTAAAATGATTTAAAATACTTGGTTTCTTTCCAGCAAGGCCAATGCTACTCGCGCCGTGAAGCGCGTGAGTTTCGCGGACGGGTACACGCCCGGACAAGACTCTGACGTGGAGGCGCCGCCCAAGAAGGTGAGAACACAACTCTTGATTCGTTTTTATTGGTTTAGAATTACTTCATCATGTCAGCTGTAGTAAGTATGTAGTACTACAACATATATGTCTTCTTAAAAGATTTTCCATCGTGAATAGTAAAAAGCAGACTGCAACTAGCGTTTATTGGACGAAATTCGCGCTCTGTCTGAGTTTTGGATGCTTATAATATTTTGATTAGAATAATAGAATATATTTATTTTCAAAATTGCATACAAGGTATCACTTATTGACGTCACATTACTTAAATCAAATTATAACTAATACTGTTTCCAAAGCGCATGTGTAGAAGAAGCGGCGGAACAAAGTACACTGCAGCATTTTCACCGGACTTCAATTTACAAATATACTTTTAAATCTAAATCGTGGACGAATGCACATTGTCTACATTAAAAGACATGAATGAACGATTTGTTTATGATGTTGAATGATATAATAAATGGTGGATTTATATTTATATACAGAGTGACATTTAAAACAACTGCATCCTTTTAAACATAGACTATACCATGCTTCTGAGCCGTTTGAGCCTATTTTTATTTAAATTAAACGTCATCATTTTCACATTTCAAAGAAAACCCTTAAAAAACTACGTCACACGCTTTAATACATACCAATACTACAAAAAGAAATTAAAACTAATCATGTAAATAAATGTCTGAAAAATAAATTATTTTTCTAGTATCAAGATCAAGTAAAGTACAGACTTGTCGAGATCGCTCAGCTGAATGAATTGTGTCGTTGACCTCTGAATCTTACGCGTCGTTTTTCCGCCGGCCGGGGTGATATGACGTATTTAGGATCGTGGATTTTGATACTTTTATTTATTTTTTCGTACTTTCTGAAATATGAACCGATATGTTTCTTTTAACGTTTTTAAATATCCTTTAGATGAGTACACTTAACAGTTAAATTTATGCAGTTGAATTAAAAGTCACCTGTATATCCTACTACTATTATAAAGGCGAAAGTTTGTATGGATGTATGGATGTTTGTTACTCTTTCACGCAAAAACTACTGAACCGATTACCATGAAATAACACATAGGCTACTTTTTATCCCAGAGTTCCCGCGGGATTGATAGGGTTTCCATGCGGACGAAGTCGCGGGCGGCCTCTAGTACATACATATATGTTTATTTATGTTTGCAGAAGAAGAAGTCCCGCCGCTACGGCTGCGCGTGGCCGTGCCCCGCGTCGCACCCCGACCACGTGCCGCTGTGGGACGCGCTGCCCCCCCCGCCCCCGCCGGCGCTGCCCCCCGCTCCCCCCGCCGCCCCGCCCGCGTCCCCGCCGCCGCCCGCCGCGCCCGCGCCGCCGCCGCCCGCGCTGCTGGCCGCGCTGCGGCGGCCCGGCGTCTCCGGGAACTTGATGGCGGATCCGATGTTGCAGCAACAGTTGGCGCATCATCACCAGAAGTTTGGTGAGATTTTTTTGTTACCATAGTTGAAACTGAAATTTAAAAAAATGTGACCAATTGCCTTCGAAGGCCTATTCTCTGAATAGAATGTTGATTTTGATGGATGATGAAAAAAAAAAATAATTTGATTTTGTAATGTAATTTTAACACGTATGTATCTTCTCTACTTCGTGACAGTCCTAAACCAATGCTCTTGTATCGGTTGTGATTTGTTTAAATCGACTCAGTACAACAATTGGTTTATTTTGGAACAATACATTTTTGAGCTCTATTTGCGACCTTGACAGAGCCCGAGGTCCGCCTACCCTAAACTACGATTTAAAATATTGTTTCTTGGCTTCCAGATCCCAACTCTTCGCTGCCGCCGTTCATGCCGCCGGAGCCGCCCCCCGGCATGATCAACTTCCACTGAGATGATCACATAGTTGTAAGAAATAATTGACTCTTATACCAATTATTGTTAACTTTTATCTGATGACATATGTGATAATATACTCCGTTCTCCATATAAGTAGATTTTCATTTAGCAATATGCCTCTTGCGACATCTCTGTAACTCAGGTGGTTTAGCTTGCCACTGAGTTTTAAAGATTTTGGGTCCGAACCCTGTTCTGGTCAAAATACATAATGAATGTTTAATTGGCTTGGTTTGGAAGCTTACATATGGGTTATTTTTTGTTTTGAAATAAGTAGGCCATAAATATGTCTGTCCTGCCAAAATTTGTACTTAAATGTAGTCTCATAAATAGTTCATCTATTGCCACAAATTCAAACAAAAATACTAGATCAATCTAAAAGTTGAAGGTTCACGATTATAACAGGCCACTTGGCTAATTCTGCTGAACAGATTTAGCTGAATGTGGCATACAGATATTATTGTGTAGTTATATTGAAGCAGGTTTGGACTCTCCCACTTTCAGCTTTGCGTGTTCCCAGGTCCACTTCTATGCTCTGGAGCCCGGGGTCTGCTTTATTCCGAGATATAATTGAATTTCAGTTAACTTCATACCGAACACAATAAAAAGATAGGTAGGTACTTTTGTGACGAAACAGTAGGAAATAAATGAAACCACAGTTTTAAAAACAATAAAATAGATTTTCATTTATTGTGAGACGAAAAATACAACAATGGGACTTATCACCTAAAATGGTTAGTGGCAGACAGTCGTGTCAAAACAATTTGTTAGGTAGGGCGCGACCGCGGCCGCGGGCTACACTAGTATGTCTTTCATGGGGAACTGTAACGAATATCAACCAAATAGTAATATACACAAAACGATACCATGACTCTCTAATTCACCGAAATCATAACTTATTATTATTATTAAACATGTGAAGTTTCAATAGTTTCATTTTTTTAACTAATTTTTTAAAAAGGCTTTATTGATTCGAAGCTAATACTTAATTACTTACAAGATTGTTTAATAGTTTTAGTAGTTGTCGCGTCCGTCGCTGCCTCGGCAACACGAGAGACCGCGTTCGCGAGCGACTTCGCAAATAAAATGTAACAACTTCTCAATACCGCTACTATGAAACGTTCTATACAAAATTGAACATCGCCGATTCGCTAGATCGTTTTGATTTTAATTTATTACTAAAACAAGTGGGCGGCGAGCGGTGGCCCGCTCCGTGCGGCTCGATTCAACCCGATTCTAAGTCGATTAAGTACATGTCTTACGTTATAAGTTGAAAATGCCACTGCTGCGATTCTACGTCGCCTATGTCGTGGGGCGCGCGCGTCCGCTGTGCGGCGCGGCACGTGGCCACGAGCGTGTGCGACACGTGGCCACGAGCGCGGCGCGTGACCGCGGGCACGTCACGTGGCCACGCGCGCGGCCGCGACCGGACGCACGCGCCGACCTATTGCTCATAGAGAAAAAATTCCAAAATCAATTCGTTACATATATCTTGTTTAATAAACTTGAAGTATTTATCAATAATCAATAAGTACATTATAATAATTGAATAATTAGTATTTTGTTTTCATAAGAGACTAGCATTACAAATAAATATGTACCTTCAGCTATACAATTTAATGTTTATTTCTATTTTAAACATTTTGAAGATGTTTAAAGTGGACTACGTCGGTTTTTACACAAGAATGCGCTGTTTTCGGTTCTTGTATAGAAACTTTTCAGTTGATGCGTCTACGCTTCGAGATATGACTTAAATGTATACTTAGACTTAGGGGAAAAAGGTTGTAAAAACAAAAGAAAAGTTATTGAAATTTATAACAAACACCTTAAGTAATACTTCAATAATTTAGTTCAAGT
The DNA here is from genome assembly GCF_032362555.1 of Amyelois transitella. NCBI lineage: Eukaryota > Metazoa > Arthropoda > Insecta > Lepidoptera > Pyralidae > Amyelois > Amyelois transitella. The sequence continues at coordinate 2,506,966 of NC_083528.1, read as the reverse complement.
ACAGGCGGCGGCGGCGGGCGGCGGCTGTCGCTCGGCGTGCAACGATGCTGCGCTACAAATGAAACAACTTTATACAAAAGGATGAGGCCGCGCCCGGCGCCGCCCCCGCGACATGTCTTTGACAAAAGCAATATAAAACATTTCATTCCGTGTAAGAGATGACACGATGGTATGCGAAAACTTTATTTTCAAAAAACACACGTCCATTCGCTCGTCCTTGCGCTTAAATCTAAAATTAATAATTAGACAATATTTTTATTTGTTCAACAGACGCGCGCGGTACGACGCGCGCGTATAATAATAAAATATTTTCAAAACAATCGAATAATTAAACACACTAGTTAACAATATAACTTATGCTCAAATACACCGGTGGAGCGAGCACGCCTCGACCGTACATGTTCAAAATCAAATACGAAACATCATCCTCGTTATTTTAAAAATATGATTTTATACACGCACGTTTTAGCTATAATATAATTAGAGCGATGGCAGCGTCGGTTCGTAACGTCCGTGCGCCGTCCGCGCCGGCGTAATACTGATATTATACGCTAAATTATTGCATCATCGGTGAGCTGGCGCTAGCACTGCGGGCCGTACAGCGTGGTGGGGGGTAGGTAGGGGGGGGAGTGGGGGGGTTACACGGCCGTCTCGGTGTGGCTGTGGCTGGACAGTCGCTCCACGTCGATGTCGTGCGGCGCGAGCGTGTCGCGCGCGGCGTCGGCGTAGTCGATGCTGGAGGAGTGCGAGAACCGCTTGGAGAGCGCCGTCTGCTTGCGGAGCGCCTCGGCCAGCGCCGCGTCCGCCAGCGAGCCGCGCGAGTCCAGGCCCTGCCGGAACGCGTTCACCACGCGGATCTGCCACACACCAACACACCCATTACAGACATGCTCGACGGACGCGCTTGTGACGCTCTGATTTAACGCGCGGCGCTGGTATTCATACTCGCCATCAAGCCGTAGACCCAAGCAGAAAACGTCTGAGTTACTCGGCAAAGAGTACATCTCTTTCCGAGTAGCGCAGCGACATGTCTCTACTTGTATTTAAACAGCTTTATGGTACAATCTACCAAGCCAAGTCACTTTGCTGAGTTAAGATTGATAGTTAAACTGGAAAGACCTCAAAATAACTTATTCACGACACAACATGTTATTGAAAATATGTTAATAGGTGTTTTGAAAAATTGGCTCGTGTCGTCTCATGTGAAGAAAAGATAGATTTTGAAAAAAACTTATTGAATTTCTGAATAATGCGTCGTGAATAATAAGGATATTTTATTCATATCAGAAGCATTGCATCGAAGAGTTGTGATAGTTATTCGTCGTCGGGTCGGGTATCATCATGTCGTCGAGATAAATTCCACTTGGCTTGGGAGTTGTTATTAAACACGTGTTTAACGTTTCCTTACCACTGAAACGATAAAGGCGTGAGATGAGTTCCATGATTTCCTATGTGTATGAATACCAGCTTTATACATAGTAATATAAACTTGATCAACATTATTACGAGAACAAGTCGTAGTTGACATTGATCAAACCAAGTTACACTTTCGCGCACATTTGTAACAAACGGTTTTACAAATTTGAGCAAACTAAACTCGAGTTATTGATCATTGCCTCTTTCGAAAACCGGAAACTATAATCACCAAGTTTTTAAAATCAGAGCGCCACACATGCCAACAGTTGCCAGCGTGTTCCCGACCACTAGCGCCATATAGTGGCGCCGGTGACGACACATTATCGTTAGATGAACATAAATGGAAGCACACCGAGCCATAAAAAAGAGGCGAGAAAGCGTAGGTAATTCGAAATTCCAGTCACAGTTCGATTGGCCGCATGCCATGCAGTGGGCCCGTGACGTCATCGAGATCCTGCTCTGAATACAGACATGTCCCTGTGCGAGGGTGTGTGAGGGACTATCGTGTGCATGCATTATGGCATCTGTACACTTTGATTAGTGTTTAGTGCCAGTGGCTCATTCTGTTTTCAAAGATTTTTTTCTAAACACGAAAAAGCCATTCGCATTGAACAACAATCAACGTTAATACTAGCCATTAGTCTGTGACTGCATTTTAATTCACCTCCTCTATGTGAGCTACGCGGTAAGCTCTATATTTGCCCTACACATACGAAGCAACATTGATCCTCCATGTCCTATGTCCATTTTCCGAAGCAAGCTCAAAAAACGGTAATATCCTTTAGTCCCTCAGACAAAAACGGAAGCGCTCCTATGATTTAAAACTAGAAGCTGAAAGTCATTCACCTTTCAATATAAAGATGGCCAAAAGGTTAAAACTGGAGCTACCGATAAAAATGTTTTATTTTTGACATAAATTTGACAAATATTTAAACAACACGGCATTTAAATATGTATATATCAAACTCTCAATAGTGAAATTAGTTAAAAATATTGGTGCAAAATGCGGGTAGTTCGAAAATAATAAATCTTTTTTTTCAAGCGCTATTTTTGAACCTTTTGGATCCAATAATGAGTTGATGCATAATTTGTATGAGTCGAAGCTTCCACCAACCCCCGATCAGCTGATTGACCCCCGATTCGAATGTGCAATATGTGAGGCAAAAAATATTTACGACATCTACAATGCTATGAGTAAATGGGGCGAACAAAAACATAATAGCTTATTCTAGATATCAAATTTTGACCGCAAAAGCCGCATTTTGTCAGATCTTGCGAAGCATTTTCGTTAGTACGGAAATATAAGATTAATCGTTGATGATAAAACTTATGAATTATTAATCCACCGCGATATTTACAGTATATATACAAGTTGTTAACATGGGTATAATTTGGTACAAAAAATTGGTATTTATATACAACCACACCCAAATGTTTATAATAAAAATATTGATATTTACAAAAGTCCAGAGTACGATCAACTTCGGAAGTTATAAATTAAATAGATTTTAAACATTTAAAGAAGCGTTACAATATTTATACTTGTAATATTTTTACAAGATAATTTTAAATAATTATTTAATTGAATATTGAAATATATTTAAATACAATATATAATTTTATTTTAGACATAATTATTTAGCCGTTCTTATCGTTTTTTGACGACGGCGTTCATTATATTATTGATGAGCCCGGATGTTAACAAATGTATGAATAAACAGCGCATGCGTCAGGATACATGCAATATGATAAGAACATGCACGCATCACGCAGACCTTTTGATTTAAATAAGAACTAACTATTGTGTGAATTACATAAAATATTCCAAGTAAAAAAGACAGACCTTTTCTAAAACGTCTTCAGAAAATATTTTATATTATTTTTATAATTATATAATAAAAAGTAAGTTCTAATAAATTTTTACTAACTATTAAGAAACAGAGGTACAACGAAAAATCTCAAGTTTTACCAAATTTAGGAAACGGTTTACCAAAAACTAACCAATAAATTTCTATATCACAAAAGGCCAGCGCAACGACAAATATACATATGGAATACAAAGAATGGATATAGTTGTAGGTAGGATAGATAGAGTACAGTATTGACAGTTGAACATATAAAAACAAAAAAATCCAACATAAAAATAGTTTAAAAAAGAGGACGTGAGTGAAACAGCGGGCTTCCTCCACGGATATCTTACAGCTTGATCGGTCGATGTCTTGCTGTACGGGACAGGTATCAACCGCTCTTGTAACTCGCCACCTATGACCTTCCGGGTGCAATTGGGTTTTCATGGAAAAGAAAATAAAAACGAGAATATGAAGTAAAGAGTCACGACACGAAGAGACAGACTGGACGGCCCTCCGGCCGAGAGGTAGGTGTCTATAGATACATCGGCGGTGCTGGTCTGACGCGCTTCCAAACCATTTAAAAATATATATATATATTCGGAACTTAATAAATATATATTATGTATAATTTAAAATACTTTTGTTACTGACTGTACATAATTTTTTTTTATTTAAGTTTTTAATTACAAGTTTAAAAGCACGCTAGACAGTTCGGCAGTGGAAGTATCGTCACGAACAAAGTGTATATATCAGAAGTATTGAAGTATATCAGGGACTGACGAAGCAGTGTGCCTCGCGAAGCGATGAACAGATTGTAGGAAGAAGATATTAAATAAACATAGAGTAAACATAAAATATAACGCAGGGTCATCCTATTACCTTAAGAAGCACATTCATGGGGTGTGCGCTTAAAACTATACTTTATTTTGTATCCAGGGCTCCGTTACATCCATTATTTAATAGTAACAACTTATACAAAAATTAAAATAATTAAATAAAATATATAAACATTGATCCCAGTCGGCATGACACCGTCTATAAGATTTATTTCTGCTAAGACTAGTGTTATCTCGTTTTTTTACGTTCACTTAAAGAGAGATGGCGCTAGTTACAAAGATATAAACTTTATAGATGATACCATACTGCTGGGTATAGACATCGAACATATATTGTTGTTTTCATAAAGCGTACAAACAATGTTTTTTTTTTTGTTTTTCAACAAACAATTGGTTTATGTGCGTGTGTGTCTGTGTCTGAGTGCGTCGGTAACGTCACTCGTGTGTTGTCGAGTTAATGTTTTCTCTCATGCGAACTAGTGAAGCACACATATCGACGTCGTTGCTCACATACCAGATATCTATCGATGAAATCTATCGACAATAGTCCTGTTACTAAATAAGTCTACACACTAACAACTATGTACAAAAGCATGTATGGACATTGTGATTGGCAAAAAACATGACATATACGGAGATTTTTGTTTTTTTAATTTTGTGGTTTTTACATATCCTTAGTGACGAATCTATTTACATTATATCAACGTGGCTATAAGAGATGAAGCAAGGCCTTATATACATAACCTAATACAATCAACGGATACACTAGATTATTACAAAATGCAGGTGAATTTTTAAACAGTATCCAAATTTTCAAAATTCTGTACATGAAGCCCACAAATTCTTAAAAGAAATTTATAGTCTCTTGGAAACTAAACATTATTACTTTTTGTTTAAGGTAATCCTTCTATATCTATTTGATTTATATTTTAATTAAATGAAATTTAATGAGTTACATGCCCAAAACTTGATCGGTAAGGGTACTGTTATATCATTCGCCCGTATCGATAACAAATGTATCCAAACTATTTCTATAGTGATGCTACATCTACATTACATTCGAGAACGTGTATAAGCGCTAAGCGAGATCTAACATCGACTAAGACCGTACGACAAACATTGGCCAATGTTGGCCGACAGCACATAACATGTCCCGTTACGGCCAGTTACCTTATAACGCAGCTCTCCGAGGCACAGATGGTTGAAATAAAATTAACTTTGGAGTACAGATACTTTATTACTATTTAATAGACAAGAAGCTTTAGAAATAACCAATAGATAGTACCAGTTTAAGTAGGCGATAAGGAAACCATGCTAACTATAGTCTTTTTAGTGTTTTAATTTCTATTCGGCGTGAAAAAACTCACTATAAGCGTTTAATTTTTTTTAAGAAAAATTAGTTTAGTATTTATTATCTAACTATTGGTGTACACCAAGACACGAATTACCAATTTATATTTTTAATATAACAATTTTATACTATTTCTATATATTAACATTCATGTAGCTGAAATACACTACACGATGTGCGAACGACGATATTTACCAATAAATATATAATTTTATATAGACGCTATATACTTAAAACATAAACGTATTTCATTATCCCAAAGAATATATCGAAAGATATATAAATTTGCTTGACATCCGATACCTTGGATAAGTGAGTGAAATGAAAAGAAAATAAGGATTGAAAAAAGAGATGGAAGACGATAGAGTAGTGGATAGTTGTGTATAGTGTGTAAAGAAGGTCAGAGGCGTATTGAGGTCATGGAACTAGTAGCAGATAAAAGTGCAAGTTAATTTTCCTTTAAAATTCATATTAACATGACTATCTTGCTTGTTAGGTTAATAAGGGTCGATTAAATTATTTTTAACAAAACAAGATAGCATGCAATTTTATCTAATGGACAGTTCCATTTCCATAATAACCAAGAAAAAGTTTAAATTAGGTATCTTGTTGCTTCTCCTTCTAACCATGCAACCGTCGGTTGTTTTACACGTGCGAGCTAAAATTGCATTCAGTCTACAGTTTAACTATTAAAAAAAATCAAGAACTGGGATATAGCGTAGCGTGTCTGGATTCGAAGTAAGGAACCATTGGCACACTACAGTACAACATAAACACAACCATCTATATAAAACATTTATCTAACACTGAGATTGTTCCACCGTATCGACACATCTAGATAATTGCATTCCTTCAAATAATAAATCGACAACAAGCAAATTTAAATATCACCCTAGATTTAAAAACGTTCATAAAAGCACTTGAGTAGCACAATTGTGATTTGTTAATATTTTTATATTTTATTATATATAAAAATGGCACATTCATTTTTAAATATTATATATTTTATTTAAACTTTAAACACGACGAATACAAATATATTTTTAAGTTTAATTACAAAAGAGATGAATGTATTCCAGAAAATATGTATTTACATAAATTATTTCATCTGAATATATTTTTAGCAAAAATTAAATATATTAGACAAGTTTGTGTTTCATATATTTTATTTAACATCGGTAACCAAACAGAGTCTCTGCTAGGAATCAACATACCCGATCTAAGTAGTGGTGCACCATAGTTACATGTAATCTAATTAGTAATTTTGCAAATTCACTAATATACTCTTAAAAATCTAATATATTCCGTAGACAATAATCAATTCTTATTTGCTATTTTTAAAGAGATATTAAACGTCTTTTATTTTGAAAAGTTTATTACGAATGAATATTAATTTTTAGAATATATTTTTTCATAACAATATTGTTTAAATGGCAGTAGTTTTTTTTAGTTAACCTGTACGTGTCGTTGTATTTTGGTGTAAAAGGCCGGGGGGTTTTTTTTATTTTGTGGGTAGTTTTATTATTTTGGGGCTTGTGTTTTAATCATCGCTTTGATGCGATGTGGGGCTGAGAGCGGGTAGGGAGCTGCCACCAGACTGGACGCTGATCCTCCGATGCTCTGCCAAATAATTATTGACAAATATCCTGCGTCCGGCCAATATATCCGCTTTTTGCTGCAAAACAATGACGGACGTGTCAGTAGACGCCCCGCCACCCGCATCTACTCTACGGTACACAGCGTAACAAAACTGCTTTGTTGCCAATCCAAAGGAAAGTGTTACAGGGAAAATTGGCACTCCAAAACCAAACATCAATTAAGGATGAATAAAATTACTATCATACTGCTGCGTGGAATTTTGTACTGTTTGATAGGAATTTACACTATGTTTGCAAAAACAAATGAAATTTGTTCCAACAATTTGGCTTTAGAATCTCAATGCTACTAGAAGTGAAGAGTTTAGAACTATAAGATGTTTTAGAAAAGCAGTTTCGTTAGTAAAGTTATGTGCCTAACTTCAACTAGGATAGGGGGCATTCACACTAGCTGGGGGCAATCGAGGGCATCCAGAGCAAGTACTATCAAAATAAAGGTAAATAGGGATCAAATATCGTGTCGGAAGCTAATCCAAACTACTTGAAATCCGGTATGTGAGCTAGGGCGCTGTATGCTTACTGCGGACTGTGTATCGGGTAAATGAAATATCCTTGTTCACATAAATAATTTTATTACGATCGTTTAAAGTGCCGGTTAAGTATGTAATATTTAACAATTAAAACGTTACATAAAAATAAAAAATAAATTATGAAACTTATTTATAAGTACATACACAACCGAGTTAACGATAAAAAAATAAGTGGAAATAAAAATTTAAAAGTTTTTTTTTTTAATTTTGTTTCTTATTTAACTATTTTGGTGTAGTGGAGATTATATTTTGTTATGTATTTTCTTTTTCAACAGTTTTTTTATTATATTTAAAAGCCTAATACTACAATGTTATAAGTTTGGTAAGTTATTATGTCTACTATATTGAACAGTATAATACGAAAAAAAAAAAATTAAAAATTCGGATATAAAACCCTTAAAGCGAGATAGCGATAACAATGAAATAACAAAAATATCAATCGTTCTCTGTTATCAAAATCTCAATACAACACATCTATAAAAAAATCAAAAAAGGAAAAATATACAAATTGTGCATACTCACAGACATCTGTATACATGCAAAACACTGTAACATAAGCATGAACACACTATAAATGCGAAGCATAATTAAAAAAATATGTAAAAAGAAACAACATTTTGTACCAAAAAAATACATTTCTTGAAAAATATACTTAAAAACTACTGAGCGGCCATTTTGTCCACGTGTACGCACAAAATGGCGGCTTCAACTCACGCTACGGTGGTTGTGGACCGAGGCTCTTTGAACGCCGGTTCAAGAAGCCATCGAGAGCGTCCAGCATCGTGCACACAACCCATGCTCTACACGATGAGTCTCGTCAAGTACCTACGTGATCGATGTCTATACTTACAATACGTACTCCCTATGCGTGTCAGACCTAAACTTACCGTCAACATCTGAAATAGAGCGATTTTTCTAAAACTGGGCGGCCCCCACCATAACTATACGAGTGGCGAAAGAAAATGCTATGGAATTTGATTCGAAAATTTATTCATTCAATGTAAATAGACCTCGTAACATTCGCAAAACTAAGTAAGTTTCAGATAATACATATTTGTTATAGCTCTTTTTTTAGTGAAGCGTGAAGTGTCTCATTCATATTAAACTTTAGGCATCATAAATATTCGAGAGAATAACACGTAGTAAAGATAGGTTAATATTCGATTAAAATGTTATAAATATATATTATATAAGATCTAAATACAGATCTAATCGTCTCTAGCTTTGAGTCAGAAACGGGTTAAAAATGGTCCCAAAATTTACTATGAAACAAAACACACAAGCTGCCGAGTAGTTTCCAAGATCTCTTCATTATAAATATTATACTCGTAACAATCTACTTACACAAAAAGCTAGTGAAAATCGAAAATTCGAAAGATATCTTTTTTAAGTAAAATCTCAAAGTCTAAGTTTTAAAAAGTTTACAATATTTAAAATGGAGTTTTCCCACAATTTGTTTTAAATTTTATAATAACTACCTATACAAAATATCACTGCTCCGGTATACAATAAGACGTCAAAGAACCTCTAATTTATGTACAAATACGATCGTCTCTAAAATAGCAGTGTTCCGGCCGACTGACGGGGCAGACAAGACTCGTTAACCTACGTATATATAAAAGGGGTCCCGAGCTAAGATATGACAACTATATCTGTCGGAACGATTAACATTGTGAAACTTCAACAGAGTACAAACATGGGAGCGCCGCGTCGGCGCCGCAACAGGCACAAATCGGTTTAGGAGCCTACGGGCGTCTAACATCTATAGTTTATTGCTATCGTCTACCTAGTACTAGTTTTCAACACTTAATAAACCTTAACGTTAATCGCGTAAGTACGGTCCGGGTCAAAGAAACAAAAGTTTGGGGGGAAATGAAAAAACGATCGGGGGGGTAGTTGTGCGGTGCGCTCAGAAGATGGTGGTTTCCGTTTTGTTGGCGGCGGGGACGTCGTCCGCGTCGATGTAGGCGATGTCGGGCGCGGGCGCGCGCAGCCGGGAGCGGAGCCCCGCGGCCGAGTGCGCCGACAGCCGCTCCTCGAGGTCCTCCAGCGTGGATTTGAAGGCGCGCACCACGCGCAGCTGCAACCACACAACGCTGCCACTACCCGCCCCACCCCGCCGCACACCCGAGCGCAACGCACGCACTAACACCACTGACCTCAAGTTAGGAATACGCTGGATTCATTTTGTTGCCTCGGTCGATGAGTAACATCGGAATATTGTTAAATTTTAACATAAATAATATTATACCAACTGGGATTATCAAGTTCAAATGTAAGTACTAGTTTTTACTGTCATTTTTCTGCGGGTGTATATGTATATTTGTTGTGAACACAAGTTAAACTTAACTTATTTTGGCCCATTAAATATGGCCATTTTTATGACATTTATTGTAAGATTTGTTAATCCCATTTGTACATACTAAAACATCGTAGTATCGCCTTGTCGTTACTATACATAAAGGCAACACGAAACTAAAAATGCATTTGTGCATGGTTCCGCTAACACAATACCAATTGAAATTCTGTTGCGCCTTATTAATTGGTAAGTAAAAGTGTCCAGCGTAATTAAGTTGAGATCAGTGATACGCCACCGATAGCTCACATTAAACGAGTGTGGTGTGGATGTTCGCTGTTACTTTCCATTGTCTGTATTCAGAGTTCAACGTGGACGCACTACGCATGCTCTATCGACACCTGTGCGACACGTGACCGGCCGAAGCTGGGTATCCACCAATCAGAGAATTATACAACGCGTGACGGTAGCAAATTCTCATTTCAAACAATTTGTGACACGTTCGACCGTTATTTCAAATAATGGATCCGTAAAATTTTGATTTGGTTAATTTTTGAAATAAAGGATAACGTGTCGTATTTATTTGTTGTATGTGATTGTTGTGTCTCTGGTGGATACTCACGACAGTCCTCAAAACTCCTGGTGGTTCAGTTCGGTGGAGAGAAAAAAAAGTGACATTCTGAAGAGTTTGCAAACACACATGTTGCCTACAATGTCGGCCAACGACTTGTTGCCGGTGCGACAGTGGCGACATGCGCATCGGCTAAAAAACTAGGTGCTAGCGAAACGGCTAAAAATTGAAACAAACATGTGATCTACTCAAGACCTCGAAGTCTAGATGAGACACTAAGCGAAGGACGACTGGGATAGGGCACATTGAGACGGCCAGAGTCTGGGTGCTGATAACTCGGACGGGGTTCAGGGGGTGCTATGAGACAGATGAACAGACAAACGGAGGGGTGTCTTCGGGGGACATGTACAACGATAGACGTGGGATGCATACAGACGTAAACAGACTATGTATATATAGCTCGCGGCGAGTCAACGACACTTCGCATTGGTTTTTTCTCCAAATATTGCAACTTAAAAAGATTAGCCATTTATTTTGCCATCGAAATATATAAATATGGACATATAAGCAAAGTTTTTGTATGATTCTACATATTGTGTGTATATAGGCAACTGATTGTAAAATACCATATTTAGCACACTTCTGTCGCTTTCCCTCCCGTTATAATGTATCCATCCCAAAGTTAGGTCCAACTGAGTGAGCGGTTTTAACGGAAATTAAATTTGATACTTTAGTTGTAAATTTTTAAACACTTAAGTTTGAAAATTTCGAAACGTTAAAAGCAAATATTAGTCCCAAAAACTAAACTTTAATTCTTATTTTTGATTTGGCCAATCCTCGAAACTTTAAATATATATTACAATTTTATACATCGATACTGGCAACGTCAAATTCAAATATAAGCAAATTCGAAACTCAAGAACATTCCAAAATTCAAATCGTATCGTGTGACTCCCCGTTCGCGGCCACTACGGGGTCTATGATTGGCTACGCGCTATTTCGCTGTACCGTCAGCTTCCGTCGCACGCAGTTCGCCGGCAGCCGCCGCGCCCGCCACTACACCTCCGTCTCGAGCACCGGCCGGTGTTGCCAACAACATCTCTCAACGACGCGCGGCTCCGTTCCCCATTCGACACCATCCTACGCGTAGCCTAGCTTTACTAGTGCCGACCAGACAGATATGGGACGGGATTTAAATTCTAATGATTTTCAGTTTGAAAGATAAAAAAAAATGTTTTTCATCGTAATTGAGGTGTTCTTTATATAGCAAAAGTTTTAAAATAGTGTAGTTAATAGTCGATGTTATTATAGGCGTTCTTTTTTTTATTTCATGTTTTAAGGTGTTCTTTTTTATAATTTTATTTTTATATTTTAAACACATAAAAAAATGTAAAATATCTATAAATAAATAAAATCAAATCCTTAGTTGCTATTATTCTTAAAGTAGCAAATGTTGTGTATCACACTCAACAATTTAATCCCCAAAAATCAATATTTAACATGTAAATCGAATGACAAATAGTACATCATTCTCAAAGTCCCATATCTGACCTAGCCACAAGCAGGCCAACACGGAAATTCAGACTCTTTCGTTTATATATAAAAAAAAGAAAACTGAATAATGTGTATCGTGTCGTTTGATGCGTGTATGCGGGCCTCAGTGGCCAGTGTCAGGTGATACGAATATGACTCGGAAGTGACAATCGAACTTAAAAAAAGAACAACGAAAAAAAAAATAACGGAAGAAAAAATATCGGGGAATCGAATCGCTACCCTTGGAGATCGACTGAAGGCTACACTAAAACCTACACAACGCAGGGAGATGTGACTCCTAAAATGCTGTGGATCGGGTCAGGGGGATACTAAGATCTCATCGTTACACCTAATTTTATATGCCACAGTTATTTCTTTCATTTAAATGTCCAATAACATAAAATATATTAAAATATTTTTATTTTTTATCCAAATTCCATATTTGCGTCTCTATGGTGGTGGCTCGCATTTCGGAAACATATACATGTGACATTAACAATAGGTTATTACTTAATCTAAACAACTACCATGCCATGTTATTTTTTTATTAAAACACTAAAACTCGGGAGCCAAGGAGGGACAAAACACGAATTTTTAGTTATTAATTTTATCGACTTCCTACAATCGTGGAAATATTGGCGAGGAATCGAATTAAAAAAAATAATGAACTTAATTTAAAATTTATAAAGGTACAAGAAAAAATTTAGTAAGAAAAAAATTAAAAACAAAGAGTACACTATATAACAGTGTCAACAAAATACACAATTAAATTTTTTTATTTTTCTTTTTGCACCACAAAAAACCCAATCATACAATATTTCCACAACTGCAAACAATCAATTAAAAATAGCCGGACGCCATTTTAGTTAATTTCTGTTTTAATAAAGAAACACTCGTTTTAATTATTCCATCTAAATACATTACTCACCGTTCGTCGGCTCGACCGTAGCAACTTTCTCTATATACATTACAACATACGGACACTACATCAAGCCTAACAAAACGCAAATAAACACAAAGAAGGCGGCTTTTCAACGGCAAGGCAAAGGCAACTACTACCGACTGCCCAGTTAGACGCTTACACCCACCTGGTGACAACACACCCCGACTTACACTTAAGGACATACACAAATTAACTAAAGAATTAAAAAAAAAATAAACAAAACAAAAACAAACATCCACAATAACACAACGGCAAAGGAGAGAGACGGGTTCCACCGTACAGTTAGTATGCGAGCACACTCGTCAGCTTACATGCTCTTGTCACGTGTGTACAGTACAATTCAATTATTTATTTATATAATAACAAAAATTTATTCAAGAAAAAATCCACTCCACACTCAAATTAACGTTCCTTTAACAGCAGTAACTGAATCGGTAACAAATAAGAAATTAAACTTTAATAAATAATATATAAAATTGCGGGTAATGCGAACGGGTATGTTACTGCTATGTAGATATCGGTAACGGTTAGTGGTCGGCTCGCTGCGGCCGCAGCCGGGCTGGGTTGCTTGGATCAGTAGCGAGGGTGAACGGGTTGGCGTTTCACAAGCAAAAAAAAAACTATTCTCTCAAAAAAAAAAAACAGACAAAAACAAAAAAAAAATAGTGAAAAAATAAAATCAAACAGTCAGTATGACTCAGAGTAAAAAAAGACAAGACAGAGAAAGAGATAGTCATATTCATATCGCGATGTGATTGATGTTGAGTGATTCATATTATATCTAACGGGGTTGAAGTCATAGTAACTGTTTGAGGGTTTTACGAGGGATAAGTAACATGGTCACAGCCTAGGTACATAAATAGCATGCCAATAGAGGTGGGGGTTGTACAGTCAACTCAGGTTTTTTTGGGAATAAAAAAAATTAAAAAAATATCAAGTTGGAAGCGTCGAACTGTTCGCGCGGGCATGCGGCGCTAGACGCTCCCGGTCTCATGACAAATTAATAAAACAAATATAATAATAATAATATAGAGGAAATATAGATAGTTGAGTATGCAAAGTGGAGTAGGTATGTCATGAAACCAGGCACTATTAGAAATTAATGGAGTTTTCAAAACAAATTCTAGTAAGTATAGCTTTTGCTCGGTTGCCAATTTAGAATTTTTGATTTTTTTTTTTTATAAATAATTAATATAATTTAAAACTTTTGAAAAAATTAGTTACCGAACAATTGTTAAACTACGTTAAGTATGGGCCAAAAATAATATAGCATCACTACTTTTATTACTTTGTTAAGTGTTTCTCTGTGTAGGTATAAAATAACAAGAACAGAAGTATAGGAGAATGAAACGAAAAAAATACGAGAATTAAAAAAAATATAAACTGAGAAAAATGGAAAAGAAAATATAAGAAAAACAAAAATGAACTCAGTTACGTCGAAAAATTTGATTATTATCGAAAAACTATTAGTGTATTTTTTTAATCAAATTTAACAAATCCGGCTTACAATACGAATAAATTAAAAAGTGTAATAAATGAATCGGCGTTCTCTATTCATCTATGGCGATATAACTCTATTATGGATGCATAGTATAATTGAAAATGGTGGTAATATTAGTTTTGTATGCAAAAATAGTAAAAGTATATATAAATTGACAATAATATCGAGACTTAGCGTTAGGATGCCCAATATCCGCTCTGTCGACGTGTTGATTTTGCTGTATATATTTTTATATGAGCTGTAAACTAAAAACTTATCCCTCATTCGTAAGCATCAATATGTTTCTGCCACTCCTATGTTTTCCTTTTTAATTCTTCTTTCAATTATTTATTTATGTCATTTTGTTGTTGGAATAAATTCTCTCAAATTCTTTCTAGCAACAAATGACGTTTATATTTATAACTTAATTAAAAGTACTCCATCATGAATTTAATATTTCAGTCTTTTAATCACAGCCTATTTCATGATGTCATTTTTGAGAAAAGCTAACGGCCTCAAGTGTATACCTTCTTTACTTACATTTTATAATAACGAGTATCTTTACTTAAAAAAAAATATTACTTCTACTTTTTAGATTTTGAGTATTGCTTCAAAGGCCGTGAACATTTCAATAACTATAAATAAATGTCACAAAAAACAGAATCACTTATAATTCAATTACCAACGAAGTGACAACAGTTTCATAGTTATGTAAATATAAAATTATCATAACAACAAGAAAAAACTTAATCGAAAAATCTTATGCTTGCAGTCCGTTAAAAAAAAATCAAGTGACATTTATTTACAATTCATTCAAGATTAAGATTTGTACTTAGAATTGAATGAATATATACTTAATCCCAATAGGCGAAACATTATCCCACATTAACCCGCGGTATCATATTAAATATCGTTTTAAACAGATATATAACATGAAGCAAGGGCAACCGACCTAAAACGTACCAAATTAGGTCGGCAACGTACATTCATACCAATGACTGCTTGAAGGGCCAATGCGGACAAAGAAAAAATCTATTTTTATCAAAGACTAGATTTTACTACTGGCTGGGAAGTTTTCTATTTTTTGTTTAAAATAAATCTGTATCAGGATAAGATCAGAATTTAATTAATATTTATGACTATTCGCGTTTTTTTGGCAAATCAGAAATTATGTATTCAAATATAAGAAAAATTGCAATTTTGAATTTAATAATGTAACAATGGTCAATCTGTTCTTTTAAATAAGCTTGTCACATCTTTCATCCATTTACTCTAAGAAACATACGAGTATGTTATCGACCAAACTCACTTTCCTGTATCTTTTTCAACTAAAAAAAAAAGTTTAAATCTCACTGAACAGTGCTACTCGTAAGTCCGCCTAAAGAGTTCCCACTTTAAATTTACCCCGGTGCCCCGCGTCCGCACTGGCCGCAGTCCCCCCCCCGGTCCCCCCGGGTGTCCCCCCGCCCCCCGTACCTGCGTCTGCAGCCTGGTGAGCCCCCGGATCCAGAGGATCTGGCCGGCGCGCGGCTTCTTGTCCAGGTCGTTGTCGTAGTCCGGCCCCGGCTGGATGGTCTCGTGGTCAGCCTGGCCTCGCCCCCACCTGGTTTTGTGGGATAGATGTCGGTGACCATTGGTGACTAGCTTTTTAGCGCGGGGATTCGCTCCCGTAGGAATTTCGGAAAATGCTATTCCTAACATTCCTAAAGGTCTATTGTATCTGTGTACTAAATTTAATCAAAATCGGTTTAATAATATTTGAGTTTATTCGCTACAAACATAAAAAAAAATCTCTTAATGATTAGACGCGAATTTTCGTTTTAAAAATATTAACAGTCAGTTTTTGTTGCTAAGTTAATTAAGATAACTCAACTTTTTAAGTTTAACTTTAATAGTATCTGAGTTTACCCGTTAAATACATATGTGTTAACTTTCTATAGCCCTGGTTCACGTAGAGATATCCACGTTTAGTTTTCTGCACAATTGGTTCATCTCGGTATTGTAATGACTAGAATATAACTTTCATCCACATTCATCATTTTTCATGCAAGCTTATCATTGTCGGTTTAGCACCTAGCACCAGGCCTACTAACTTTGACAAAACAAACGTATAATTTTATTTTAATTGAATTATTTACTACACACTTCTTCTAAATATATAAAGGGAATGTGAATGGGACGAACGTACCTCGATCAAATCGGAGACGTTCTGGCAAAAGGTCGGCGAGAAGCATGAAGAGAGTTATGAAAGTGGATGAAGCGAAAGAAGTATATGTAAGGATCGTGGCAAGTGGAAAGATGGTAGTCTCTGCCCACCCATCCGGGAAAGAGGCGTGATTTATGTATGTATGTAAGTATACGTCGTCAAGGCTTTCCTTCTAATGTTATCATTTACAATAACGTGACTAATATACCTAAT
This sequence comes from Amyelois transitella, assembly GCF_032362555.1. Classification (NCBI taxonomy): domain Eukaryota; kingdom Metazoa; phylum Arthropoda; class Insecta; order Lepidoptera; family Pyralidae; genus Amyelois; species Amyelois transitella. Next base: position 2,490,086 of record NC_083528.1, on the reverse strand, counting down.
AATAATAAAAAGGTAATGAGATTCCGTGTGGTTCCCGGCACCAATGAAAAAATGAATAGGACCACTCCATCTCTTTCCCATGGATG